>NC_056741.1:916431126-917041126 GCF_019279795.1 Protopterus annectens
CAGAGTGTTTAACAGCAGACAGGCTGATATGCCTGTGTGTTTCTGACACTTCCAGGCCTCAGATACTCTCAGGTATATATTTGACCAGCCTCAGGGAACGGTACATATCAGTGGGATACACCCGTGATATATTTCAGATATTCTGCAGTTGTGACTGTGGGGTATTTTGAGCATATGTATTACTACACCATTTCTGACATGCAAGTAGTGTCTACTGTAACTTATTGACAGTTACCATTACGTGGGATTCCCCACCTTTCTGCCTACTGTGAGTACATTTCACAGGGAGTCAGTGGGGCACAGGTAACATTTGTTTGCAAATCAGGGACATCCCTGTAAATCAGTCACAGTTGGGAGGTCTGGCCTCTTACCTATTCAAATATGGCGGTGTTTATCCTGCTCTGATACTGTGTGGGGTTTGTAAGGTGCTACTGTAACATTATTACCCTCACAAACTCAGGAACCTCACATGGCCTTCCTGAAAACACTAGAGGGGATAAATGTATCACCAAACACCATCATACTAGGTGACTTCAATTACCCTAATATAGACTGGGAACACTACTCAAGCCCAAACACCCTAGCCCAAAAGTTCCTGGAATTCATAAACTCAAATGCCATGGAACAACTAGTCACCATCCCCACAAGAGGAGAAAACATACTTGATCTCATCATCACGAACATGGGAGCACAATGTTCAACACGGAAGTATACCCCTCACTGGTGAGATCAGATCACAAACTAATCTCGCTGGAGGTCCTCATCCCACCCCACCTGAAATAAAAAGACCACAGTAAAGAACTTCGAAGCCGACTTCACACTTCTAAAGACTAGTGTGGTCTCCTTTAAGGCCCCGAGCCGACGGAAAACAGTACTCAAGCCGCTGAATCACTTACAAATGCCTTCTACCAGCACCTGCAGGACTGCATGGATAAGGCAATCCCAAGCAAAACAAAGACTCTTTGTACCAAAGGCAAGCGTCCACTCTGGTGGACCCCAGCCATAAACAAACTCTACAACAAAAGGAGGAAGCTACTACAAGATAGAGCAAAATCCTTAAAAGGTAAGACACCCTTGATCACTATAAGTAAAAACTAAGAGCTCTCATAAAATCATCCAAAGCAAATTTTGAGAGAAAATAGCTAAAGACTCAAAGACAATCATAAGGCCTTCTTTAGCTATGTTAGAAACCTGGGAGGAAACTCCCAGATATGCTCAGAACTAGTTCAAAATGATGTGAAGATTACTGATCCTACAGACATTGCCAACATACTGGCTGACAGGTTCAGTGCAAACTTCTCCCCCTCCCCAAAAGGAGAGATATCTATACCAAGCGATTGCAGCCCCCAAACATCTCCAACGCCCAAGTGAGAACTGCTCTCTCCAAAGCAAAACACAGCATCCATGGGACCTGATGGTGTCCCGGCTGTGTGCTCCACGAACTCAACGAGGAATTAAACCCACAGCTAGGACAGCTGTTTAATCATAGTCTTACCTCTGGATACACTCCAGGAGTGGCACTGCAACTGTGGTCCCACTTCACAAAGGCGGTGCCTCCACCGACCCTGGAAATTACCGCCCATTAGCTTGACAAGCCTTATCTGCAAAGCCATGGAGAGGATCATAATGGACCTCATAAATAAAGACATAGGGAATTTGCAGACTTTGGATCCATCCCAGTTTGGCTTTGTCAAAGGCAGATCATGCCTTCTAAACTTGGTTGACTTTTTCGAAACAGTCACCAAAGCCATTGATGAGGGAAAGGCAGTCCATACAGCCTACCTCGATCTGGCGAAGGCCTTTGATACAATACCCCACTCGGGTATCATTGAAAAACTCATCAGCTTAAATGTTAACCCATACATCACAAGATGGGTTGCAAACTGGCTGAGTGACAGAACCCACAGGGTCAGAGTTGCTGGCGCCATGTCAGACTCAAAGCCTGTCACAAGTGGTGTACCACAGGGCTCAGAACTTTGGGTTCTAAGGCTGTTTGCCGAAACTAGTCTGTTATGGACACAAGTATTTAATAAATTTATTGAACTCTGTGCTGCCTTGCTGGTCTATTTGGTCAATTTGGATACATGGTTTGGACCGTGCAAACCCCCTTGCATAGGACTTGGTACGTGCTGCATTTTCACTCTGTGCTGGGGGACCGAGCAGTGGAGTCGTTTTTCAGCCTGTTCTTGGCTGATGATTTATGGTGATAACTTTGGGTTCTAAGGCTGTTTGCCGAAACTAGTCTGTTATGGACACAAGTATTTAATAAATTTATTGAACTCTGTGCTGCCTTGCTGGTCTATTTGGTCAATTTGGATACATGGTTTGGACCGTGCAAACCCCCTTGCATAGGACTTGGTACGTGCTGCATTTTCACTCTGTGCTGGGGGACCGAGCAGTGGAGTCGTTTTTCAGCCTGTTCTTGGCTGATGATTTATGGTGATAACTTTGGGTTCTAAGGCTGTTTGCCGAAACTAGTCTGTTATGGACACTAGTATTTAATAAATTTATTGAACTCTGTGCTGCCTTGCTGGTCTATTTGGTCAATTTGGATACATGGTTTGGACCGTGCAAACCCCCTTGCATAGGACTTGGTACGTGCTGCATTTTCACTCTGTGCTGGGGGACCGAGCAGTGGAGTCGTTTTTCAGCCTGTTCTTGGCTGATGATTTATGGTGATAACTTTGGGTTCTAAGGCTGTTTGCCGAAACTAGTCTGTTATGGACACAAGTATTTAATAAATTTATTGAACTCTGTGCTGCCTTGCTGGTCTATTTGGTCAATTTGGATACATGGTTTGGACCGTGCAAACCCCCTTGCATAGGACTTGGTACGTGCTATATTTTCATTCATTCCTATATGTATGGTAATACTGTATTTCTCAGTACAACTGTCATGGCTTAGTGGTTCAGTACTTTGATGATGGTGCACAGTATCCCGGGTTCGATCCTTAACATTGCTTTTTTATTTTACTACTGTCTAGACAGGCTGGTAGGTGTGTCTGTGTAAAGGCGACTTTGCTACAGCTTGCCCAATGTTGCCCGACGGTAAGCTGGTTGGCGTGCAGCGTAGCTCCGCGCAAACAGCTTACGCTGGGTAACGCGTTATTTAGCCATAAGCACTCATATTAAGCTGGGTAAAGCGCTGCCCAGCTACGGGCACTCATATTGAGCTTGTTAAAGCGCTGCACAGCTACGGGCACTCATATTAAGCTTGTTAAAGCACTGCTCAGCTACGGGCACTCATATTAAGCTTGTTAAAGCGCTGCTCAGCTACGGGCACTCATATTAAGCTTGTTAAAGCTCTGCTCAGCTACGGGCAATTATGATCCTTTTTATATATACATAATATAGGTTTTGTTCAGAAATACATGGGCCATTTCATTACATTTTACTTAAATTAAATTTATATATATCGGGGAATTGTTTCATACTTATTTAAAGAAAAATGGAGAGGGATGTTGTGAGTCTCGAACCGTGACTACCTATTCTTTGGGCGACGTCTGTATCGCTACGCTATTGCTACTTTGCTTAATTTACTTATGTAGATCTTATATGCTTTTCAGTGTCATATCTCCTAACTGTGGTTGAGCAAAGGGCACACCCGCGCAAATGCGAGCAGACATTTTGGAAGTTATAAAAAAAAGGAAACTGCTATTTTTGCATTTTACATTTTTTCAGTAGGGTTTAGTCTGTGGGGATGTGTGGTGTGTTCCTTGACATTTCAGCGGACTCGCTCGGGGTGTTTACTTTCAGGACTCTGACTCTTCTGGGGGCGTGTCCCTTTGCTGTACTCTGCAATCGGACACGCCCCCTACTTTCCTACATGGACCGTGTTAGACTTGGGTATGATTCAGCATGCCCTCTTGAATATGCATGGCATGCTGACGTCATACCGTTCAACTGCAGCCTCCGAGTAAGACATATTAAGTCTTACACGGAGGTTTAGTGAATCCGGCCCTATGTCTGAAATAATGCCTAGTAATACCAAAACCCTGTAATGTTTTACATGCCTATTTAGCCTAGGTTTCCAAGCTTTGTCTTGCATGTGTCTCACACAGTGTATTCTTTATCTAGCATTCTTTTACAAGTCCGTTGAAAAAGGAACATTCTGTAGCTTTCCCTGAGAGCTGTTGCACAAGTCTGACTGTATATTTTCAGGCCTTTTACTCTACCTTAATGTACTATAGTGAACTCGCTAAGAATAAAGTGAAAACCCTTAGTCTAACAGCTCCCACGAGGTCCCTGACAGAAGTTTACAGGGACCTTCTTTTGTAGTTACCTCATATCTGTATTACTAACTGCTGTAATCTGATTTGAATGGACAGGCTTTATGCCACCTCACTCATAATCTGCAGATGTGTTCTAATAAATAGTGATGTCTTTTATGGTCTCAAATGTACTATTAACTAATACCTTCAGCAACGTGGATAATTTAAGTAATTTTCAAATAGCTTTAACAGCTTCATATGCAGGAAATATATCTGCTCCAGCAATTACCCCATTACCTAGATCCATAGTCTTTAAGTCTAAGTTCTGATGTACGTGTGATGTATCTAAAACCTGTGCATTATTCTGAAAATTAGTCTCTTAATTCTTTGGTTTCTAAAACTGATTAGGCCAGTTAATTATTTCAACCCTGCTATTCCAGAAACAGCATGAAGAAAATGCCATACACATCCTCAACCTGTCTCTGTGAGTCTACAGTTAAGTTAAACAAAGTATGAACTGTTAACCCCGCTTGTTTTTCTTTCCTATCTTTGTATGCTGTAATGGGAAAATTGTGCTATTGCCGATGATGTTCATCGTGTTTCACTGTTGCAGTCATTACTGTAGGGTTCTCTTGCTGGCAGGCAGCCCTCAGTCGGCCAGAATCCCAAAGTCTGGGTCCGACGTCAGCTGAAGTCGCTCCCTCCCTGACATCAGTGCACCAGGGGTATAAGGGCTCCAGCCGACGCCATCTTCTTCAGTCTTTCTTGCCGTGCGGTGCCCGAAGCAGAAGCAGTTCGCAAGTGCCGGTCGGCAGACTCCTGTGATTTTCAAACCAAAGACGACTTTATAAAGCTAAGTACCCTGTTGGGGAAACTTTTTCTTGCTCTAGTCCGATGTCAGAAAAAGTTAATAATTGTATTTCTTGTGGGAAGCAAATACCTCATAAGGATTTTCACTCTTACTGTATCCCTTGCCTAGGCCCTGAACACGACGTAGCTAGTTGTCGGTTCTGTGCTAGGTTTAACCAAAAGCGTAGGTACGATTTTGCCTTTCATTATTTTGGAAGAAGATTTAACTATAAAATGTCGTCGGAATCTTATCCGACTACCGAAGTTTACAAAAAGCGGAAGGATAAGGACAGGCCTCCGAGGTCCAAAACGGAAGACGATATTCAGCCAGAGCCAGTTGCTGGTTCGTCTGTCGTCAGTGAGGCGCTTTCGCAGCCCCTGACGTCCACCACTTTGGAACCGATTGCCGATACCGACTCCCATGAGGAGCTGATGAGGCCTGCAGCATCTCAAGGGACTGGACCTTCGGATACTGCTCCCTCGGATGGGTCCAAAGCCACTGTGCAGGTACCGGCTTCCGAGGGAGTTTTCAGGCCTACACAACTGCATGTAAGGATGGCTTCAGTTTTAAAGACAAAGGCTAAGACTCCAACAAAGACAAAGAAGCAAGCTCAGGCCTCTTCGGATCAGGGGCCTAGACCGCAGAAACAAATGCTCAAGATGGCCGAAGATCTGTTGACTATGATTAGGGGTTCCCATCCCCCTCCAGACAAAAGGCCTAAGCAAGAGCCAGATGATGAATCTTCTGATCAGGTCTCCATTTCCTCTGAACAGGATTACGCTTTTCCTCCTTATGAGGATTCTGATGCTGAGGATTCTATTCTTTCAGCTTCTCCTCCTGAAGATTATTCATTTGGGGAAACCTTGCATGATATGAGGGAGCATTTTCACTGGGAGAGTCAGGAATATTCTGAATCCAAGAAAAGGCTCAGGGATTTTCTTCTTCTCCTCCCACAGCATAGGCCTTTGGCTATTCCCCCTGTATTAGATATAGTGAATGATGTTTTTACAGAATCTGCCTTGACTCCTGATTCTTTTCCCCCAGCTCCTGTCAAACCAGACAGATATTACAGGGTCCCAAACTCTCACAAATTCCTTTTTAAAAATCCTACAGCTGATCCAGAAACTATTTCTCAGGTCCTAAGGGTGTTAAAGCAGCCTAAGCCAAGAACCCTACCCAGCCTAAGCCAAGAACCCTGACTCTCCCTTGATTGCTCCAGGATCTTTTTCCCTGGAAGCACCTTTGGGAGGAAAAATCTCACTCTTTCTACAAAATTGGAGCCACATAACCCAAGACAAATGGGTTCTGGACATAGTCTCAAGGGGCTACAAGTTTCTGGTTGTGCAGAGAATAAGGAGCTATAGGATTTAATGCATGCTACTGAGCAAGTGGGGAAACATACCCTGCACTCTGGCTTTGATTCTTTGGAGGCTTCTTGCAGGGCTGCAGCAACAGGTGCTGTTATTAGAAGGCATGCTTGGTTAAAGGAGCAAAGTCTGCCAGATCAGGTTAAGGCAAAATTGCTGGATGCTCCCCTACAGCACGGTGTTTTGTTTGGGGTCAAAGCTGAGGAGGTATTGAAGAAAATGGAAGACAAAGCCAAATCTATGCAGACGGTTAAGGATTTTTTACAGGTGCAACCACCGAGATTTAGTAGGAACTGGCCAGCTAATAATTGGTCCTTTCCGAGCTCTGACAGACCTTAAGAGAGGCAGATACAGGCACACCAGAGGGAGAGCTCAGGCACAAGCCCCTTACAGATCCAGGCAGTGGAGTGCGTCCACTCCCAGGGGGTGAGAGGAAAGGTTGTAACCTTACAGAAAACAGTCACAATGACTCTCCCTTGATTGCTCCAGGATCTTTTTCCCTGGAAGCACCTTTGGGAGGAAAAATCTCACTCTTTCTACAAAATTGGAGCCGCATAACCCAAGACAAATGGGTTCTGGACATAGTCTCAAGGGGCTACAAGTTTCATTTTTCACACCTTGCCAAAACCAAATGGTTGGCCAGATCTGCCAAAAAATCAGTGGGCAGAGGCACAAAAACAAGTGCAATCCCTTAAAGCTATGAGGGCCATAGAATTGGCACCAAACATAGAAATAGGGCAAGGTTTTTATTCAAGACTTTTCCTGGTTCCCAGGAAGGAAAACACATGGAGACCAATCCTGGACCTTTCAGTCTTAAACACCTTTCTGGATATACCAAAATTCAAAATGCTCACTCTACAGCAGCTACTGCCTATGCTGGGCAAGAATGTTTGGATGGTGACTCTGGACTTGAATGAAGCATACCTGCATGTTCCAATAAGTCAAAACTGAAGAAGATACCTGAGATTCAAGGCAGGCTCGAAGCATTACCAGTTCTCTGCGCTGCCCTTTGGCTTATCTACTGCTCCCAGGGTCTTTACCAAGTGCCTGTTACCAGTAATGGCATTTTGCAGACAGAAGGGAATTCAAATATACCCTTATCTGGACGATTGCCTCATTCAAGCAGACAGCAAGGATACTCTTCTTCAGCATTTGGACTTTGTGCAAAATCTCTTGAGGTGTCTAGGGTTTACAGCGAATCTGAGGAAATCAAACCTGGTACCTACACAACAGAATACATTCCTGGGAGCTGTTTTAAGCACTACAACCCAGATGGCATACCTGACACCAGACAAACAAATGCAACTGGCTTCCTCTTTCAAAAACTTGGCTTCAATGAGTCAACTAACTGCAAGAAAAGTTCTGCAGGCTTTGGGTTACATGGCATCCTGCATCCTGCTAGTTCCATATGCAAGACGGCATATGAGGAAGATACAGTGGTACCTAAAGAGTGTATGGTCTCAGCATTGTCACAGTTTGGAAACAATGATTGTAATCCTACCTTGCCTCAAGCAGGAATTTCTTTGGTGGGCCAAGGCCTGTCTCCAGAAATAGGGAAAGCCTTTCTGCCCCATTTCAGCCAAACAAGTCATAACTACGGATGCCTCGGATTATGCATGAGGAGCCCACATACAAGGTAAATGTCTTCAGGGTGCCTGGACAACGAACCAGATGCACATTCACATCAATTTGAAGGAGATGTTAACTGTACAGGATGCCCTGACAGCTTTCAAGGATCTTATACAGCCAGGTCCATTATTGATAGACAGACAACACTACAGTGATGTGGTACATAAACAAGCAGGGGGGTTCCCACTCCTACCCCCCTGTGCAGACTGGCCGTGAATCTGTAGTTCAGAGCACTGGCCTACAAAGTGGATTTGCAGGCTCAATTTCTGCCAGGAAAAAACAACACTCTGGCAGACAGTCTAAGCAGAAACCTTTCAGATCCTCACGAATGGAAGTTGGATGCTCAGATATTCAGGATGATAACAGAGGCATGGGGATGCCCGGACATAGATCTTTTTGCATCCCCCCAGAACTACCAGCTTTGAACTTTCTGCACGAGAACTTACCACAAACTAGCATGGAAAGTGTATGCTCTCTCATTCAGTTGGAAGAACCTCTCAGTGTATGCTTTTCCTCCACCGCCTCTTCTTCCGAGAGTGTTGCTAAAAATCAAACAGGACAAACCAAAAATGATTCTACTGGCTCCCAACTGGCCTCAACAATTCTGGTACTCAACACTGATGAACCTGTCTCAGGAACCTCCTTGGATTTTACCTCAGATTCCACACTTACTGTCTCAACAGGAAGGCCGGATCCTGCACAGCCAAATCAAAACTCTAAGCCTAGCAGCCTGGCGGATCCAGGGGCTATAAATAGTACTACCCTTACCAAACAGGTAATGGATGTAATTCTTGAAGCCAGAAGGCCTAGCACCAGGAAATCTTATACAGGAAAATGGAAGCGATTTTGCGCCTGGAACCAATCACAAGGTTTTGATACTACAACTGCAAACATTCCTCTGATTTTACAATACCTAACAGAGATGCTGCATAAGGGCCTATCTTTTTCATCTATTAAAATACATGCCTCAGCCATTTCTGCTCATTACAATACAGATCCTCCAATCTTCTCTCATCCTTTACTCAAACAATATCTCAGAGGGGAAAAAATTTAAGGCCTCCTAGAAGAGCACCAACTCCCACTTGGGATCTCAATTATGTTTTGGAAAAACTAACTCTGCCTCCTTTTGAGCCTGCTGCTACTACAGATTTAAAGTTTCTGTCATGGAAAACGGCTCTCCTTTTAGCTATAACCTCTGCCAGGAGAGTTTCGGAGTTACAAGCACTCATGGCTGTGGAGCCTTTCATTATTTTTCACCAGGATAGGGTTTCTTTGAGGACAAACCCCACATTTATGCCTAAGGTAGTTTCAAGGGTAGCTTTAAATCAGTCTATTCACTTACCTGCCTTCTACCCTAATCCTCAAAATAAAGGAGAGATGATTTTGCATTCTTTAGACATACACAGACAGCTTCGTTTTTACCTGGATAGGCCCAAGACCTTCAGAAAAATAGACCAATTATTTGTAGCCTTTGCTACTACATCACAGGAAAAAGCAATTACAAAACAAACAATCTCTAAATGGATTGCCCATTGTATCATGTTCTGCTACTCTCATCATGGCAAACAAGTTCCCAGTAATATCAGGACACATTCTACTAGAGCTGCGGCTACCTCAGCAGCCTTCCTCAGAGGAGTACCTACCAAGGAGATCTTAGAAGCTGCTACTTGGAGTTCTGTGCACACCTTCACTAAGCACTACAGTCTCCCTCTCTACTCTAAATCTAGGGCTGGCTTTGCCTCTGCAGTTCTGCAGGGCCTTTTAGCCGCCCCTCCTGTAGCATAGCCAACCACCCTTCCTTAGCTTTGGGATTCTACCCTACAGTAATGACTGCAACAGTGAAACACGATGAACATAGTACAGTTGTGTACTCTTACCATAAATGTAGATGTTCGAGTATATTCACTGTTGCAGTCTGGGTTACCCTCCCTCCTATCCCCTCTTTTCTTATTTCTATGAGTTCTTTCTGTATTTCTATACTGTACTCTTCCTCAGAGATGTATTTGCAGCTTATGGTGGGGATGTTTTATGGTTCATGCATACTTGTGTTTCAGACCAGTGTTAGCCTTTTTTTGGTCACCTGACATCTAGGGCAAGAAAAACTGAAGAAGATGGCATCAGCTGGAGCCCTTATACCCCTGGCGCACTGACGTAAGGGAGGGAGCGACTTCAGCCGACGCCGGACCCAGACTTTGGGATTCTGGCCGACTGAGGGCTGCCTGCCAGCAACAGAACCCTACAGTAATGACTGCAACAGTGAATACACTCGAACATCTACATTTATGGTAAGAGTACACAACTGTACTTTTTCTGCCTTATGAACTGGTGCCTTATTTTACCATAATGTTTCTCTCTTATAGCAAATGAAACCTTTCCCTGTTGTCCATAGATTTAAATCCTCAAACACTGCACTGTTAGTCCATTTTCTTTTTATTATACAGCCTATCAAGCATGACAGCTATTTTATAAAAACTAAGTGAAATCGGTACTAGAGGGATACGTTAATAACTGGTCTTGAATCATAATTACCATGTACTGTATTAACTTGTGTCTGTAAATTTTTATCCAGATTTGTTAATAATTCTAGTTACCTTTTTAATTTCTATGTCCTGTGATAGATGTCTGCCTTTTAAGTTTGTGTCTTAAATATCCTATAAATATTTATGAGCTATAATAGTTTAATAAACCTGTGCTTTCTGTATCTCAGATCTATACCTTTGCATAGTCTGTCAGTGTCCTTT
Source organism: Protopterus annectens (assembly GCF_019279795.1). Lineage (NCBI taxonomy): Eukaryota > Metazoa > Chordata > Ceratodontiformes > Protopteridae > Protopterus > Protopterus annectens. The sequence continues at coordinate 916,441,924 of NC_056741.1, forward strand.
TAACTTTCCGTATAATGTACACTGATTATGTAAAGTGCACTGTAATCTGTAAATTAATTAACAAATTAAGCCTGCCCTGTTTTGCCTTCAGTATATTAAATAACTGACTACCTATTATTTAGATACCTTATTTTAATAAACCTTTTACAAATAATTATGTCACTTTACCCTTAAAACTAATGGCTGAATAATGATATGTGCGATTGAAATGTACTATACAGAACTCATAACTGATTATGAATGTCATATTCTGAAACTTGACTGAAATTTGCATTAAAGGTATATTCTGAAATTTGACTGAAATGTACTATACTGAACGCATAAATGAGTATGAATGCCATATTCAGAACCTTGACTGAAATTTACATTAAAGGGTTACATATTTTTGCTGAACATTTAAAATAGCTGTGTATATTCTGGAAACAACTAAACTAATACTAAAGGAATATTTTTGCAAGTGGTAGCTGAACACAGATAAAAGCATAAAAGCATAACTGAAATCTGGTAAATGTTATGTTCTGAAAACTAAATTATTAGAACCTTTTTCTGTCACTATTGTCTGAACATAGATAAAAGCATAAACTGAAAACTAGTACTGTTATACAATTGTCTGAAAACATGAGAACATTTACATACTTGCTTTAACTCTAATTTACATAAATGCACGTCTGTTGTACATAGATTTTCTGTACATAGTTGACATGTGCACTACAGCTCTTGCCAAGTTTAGGCCTTAATCTGCATTATCCCAGTCACTGCTGAGGTACTGGAGGCTGTTTTAATGTCCACATGTCCTTTTCTTTGTGCCTTTTTTCTTAGGCTTTCCAAACCAAAAATAAAAACAGTATCAAGTCCTTAAAGTAACATTTGCAGTTTTAAAAAAACATTATAAACTGATAGCATTAATTGTTGCCTTGACTTTATTTACATTTTTCTCCATGAAATAAACATATGTTGCTATTAAATTCTTACAAGTCTGTAAGCACAAACTGATAATGTACTATAGTGAACTATACCTATCTATGTTACTAATAAATACATTGCTTGTTGCCCTGATTTTATTTGCATTTTTCTGCATGAAATAATCATAAATTCTTGTAAATCTATAAGCAAACTGATAATGTACTATAGTGAATTAAACTAATGTTACTAATAATAGTAAAGTGAAACCCCTCAGTCTAATGTTGCCATTGGGCATTCAGTATTCCATAAGCTCACTTCACAAGCTTTGTTCTTTACCTGCTGGCAGATAAAGTGGCCTGACAGAGAGACAGAACAGGCAAAAAGATGCATTACTACAATACAGGACCCTCAGTTATGCTTCTCATCTGTCCAGGTTCTAGGCTCCCCTGGTAGAGGCAGTTGTGGGTGTAATGAAGACCTCTCTTATTCAAAGATTAGACAGGATGTCAGCATCAGGCCTGGTCTCTCTCCCATTGTGGTACAACTTCACCTTAGTTGTTTGTTGTCTCTACTGAATGCTTTGGTGGATGGAAGAGCTGTGGAGAAATAATCTAGGCAGCTTCCTGCTTGATATTTCCTTTGACATGAGTGAACTTTTTCATCAACAGCTTTAGTCAGCCTTGTCTGGCCACTTGGGTGTATGAGACATCCTGCTGAGCCAGGGATTGACCGTAGTCCTGTGGTCCTTCTGTCCCCTATGGGTGCACTACATAGGGAGCTAAAATAAGGCCCAACTCACAATGTGACCTGTGGGGGGTATATATAATCTCTCTGATTGAGAGGACTCCTTTTGTGTCTGTATGCTGTGTTCATGCAGCTGAGCTAATGTGTTTGGATGAGAGTCTTTGGTGGTCTCTCAGGCAACTCATCATTCACTCAGAAGGAGGCGACAACCCTTGAGTCTGAATTTGGTTTAGGTCTTAAGTGGTGGGAACCCTAGAGATAATCCTCTTTATTGTACCAGAAATCATGTTACCCCCTCCCCCTACCGCCTACTGAGACAGCATGTCATTTCAAGAATTTTTTGGAAGTTGGGTTAATGCTTGAGTCACCTTCTTAGCACTTTCATTCCTTAGTGCACTTAAGGGAAGCAGTTTTATCACCTTCAGCCTCAGTGTGGAGGTCAACATGGTTTACTCTACTGTCAAGTTTGTGAAATCCCTTATGGGTCTGGTTATGGTTGTTACCCCCTTGCTGACTTGGTCTTGTCTCCTGCATTTCATTGACTTTTTTAATCAGATCCTGAGGGTGGGGTAGTGGGGAGCTGCTGGTAGCTTCCCACTTGTATGTCTGTAACAGTAGCTGTCATTGGACGCTACACATTACTTACTAGATTGGCTTACTAAAGGCTTCCAGGTACATTCTGGATGCTTGTTGCTGGATCTCATCTTTACTTGAGATCAGAGACAGGTGTTTTCCTTGGGTTCAGGTGGGAAAACAGATGGACATACAGCAGTAGCTGTGTTGGCAGCCACCCTTGCATAATGCTGCTGTGCATCTCCTTATTTAAGAGATCTTAAACTTTCTGTTCAGCAGATGGGCATTTCTACTGTATAATCCTTTATCTTCTTCCTGGTGGCTCTGCATTTTCTGTCTTTTCTAACCTCCAGAACCAGCTGTGGAAGTGTGTGCTTCCATTATTGGGGGTACCTGCAGCTTTCCTTCTGTCTTCCCTTTTTGTAGAGATCTTTAAGGTTGCTTGTAGAGGTCCATCATTCTTAAGTGCTTTGTAGTCTTCTAGGAATCTGAGTACCCCCAGGGGCTGCTAGACCAGGTTTGCATGGATAGTTGTTTGTCTTGTGCTTAGGAAGTGGGGGGGGGGTGGAAATACCCCCCCCCCCTTGTTGCTCGAGGTGAGAATACCCTGTGCCAATGGCCATCAGCTCTGTTTTCCAGGCCGGGGTATAGTCCAATTTTCTTTACTAACTTCTCAACAGAGACTCCTTGTGGTCTGCATTACAGCCTTCACAGACAGCCTTCCTGATCCATGATCTTGGATTCAGATCTTTTATTTAGGAATTTTCCAGTAACCTTTTGGTTGGGTCTGGTGTGCTTCTACACTATTTTTTATAGTTTGGGAATTTATCATAACTACAGGATTAGTTTATCTGTAAATAAATTCCTCCCATTTGATTAAGTACATCGTTCCCATTCGCTGTGCAAGTAGGAGGCCTCTCAAGCCATTTTGATAGCTGGATTTCCATCCAGTTTGTCCAAGTCTATACTTGTTTGTCACCTGTCAGCAAAGTAACAAATCTTCATTCTTTTTCTTGATTTGCCAATGTGTAGCTATCAGTGGCAAAAGGACAAATGTATGTGTGCTGAGGAATGATGATGCTTATATAGTTAATGCATGATATCTTTGTTGCATCATTATTGGAGTACTTTTGCCCATGAGGATGGAAACTTTGGAGAAAATGCCATATGCTGACTGGAAAAGAGGACAGACTTATTTATAAGACCTATGAAAGAGGATCCCTTTGTAAATTATTTGAGACAATGAGAAAATTGTTATTTCTTTTAGCCAGAAAGCCATCTTGATACCACTCTGTAACTGACAGTCTAGGAAGAACTTTGTCTTTTAGGTATCATCCATGAAGTTGAAACCTCCTTTTGCTGGAAGGCAGACTTTATTATAAATTGATATGTTTCTCTCATTAGAGCTGCAACTTCATGAGGCATACATCTTTAATGTTTTATTCTCAGCCGAACTGGCTTTCTGAAAACCATTAACTGGAAAGCTTAGTGACAGAGTTTGATGTTGCTCACATATTATTGAGGTGGTATTTTTCACCAGAAGCCTTGTGAGAGCTGTCACCACAGAGTGGCAGCAGATATTTACTTTGTAGTGTCTTGACACGTTTTCAGTTTCTCACAACTCATCAGACATTCATCCTATTGCACCATTATTTTAGTTGCCATAATGATTGGTGAATGTCTGGCTTTCTGACTTATTGGGCTATCGTATGCATGATGGTAGTAATTTCAGTTACTTTATGTATATTCTAAGTTCCTGTCCCTAATTATGGAGTTATTTTCTGGAAGTTATTCAGTATATTTTCATCTTTATATTCTTGAGTGGACCTATGCAGAAGGAAACATTGTGCAACAAGTTGGGTATGCTTGGTGCTCCTAATACAGTACAGTTTGAGTACTTTGCATTGCTGTTACTGATATGGGAGGCTGTGTTTTGTTTCATTCACTTAGAACAATGTTTAGTTCATTGCATTATCTGTTGGTGTGGAAATACTGGGAGGAACCATCAGAGAAGCAGCAAGCATCACTCAGGTTATTGTACTGTAGCATCTGATGCATGCCTTAATGGTGTCTCAGTGCAAGGAATCCTCTCCACTGCTGTTTGAGCCAAAGTCAGACACCTTTATTAGGCATTAAAACTTGGATATGGCCTCCAGGTTGAAGACATGCTGTGGCAGGACTGTCCTGGAAGGCCTGTTTCTTGGTTTGCTGATAGTCAACTTGTTTCCTGATATCACCTTATCAGATTTGTTGACCAAGATAACTATACAAATCCAGTGTTAAAGTATTCAACACAACTGTTGCTTTCTTGGCTTGTCTACTAATATAGAAATAAAGAAATGTGTTTGTTTAGGCAGAATTTGTTAGACTTTGTTACCCATCTACATTATATTAATTACAAAATTTTAGCTGTGCAGACTTGGGTTAAACTAAGCATATTTTCATTTTGTACAGATTCAGATGGCACAGAGTTTGAAAATGATCCTTTGCTGTCCTTGTTGAGGCAACAGAGGGACCACATCAAGGACCAGCTCAGGTAAAAATATTTTATTTAGCTTATACAATATCAGCAAGCAGTTAGATTTATCAGTGTGGAAAACTTGCTTGCTTTTATCCAGAAGACATGTTCCTGATTGACACACATAAATGTTAAGCATCTTACGAACTTCTAATCGCCATCACTTAATCTGAGTTGGAATTAGCCAGAGAGCTTCAGGGAACCATGGGCAAACCAATACTGTAGGTTGATCATGTATATGATTAAATCAGTCAAGCCAATAGTTCTATATGTGAATCAAACATATGTGGGAGTCACTATACCCATATGGTATATATTTCGTGAAGCAAATCTTTTTGTTGTTTTTAACAGAAAAACAATTAACATTCAATGGATCACGGAGCAGATTAAATACAAACATACAACAGTAAATGCTGTAATGTAAAATTCAGTATTTTAGTATATCTTCATTAGCAAATCAAAGATATGCAGAATATGGTATAAGGCATACAAAGTCACTGTACAGTCACATGCATTGCCTCCCCTTTTAGCAACATTGCATATTGTAGATACTCCTTGTAGAGAGTAAAATAATTTGTTAATCTGCTATTCTGTACTAGTGTCAAATATGAACATGTTCTTCTAGATTTGTCTTTTTCTTCATGTCTGCCAACCATTAGACTCATCCTATAAGTGATGGGAGGCTCATACTAGAGCAGTTAAGGGGCTGACATCCAAACAGCCACAAAGGGAGTTTATTCCCCATCATTCTGCATCCTGCTCCATTGACTGCTCTCAGACCAGAAACCTGTGGATCTTACTTCATCCCCAAACCATGGGTATCTCTATTTAAAGGCATGTCTTAAATGTCCCCAGGCCAAGCCAGGCCAGGGAACTACCCAGTGGGCAAGGTACACCCAAATGTCACGAGGTAGGGGATTTTACATTAATTACCCACCACACACACACACACACACACATATATATATATATATATATATATATATATATATATATGCAGACTCTTATGAAATAATATTTTCTCCTGAGATATTTTTATCTACATGTTCAATTGTTTCTTGAAATTGTATCAATCTTTTAATTGTACTCCATTCAGGGTTTAGCGAATCTTAGTTTTTTTTCTCTCTGCCTTTCATTTCTTTTCATGTTCATTCCTTTTCAAATTGAAACAGAATGCAAATAAGGAATGTTTAACTCTGCTAGCATGGCTGTCTCTGTTAGGATACAGCTGGGTAGCTGTCCTTAGGGATTAGCGTAAAGTGTTACTTTTCTTTTTAGAGCATACAGCTGCAGCAGTTGTGCTTTTCAGCCGTGCCGCTCTATGGCAAATTGCTGCTGCAGCCTTCTAGTTTCGGCAATGTAGCTCACAGGGAAATGTCTTGTGAGCTACATGCCAGAACCAGTAGTATATAATACATAATCCACAGAAAAATTCTTGACATAGAACACATGGCTACAATCATAAATAAGATATTCTTTACTCGAGGAAACACATTTGCATGTCCTACATTTTCTGCATTTAAAATTATTTGCTAAATGTCCAAGACAAGGAAGTGTTTACCTGAAGCATTCTACATTAATTTCAACAAGTATAGTAGCATTTTGCTCTACTTGTTCAAATTATTTATTTCATATTTAAGCGACTTAAGTACTGAATACAGCTTGTTCAATACAAAAATTAAGTTTACTGTGTGTGCTCTGCCTTTATAATCCTTCACAGCATAGGACACTACTGTCAAACGTGACTTCACAAATAAACTAATGCTTTGGTAAAGAGCTGTACACGGTTGTGAGCAGCACTAAGGATAGTGATGAAATATTGTCTTCCAAGTCCCTCTGCATGCCTCTTAGCAGCAGAATTTGAACCAGTGACCTGTGAAAGTGAAGAGAGCTGGAATTGCTAACTAATACCCCTTAATATGCTGTGATTTGATCATGAAATTTACACATACAGTTGTAGTAAGGATAGTGTGAAGTGCCTGACCTTGACCCACTTTGGGGAAACCCCACCCTTTTCATGGTTCTGAATATATACTCCCCATTCTAAGAAGTAAAGATCTTGTGTAGTCTAGCATACGCACAGTAAAAAGTTTGTTTACATAGTCACAGAACCAGTAATCACAGATTGCTCATGCACCGAAGAGCCGATTGTAAATGTTGTCATTTTATCATGTCCCCATAAATATGGATATTGCTGAATCATTTCATGTGTGGTACATAATTTACAATTATTCCCTTTGTTTTATCTTCATTAATTTTGTATCCTGAAAAGACCTGAAACTTATTCAAAATGTTTCACAGCACTGAGATGTCCTTTTCCGGTTTTACAGGTACAAATAATATCATCTGCAAATCAAGCCATCTTTTCTTGATTATCATACTAATTATATCCTTGAATTTTTTGCCCCTTATTTTCTTTACCAGTAGGTCTAAATATAACACAAGTAACAAAGGGTAAGAGGACACCCTTTCTTGGTTCCTGTGTTCAAACAAAACTTATCAGAGAGGTACCCCCACTTCAGTTTTCACCTCCAGTGCCTCGTATATCATCCTCATTAACCTTACTATTGTGTCAGGGAATCCAAATGCTTCCATAGCCCTACTCATAAAATCCCCACTTAATCTGTTGAATTCTTTCTCTGCATCAAGACCCAACAACAGCAGTAGTATTTTCTTACATTATTCTTCTCTTTGGATCATCATTGTTATGTTAATATTGTCAAATGTTCATCTCTCCTCCACAAAACCACATTGATGCATATGTATGTGTGTGTGTGTGTGTGTGTGTGTGTGTGTGTGTGTGTGTATGTATGTATATATATATATATATATATATATATATATATGTGTGTGTGTGTGTGTGTGTGCGTGTATACATTTTGCAACACTTTTGCCAATGTTCATCGTGCATACAGCTGCAGTCATAACAGATGGGTTCTCCTGCTGTCAGGCGGATCCTCGGTCGGCCGAATTCCAAAGTCTAGGTCAGGCGTTGGTTGTTTTCGCTTCTTCCCTGACGTCAGTGCAACAGGGGTATAAAGGAACCAGCTGACGCCATTTTCTTCAGTCTTTCTTGCCGCGCGGTGCCCGAAGCAGAAGCAGTTCGCAAGTGCCGGTCGGCCAGCTCCTGAGATTACGAAAATTTGGAAACTGAAGTCTTCTTAAAAGCTAAGTACCCCATTGGGGAACCTTTTCTTGCCTCAGACCGATGTCAGACAAAGTTAATAATTGTATTTCTTGTGGGAAGCAAATACCACATAAGGATTTCCATTCCCTCTGTATACCTTGTTTAGGCCCAGACCACGAGGTCTCGGCCTGTCGCTTTTGTGCTACTTTCAACAAACGCACTATTAAGCGTCGGGCAGAGTTTGCCCAGCATTATTTTGGAAAAGCATTTAACTATACTATGTCGTCGGATACTCCGACTCAGGTTTTGTCTAAAAAACGCAAAGACAAGGACCGACACGCGAGGTCCGTGGCCTCTACCAACACTACGCCAAAGCTGAGTACACGTGGTCCGGTTCTCAGTGAGGCGCCTACACAGCCCCTGCCTACTGACGACCTGTCTTTGATGGTGTCTCATGTGCCCGAGGTCGCAGGCTCCTCGGCCCACACCCCGACTATAGATACCAAAGCCACTCTTGACACTGAAACTCAGAATGTGGACAGGTCCACCTCCACTCAAGGTGTCTTCAGACCTTCCTCTTCTTTTTCCATCAAGGCTTTCACAAAGTCTAAAGCAACCATGCACCCTGAGAGACCAGCTTCACAGGGCCCATCTCCAGGCCCCATGCCTAAGAAACAGATGCTTAAAATGGCTGAGGATTTAATTACTCTTATCAGAGGTTCTCAGCCCCCTCCGGATAAAAGGCCTAGAGTGGAGGAAGACTCCCCCTCCTCTGATCAGGTCTCCATTGTTTCAGAGCACTCTGATGATCAGGAACATTCTTACTCCCCTTTTGAAGACTCTGATGCGGAAGAGTCCATCCCTTCTGTATCCCCCCCTGAGGATTACTCATTTGGGGAAACTTTGCATACCTTAAGGGAACACTTCCACTGGGAAGGCCAGGATTATTCTGATTCCAAGAAAAGGCTCAGGGAATTCCTCTTGCTACCTCAGCACAGGCCTCTGGCTATACCTCCTGTCTTGGACATCCTAGATGATGTTTAGTCGGAGGCCTGCCTTAACCCGGACTCTCTACCTCCAGCTCCAGTTAAGCCTGACAGGTACTACAGGGTCCCTGACTCACACCAATTTCTATACAAAAGCCATGCTGCTGACCCAGAAACCATCTCACAGGGTCCCAAGGGAGTTAAGGCCTCCATTGCTAAAAATCCATTGCCTTCCGAGAGAGATTCCAGATCCTTAGAAAGGTGGGGGAAAAGGTATATACCTCGGCTACCTTATCCATGAAGGCCTTAAACTGTCAGTTTCATATGCTAAAATATCAACAGTTTTTGTTATCACAATTGAAAAGTAAAATGTCACAGCCTGAACAACCAGACTTGAAGGAGTTGCAGGATTTGATGCATAGTGCAGAACAAGTGGGTAAGCATACTTTACAATGTGGCTTTGATGCTCTAGAGGCCTCATGTAGAGCTGCTGTTACAGGATCCGTCATACGTAGGCATGCCTGGCTCAAGGAACAAGCCCTGTCTGATCATGTCAAAGCTAAATTACTAGACGCCCCTCTTCAAAAGGATGTACTATTTGGTGCTAATGCTGAGGAGGTATTAAGGAAAATGGAGGGGAGGAGAGCTGTCATTATTTCCAAAAAATTGGCATATTGTCACAAAAGACAAATGGATCCTGGACATTATAAACAGAGGCTACAGATTTCATTTTCACACCCTTCCAAAAATGAGAGGCATGCCAAGTCTGCCACACAATCAAAGGGCAGAGGCACAAAGACAAATTACAAAGCTCATAGACATGAAAGCTATTCAAGAGGTACCTACGCACGAACAAGATCAAGGTTTTTATTCCAGGCTATTCCTGGTACCAAGGAAGGGAAAAGATTGGAGACCTATTTTGGACCTGTCCATCCTAAACACATTTCTACTTGTACCAAAATTCAAGATGCTCACTCTACAGCAACTTCTTCCCATGCTGGGCAAGGAGTCTTGGCTGGTAACATTGGACCTCAAGGAGGCATACCTGCATGTCCCAATCAGACAAAATTGCAGAAGATACCTCAGATTTCTTGCAGGTTCAATTCATTATCAATTCTCTGCATTGCCCTTTGGCTTATCTACTGCGCCCAGAGTATTCACGAAATGCCTGGCATCAGTAATTGCCTTCTGCAGGCTTCAAGGGATACAAATATACCCTTATTTGGACGACTGCCTGATCCAAGCGGACAGCAAGCACATACTTCTGAAACATCTGGCTTTGTAATAATGTTGTTGAGCTCTCTGGGATACACAGTCAACAAAAAGAAATCAAGACTAATACCCTCTCGGAAGATAATTTTCCTGGGTGCCAACTTGGATACAAAAACCCAGATGGCCTACCTCACGCCAGAGAAGCAGGGGCAGCTAACTCAATATTTCACAGCACTAGCAAATTGCACCAGGCTTACTGCAAGGAAAATCCCGCAGGCTCTGGGATTCATGGCATCTTGCATCTTACTAATCCCATGTGCAAAGCTGCATATGAGGAAACTTCAATGGTACCTGAAAAACATATGGTCTCAACACAGCCACAGTTTGGAAACAATAATACCAATAATTCCATGTCTGCAAAAGGAAATTCTGTGGCGGGCTCAAGCTTGCCAAACAAACACAGGCCTTCCATTCAGCAAGCCTCAAGCACACAACAGACGCCTCAGACTATGCCTGGGGGGCGCACATGGCAGATCAGTGCATTCAGGGCAAATGGTCCCAAAAAGAAAAGCACCTTCACATCAATCAAAAGGAAATGCTAGCAGTAATAAATGCTATTATAGCTTTCAAGGACCTTCTGCAGCCAGGACAACTACTGATAAGAACAGACAACACCACAGTTATGTGGTACATAAACAAACAGGGAGGAACACATTCCTACCCCCTATGCAGACTGACCATGTCACTTTGGAACATGGCCATGGACTTACAACTCGAACTACAAGCACAGTACTTGCCAGGCAAGGAAAACACGCTGGCAGACAACCTAAGCAGAAATATGACAGATCCACACGAATGGAAGTTGCATCCAAAAGTCTTTACAGAAATAATCCAAGCATGGGGAAGGCCAGACATGGATCTTTTTGCCTCCCACAAAAATCACCAATTGACAAAATTTTGCTCAAGGATTTTCCACCCAAGGGCCTGGAGAGTGGACGCTCTCTCTTTTTGTTGGACATCAATGACAGTTTATGCCTTCCCACCTCTTCCTCTGCTGCCCAAAGTTCTACTGAAAACCAGAGCAGACAGACCAAAGATGATCCTCATTGCTGATGATCCTCATTGCTCTGGACTGGCCAAGACAACTCTGGTACCCACTCCTGAGGAGCCTGACGCATTCACCACCATGGACACTGCCTCTAATGCCACTTCTCTTGACTCAACACAGCTTCAAAACTCTTCACAGCCAGCTAAAGACACTCAATCTAGCTGCATGGAAGATTCCTTAGCATCACAACAAACCCTACTCTCCAAGGAGGTGCAGGATGTCATTTTGGAGGCCAGAAGGCCGTCAACTAGAAAAGCTTACTCCGCAAAATGGAAGCGGTTTTGCGCCTGGAATGAGAAAAGGGGTCAGGATCCTGAGAAACTGAATTTACCTCAAATACTACAGTACTTAACTGAGCTGCTAAGCAGTGGACTTTCATTCTCCTCCATCAAAATCCATGCCTCAGCCATTTCTGCAGAATACAACACTGATCCACCCTTATTCTCACACCCTCTCTTAAGGCAGTTCCTCAGAGGGGCTAAGAATCTAAGACCACCAAGAAATCAGCCAATACCTGCTTGGGATCTCAATTTCATTCTGTAAAAACTGACCTTGCCTCCCTTTGAACCAGCTACCTCATCAGATTTGCAATATTTGTCCTGAAAAACAGCTTTCCTTCTGGCAATTACCTCAGCTCGTAGAGTTTCAGAACTACAAGCACTCATGGCTGTGCAGCCTTTCATCATCTTCCATCAGGACAGAGTTTCCTTGCGAACCAACCCGTCCTTTATGCCTAAAGTGGTATCCAAGGTAGCTTTGAATCAGGCCATACATTTACCTACCTTCTATCCTAATCAAAGGGGAGAGACTACTACACTCCGTGGATATCCACAGACAGCTACATTATTATCTGGACAGAACAAAGCATTTCAGAAAATCAGACCAGCTCTTTGTGTCCTATGCTGTAGGAGCTCAAGGAAAGCCAGTTTCGAAACAGACAATCTCTAAATGGTTAGCCCACTGCATACGCTTTTGCTATTCCTTTCATGGCAAGACTGTACCTACAGGCATCAGATCTCACTCCACAAGGGCCACTGCCACCTCTGCAGCCTTTCTCAGAGGAGTCCCTACCAAAGATATTATGGAAGCAGCCACTTGGAGTTCTGTACATACCTTCTCCAAGCACTACCACCTACCATTATACTCCAAAACTAGGGCAGGCTTTGCCACTGCAGTCTTGCAAGGCATCCTGGCTCCTCCGAGTGCCACCTTGTGCCTACCACCGCTTTCTTAGCTTTGGGATTCTACCCATCTGTTATGACTGCAGCTGTATGCACGATGAACATAGTACAGTTTTGTACCTACCATAAATGTAGCTGTTCGAGTGCTAATACTGCTGCAGTCCAGGTTTCCCTCCCTCCTTCCCCTCTTGGGACAATCCTAATGGCTAACACCTCCTCATACAACATGATTGGGGTATTCTTTTATGGTGTATTTGCTTGCAACTACTGGTTTTTGTTTTTATTGCATTGCATTATTACATATATTTATGTTTTGCCTTCCTTCTGGGGGCACCTGACATCTGGGGCAAGAAAAACTGAAGAAAATGGCGTCGGCTGGTTCCTTTATACCCCTGTCGCACTGACGTCAGGGAAGAAGCGGCAACAACCGACGCCGGACCTAGACTTTGGAATTCGGCCGACCGAGGACCCGCCTGACGGCAGGAGAACCCATCTGTTATGACTGCAGCTGTATCAGCACTCGAACATCTACATTTATGGTAGGTACAAAACTGTACTTTCTTTTAGCTATTACAGATATAAACACTTTATAATCATGGTTTAGAGTAATAATAAGTCGACATATGAAGCTAGATCTGATGGGTCTGTGCTGTCTTTGGGTATTACAGGTACCATTGCTTTTTTCCAGGATGTTAGTGTTTCTCTTCCATTTAAAATACTGTTAAACAAAACCTTTCAGATGTTTTTGTCCCTCCTATTTTCCAAGCTTCCACAGGAATGCCTTCTATTCCTGGAGACTTTCCTGTAGATTGGTTATATATCACCATTTTTAACTCATCTTGTATCCTAACTGTTAATAATTGAGCCTACTCTACCTCTAACTTTGGCATATTTGATCTTCCGTAAGTATTTCAATTTGCACTTTTTCTTGGTTTCCACAATTCTCTGCATTTATACATATTTTCATAAAATTTCTGAAATATTTCTAATATCTCTATAGGATCTCTGGTTATTTTCCTTGTCATAGGATCTCTAAGCTTGGCAGCAACCCTTTCTACTTTCTGGTGCCAGAACTGTTGCGCTAAAAGCAATCTTTCTAAACTAATGCGTATTATCTAGGTAGTCCCTTATTTTCTCTTTAGCACTTTGCAGTTGCACCTCTTCTTGTTCTGTGAGACTCCATTTATTCTGCAGTACATTAACCTTTGTCAATCCCTGTAAGTAATTCATGTTACTTCTTAACCATGTCTCTCTCACTTTTATTTCTACCCTATTTTTAAACTCCAATTTCATTTTATTTAACTCCCTAGCTATATTCAATGAAGAAATTTCGATCTTGTCTAATAACTCCAGAATAATTCCACTACCCATTCTTTATATTCCTCTCTGTTGAACAGATAGGTGATGAAGCACCAGTGTCTCATTTTTATTTTCGTTATTCTTGGCACGTGATCTGATCAATTTCAAAAATCTACCCTCTTTTTTATATTTTCCCTTCCAGTCCTCAAGGTAAATCCATACTGTTGCAAATCAAATTAGAGCCCCCACATGTAAGTAATATTTACTGCTGAAAAGTGATTATTTCTCCCATAATTTTCTTAAGCTCTATTGTAGTAGTTTTAAGTAGAATATAAATACAAGCCAGCATAATCCTCTTTCTCTCCCTTGCCAGTAGCCTTCTACTACTACAACTCTATCATTATCATCTTTTTTTCTCTGCTATCCGTATTGGAGTTCCTCCAGTACTTAATATAAGTATTCCCCTTTTTCTTTTGTCCAAGATATTCTGCAGAATAACCATCCTGAAATCATTTCTTTATCAAATACACATACTCAGTTGTTTCCAAATGTGTATTCTGTAGCAAAACTATTTGCACTTAATCCTTTCTTCATCAAATTTACATAATCATTTCTTTCCAAATATGTCAAAGCTATTTGCACTCTGCATTTCTTAATATAGTTCACTACTCTTTTCTTTTGTGTATATGCCTGTCAGACCATTCAGTTTCATAGACAATGTGGAAAGTGTTGCCATTATGATAAGAAGTTATCATTCCTACCTGTTATGTATAACAGCTTTTTTAACTGTCTAGTTTCAGCTTTTGGATTGCATACATATGCTAATATGTAGTAGTTTGATCTTTTATACAGCTACTTCTTGTCATATACATTTGAACCTATGTTACATCTTACAAGACTTTTTATTTCAATGAAAACCCTCAAAAATAGGCACACCTCCAGAACACTCCATAACCTATTAATACATGCAGACAACTAATGAAGTTCAACCCTACTAATAGGAATAGCTGTACAAGACTGACAGACTGACGGTCTTTAATTGGCCTGTAATTAAGGTTATCCATGCTAAGATGCATGATACAGCCTGTGCTTCTATTTACACCAAGTTCCATCTGTTTTGTCTTATCTTTATTCCTTTCCCAGATGTAGAAAACAGTTTGATTGCTTTCAGTAAACATTATCTTTTAGCCATTGAAAGAAAAACATATTCTGTTTTTATTGCCCCATTATCTGCTTTTCTCCATGGAAACATGAGAGATAGATACACAGTTGCCTTCAGCTACAAGCTTCTCATGTTGCACTATGAAGATTTAGTTGCTAAATGAAAACTTTTCATTACATTCAGTGTTCTCCTATTTACTTGCTTCCACTTGAAATTTGTAGTTAACTCAAGCCTAGGGCCGTAATCTAGTCATTCCCCTGTGCAAAAATAGGAAAAAGCATATCTGTTTTACTTGTATCATGATCGTTATACTTTTGCACTTGTCCCTCACCTCAACAACCCAAGATTGTAGCCTGTTACCTTAAACATGCTTTTGTCCAGCCTTTCTTCTCTTTTTACATTGCACTGCATGCATTTCTTAAAACTGAACAAGAACAAAGAAAGAACGAAGGAAAAAGGGCACCTGTTTATTTAGTATCTATATAACACAGAAAGATAACTGAAAATGCTGTACTTTATAACATGCAGTATATGTTGTGTTTAAAAAAATACTGTTAAGAACAAAACATTGTTTTACTTACAGTTATCTGTTTCCTTTCTGTTTCCCTCTCCTTAATATTCTTTCAAACAATAATGATATGAAGTATGGCATATGCTTTGGAGCCTCCTACAAGTCTAACAAATTAAAAAAAGTCCAATATTTCCAGGTCTGGTTTTCTTGTTCACCCGTATTTCACAAATGTGATTGATGCTTTTAATTCCACTTTTATTCATGAATTTCTGAGCTTTCTTCCTGTTGATCTCCATTTCCCATATCTAGTCTCTGGTTCAATTCCAGTGTACTCCTGTCCTGATTCTTCTAGTCAGCTTCTGCACTTTTCTCTGTCTCTCAAGCGTATCCTTTGGAACATTGGAAAAGGTTTCACTAACAAAGTCTCTCTATGACCTTTATTATCAGAAGAATAAGAAGCAGAGTCTCCTTCTGTTTGATAGCTAACTTTTTTGTTTGACAAACTTTTGTATTTCCTCTTTAGCATGTTCCACATCAGAAATTACTTTGATCCTCCAGGGAAAAAAAATTCTGAAACTAACTGGATACAGCAGTCGAATCTCAAACCTGCTTCTCGACATTCCTTGATTACTGGAATAAATTTACTCCTCTTCTGCCTGGTTTGCAGTGAGTAATCATTTTCCACAAATACTGTATCCAGCTTTTATACTTTGTACTTCTACCACAATATCAACTCTTTCTGCTGGTAAGATTGCATCTTTACTATTAGAAGTCTTGGATGCTTTCTCATGGCCAGGTTTGGAGCATATACTCGATGTGCCCTTTCAGTGAACATCTCCTACTCACTGCAAGAGGTTCTCCTGTTCGATTCTCGGCTGGAGTGCCTTCTGTGTGTAGTCTGCATGTCCTCTCCGCAGTTGAGTGGCCTCCGAAAGACATGCAAAAATCTACTGCCAATCATTAGCGGACCGGAGTTCCGCTGTGGCAACCCCTAACCGGGAAAATCCGAAAAGAGACAACAACTTTGGAATACCAGTCCAGTTGTTTATTTATACTTTCATAAAATGAATACAGCCTGTTCCTTCCAGTTTTTCTGGTACAGCAGAAAATCTCAGGTTTTCCCTGTGTACTCTGTCCTCTAATTCTGCTGTTTTTTTAAACATCTTATCTTGAGCGGCCTGATACTCAACCAGCCTTTTTCTGCTTTTTGACGTCTGATTTTTGCAGTTTTATCAGCTCATCTGAATATCTATTTAAAGTTTCTGCCATTTTTTCCATCCGTTTTGTTATTTGAATTGATGTACTTCTTCACTGTTTATTTCAGTCAGCTCTGAGCACATTTGACTTTTTTTCCCCTCTAGATTACTGGAAGTCATGTTTTGTACCAGAGCTGGAGCTTGAACTGCTTTTTGCTGAACAGCTGCAGGATTCTTCACTGCCAGTTTTCTCTCCTCACCTTTTGTGGTTGACTTTCTGTCAACAGCTAATCTTAGTTGACAACATACTTTTTTAACCTTAAGTAAATTATTAAAGTCACCGCCTCTAATATCTAAAATTACTTTAACTACTTTCAACAAAAACTTTTTAAAATTACTACACTTAGAGTGCTTAAATAATGTGTTTCAATAATTTTTTTTTAAGTGCCATATTGTGCTCATAAATATATCATGAGAGTTTCCTTGTAGTCTTCCCCACATAGAAGCTCTCACAGCTTGAACAGCTGGTTAAATAAACCACACCTACTGAATTGCAGGTGTGTCTCCCCCCTTAATAGTAATGCTCCTTTTTAAATGGTTACCTATTATAGTCAAATCACTGTTGATAAACATAACATTGTTTACATGAATTACAGGGAAATGTACCATTAACTTTGTAAGTAGAAAAACTATTAATCTCAATATTAGGTTTCTCTAAAAATGACTACAAATTAAGTCTTCTTGTAAAAAAAAAATCTTGTTCCTTGCCAATTAATTTACTTAGTTCTAGACTACCAAAATAGCCATCCAATTGTTAAGTATTAATTTGCTCTCTGAACTATGTAGTGAGAAAGACACAGGTAAAGTCCTAGAAAAAATATTTTTTGATGTCCATTCATTCACTGTTTGCAGTGTTCATAACATCTGTGATTCCCTGCCTCGGGTAGCCTGACATCCAGCCAACAACTAGTCTATGATTGCTTTTAAGGTATGCTGTATATTACACACATGCTTCTCGCGTAGCATAGGGTAAAAAGGTAACACCCAGACGTACCATCCTCAGAACTTCTTGCCACCAGTCTGAACACATCTCTTGATCAACCGTCTGAACACCTACATCTTTGCCACCAGTCTGGACGCATCTTTCAATCGTCTGTCTAAATGTCTACATCTTGTTTGCTGGTTTCCAAGACATTGGAGATAAGTGCCCCATTGAGGTCTCACTTTTTTCTTGACTTTTGGTTGCTTCTGGGATGTCACATCATCCAGGAAGGGTAAATGCCAGTGCAGGAGACAAATTCCCTCATGAAGACTGCCATGAGCAGTGTTTATTTTGCCTAGGTGCCTCTCACGACCATACAAACCTGTTCTATCTGTCAGACTTTCATACCAAAGACTTTGTGTAGTTGGCTTTCTTCCCTTGCACTGAATTTGGAGAATCAGCAACTTAGCTTCTTGCTAAGGATAGTATGGAAGTAACTTCCTGCACCTGAGGGTCAGCCATCAGGGAGGGAGAAGGTTAAGAAACCAAGACTTGAATCTTTCATTGTCCAGACTCCTCCAGACGTTTCTCCAGAGGTGAGTGAGAACCCGGAAGGTTGCCCAGCTTTGTTGTCAGATTCCACTACCATGACTAGGTTGGAGTTCAGCAGGGATCCAGCTTTTAGCACGTTGCATGAAGCTTTGCAGCCATTTGTTTCAGGCATTCAGGGGAAACCACAATTAATTATTTCCGAAGGGCCTAGGGGTGTTCTTCAGATTTTAGTTAGAGAAAAAGTCCCATCTACTGTTATTGAATGCTGTTGTGGATCAGAGCCTTTTAAGTTTTACAGGGCAGATGTCCCATTAAAGAAAAAACAAAAAACTAAACATGCCTGTCCTCCTGTTAGGGATCCACAGAGTGAGTGGCAGACCTTCACTCAGGGTTCGTTTAATGCTTTGATGGCATTAAAACCTCCTCAATGTTTCTGTTCCTATTCCCCTTAAAAGGATGGGAACAGGATTCCTATGAGGAGGAGTTGGATTCTGATGAGAAGTCCCTTGCTTACTTTTCACAAATTCCTTCTTTGGACTATGTGTCAGAGGAAGAAGAATCTAACAGTCTTGATACTCCCTTTGAAGAAATTTCTTTTGGGGACACAATTCAGGATGATGACATTTTTTAAATGGAATTGTGTTCAGGTCTCTGAAATTTATTTATTTATTATTTATTTTACATTTGTTTACCGGGCTAGTCTAGCTGGATACATGTCCATTTTCAGTAGAGGCCCGGGGAGAAAAGCTCCAAGAAGAAGGTACAGATAACATAATAGATGCTAAGACAATAAAAATTACTATAGGCTTTACATATATTTGAAATAGAGATAAAAATAAAACAATTGGCTATACATGTAGTTGAAATAGAGAATAAAAATACAACAATTGGCTTTACACACTATATAAAACAGGCTTTACACACTATATAAAACAGGCACAGAACTTAAGTAAATAATCTCACATGCTTCAATTGCAATTGTCGTCCTAGAGGGAAGTGGTGGAATTCTGGGGTGGTACAGGCCTGGACTTTTTGTTAGTCAGGTTTGGTACAGGGGCACAGCCAGTGTGACTTGAGGAATTCTTTGAGGTGTTTTTTGAATTGGTTGAGTGAGGTAATAATTCTTAGGCTGGTTGGGAGGGAGTTCCAAAGCCTACCAATGGAGTTGGTGTAGAGAGCATCACCTCCAGAGTTATTAGATTTGACGGTTTGTACCGGACAGTTTTAGAAGATCTGAGGCAGGTTAGGTTGGAGTAGGGGTAAGTATTTTATTTAGTGAGGGGGTGTTGTCTGGTTGGTTAATTATCTTAAATGCCTCAGTGAGTTGGTTGATTTTGAGAATATTGGGCAGTTCTAACCATTCAAGTGCCTTTAGATTTAGGCAGTGGTGGGTTCGATAAGCGTCCCTGTTATGAATCTGGCTATATGGTTATAAGCTGTAGAAAGTTTATTTAGCTCAGTCTTGTTGAGGAATGAAAATATTGGGGAGGCATAAAGGAGGGTTGAAAGGAGATGGGTGCGAGCTATAGTTAGTTTGGTGTGTGGGGTTAGGAAGTTATTTATTCTGTGCATGGAGCCTAGTTTCTTATTGACAGAGTTAATGGTTAAGCTGATGTGTATGTCAAATTTGAGCTTGTGGTCGATGGTCACACCAAGTAGTTTGGTGTGGGAGACAGGCTCTATGATGGTTCCATTGGTAGAGATCACGTGGAAAGTAGGGTTGTTGGCGTTTGGAGGTTCTTTACCTTGGCCGATGGATGCAGAGGGAAAAAATAGCAGTAACTTGGTTTTAGTAGGATTTAGTAATAGTTTTAAATCTGAGAACCATTTTTCAACTATAGTAAAGCACTGCTGGGTTGAAACTTGGAGTTTGGTGAGGGAGATGTCTGAGCAGATCAGGGTGGAGTCATCTGCATATTGAATAGGGATGACTGAGTGAAGATCATTTATAAAGACAGAGAAGAGAAGGGGACCAAGTATAGAGCCTTGGGGAACACCAATGTTATTTGGGAGTAGATCGGATAGCTTGTTTTGCCATTGGACGGCTTGTTATCTACCAGTGAGGTAAGCATTGAACCAGCTGATAGCGAGGTTACTAAGACGTAGTGTTTTCAAGGTGTGGAGCAGGAGTTGGTGATTGACCATATCGAAGGCTTTTGACAAGTCAAGAAAGAGAGCGGAGGATATTAAATTGTTGTTACGGTTGCTGTTGAGTGAGTCCACGAAAGAGAGAAGGGCAGTGGTTGTGCTATGATGGGGGCGAAAACCATGCTGGGTGTGGGACAATAGACTATTTAGGGTGAGGTAGTTTATGAGCTGTTTATGAACACACCGTTGCATAATTTTGGCTAGTGGAGACAGTATAGCAATGGGTCTGTATTTAGATGTGTCTGTAGAGGTCCCGCCTTTGTGAAGAGGGATGATATAGGAAATTTTCCAAATAGAGGGAATGGTAGCTTCAGCTATGGTTCTGTTAATCAAGATTGATATGGAATCTCTGAAACCTTCTGCTATTCCTCCTGTTTTGACTGCTTTTTTGGATACATTTTCCAATGCTTCTAAACCTATTAATTCTCTGCCCCCTGCTCCCAAGAAACCTGATAGGTTTTATAGAGTGCCTGAGGACTGTAACTTTTTGTACAACTCTCAGTTGCTTCCTTTGCCCAGGTTACCGCTTGGTAAAGTTCTGATAAAGACAGCAGAACCATGGAAAAGCTAGTTAAGAAGGTTTACACCTCGACTACCTTGGCTTTCAGGGCTATTAATTATAAAACTCATATGTCTTGGTATGTGTTGGCTCTCCTTTTTCAGGCTTGTCAGGTTATTTCTGACCTCCCAGACTCTAAGGGTAAAACTGCTTTTTCCCTGTTAGGGACTTCTTCTCAGGTGGTTCATCATTCCATCAAGTGTAGTTATGATGTAGCATATGCCTCTCCTAGGGCTGCTGCTTTTGGCTCAGTAATGAGGAGGTATTCTTGGCTTCAGCTTCAACCATTGCCTCATGATATCAAGGCCAAGTTGTTGGATGCCCTACTTGATGATAAACACTTGTTTGGGGAAGCTGCTTTTTGTTTCTTTAAGTCCCTTCAGGTTAAGGGGAAGGCCTTATAGGAACTCAAACATGGTACATCTCTCCTGTTCCTAAATTTCAGAGAAAATATCCCAATAAGCCAGGCTTTGTTTACAGGCAATCTCACCATCCTACTAAGGGCAAAAAGAGTGGCAAATAGGCTCCTCCTCTTAAGGCTACTTAGACTTCAGGGACTCAAAAGTCTTCATTTCTAGATAAACTAGGTGCTGTCTGACTATCCATCTCTTCCTAGCCATGTTCCTCTTTCTCTATGCCTTTCTCTCTCTCTTCCTGTTTGGCTTCATATTACTCAGGATTCTTGGGTTCTGTCCATTAGTCACCAGGGGTATTTCATGATATGGAAATCCCATCCCCCTTTTATGGCCATTCCTTAGCTTCTTCTGGAACAACTCCCCTTTTTCCCTGGGGTACTTTGAGACCTTTTAACTCAGGCTGCTATTCAAGAGGTGTGTGTGTCCCAAAGGGGGAGGGAATTTTACTCCAGAATGTTTCTAGTTCCCAGAAAAGAGAATATTTGGAGACCAATTCTAGACCTCTCTTATCTAAACACTTTTCTGAAGGTGTGCTCACTTTTTGAATGTTGTCCTTTCAGACTTGTTTCCTCTTTTGCTTCCTCAGGCTTATATAGTATCTTTGCATCTCAAGGATCCTTAGCTCCATACTCCGAACCATCCTCTTTTCAGAAAGTTTTTGCGTTTCTCTGTTGCTTCCTGGCATTTTCAATTCTCTGCTTTGCCCTTTGGCCTTTCTACTGTCCCAAGGGTATTCACCAAATGCCTCTCTCCTGTGATTGCTTTTCACAGGCGTAATGGGATCCAAGTATTTCCTTACTTGGATGACCTGCTAATTCAGGCCTCCTCTCCACAGAGGTTGCAGGATTCAGATTGTGCCTATACTGGCATTCCTGCCTCCTCCCAAAGCCTTAACCTTCATTTCCTTCTTTCAAACTGTTCTTCCTCTGGCCTCCATTACAGCCAGGGAGTTTCTGAGAGTTCTGGGTTTCATGGCATCTGCCATCCCAATTCCACATGAGAAAGTTTCAGTGGTTCTTGAAGTCACTTTGGCTTCAACATGCAAATCCTCTAGACCAGGGGTCTACAACCTGCGGCTCTGGAGCCACATGTGGCTCTTTCACTGTTCTGCGGTGGATCCCTGTAGCTTTGAAAAATAATGGCCACTCTACCGCACAACACACACACACGCACACACACACGCACACACACACACGCACACACACACACGCACACACACACACACACACACACACACACACAGTGATCGAATGATGGACTTTAAATATTTCTCTTATAAACTTGCTAGAATAACATGATTTCTGTTGCCATGCATTCCACACACAGTGAGAGCAATCGAGCGATCTGCTGGCAGCAGCAGCATCTCCTGAAAGGTTTCCATTCCTCTCATATCTCTCGAAGTCTTACCACAAGAAATCTGGACAGAGCCACAAATAAAGGCAAACAAAGGAGCCAAAATAGGGGCGGACTTTTAAATATTACTATTGTAAACTTGCTAGAATAATATGGTTTCTGTTGACATACATTTTCCACACACACACTTACCTCTCAACTGTGCAGATTTTCGCAGAATGTCCTGACTTTTTGCCTCATATTTTTCATTTGTTTCTCATAAAATTGTGGATGTTCTTCATGTTTCAGTGTTGCAGTCATCACATTTGGGTTATCTGCTTGCATTAGCCCTCAGTCGGCCTGATTAACAAAGTCTTGGGTCCTGCATTGGTTGCTGTCCCTTCTTCCGTGACGTCAGGTCGCCAGGAGTATAAATCATGCAGCCGATGCCATTACATCAATCTTTCTTGCCGTGTGGTGCCCGAAGCAGAAGCAGTTCGCAAGTGCCGGTCGGCCGACTCCTGAAATTTTCATTTTCGAGTTTCAGAATTGAATTCTTCAACTAAAAGCTAAGTACCCTGTTGGGGAAACTTTTTCTTGCTCTAAACCGATGTCAGTAAAAGTAAATAATTGCATTTTCATTCGTGCTGTATTCCTTGCCTAGGCTCTGACCACGACGTACCTCGCTGTCGGTTTTGTGCCTTATTTAAACCTCAAACTAACTAACTGTATATTTTGGCTTCTAAATATTTTGGTGCTCGGTAAAATTATCCTGATATGTCTTCGGTAAGCCTTCTGACTACCGACATTCTGAAAAAATGCAAAGATAAGGACAGAGACAGGCCACCTAGGTCCAAAGCTGCCTACGATGCTTCTCCTAAGCCAGTCGCCAGTTCGCTGGTACTCATTGAGGCGCTTTCGCAGCTCCTGATACCCGCTACTTCAGATTTGCAGGCTTCTACTGAGACCTATTCAGAGTCCGGTATGCCACGAGATACTTCAACTGTGGAACCTGCGGATGTCTCTACCTTGGATGGGTCCAGAGCTGCTGTGCAGGCACCAGCTTCTGAAGGTGTATTCAGGCCTACTGACTTGCATATTAAACTGACGCCATCTTCTTCTTCAAGATCTAAAACTCGAACCATGCCTAGAAAACTGATGCCCAGACCGCATGGTCAGGCCTCTATGCCTAAAAAACAAATGATAAGAATGGCTGAAAACCTTATTACTTTAATCAGGGGAAGCCAACCTTCCCCCTCTAAGAGACCTAGGACTGAGTTTGCTTATTACGTCTGACCAGGATTCTGAAATTTCTGTTTCCTCTGATGACCAGGATTTACCCTTATCTACCTATGAGGATTCTGATGCTGAGGACTCTATTCCCTTTGCTTTCCCCCCCAGAGGATTTCTCTTTTGGTGAAACCTTGCATACTCTCTGGGAGCATTTTCGTTGGGAAAGTGAGGATTTCTCTGATTCTAAAAGGAGGCTTGGGGATTTCTTACTCCTGCCCCAGCACAGGCCTTTAGCCATACCTCCTGTACTAGACATTGTTGTTGATGCTTTTTCGGAATCTAGCTTGGCCCCTGACTCTTTACCTCCTGCTCCCAGAAAATCTGATAGATATTACAGGGTTCCTGACTCTCACAAATTCCTTTTCAAAAATCCTACTGCGAATCCTGAGACCATTTCACAGGAACCCAGGGGCATTAAAGCTATTACTGCCAAAAATCCTACCCCCTCTGATAGTGACTCCAGGGCGCTGGATAGATGGGGTAAGAAGGTGTACACTTCTGCAACTTTGGCCATTATGGCCTTAAACTGCCAATTTCATATGTTAAAGTATCAGCAGCATATTATTGGATTGCTTAAACAGAAAATGATGTTGATTCCTGATTGTGCTGAAAATAAGGATTTACTGGATTTACTGCATTCTGCTGAACAAGTTGGAAAACGTACTTTGCAATGGGGTTTTGATTCACTAGAGGCATCTTGCAGGCTGCTGTAACTGGGTCTGTACTTAGAAGGCATCCTTGACTTAAGGAGCAGTCCTTGCCAGATCATGTTAAAGCTAAATTACTGGATGCTCCCTTAAATCAGGACCGCCTGTTTGGCAACAAGGCAGATGAAGTTCTTAAAAAGATAGAGGAAAAAGCTAAATCTATGCAAACTATTAAAGATTTTTTACAAGTACAACCTCCAATATTTAGTAAGCATTGGCCTTCTAAGAATTGGTCCTTTCCTGCCTCTTCCAGACCTTCTCAGTCCAAACCCAGATCCAGAAGAGCACCCAGGCTTCCGTCCCAGGGTACACACAGGACTAAGCAGTGGGGGGGCCTCCATTTCCAAATCTGGGAGTAATAAAACTCCCCCTATGGTAAACTGTCTTAATGACTTCTTTTTAAATCTTCCAAGCACTTCTCAACTGACTGCCCCTTTGGGGGGAAAGATTTCTCTTCATGCAAAGAACTGGGAACTCATTACCCAGGACAAATGGGTTTTAAATATAGTGTCCCAAGGATACAGATTTCACTTCCACATGTTACCAACACCAAGCGGTTGGCCAGATCTACCCCCAAATCAGTGGGCAGAGGCCCAAAGCAAGTACTCTCTCTCTTAAGCATAGGGGCTATTCAGTTGGTACCAGAAGAGGAAAAGGGACAAGGTTTCTACTGGAGACTTTTCCTGCTACCCAGAAAAGACAATTCATGGACCTGTCTATTCTAAACACCTTTTTGGTGATTCCAAAATTCAAGATGCTGACTCTTCACCAGTTGCTTCCTATGCTAGGCAAAGATACCTGGTTGGCAACACTAGATTTAAAGGAAGCATACCTGCACATCCCAATCAGGGAATCTTGCAGAAGATACCTACACTTCAAAGTAGGCTACATGCGCTATCAGTTCTCTGCACTGCCTTTTGGCTTATCTACTGCGCCCAGGGTATTTATAAAGTGCCTAGCTCCAGTTATTGCATTTTGCAGGCAAAGAAATATTCAAATATACCCATACCTGGACGATTGTCTGTTTCAGGCAGAAAGCCAGGACATACTTTTGAATCATCTGGCCTTTGTACAAAGGGTGCTAACTTGTCTGGGGTACACCATAAATGAAAAGAAATCACACCTGGTACTCTGTCAACAAATTATATTCCTGGGAGCAAGCTCGAATACAACTTCCCAGATGGCTTTCCTCATGCCAGAAAAACAAATTCATTTGACAACCTACTTCAAGTGGCCACAAAAACCCTGCTTATCTGCAAGGCAAATACTTCAAGCTTTGGGGTTCATGGCCTCCTGCATTCTTCTAATTCCATATGCAAGACTGTATATGAGGAAACTACAATGGTATCTAAAAAGCCTATGCTGTCAACATTCTCAGGATCTAGAAGCAATGATTCCTGTCACACATTGCTTATGCCTAGAGTTCCTTTGGTGGGCAGAGGCCTGCCACCAAAACAAGGGACTACCATTCTCACTACCCCCTTGCCACCAAACCCTAACCAACAGATGCATCAGACTATGCATGGGGGGCTCACCTGGCAGGGAAGTGCATTCAGGGCAAATGGAACCCAAGTCAAATGCACCTGCATATCAATCAAAAAGAAATGTTAGCTGTACAGAATGCTCTGACAGCCTTCAAGGACCACATTCTTCCAGGACAATTAATGGTAAAGATGGGCAACACCACTGTTATGTGGTACATAAAAAAACAGGGGGGGTCCCCATTCCTACCCCCTCTGCAGACTAGCCTTGGCATTGTGGAACACAGCCTTGAGCTACCAAGTGCATCTGCAAGCTCAATTCCAGCCAGGAAAACTAAATACACTGGCAGACAGACTAAGCTGAAACCTCATGGACCCACACGAGTGGAAACTGGAACCAAGGATTTTCAACGTGTTGACAAGCAAAGCCCAGATACAGTCCTGTTTGCCTCCCCCCACAATTATCAATTGGACAAATTTTGCACAAGGACTCCCCACAAACAAGCATGGAAAGTGGATGTTCTGTCCTTCAGCTGGAAAAAACTTATCAGTTTATGCCTTTCCTCCTCTGCCTCTGCTCTCCAAAGTACTACTAAAGATCAAACAGGACAAACCAAGGATGATTTTGATTGCACCAGACTGGCCAAGCCAACACTGGCACCCCCTGTTGTGCAGTGTGTCACTGTTGGCCCCATGACACCTGCCTCAGACTCCTACCCTGTTGTCTCAGCAGGAGAACTAGATTCTGCAGCCTCAGCTTCAAACACTGAAGCTAGCAGCCTGGCTAATTACCTAATCTCTCCTTTACCATCCCTCAGTAAACCAGTGATGGATATTATTTTAGAGGCAAGGAGGCCTAGTACTAGAAAATCGTATGCTGAAAAATGGAAGAGTCTGTGCCTGGAACCAATCTCAAGGGATGAGCACAGCAGCACCCATTTCATAGGTTCATAGATTAGTACTAGGCTAACTGCCCTTGTGGACTATTTTAAGCCTAGCCAGTTACCCCATGTGTGAATCAAACCCTGCACCTTGTGTCTGTAAGGTAAACACCTTAACCATTATGCCAATCTCCCACCCCCAAATTTACCTCAGATTTTACAATACTTAACTGAGATGCTTCACAAGGGCCTGTCTTTTTCCTCCATCAAAATTCACGCCTCAGCCATTTCAGCTCATTATAACACAGAACCTCCCCTCTTCTCTCATCCACTACTCAAGCAGTTCCTCAGAGGGGCCAAAAATTTAAGACCACCCAGGAGAGCTCCAACTCCAGCTTGGGACCTTAACTTTGTATTGGAGAAACTCTCTCTTCCTCCTTTCGAGCCAACTGGTACTGCAGATTTAAAATTTCTTTCTTGGAAAACAGCTTTCCTTTTAGGAATCACTTCAGAAAGAAGGGTAGGTATCTGAATTACAGGCCCTTATGGCGTTGGAGCCTTTCATCATCTTTCATGCGGACAGGGTGTCCCTCAGAACCAATCCCTCCTTCATGCCCAAGGTGGTATCCAGTGTGGCCCTTAATCAGTCTATTAATTTGCCAACTTTCTTTCCTAATCCACAGAACAAAGGGGAATGGATACTGCACTCTTTAGATGTGCACAGACAACTTAGATTCTACTTGGACAGGACTAAACCTCAAAGGAAATCAGAACAACTGCCGGTGGCATTTGCTGCAGGGACAGAGGGAAAGGCTATTTCAGAGCAAACCATTTCTAAATGGAAAGGCCATTGCATTCATTTCTGCTATAAGCACCATGGAAAACCTATCCCACAGGATCAGACCCCACTCAACCAGGGCTACATCTACCTCTACAGCCTTTCTCAGAGGTGTTCCTACCAGGGACATCCTATAAGCTGCTACATGAAGTTCTGTACATGCTTTCATCAAGCATTACTATTTTCCAATTTTCTCTAAATCCAGAGCTGGCTGTGCCACTGCAGTCTAGCAGGGCCTTATAGCTGGTCTTAATACTATTTAAATTCCTCCTCCCATCCTTAGCTTTGGGAATTTACCAAGATATGATGACTGCAACAGTGAAACACGAAGAACATAGCACAGTTGTGTACACTTGCCATAAATGTAGATGTTCGAGTATATTCACTGTTGCAGTTCTGGTTATCCTCGCTCCAGCCCCCTGACTTCTTTTGGCTCTACCTCTACTCTCCTTTACTATGCTTAAAAGCTTTTTGGTGTATTTGCTTTTTTGTTGGCGGTATAACCTTGTATTTTTATATATTTAATTGCTTCCCATTAGGGGTCACCTGACATCTGGGGCAAGAAAAACTGATGTAATGGCGGCTGCATGTTTTATACCCCTGACGACCTGACGTCACGGAAGAAGGGACAGCAACCGACGCAGGACCCAAGACTCTGTTAATCAGGCCGACTGAGGGCTATTGCAAGCAGATAACCCAAATGTGATGACTGCAACAGTGAATACACTCGAACATCTACATTTATGGTAAGTGTACACAACTGTACTTTTTCTGGCAAATCATCGAGGGCTGAAGTCAGAATAAATAGACAGATGTTTGACTTTCAGACTTCATACCCTCCAGAAAATTCATGCTAATGCAAAAGCTGTTCTATCAACTTTCTATGTGTGTAAGAGCAATATTTAAAGAGAGTCCTTATTTTTGGGCCTTTGTGCCCCATTATTTATGCCTTTGTCCAGATTCCTTGTTCTAAAACATTGAGAGATATCTCTGTCTCTCTCTCTCTCTCTCACACACACACACACACACACACACACAAAGCGATCGAACAATCCCAACAAAGGAACAAAAATAGGGATGGATTTTAAATATTGCTCTTATAAACTTAGTTATTTTATATTTAGTATAATAACTATATATAAAACTTTATATGCTGTGTTACTTTCATTTTAGAGGTCAGATGGGCTTTGTGGTCCCGATGAATTTTATTTGGTGGAAGAGAGGCCAAAAATGGCTCTTTTGATAGAGAAGGTTACAGACCCCTGCTCTAGACTTTGTAGATCCTCTTCTTCCTTGTCTTAAGAAGGATCTTCACTGCTGGATCCAGCAGTTCTCCTAAATCCAGGGCTTCCTTTTCATCCTCTCTTTCCTCTCTGGAACTGTTCACAGATGCTTTAGACGTGGGAGGGAGAGCAGTTTTTTGGCTCCTTAAAAGTATGGGGAGTGTGATCACCTTTTCAACAGAAGGAACACATCAATGTCAAAGAGATGAGAGCTCTTCTCCTAGCTCTTCAAACTTTTCATCCTCTTTTTCTCCCCAGGACCTCTCAAGGTATTTTATAGACAATACCACAGTTATGTGACACACAAACAAACAGGGAAGGGGACAAGATCGTACCTTCTTTGCTGGATGGAACTCCTGGTATGGGATCTTGCTGTCCAGTATCAAGTAACTCTTCAGGCAGTTTACATTCTCTCAGGTCAAAACATTGTGGCAGACACTCTGAGCAGGTCCTTAACTCAATCCCACAAATGGATGCTTCACAGGAATGTGTTTCTAGACATTGTCCACTGATGGGTTACTCCTCAAGTGGATCTATTTGCTTCCCCTCTGAACAGACAATTTCTTCTATTCCTCTGGTATGGAAGGTGGACACCTTTTTTTTTTTCTTGGAAGGGGAAGTTTATTTACTTCTTCCCCTTCCCCTCATTCCTAAAGTCCTGTTCAAAATTCAACAGGACTATCCCAAAATCTTGTTGGTGACTCCCTTTTGGCCGAGACAGCATTGGTTTCCTCTTCTTCTGCATTTAACCAAGGACAATCATCACAAGTTACCTCACAGGGTGAACCTACTCACACAAGACAAGGGGACCTCTTATCCATCCTCACCTGTCCACTCTTCAGCTGACACCGAGTGTCATAGGATTTTGATTCTACATAGACACTTTATTCTGAGGACGTGCTTAGGGTCCTGCAGGGAGGCCAGGAAAACCAATACTAGGAAATCCTACTTATCCAAATGGAAGAGGTTTTCTGTTTGATGTCTCTCTCATAACCTGGATCCACTTACTGTTGATGTTCTTTTGGTTCTTTCTTCTTTGTCTGAATTGCTCAATGCTGGTTTGACCTATTCTTATCAGCTATCTCTGCTTGTCTGCCTTTATCTCCTGCTTTAGCTTCTAGGTTTGAGGCTAAACAGTTCCTTAAAGGCATCCTTCTTATTAGGCCTCCCAAAAAGCCTATTCCTCCTCCCTGGGATCTATATTTTGTGTTGACTTAGGCTTCTTTTGAGCTTGCTGCTTCAGCTTCCTTGCAACATTGCTCGTGGATGACTGTTCTTCTGTTGGCCCTTACTTCTGCCAGATGGGAGTCTGGGCTTCAAGCCCTTATGGCTTGTCCTCCTCCTTTGGTTTTTCATAAGGACAGGATGTCCTTGCATACAAATCCTCCTTTTATGCCCAAGATGGGTAATGAGTTGTCACTTAATCAGTCTTTTCATTTGCCTACTTTTTCCCCTCTTTGCAATCTGCCAGTGAAAGGGTGCTGCATACTTTGGATGTGCATAGACAATTCAGATTTTATTTGGATAAGACTAAGTCTATTAGAAAATCTGATCAGTTGTTTGTTTTCATTCTAGATCTCTGCAATTGGCTGTATCCAAGCAAATTATTTCTTCTTGGATCTCAAAGGCTATTTCTTTTTGTTCCTTTCATAGTAGGAGTCTTCCATCTTCTGTAACGGCTCATTCTACTAGAGCTGTGGCTTCTTCTGGTGCTATTTTCTGGGGTTTGGATAGGAACTCTATTCTTGAGGCAGCTACCTGGACTTCTGTGCTTACTATTACGAAACACTACAAGTTGGATGGAATCTGCAGAGCTAGAGCTGGTTTTGCTAGGACCATCCTTCATGGCTTCCTAGAAGGCTCTACTTGTCCTTCCTCCTCCCAAGTTTCTTCTCGTGGTTTAGCACTCTCCCAGATGTTAAGAATACTGCAACCAGTGAATGGAAGGACATAGTACAGTTGTGTAAAATCTTACCATAACAGTAAATGTCCTTTCCTTCACTGTTGCACTATTCACTCCCACCCTCCTTCCCTTTGATACGTTTCTCTCCTGGATATACTGGTTTACCTTTTGGTTTTCCTTGGACTGGAGTTTCTACTGGGGCTATTAGTTCGGAGGATAGTACGTGCAGACATCACCTTTATGCCCAATGCTACACAAGTAGCATACATGTGGACATACAGCATACCTTAAAGCAAGCATAGGCTTTTGTATACTGACCAGAAGACGGGCTACCCGAGGCAGGGGATCCCAGATATTATGAATACTGTAACAGTGAAGGAAAGGACATCTACTGTTATCGTAAGATTTTACACGACTGTACTTTACCACTCGATTGACTCAAGGTACCTAAGCTATATCTGAGAACTGAAGGAAAAAATAAATCTCTCTCACTAATGATTTCATTAGATACTCTCTTGTTTCTCTGTGGGACAGTTTCCTTTTGAAAATAACTTGGTTAAAAAATCCATTTCTTCATAAAACCTGTCCTTATTTATAATCCTAGTGGCTCTAATAAGCTACTCTGTAAAAATGTTTAATTTCATAAATTTTCGGTTTATAAATGGAACAAAAGCAAACAGTATCAATACATTTTGTCTCCTTTTAGACTTTTTTTTTTTGGTAATGAATTTTAACAGTCTAAAGTGTACTCTTCCTGGATTTTGACTTTTTTACTCATATCAATATCTTTCTGTCAGCAAAATATTTAATGCAGATATTAAAAATTTATCATATCACTGTAACAAATAGTGTAATTTCTGCTAATGCCTTTCACTCTCGGTTCATGTCATATAGTGCAGTTTCATCACCTATTTGACATTCTCAACCAAGTTACCATACACCACCCTCAATTTATTGCTAGAATTATTTTAACATACTTGCTATCTCAGAAACATGGTTAAAACCCTCTATAAAAGATTCTGAAATAACTCCACCCAGCTATTCTATCATTAGAAAAGACAGGACCCAGAAAATGGAGTTGCTCTCCTTTATTCATCTTCCTGCTAGTTACCTACAACAAACCTACTCCTAAATTCAACAACGCTGAAGTACTCCTCAGCCTACTACAGGTTAATAAGCACAAATCCATTTGCCTAGCATCTCTCTACATTCCCCAGGTGACAACATTTCCACACTTGAAAACATCCT
The DNA here is from genome assembly GCF_019279795.1 of Protopterus annectens. Classification (NCBI taxonomy): domain Eukaryota; kingdom Metazoa; phylum Chordata; order Ceratodontiformes; family Protopteridae; genus Protopterus; species Protopterus annectens. Next base: position 916,474,067 of record NC_056741.1, read on the forward strand.
CTCCTGGCTTTCAAACAACATCAGTAATGAAACCATAATCTTAGGAGATGTAAACATCGACTGGACCTCCATCCAGTCTTCAACCAACCCTCTTAATATCAACCTATATAACTTCTCCCAACTAATCAACACTATAACACACCCATCAAAACCCTCCTGTGGCACCATCCTTGACTGGATTCTAGTGTCACATCCCACTATTTCTCAGACAGTGGTACTCTCCCAGATCCCCTTGGTGATCACTTGCCTACTTTCACCGCGACTCCCCTGTACCTCTTTATAACTTCATCACTACCGCCAATGACAAAATTTTAACCCATCAACCTTCATATATTCTCTGAATGCAATTAACTGGAATAACCTAAAGACACTACCCTAGAAGATGCAGTTACTCATTTTAACTCTACCTTCCTAGAAATACTCAATTCTCAAGCCCCTCTAAGAACAAAAGAATAAAACAAATTCAGCCCCTGGCAACCAAGGCCACCCTATCAAGTATGCTTAGAAATAAGGCTTGGGGACTCTATCTTAGAAATAAAACCCCAGAACAACATAATGCATACAAAGCCCTCCGTAATAAAGTAAAAAAGCTGATAATCTCTGATAGACAGAAATATTTCTTCACACTCCAAAACAACAACAAAACTAACCCTCAAAGATTCTGGAAGGGGATCTCTACCCTCCTTAACCCCAGTAAGCCTCACACCCCAAACCCAGACCCAAATAGCCCAGACTTAGATCTAGCTACACAGTTCAACTCCTTTTTCATTGACTCTATCAGCAAACTCACATCCTCCTTCACATGCCCCACCTCTACACCTAATTCATCCGCACCCTCTCCCACAAATAACCCTCCTTCCTCTGTCTCCTCATTCTCACCATCCAACTGTTCATCTTCCACCTTATCCACTACTCAAAACCCTCTTCCCCATATCTTCCTCAAATCCTCTCTCTCCCCACTCTTCTCCATTCACATTTAAACCTATACCCACCTCCACCATAAAAAAACTTCTTCAGAAACTGAAGCCATGCAGGACAATATCCTCTTACTTCCTAAGTATAGCCAAGCAATTGCCTATCCCATTAGCATTCTAATTAATCGCTCCATTCATGAATGCACAGTGCCCCAATTGTGGAAGCAAGCTTTCATCATCCCTCTCCATAAAGGAGGTAACAATTGTAACATAAACAACTTCACTCTATCGCTATCTTGTCCCCATATCTAAAATTCTAGAAAAGTGCATCCAGCTTCAACTCCTTCCACATCTGTTAGAAAATAACCTTTTAACCCCTACACAACATGGATTCAGGCCACATCATAGTACCATGACAGCCCTTCTGTCCTTTCTTGAAACTGTAAACAGAGCTCGAGATCACAACCACATTGTCTCTACCCTACTACTTGACCTCTCCAAAGCCTTGACACTATCTCACATAGCCTACTCTTATCCAAACTGTCACAACTTAACCTCTCTCCCTCCTCCATAGATTGGTTTTCCAGCTATTTATCTAACAGACACCAAGCTGTAATTTGGAAGAAGGCCACTTCCTCCTCTTAGTACCCCACTGGAGTTCCCCAAGGATCTATTCTTGGTCCCCTCCTCTTTAATATATTCATCAATGACTTCCACAAATCTATTCTATTTGCTAATATCATCCAATATGCAGATGATTCTACCATTATCTGCTCTGCCACCTCTTCCTCTTCACTCCAAAAACTCACACAAGAAGCCTTCTCAATTACTGAAGATTGGATGAAAACAAATCACTTAGCACTCAATGCCTCCAAAACAAAACTAATGGTATTTACCCTTCCAAATCTACTTCCTTCAACATAAACTCTTTCTCTATTACCAGCCAAGACAACTCACCCTTGGAACTGGTACTTGCTACTAGGTGTTCTAATCGACAATAATTTCAACTCTCATCTACAACTTAATATTAAAAACACACCAAAAACTAGGTATGCTTTACCGTCAGAATCAGTATCTTACTAGCTCCTCCAAAATCACTCTCGCTTCCTCCTTTCTTATCCCCTCTCTTCTCTATGGGGCTCCATTATTGTCTAACATTCAGATCTCACTAAAAAACCAACTCTCCTCCTGCTACAACAAAATTGCCAAATTCACAAATAGCCATAGATCCTCCACCCACCACTGTCTCTCTCTCCGTAAACTAAATTGGCTCGAACTATCTAATCATCTCATCTATATACAGCTGACCTTAGCTCATAAGCTCATTCTCAATCCCTCTCTTTGTCCCTCCCTATCTTCTGCCTTTAAAATGCACCTACCAAACAGAGTCTTAAGGTCCAACAATCAAAACCTACTGGAAATTCATAAACCATCTTATCCCCCAGGTAAACACTTACTATCCTGTAACCTTTCCCGTCTTTGGAACTCACTCCCACCATCCATTGTACCACCTCTAACCAATACATGTTCAAAAACAGCTCCACTCACATCTAACTTCCCAATGGGATTGCTCTTGCTCCCACCCTCATAAATACATCACATCATTCACCAATATGCTTACAGGACCAGACTTCTATCTATCAAAGATTGTGTTCCCTCTGTTACTACCCTTTAAGGTACTTTTATGTTCCTTCTGCAAAACTCCTTGCTATGTATCTCACATTATTTCCAAGCTCATTTACTTCACCTTAATCCTCTTTGTTTTGTATTGTTCAGAATGTTTATGAATTGTGAATTGAAATGTTTTTCTACCACTTCTCTATAAATATTAGCAATCTTGTCTGAACCTAATTCTGTGTGTGCTGGAGCTTTTCTCCCTATGACTATTATCTACCATTTTGTATAATTATTTAGCAATCCTTGTATGTACCCAATTATCTGTACTGGAGCTTTTCTCCCCAGGACTCCATTGAAAACGGGTTCTTTTTGGCCCAATGGACTATCCTGGTAAATCAACTGCAAATAAATAAAAAAAAATAATAATAAAGTATGCAAATCTAATCAATGTTTTACATAAATGTTATTGTTTTTATTTCTGTGTGACCCAAAATGCACAAATGTGATGCAGCTTTCATTTTACCAACTTCATCTTAGCCTTGTCACTGACATTTTAATGCAGATATGAAAATGGGGTCAGTTTTACACTGCTAAGATATTAACATGTTTATGTCTTCATTTTTGCTAATGCCAGTCTGTGCATGCTTGCAGCATGTTTTTATACTAAAAGTATCTGTTTGCAATCTAGAGCCAAACTTAAGTGTATAGCACCCCTTAAATGCAGTACTATAACCTGCTCAACCATTCATATCAAAACCTGGCAATATGTCCTTTTTAGGTACTACACAGTACAGCTGCTTAATGACATTTTGTTGAACACTTCTACATCTTTGACATCTGTTATTAAAGTATGCATATTTTCATAAACATTCACAAAGAATGCTTGAAATTCCCTTTCAGTCATTTCACAGCACACTTCCTTTGTACCACTTTTCTCACACTGACCATCTACTACAGCCATGGCATATTAAGAATATTCTCTTCCTTGATGTACGCATAGTTAGAAGTGTGACATACAAGCAAAGAGGATGCATATGGCAAAAGTACACACTTTAGGGGTACATGGCAGACTGCATAGCTCTTAACATCCTTGCTCAAGAAACGGGGACACTTTTTTTTTTTTTTAAGTATTAATCCAATTTTCCATAAAACAATTAACAGCACAGCAGATTTTATATCAACCTGTGTTTTGTAAACAATAAGAAGTATAAAACTATGTTTTGCATTATTGAAGGATATTAATCCTCAGTGGTTTACCACAAAATAAAAATGGTTATGGTGGGTAGGGCAAAAATGTGAGGCAATATAAGGGACAATCCTGCAAGGTCAGGAACAGTTGAGATATATGCAGACCTGCCATACAAAATTACTGTTCTTGGTTTTTGATATTTTGTACTTCAGCTGTTAGGCACAGTGCAGTTCAGTAAGTCATGCTTCCCAGATAAGTACACTATAATTATATCAGAACCTAAACAGTGCATGATCAGTCATCTTGTATAATTTATAACTTAGACTGGTCTAAAGATGTGCAAGAAACTAACCTGATCTTCAGTGACATACTGAGCTGAACTCTATACATAAAGGAAAACAATGAAAACTGTTCCGAATTGGAAGAAATTAAAAATAAATTCAGCTTTGCTCTGTACTTCAGAAAGCAAGACCACACTGATAAACAGTTTGAACTGGGAAAAGAACCAATAGACTATTTGGAAAGCAAGGCTACAGTGATGAACAGTTTGAATTGATAAGCCAAAAAAGTGTTCAGGTTTGTGGTGTAGAACATATGTGTATGACTGAAAAGCTCTGTTGTGCAGACTTGTATGCTCCTTGCCTTCCAGTATTGCTTCATATAATTTCCCATGTCTACAATGTTATGCAGCATATTACCCGTCCCCTGTTTACAGGAGCAGTCTGAGCTGTTGGTAGGAACTACAAATGCTGATTAAAAAAAAAAATAGTATGTCCTGTACCAAGTCACAACTAGACTGGCCAGCTAAGACAATTTCAGGCTAGTTGATGGTGCTCCCAACTTTTTGTTTGTGGGAACACACAAACATTTTCAACCACTGAAGAGATAACATATTTAGTCAAAAAATAATAGGTATCTTAACTAAGACATGCTGTGTTCTACTTATATTCAGTATGTAAATTATGGATTCACTATTTCACATCAAAGGACACCGATGTTAAATGTAGAGGTTAAGGTTAAGCAGATTACTGTGGTATGTTTTGAGGGATATGCAGCAGACCAGTCTCAACAAATATTTTATTTTTATTTTTCCATATTATACTTCCTCACTTTCACAGCATGCAACTACAGTTTGCAAAATAATTAGTACATTTATTGGTTTGTTAAATGTTCTTGCTGTGCTGACTGCAACATACTCACCCAGACTTTGCATACTAAGAGAAGAGACTATGGAAAGTGTGGGGAAAGACAAATTTATGTTGAATGTACTTGGCTGCACTTGAGTGATTGCTGAATTGCACTGCTGAATGCTGCTTGAGGTTAAAAAATCAAGCCACTTTTTCGCCCTCTTTTTCTTGAGTACACCAACCATTTTTCATCCAACCAGTGGCCCATTTGTAGGAAGCACTCATAATTCAAATAGAGGCTTTTTTTTTTGGTCCAGTAGAGAAGATGTAGATGCAAAGATGAGGCAGCAGGGACCCACTCTCACCCAAGAGAGCGCCTCCCAAAGTTTGACTAACTGTTCCCCTCTTTCTAATACCGCCTTTCCCTTCCCCCTGACATGCACAAGTTAAGAAAAGAAAGAACATTTTCATAGACAAGTAGTTCAAACTGACCACAAACCCTTGGGTGAGGAAGGTAATTGAGTCTAGATATAAGATAAAATTTGGTAGATTTCCACCCTTCAAAGGAATTCCACATCTTCACCCAGATCAAATCTCCATAGTGGTTGTTGTGCTGGACCAGATCCTTTCTTTAGTAGCCTTAAAATTAATCTTGTCAGAGGAAGGAACAGGGTTTTATTTATGACTCTTCTTGTTCTCAAGAAAGACAGAACTTGGTGACCTAGTTTTGGACCTTTTCAAACTAACCGAATGCCTGGCCAAAAGTAGTTCATAATGCTAACACTGCAGTGCTTATGTCCTTTGTTTTTACCAGAGGCTGTCATGGTCACTCAAGATATGAAGGATATCTAAAGTCAAATGAAGAAGTACCGAATATTCCCTAGATTTCTTGTGGTGCTGATCACTTTATCTCTTTGCCCTTTGGGCTTTCCATACCAGGGTATTCACCAGAGGCTTAACTCCACTTATTGCCCACCTTAGGCTGTCAGGCATCCATATCTACTCTTACTTGGATGACTACTTGATTTAGGTTCTCGCCAGGTAAGAGCTGAAAGTCATCTTGGAGTATTATATGTTGTCTATCCAATCTTAGGATCTCTGTAAATTACCTATTAAGTATCAGTTATTCCCACCAGAAGACCTTTCTAAATTCAATATGTGATACCATGGAAAACAGATTGTCGTTTCCTTCTAACCTTTTTTTTTAAGGCAGAAGGAAAGCTTTTCATGACTCCAGGAGGTATCCTGAAGTTTCTTTGGTACATGCTAGCTTCCATAATAAGGGTTCCTTCACACAAGCAAATTGCAATTGTATGTGATGAGCCCTCTTTAGCCCAGGGCAGTAACTAAGGAGTCTCAATCCTCACCACTGTCTCTGGTAAGAGAGTGTCACTAAAAGCAGGGATAGAAATACACAATTTCCCATAAGAGTACACCGGAAACAGGTTCCTAAACCTGGGACTGGGCTATATGCTTCACTCCATGTTCCCAAATGAGTCTACACAGTAACCACTGCAGTATACTGTATGCCAGTTCTTGGCATCTGGCACACTCACTCTTAAATGTATGATTTTCACACATGCACACACACTTAAGAAAGGCTGACACAGATTTACCTGCTGTGTTTCTTTGTCCAAATTACAAGGTAATGGCTGCCACTAGTCAAACACCACAATACCCTTCACTGTATTTATTTTTATTTTATTTATTTAACATTTGTTTACAGGGAAAGTCCAACTTGGAACAAAGCTAAGTTTCAGCAGAGGCCCGGGGAGAAATGCTTCAGACGCATGTCTTTGTTATGTGGGAGGAAACCAGAGTACCCAGAGGAAACCCACATGGATGCAGGGAGGACATGCAGACTCCGCACAGAAGACTCCCCAGCTGAGACTTGAACAGGAGAACCTCTTGCTGTGAAGTGACAATGCAACTGCTGTACCACTGCACCATCGCCTTCAAAAGGGAGTTCAGTTAAATTGAGTAAGATAGATATTGATGCAAATGGTAGCATGTAACCCAAGCAGTAAGGCTTTTCAGAGTGGCTCTGGTGCTATCACAATAGGCATAAACATTCTCAAGTTATTAAAAGTATTAACTAAATAACCAGCCACAATGAGAAGTAGTAAATATTTAATAATAAATAAAAGGATTTAAAACATGTAAATACTAAATAACTGATTCCAATAAACAACAGAGTTTCACGCACAGAAAATATGAAAATAATATTGTAGGATAGATCTCACATTGCTTTTAGAAAACCTCCAAGTTCCCTGACTATCTAAAGATTAACTGTCTGTATCTAATCTAAATAACTCAGCAAGGCAAGATTATACTCTTACTTCTGCAGGCTGATGTCTGTCTTCAGCAACTGGACTACTACTGCTGAACAGCTCTGGAAAAACAACTACTGAACGACTGACTCAAAAGCTTCTTTTATACCAGTTTTTTTTTAAGTAACAGGATGCTACTTTGAGAATTCTACTTTCTCATATCAGACTTTGAAAAGTAAACAAACAGCTGCAGTGAAGATTCTAGTCTCCCAGCCCTGGCACACAATGACATCACATCTAGGTCAGCTGACTCTAGCATAACATACATTTAGAATTCTAGTCTCTCAAAGAAATTGTCCATTTGGTTAGCTGCAAGAACACTGTTTAACATTCAAGCATCTTGCTTAAATCAGAGTGATAATCCAAAGACATAAACTTATTTACAAAATTATAGCTAGTCATGCTGGCATATGTAACACTGGGTAATTTACAATTGTTTTACAAGTATTTACAAAACTTCAGCCAGTCATGCTAGCATCGATAACAATATCTGATACCCCTACCCTTGAACACTCAGGCTAGATTTTCAAGTGACCCTGGAAAATTGTTGCTTAACGCTTGAGAAAAATGGGACTGTCTAGAAACGCATCAACCTGTACCCTGTCTTGAGAATCCATCTACTTTGGCATTACTGAGATCTAGACTGGCTAACACAGGAGGTCCTCCCAAAGCCCGTTTAAACTTTTGGAAAGCCTGCTTGCAGGCTGCGGTCCACACCATGTTATCAGGCTTGTTTTTCCTTCTTAGGTCAGTTAGAGGTGCAGCTATTGTATTATAGTTGTGCACATATTTTCTATAGTACCCTGCTGTCCCTAGGAATGCTCTCACCTGCTTTTTGGTAACAGAGACAGGCCAAGCCTGAATAACCTCCACTTTGGCAGGTTCTGGTCTAATTTTACCACTCCTTACTCTGTGTCCTAAGTAGGAGACCTCTGCGATACCCACCTGACAATTATTAGGCTTAATGATCAACCCTGTCCTTTTTAATCTACCTAAGACCTCCCTGACATGTTGAAGGTGCTCTTGCCAGGAATGACTATAAGTGGGAATGTTGCCCAAATAAGGGAGAGCATAGTCTCCTCCTCCTAGTAAGATATGATCTACTAACCTCTGGAAGGTTGCTGGAGCATTTTTCATCCCAAATGGCATCCTTGTAAATTCATATAATCCAAAATGTGCTACAAAAGCTGACCTATCTCTAGCAGTGGGAGTTAAGGGCACCTGCCAGTATCCTTTGGTCAGATTAGTAGTGGTCAGATACGTAACCCCACCCAGCTGTTCTAAAGCTTCATCTGTTCTAGGCCTGGGGTATGCATCTGACTCTGTATAACTGTTTAACTTACTGTAGTCTATGCAGCATTTTACACTACCATCTTTCTTCATAGGTTCATAGGTTGGTACTAGGCTATCAGCCCTAGGGCCTATACAAGCCTAGCCATAACAATTCCCTGGCTATTTCTTCCCACACTATTTACTTCCCTGGACCCCTGTCTAGCAGGGCGACTGACGTGATCCCCGGGGTGAATTTCCTTTCTTCCATCCAATCGTCAAGGTTCCTTTTGAAGAGGACCAAAGAGGCACTCTGCTTGACATGTATAGGCAATCTATTCCAGAGTCTGGGGAGTCTCTGGGTCAGGAACCTATCCCTCCAGCATGTTTTGTTTATTGTGATGACAAGGTTTAGATCCCTGGAGCGTGTGGCTCTGAGGGATTGGGATTTCTTTAAGTGTAGCATGTCCAACAGCTCTGGGTTTGACATGGCCTTGTATGTTAAGCAAAGATCGCCTCTGAGTAGACGATATGCGACAGAGTACAGCTGGAGTTTTTTAAGGCGGTCAGCTTAGGGCATCTGCTTTAGGCCTGTGATTCTTTTAGTGAGGTATTTCTGTGGCCTTTCCAGTTGTTGCAGATGTCTTGAGAGGTACATACCAAACGGGGCATTGTATTCTATAATGGGTCTAATGAGGGATGAGTACAGTGGGACAATGACCTCCATTTTTCTGGATGAAAAGCCCTTAGTGATGAGGTGTGCCACACAGAAGGATTTCCTGACTGTTGTGGCAATGTGGTTATCGAAGGTGAGACCTCTATCCACCTGTGTCCCTAAGTCTCTTATCAAACTTTCGGTGTTTAGTGTACTGCCACCTATATGGTAATTCATGGATACATGTTTTTTCCCAAAGGGGATAACTATACATTTCTTGGCATTGAGCTTGAACCCATGGCTCTGGCACTAAGGATCTGTTTCTGTAAGGCCCTTTTGTAGAGTATCCACATCATTTGGGGATTCAGTAATGGCTCCCAGTTTGCAGTCATCTGCAAACTTTGTTATCCAGAGTCCCTTAGTATTGGCCTATACTTCAGAGAAGTAGATGCCAAACAAGAGCGGTCCCAGGACTGAACCCTGAGGTACTCCACTTGTCTGGAGCTGGATTTGGAGTCGGCTACTTTTACAGTGTGGGTTCTATCAGTAAGCCAGTTAGCAACCCATTTGGTGACGTAGGGATTAATGCCAAGCTTAGTAAGTGTATCTATGATTCCAGAGTGGGGGATGGTGTCAAAGGCCTTGGAAAGGTCTAGATAGGCTGTGTGGACCACCTTACCCTTGTCCATGGCTCTGGAGACTGATTCAAAGAACTCAATCAAGTTCAGGAGACAAGATCGGCCCTTCACAAACCCAAACTGGGTGGGGTCCAGTGTTTGAAGGTTGCCAATGTCTTTGTTTATAAGTTCCATGATAATACGCTCCATGGCCTTGCAGATGAGGCTTGTCAGACTGATGGGACGGTAGTTTCCGGGATCCAAGGTGGATCCCCCCCTTGTGGAGTGGGATAACTGTAGCTGTGCGCCACTCAGTGGGCACGAAACCTGAGGTGAGGCTATGATTAAACATGACAGGTGAGGTGCCAGTTCATATTGTAGTTCATGTAGTACACAGCCCGGGATGTCATCTGGTCCCATGGATGCTGTATTCTTAGCTTTGGATAGTGCATTTTTTACCTGTGTGGCCATTATTACCGGAATTTGGCAATCTTCCGGTATTGAGATGGGCCATTTAGGGGGTGAGAGGGGGGTGAAGTTGGCACTGAATCGATCTGCCAGGATATTGGCAATATCCTTGGGATCAGTATATTTAATGCCATTCTGTTTTAGCTCAGAGCAGATCTGAGCATTGCCATTTAGATTCTTGACATAGTTATAGAATGCCTTGTTGTTGTCTTTGGAATCTTTGGCAATTTTATTTTCGTAACTAGCTTTGGAGGATTTTATGAGGGATCTCAGTTTCTTACTGAGGCTGGTAAGGAAGTTTTTTGCATCCTGGGATTTTCCTCTTTTCTGCAACAGTTTGTTTATGGCAGGGGACCACCAGATTGGCTTCTTTTTTTTGGATGAGAGCATCTTGGTTCTATTTGGGATGGCACGATTTATGCATGAGTGGATGTGCTCGTACAGTGCCTTTAGTGTAGGATTCAGCAGTTGAACTTTCAGCTCCTGTATGCATAGGTGTCATGAAGTTTGTCACTTCTGACTTGAGTAGCATGAAGTTGGCTTTGGAGAAGTTTTTTATGGAGGTTTCCTTACTGGGGGGTGGGGGTGGGATGTGGATGTTAAGGGTGATTAGTTTATGGTCAGACGTGACTTAACGAGGGGGTGACCGTAGGTGTGGAGCATCGATTTCTCATGTTGGTAATGACTACGTCTAGGATATTGGAGCCCCTGGTGGGACTATGGATTAGTTGATCCAGGGCGTTGGAGTTTATGAATTCCAAGAACCGTTGGGCAAAGGTGTTGGTACATGAGTAGCTTTCCCAGTTAATGGCAGGGTAGTTAAAATCACCCAGTATTAGGGTGTTTGGTTTATCTTAATATTTTCCAGTATGTTTAGAAAGGTGTAGTGAGAATCTTGGGGTATGGTGGGGGATCTGTAGCAAGCTACAATTTGGATTGCAGTCTTACCTAGTGTTAGTTGCACCTGGAGAATTTCAGACGCATTGTGTTGGGCAACTAGCCTGGTGGTGTGAATATCCTTGGTGAATATTGACACTCCTCCACCTTTAGTGTTTCGGTCCTGCTTTGGTGGCCGAAAAGTGTGGTAAGAGTTGTAGCCTGGTATTGCAGGGGTGCTCTCTGGAGCCTTGAACCAGGTCTCAGTTACTGCACAGATATCGATGATGTCCTTCAAGAATGCAACTGCAGTCCTGACATATGAGTTGTCCTGCCTCAGGCAGCCCTTCTGTCGGCCAGATTCCAAAGTCTGGGTCCGGCGTCGGCCGATGTCGCCTCCTCCCCGACGTCAGAGCGGCTGGAGTATAAAGGCATCAGCCGACGCCATCTTCTTCGGTCTTTCTTGCCGCACGGTGCCCGAAGCAGAAGCAGTTCGCAAGTGCCAGTCAGTCAGCTCCTGTGTTTTCAGTTACCGAAGTCATCTAAAAGCTAAGTACCCCGTTAGGGAACATTTTTTCTTGCCTCAGCCGATGTCAGAACAAATTGAGAAAGTTAATAATTGTTTGTCTTGTGGTAAACAAATACCTCATAAGGACTTTCATTCTTACTGCCTCCCTTGCCTGGGCCCAGACCACGACGTCTCGGCCTGTGCTTGCTTTAATAAGCGCACTCTCAGGCGCCGGGCAGAGTTTGCCGAAGATTTTTTTGGCGAATCCTACGCTTACAACATGCCGTCGGAACAACCGACAGCACAAACCACCAAAAAACGAAAGGACCGGGACCGACATCCTCGGCCTGCGTCTTCCACCGATATAACGCCTAAGCCCTCCGCGAGTGTTTCGGTCCCTTTGGAAGCGGTAATTCAGCCACTCCAGGCCGACGACACCGCGTTAACTCATCCCTCGGTCTCTGAGTCTACACCGGTGCCAGTTGTTGATTTTCCTCCGGAAACTGAAGTTCTGGATCTACCCGACACCATTCCCGTGGACAAAGTTACCCCTGCACGTGGGGCAGCTAGGCCTCCTGTATCCATGTCAATCAAGGCTTTTGCACGTGCTAAGGCCGCCAACCAGGCCAAGGCCCATCCTAAACCTTCTTCTCAGGCCCCTTCTTCTGACAAACAAATCATGTCTCTGGCTGCAGATCTTATCTCTCTTATCAGGGGGTCTCAGCCTCACCCAGACAGAGGTTCTCAGCCGCCTGCAGAAAAAAGGCCTAGAACTGAGCAGGCAGACAACCTCTCTTCAGATGAAGCCTCTGGGGATTCAGAGCATTCAGATACCCAAGAAGAATCCTTCCAGGCCTATGAGGACTGTGATGCTGAGGAATCTATTTCCTCTGCCTCTCCTCCAGAGGATTTTTCTTTCGGTGAAGTCCTCCACTCCATGAGGGAACATTTTAAGTGGCAGGGTCAGGAATTTTCTGATTCTAGGAAAGGGCTACGTACCTTCCTTAAGTTACCCCAGCACAGACCTTTAGCTATCCCTCCAGTCTTGGATGTCCTGGATGATGTTTTCTCCGACTCCAGTGCTTCCCCTGATTCTCTCCCTCCTGCTGCTGTCAAGCCAGACCGATATTACAGGGTCCCTGACACTCACAAGCATCTCTTTAAGGCCCATTCTGTGGATCTAGAAACTATTTCACAGGGCCCCAAAGGAGTGGCTACCTCCTCAGCCAAGAATCCACTGCCAGCTGACAGGGAAGCAAGGTCCCTGGAGAGATGGGGTAAAAAAGTCTATACCTCTTCCACCCTTGCCATGAGGTCACTTAACTGCCTTTTTCATATGTTTCAGTACCAGGACTATTTACTGGATGATTTGCAGAAAAAGATAGCCTCTCCTGAGCCTATAGATAGAAAGGCATTGCAGGATTTGGTTCATAGTACCCAGCAGTTTAGTAATCATTTTCTGCAGTGTGGTTATGATGCATTGGAGGCTTCATGTAGGGCAGCTATGACAGGGGCTGTTATCCGTAGACATGCTTGGTTGAAAGAACAGCCACTGCCAGATCATGTTAAAGTAAAGCTCCTGGACGCACCTCTGGATAAACAGAAGCTTTTTGGTGCTAATGCTCAGGATGTGTTGAAATCTATTGAAGAGAAGGCAAAGTCAGTACAGACAGTAAAGGATTTCCTCCAGGTTCAGCCACCAAGGTTCAGCAGGAATTGGCCTTCAAAGAATTGGTCCTTTCCAGACTCTGACAAGTTCCAAAGGGGAAAGAACAGGCGTGCACGAGGTAGAGGGCAATACCGGGGCTCCTACAGGGGACGCCAATGGCAACCACAAAATCAGAGAAGTGGCACAGGTAGTTCACCTGCACCACAGGGACAATCACAATGACTTACCCTTCACTCCGCCTACCAAGGCTCAAAGAGAAGCACCTCTAGGCGGAAAATTATCTCTATTCTCAAAAAACTGGCACAGTATAACAAAGGACAATTGGATTCTGGACATAATAGACAGAAGTTACAGGTTCCACTTCCATACCTTACCAACAGGACAAGGCATGCCAAACCTGCCACAAAATCAAAGGGCAGAGGCACTCGTAGAAGTCTCAAAGCTGTTACAAATAAAAGCAATAGAGAAGGTTCCTCCTCAGGAACAAGGCCAGGGATTTTACTCAAGACTGTTCCTTGTTCCAAGAAAAGAAAAACAATGGAGGCCTATATTGGACTTGTCCGTTCTAAATACTTTTCTCATGGTGCCAAAATTCAAGATGCTGACGTTACAGCAACTTCTTCCCATGCTGGGCAAGGGGTCTTGGCTGGTTACTCTGGACCTCAAGGAGGCATACCTGCATGTCCCTATCAGACACAGTTGCAGAAGATACCTCAGATTTCTTGCAGGAACAGAGCACTATCAGTTCTCAGCATTGCCGTTTGGCTTATCTACTGCACCCAGAGTATTCACGAAATGCCTGGCATCAGTAGTGGCACATTGCAGACTCCAGGGAATTCAAATATACCCTTACCTGGACGACTGCCTAATACAAGCAGACAGCAAACAGACCTTGATAAAACACTTGGATTATGTCATTCAATTGCTGCAGGCTTTGGGATACACAGTCAACATTCAAAAATCAAGATTACTGCCATCCCAAGAGATTATATTTCTAGGAGCAAAACTGGACACACAGCTACAAATGGCTTTCCTCACAGAGGAGAAACAAGAGCATTTAACAGCTTACTTCAAAGGCCTAGCAAAATTAACCCACCTGACCGCAAGGAAGACCCTGCAGGCCCTTGGGTTCATGGCATCTTGCATTCTTCTAATCCCTCTGGCAAGACTACACATGCGAAAGCTGCAGTGGTACCTAAAAAGCTTGTGATCGCAACACAGCCACAACCTAGAAGACATGATACCACTCATACCATGCCTGCAAAGGGAATTTTTGTGGTGGGCTCAAGCAAGTCACTTAAACGAAGGCATGCTTTTCAACAAACCTCCAACAAGTCAAAATATTACAACAGATGCCTCAGACCTTGGATGGGGGGCGCACATGGACGGCAGATGCATCCAAGGGCAATGGACTCCCATGGAGATGCACCAGCACATAAATCAAAAATAGATGTTGGCAGTGATATATGCAATAGAAGCCTTTGGAAAATCTCTGCAGCAAGGTCATCTGCTAATAAGGACAGACAACACCAGTGTCATGTGGTACATAAACAAACAAGGGGCACTCATTCCTACCCCCTCTGCAGACTAACAATGATTCTTTGGGAAAAGTCCCTGAAACTGAACATCTACTTGCAATCCCAGTTTGTTCCGGGCAAGGACAATGTTCTGGCAGACAGGTTGAGCAGAAATTTCTTGGATCCACACGAATGGATGCTACACCAACGCATTTTCTCACAAATAGCATCTGCATGGGGGAGACCAGACATAGACCTCTTTGCATCTCATCTCAATCATCACCTGGAAAGGTTCTGCACAAGGATACACCATCCTCTAGCTTGGAGAACGGATGCTCTTT
Organism: Protopterus annectens; assembly: GCF_019279795.1. Classification (NCBI taxonomy): domain Eukaryota; kingdom Metazoa; phylum Chordata; order Ceratodontiformes; family Protopteridae; genus Protopterus; species Protopterus annectens. The sequence continues at coordinate 916,489,164 of NC_056741.1, forward strand.
CCTTCAGCTGGAATGCTCTAACAATTTATGCATTCCCTCCTCTACCTTTGCTCACCAAGGTGTTACTGAAGATCAAGGCAGAACAACCGAGAGGAATCTTGATAACTCCAGACTGGCCAAGGCAACACTGGTATCCACTACTACTGAGCATAACTCACACCAAACCGTGGCCCTTGCCTCAATGGCCTCTGCTTCTGACTCAACACAGTTACAAAACTGTTCATCAGAACCTGCAAACCTTAAAGCTGACAGCTTGGAGAGTTCCATGACTCAGACCCATGACTCCCTCTCCGAAAATGTTCAGCAAATTTTGCTGGAGGCACGCAGGCCTTCCACCAGAAAAACCTATTCGGCCAAATGGAAGAGATTCACCATCTGGAATGTCAACAAGGGCCAGGATGCATCATTGGTGAATATACCTCAGATATTAGAATACTTGGCAGAAATGTTTCACAGTGGCCTCTCATACTCTTCCATCAAAATCCACGCTTCAGCTATCTCAGCACATTACAACTGTGATCCACCTGTGTTTTCACATCCCTTGCTAAGACAGCTTCTAAGACGCATAAAGAATATCAAACCTCCAAGGAAGCTACCAATTCCTGCATGGGACCTCAATTACGTCTTGGAAAAATTAACTCTTCCTCCTTTTGAACCAGCAGCATCTTCAGAAATGCAATTTCTCTCTTGGAAAATGGTTTTCCTGTTGGCAGTCACCTCAGCAAGAAGAGTCTCGGAGATACAGGCCCTCATGGCAGTTCCTCCCTTTCTCATCTTTCATCAGGACAGAGTTTCCCTTAGGACCAATCCTTCATTCATGCCTAAGGTGATATCCAGAGTGTCTCTAAACCAAGCAATTCACCTGCCTACTTTCTTTCCTAACCCTCAAAATAAAGGGGAAAGGCTGCTGCATACTTTAGACATTCACAGACAACTACGCTACTACTTGGACAGAACAAAGCCCACCAGGAAGTCTGACCAACTGTTTGTAGCCTATGCTGCTGGAGTGCAAGGAAAAGCAGTCACCAAACAAACTATCTCAAAATGGATTGGGCACTGCATCAGATTCTGTTATTCTTTTCATGGGAAAAGTGTGCCAGCTAATATTAGACCACACTCCACCAGAGCTATGGCCACTTCCACAGCCTTTCTAAGAGGAGTGGCTACAAAAGATATTCTAGAGGCTGCTACATGGAGCTCCGTGCATACATTTACCAAACACTACAACCTGCCATTATACTCCAGATCCCGAGCAGGCTTTGCTTTGGCAGTCCTGCAGGGCCTTCTAGCTATACCATCTCTTGCTTAGTCCTACCACCCCCAGCTTGGCTGTGGTATTCAACCCATATGTCAGGACTGCAGTTGCATTCTTGAAGGACATAGTACAGTTTTGTACCTACCATAAATGTAGATGTCCGATAGATATGCAACTGCAGTCAGGTTTTCCCTCCCTCCTACCCCTCTGTTTTTCCCCTTTTGGGTCCTTTCTCCCCTTACCTTTCAGCTGGGGATATATGTTATGGTGTATCTGTTTATTACTGTTGTGCATGTCTGGTTTTATCTGTTTATCCATTCACCAAATTTAGCCTTCATTGGAGGGCACCTGGCATCTGGGGCAAGAAACGCTGAAGAAGATGGCGTCGGCTGATGCCTTTATACTCCAGCCGCTCTGACGTCGGGGAGGAGGCGACATCGGCCGATGCCGGACCCAGACTTTGGAATCTGGCCGACCGAAGGGCTGCCTGAGGCAGGACAACCCATATGTCAGGACTGCAGTTGCATATCTATTGGACATCTACATTTATGGTAGGTACAAAACTGTACTTTCTCCATTTTTAGGAGTGCCTCGAGAGAGTGCATTTTGAGGTTTAGACTTCTAGCATTGAGTAGCATTACCTTCAGATTTTGCATGCTTGTACCTGTTACGGTGGTGGTTTTGTTCTTTGAACTTTGCCTAAAAAAGGCACTATAGGGGTGGCAAGAGCCTTAGCCAGTAACCTGAATCCCAGAGGTGACAGGTGCAGACTATCTCTGGCAAAGCATCGTGGTCTGTCAGTCATGTCGTCCCAGGCAGACAGATACTGGATCCCCTTTGAATGACACCAGAAGCTTAGCCAATGTTTGAAGTCAATCATTTTGTCCTTATATTGTGGTATCATTCTGGGCGAAGGCAGGATGCTACTCAGGGCTAGGGTCATACCTGCCTGGGCCACATGATCCGAGAGCTCTTCCATGTCTCTTTTCATGTAGTCCAGGGAGGTACGTCTCAAGTCATTCACTCCAACATGGACAGTGACAGAGTCATATTTGTACTTGTTGTGGAGTGACTTGAGTGCATGCGTTATGTGGCAGATCCTGGCACCCGACAGGCAGCTGACTGTAATTTTCTCCTTGTTCAACCTGGTGAGAGAGACATCAGTGTGCCGGACTATAGAGTCACCTATAAGTGTTAGGTACATTGTATTGCCTTAGGGGCTGTTGCTGGGTGGCACACAGGTGTTTTGAACTATGTGACACTTTGGTTGTGATTGGTGTTTGTTTGCGTTTCAGCTTCAGAGGTCCTTATTGCTTGGGCAGGTTACAGTTAAGGGCCTCTGCATATGTTGATTTAGTGTTGCTATATGTGGGTTGGTGGTGTGGGTTTAGAAGGGCTATGTGGGTTTAGAAGGGCTAGTTGGGAGGGTGGCCTAATGGTTAAGGTGTTTGCCTTACAAACACAAGGTGCAGGGTTTGAGTCTCACAAGGGATAATTGGCTAGGCTTAAAAAGGCTCACAAGAGCAATTAGCTTAGTACTAATCTATGAATCTATGTGTTGCTTGAGGTGTAGTGTGGGTGTTAACCTTCTCCTCTTGACTGTCTAGCACAATCTTGGGTGAAGAGAACTTTGCTTCCATTTTGGCTATGTAAGTGCATCTCTCACAGGTTGTAGTGTTGGGTGGTAGGAGGAGAGGGCTGTCTGTGTACATGAGGCAATTGCTGCATTGCCCCATTATGCCCAGATTCACCAGGTGGACAGGAGAAATCACCGGAAGCTGACCCTTGGACATGCCTGGTTTGATGCTTTTTTTTTTTTTTTTTTGTAAAGTGCAGGAGCTGTTTTCCCTTACCTTAGCAAGGTACTTTGCAATTATAGGCTGTTTAGTGCCTACTATTAATTTCTCCTTATTAACAAGGAGAGTTGAGTGCTTGTATCAGTTTAAGGCTTCCTAGTGCTTTCCAGCAGGTATTAGAGAAAGTGCTAGTCAAAGGGATGCTTAAAAGTAAGATGAAAAAAATGCACACTGCAGTGTGCACTAGAGAAGGTAGACGTGAAAGTAGGTAACTTAAGTTTTACCTGTTTAAAAAGTTAAGGTTTAGTGGAGAATTACTATTTTTAAAACAGCAAGATGGGTTGAAAGGAGTGGTCACTTGTATTCTGGTACTATGGAATACAGTAGGATGGCCAATAAATTTAAATAGTTGAAGGGGAGGGTTTTTTGATTTAGTGATAAGTCACACAAGCCACTGAAAGTAGAGAGGAAATGAGATATATGGTCAGATTAACATAAGAGGCAGGCAACTAGAAAGACTGGTATTTAGCAAGACATCTATGACTGGGTGGGAGGGCAGGAAAAAAAATTCTGCCTGACTCAGAAGAGAGAGAGAGCTGTGGTCTCTTTTGAAGTTTTAATATCCTGTTAAAGCAGAATGCAGGTAAAACACAAGGTAAAGAAAACAAACTACATTATTTAAAATATACAAAATACAAAAAATAAAAGCAAACTAACCTTTCCTTCACAGCAAAGTGTAGCAGAGTCTGAATGAGCCTTTCTGGTAAAAGCTATTTGGTACCAACACTACTGAGGAAACCCATGGACTACTGAACTCCTGAATTACCCCCAGTTCCAAAATCTCCTTTATCTTCTCCTTCAAAGTCTGTTTGACTCGCTCAGGCTTGAAGGCTGAGGGCCGAGGTACCAGGAAGCATCATTAAACTTTTGGATTTTACTTGCATGGTACATTGTTTTTCTTTCCAGTGCTTTTCGCTCGGTTTGTTTTTTGTGCATTTATTTATTTTGGTGATATAGTATTTTGTGACTCGCTCAGGCACCGTATAAGGAGCTTAATAGGCCATTGGGGTCCTGTATTCACATAGTGCTGCACTAGGTGGGTGCACCCAGGTTTTCCAGTGAACATGCCCCCAAACCCCTGTGACACTTTTTGTATTTATTTAACCTGATTAGGGGGCAGCCACTAAGATATTGCTGCCTATCCCATAGAAGTGTCAGTCTGACCCTCACTGAGAAGATTAATTACCAGATTCTCTCAGACTCCTGCTGCAATCCACCGCAAGTACTCCACACCAGGGCCTCCCTATCCTGATATGGTTTAATCATGTTAGCATAGTATAACTTATGTCAGTGCCTCCTGCCTACCTTTTGGCACTGCTGACTGGTCCTATAGTACCCTGTTACATCCTTCGAAATCCCAGGCCAATAAAAGTTCTGCACAATTCTTCTCTTAGTACACTTTATGCACATATGACCTGAAAAAGGAATGTCATGGGATATGGCTAGAAGTGCCAGATGGTAGGCTATGGGCACTACCAACTGCTGTATTACCTCATCCTCTAGCCCTCCCTTAAGAGTTCACTGTCTGTACAAGTAACTCTTCATTCCAGTATTAAGACCAGTATTAAGACTCCCTTTTTCTGAGAATCAGGTGCCTCCTTAGCCACCTCTCTCAAGCCTCGTAAAGTAGGATCTGAAAGCTGAGCCTGTCTCAATTCTATCTTTGTAACCTCTTCCAGCTCTTCTTCCACAGGAAGCCTATTACATGGCTGGGTACTACCACTCAGTTCTGTCCTTGCAGTCACCATGTCTGCAGGAACACCAGTACCTACCAGCAGCTGTGGTTCACCTTCAGGCTCACTACTACAAGGTAGATCCCTCCCTGAAGTAACTACATCACCAGCCCCAGCTTCATGCCTGGGGTCTGTCTGGGCTTCCCCTCCCCCAGGTTACCAGACCTACCTGCCTGTCTCCAGGCCTGACTTCGTGTAACTGCATGCACACAAGGTACTACATTATCAAAATCATTCCCTATTAAGACATCTGCAGGGATATCCTCAAACATACCTACCTGTTTTTCCCTTTTCCACCTTTCCAGTCAAGATAAACCCTGGCCAAAGGTATCTGGAATGGGATGCCACCCAAAATTCTGACTGGTGTGGACTGCCCAAGCAAGTACTGCTCTTCCTTAATCATTGCATGCCTTACAACAGTTATATCACAAACTCTCTCTCTCAGCAGTGGCCTGTCTTCCATCTACTAAGCTAGAATACAAATTTTGGTGAAAGTTTGCCACCTCTGTTGTTTCCAGACAACTTACCACTGGCATTCTGTCTTTCCCACTTGCTGGCTCCCTCATCTTTTGTTTCTCACCTTGCTTCAATGGACATTTGTATGCTACATGGACACTCTGATTACATTTGAAACATCTAATCCTTGATCCTGACTGTGTGCTTGAACTAGTAGCTTCCCCTGTTACTGATGAACTCTGTTGGAGTGGTTTAGGCTGCCCCCAAGGGTTCCCTTATGTCCATGTGCGGCACTGGGTATCCCTTTCTTATGCAACAGTGTCCTGCTTGCCAAGTGGAGATCCCCTTTTCTCCCCAACTTATTTACAGACTTACACACTCAGGCTGCCAACCAGATCCTCATCTCCTCAGGCAGAGTGCTGAGTGTGTGTTCCCTCACCAAAAGGGTGACCTGACATCCACTCACCCATCTTTGAAAGTAACTACTTAAATCAGCAATGTAATCACATACATTTTCATCTGCCTTGGGTCTATGTTCACAAAATGTTTTCTATACATTTCAGGGGTTTATTTGAAACAATCGGATAAATATTGTGTCACACTATGGTAATTCAAACAATATCAGACAGTTTAGCAATTGCATTAACAGCTCTACCATAGAGTAAGGGGGTCAGGAACCATACCCAGTGCTCTCAGTCAACATTATACTGCTTATATACCCTGTCAAATACAATATCCCTCCTTGTACTGAGGAAAAAGTTCACTGAACTTTATGGCTTCTGGGGTTCAGTTATTCCCTTCCCCATTACCTCCATGATGTTATTGAAGGGTTAGAAGCTCCTTTTCTGTGCTCTGTCTTTCTGTCATTTTCTTCAGCTTCCATCTCCAATGCTTTGTCTCCAGTTCCTTTCATGATGATGATGCTGCTGCTGCTTCTCCTTCTCTTCAGCCTCCAGTTCAAGTCTCTTTAACTTCAGATGGATTTTTTAAGTCCTCTGAAGAAAAAGTGAATTGTCCTTTTTGTGAAGACTGCACCTCCACAACGCCAAACTGGATATACTCTGAGCTGCTAGTCTATTTGGCAGCTGTGACTAAGCCTAAGATCATTGCTTCCTTAGTCAGGTTGGCATGTACCAGTCCTTTGGCTTCGCACACCTTGGCCAACTGGTTCCTTGTCAGCTTGCTATAATCCTCTGCTGACATCTTTGCCTGCTGTCCCTGACTAAACTGACTAAAATATGAATAAAACTGTTGTGGCATTGAAACTCTATGTTTACCTTGAGGCTGTATGGAGTACACACCTCGGTGACAACCACCCACGGGCTACTAAAGCTCAATTAAAATCCAACACCACCGGCACCAATATGTGATAAGCCCTCTTTACCCTGGGGTAGTAACTAAGGAGTCTCAATCCTCATCACTGTCTCCAGTAAGGCAGTGTCACTAAAAGTAAGGATAGAAGTACATACATTCCCCTAACAGTACCCCAGAAACAGGTTCCAAAACCTGGGACTGGACTATATGCTTCACTCCAGGTCTCCAAACGAATCTACACTAACCACTGCAGAACACTGTATCCCAGTATTAGGTATCTGACACACTCACTCTTAAATGTCTGATATTTACACATATTCACAAATACACATGCACTGTTGGGAAAGACTGATACAGATTTACCTACTGTGTTTCTTTGTCCAAATTACAAGGTAACAACTGCCACCAGTTAAATACCACAATACCCTTCAAAAGGGCATGCAGTTAATTTGGGTAAAAATAGATATCGATACAAATGTTAACATGTAACCCAAGCAGTAAGGCTTTTCGGAGTGGCCCTGGTGTTACCATAATAGGCATAAACACTCTCAAGTTATTAAAAGTATTCACTAAATAACCAGCCACAATGAGAAGTAGTAAAATATTTAATAATAAATAGGATTTAAAATATGTAAATACTGAATAACTGATTCCAGTAAACAACAGAGTTTCACACACAGGAAATATGAAAGTAATATTGTAGGATAGATCTCACATTGATTTTAGAAAACCTCCAACTAACTAGCTGTAGTTCCCTGACTATCTTGAAGATTAACTGTCTGTATCTAATCTAAATAACTCAGAAGGCAAAATTATACTCCTACTTCTGCAAGGCAAGATGAGGAATTATGTCCACACTCCAGGCTGTCTGTCCTCAGCGACTGGAACTACTACTCTGGAAACAACTGGACTACTACTGCTGAACCGCTCTGGAAAAACAACTACTGAACGACAGACTCAGAACCTACTTTTTTGCAGATTTTTTTTTTTTTTTTAAGTACCAGAATGCTGCTATCAGAATTCTACTCTCTCATATCAAACTTTGAAAAGTAAACAGCTGCAGTGGAGATTCTATTCTCCCAGCCCTGGCACGCAATGACAGCACATCTAGGTCAGCTAACTGTGGCATAACATATATTCAGAATTCTCTTTAAAAAGACGTAGATTTGGTCAGCCAGAAGAACACTGTTTGACATTCACACATCTTGCATAAATCAGAGTGATAATCAAAAGACATATACTTATTTACAAAATTATAACTAGTCATGCTTGCATATGTAACACAGGGTAATTTACAATTATTTTACAATTATTAACAAAACTTCAGCCAGTCATGCTAACACAGATAACAATATCTAATATCCTCACATGCTATCTGATGAATGTATGGCAATAGCACCTGCATTCATTGGAAGAAGTGCTACCTGTCATTCCTACCATCCAGAGTGAATTGAAACATTGGATAGACAAGGTAATAGCCATTCCAGGGATGTCTTTTATGACCTCCTAAGGAATGCAATTCCTGATCAAAAATGAGTCAGACTTTATCTGAGAAGACCTCACAAAAGTCCTGAATGCCTGTGAAAATGGATCTTCCAGGACGGTTTCACTTCATAATCTCGAATTACTGAAATCCTGAATTTCAGTAACATTAGACTATAAAGTCGAACCATTCACAATACCGAAACCCACAATAACGAATCACACAATCACGAACATCCATACACCACATTCACACACCATTCCACCCACAGCGCACAAACCACACAACCCTGCACTACATATAAGCAGGGGGACAAGCCTCCCTGCACCCCCCTACTTATATATACCAACTCAGAGATCGCACATAACATAAAAAAAAAAAACCTCACACCACGGCAACCTCCACTCACACACAAATACGCAGCACACATACACAAACAGCAAGAAATCCAACACTCACACTCACACCTCTCTACCCTTACCCACACATACAACATACAAAAACACACAGAAACACTCACTCACTTGCAACTTCAGGCGCCATAACACTACACACAACGTACCGGAAATGCATAAGCGCGGATTCGAGATATTCATATTCGCTCTTATGCACTTTCGGCATTCCAGTTTTTGGCTTCATGGTCTCAGGTTACTGAAATTCGGGATTTCAGTAATTCGAGAATATGAAGTGTAACCTCCAGGACATAGATAACACATCATTGTACATTCTTTACATGAAGATTTACCTGTGAGTAAGAATGATTTGTATGCACACCCCAGACAGACACCAGCCTAGTTATCAACAAGAAAAACAATACTCCTACTTAAAAGCAAACCTACAAGCTTTCCCAAAAACTATAGACCAGTAACTTGCCTTCCAACAACATATAAACTATACACTGGAACTGATGCCAACAGAGTTTATAGTCATTTAGAAGAAAACTCAATCATGACATTATAACAAAATGATGATAAAAGAGAATCATATGGAACAAAGGATCATTTGTTGTTAGTCATAATGAAAAACTGTAAAAAGGGGAAGAATCTAAATTTGGCATGGATAGACTACAGAAAAGCATTCCCATATTCATGGATAAGAGTGCTTAAAATGTATAAGATCCACTCTACTCTGATCGATTACAACAACCAAGAAACAGTGGCTAACCACTTTGCAGTTAAGCCATGATAAAAGACAAATTATCATTACAGTGATAAAAATTCAAAAAGGGATATTCCAGGGTTACTCTCCATCACCGCTACTCTCTTGTTTTGCCCTTAACCCATTAAGCTGTCTACTTAACTGATTAGATCATGGCTACAGTTTGGGTTCTAGCAAACAAAAAAGCATAAAGATGTCTCATCTTTTTGTAGATGATTTAAAACTGTATAGCTCATCAGATGAGGAACTGAAAGCAGAACTGCAAGTGGTCAAAACTTTTCCAGATGATAAAAGGAACATGGGCAAAATTCTTGGATAGGCTTATAAGGGTCTCCAGGCCAATAACCTATTATAATCCTATGAACCTATGTCATTTGGTCATGATAAATGTGCAAAAGCAACTTTAAAGCAGAAAAGCTGCAGCACCAAGAAAACATCAGGTTGGGACAGGAATGTAATATAAAAGAATTTGAGCAAGAGGGAGTGTATAAATATTTGGGAATTGATGAAGGATCAACAATAAAACATCAACAAATGCAAATAAAACTTGGTAAAGAATATTTTAGAAGACAAAAATTAATATTGAGAGCAGCACTGACATCTAGAAAGAAAGTCCAAGCTATAAACCAATCTGCTCTTCCTATCCTAACTTATAGTTTTGGAGTGATTGACTGGCCCCAAAAAGTGTTGGATAGGTTGGACAGGAGAACAAGAAGGATGCATTTGACATTGTAAATCTTCATTCATTCCTTATTGATGGGACTTCGGTTCCGTCCCTAGAACCAACTTGGCCAAAACACGAGCTCGCGCCAGCCAAAAACCTCTCAAGCTAAGTCCTGCACATAGTGCCCCTCTCCTCCTACCCCAGATCTCGTTTGCCACATACTTCTCAAGATGTGCCAAGCCAGCTCTCAGCTAAGTAATATAATTTTTGATATCTACATTGCTAAATATTTTCTAGCCCTTCATTTTCTTAGCGATAGTACTTCTCTTTGCCTTATACTGAGTTTTCTACCCTTTTTGGTGGGCCCCTCCCTTACCCTTATGGTAATTACCTTCACTATCGTTGGTATTTCCCTCTTCTTTTCTTCTATAACAAAAAAAAAGTGGATAATTTCTCCCTTCTGTGTGTTTACCTTGTAATTTCTGCTGCTGTTTAAATCTTGTGACTATTTTGTTTCCCTTTCTGTCTAGCTACTAGAATCTTACAAATATGTCTGACAAGAAAGGAACGACCGAGTTCAAACAGGTTGACAAGTGTGGGTGAAAGATTCCCAAATCTGACTGGCATCTTTCGTGTGTCTACTGTTTCGGAGTTCCCCACCTCCAGATACTACCTCCATGTGACCTGTGTAAAAGTTTTAGCTCTCGCACTCTAGCAGAGCACAAAGATAAACTGATTTTGATGGGTTTATTAAAAAAACCCTTTTTGGAGGCCCTTTCTGAGGTGTAGGTCTCACCACCACCCAGGAATGAAAAGAAAAAGAGAAGCCATTTGGTTTTGGCTTCCCTACGTTCTACGGAACCAAACCTATCTCAGACAGTATCGGAACCAAAAATACCTAAAATGTCTGCACTGACTATTTCGGCTCCAGAGTTTATGACTAGATCTACGGTGCCGAAGTTGGCAACCATGGAATCGACAACACTGATATATTCTTCAGTACCGGTAGTTACTATGGTACCAGACACAATTTTGGCACTGACAGTGACTTCCTTCATGGCTCCATCCTCTGTGCCGAAACCTGAAATTTTACCCAGGACCAAATACTCACATACTATCAACCCCTTCCTTGGGCAACAATATAGTCTCTTTCTTGAGAGACCTGGCTGTCCTTCCACATTATCAACATGGTCCACCAGGAGTCTTTCTGAAATAGACGTAGTGAGGCTTGTCAATCATCTCTTGACAGCCAGAGGAATTCCGACCCCTAACAAGACTTCCCTCCCACCTGGAGCCGAAGGTTTTTCTGCACAGACTCCAACATATTCTCCTTCAACCTCTTCGCAGGCTTTGGAGCCCTCAGTACCGATGTCTACCCCAGTGCCTCTGCCTTTGGTTCTTGTGATGTTTCCTTTTATGGTTCCGGAGCCTACCCTCTGGACTTCGATTCGAAGCCGGTCCACCATCAGGACCATGACTGATCTGTTGGCACTGTGACCCCTAGTTCAGCACCAATTTTTTCTATGGCACCGTCTATGGTTCAGGCAGCTCCTAGTCTTTTCATAGGTTGGTACTAGGCTATCGGCCGTAGGGCCTATGTAAGCCTAGCCATAACAATTCCATGGATATTTCTTCCCACAATGTTTACTTCCCTGGACCCCTGTCTAGCAGGGCGGCTGACATGATCCCCGAGATGAATTTCCTATCTCCCATCCAATCGTCAAGGTTCCTTTTGAAGAGGGCCAAGGAGGCGCTGTGCTTGACATGTATGGGCAGTCTATTCCAGAGTATGGGGAGTCTCTGGGTCAGGAACCTATCCCTCCAGCATGTTTTGTTCATTGTAATGACAAGGTTTAGAGCACATGGCCCTGAGGGATTAGGATTTCTTTAAGTGGAGCATGTCCAACAGCTCAGGGTTTGACATGGCCTTGTATGTTAAGCAGAGATCACCTCTGAGTAGACGATATGCCACAGAGTATAGCTGGAGTTTTTTTAGACGGGGAGCATAGGGCATCTGCTTTAGGCCTGTGATTCTTTTAGTGAGGTATTTCTGCGGCCTTTCCAGCTGTTGCAGATGTTTTGTGAGGTACATACCAAATGGGATGTTGTACTCTATAATGGGTCTAATGAGGGATGAGTACAGTGGGACAATGACCTCCTTTTTTCTGGATGAAAAGCCCTTCGTGATGAGGTGTACCACATAGAAGGATTTCCTGACTGTTGTGGCGATGTGGTTATCGAAGGTGAGAACACTGTCCACCTGTATCCCGAAGTCTCTCATCACACTTTCGGTGTTTAGTGTACTGCCACCTATGTGGTCATTCATGGGTACATGTTTTTTCCCCAAAGGGGATAACTATACATTTCTTGGCATTAAGCTTCAGCCCATGACTCTGGCACCAAACATCTGTTTCTGTAAGGCTCCCAGTTTGCAGTCATCTGCGAACTTTGTTAGCCAGAGTCCCTTAGTGTTGGCCTGTACTTCAGAGAAGTAGATGCCAAACAAGAGCGGTCGCAGGACTGAACCCTGAGGTACTCCACTTGTCACCTGTCTGGAGCTGGATTTGGAGTTGGCTACTTTTACAGTCTGGGTTATGTCAGTAAGCAACCCATCGAGTGACGTAGAGATTTATTCCCAGCTTAGTAAGTTTATCTATGATTCCAGAGAGGGGGATGGTGTCGAAGGCCTTGGCGAGGTCCAGATAGGCTGTGTGCACTGCCTTACCTTCGTCCATAGCTCTGGAGACTGATTCGAAGAAGTCAGTCAGGTTCAGGAGACAAGATCGGCCCTTCACGAGCCCAAACTGGGTGGGGTCCAGTGTTTGAAGGTTGCCAATGTCTTTGTTTATAAGTTCCATGATAATGAGTTCCATGCCCTTACAGATCAGGCTCGTCAGACTGATGGGACGGTAGTTCCCAGGATCCAAAGTGGAGCCCCCCCTTGTGGAGTAGGATAACTGTAGCTGTGCGCCACTCAGTGGGCAAGAAACCTGAGGTAAGGCTATGATTAAACATGACACTTAGGTGAGGTGCCAGTTCATTTTGTAGTTCATGTAGTACACAGCCCAGGATGCCATATGGTCCCATGGATGCTGCGGTTTCTACCTGTGTGGCTGTGATTACTGGAATTTGGCAATCTTTTGGTATTGAGATGAGCCCTTTAGGGGGTGAGAGGGGTGAAGTTGGCACTAAATCAATCTGCCAGAATATTGCCAATATCCTTAAGATCAGTATATTTAATGTCATTCTGTTGTAGCTCAGAGCAGATCTGAGCATTGCCATTTAGATTCTTGACATAACTATAGAATGTCTTGTGGTTGTCTTTGGAATCTTTAGCAATTTTATTTTCATAACTAGCTTTGGGGGATTTTATGAGGGATCTCAGCTTCTTACTAAGGCTGGTAAGGGAGGTTTTTGCATCCTGGGGTTTTCCTCTTTTCTGCAACAGTTTCTTCCTTCTGTTGTATAGTTTGTTTATGGCAGAGGACCACCAGATTGGCTTCCTTTTTTTGAAGGAGAGTGTCTTGGTTCTATTTGGGATGGCACGATTCATGCACGAGTGGATGTGCTCATACAGTGCCTTAGTGTAGGATTCAGCAGTCAAACTTTCAGCTCCCGTCTGCATGGGTGTCATGACGTTTTTCACTTCTGATTTGAATAGCAGGAAGTTGGCTTTGGAGAAGTTTTTTATGAAGGTTTCCTTACTGGGGTTGGGGTGTGGATGTCAAGGGTGATTAGCTTATGGTCAGACTTGACCCATGAGGGGGTGACCACTGGTGTGGAGCATCTATCTCCCATGTTGGTAATGACCAGGTCTAGGATTTTGGAGCCCCTGGTGGGATAATGGATTAGTCCAAGAACCGTTGGGAAAAGGTGTTGGTACCTGACTAGTTTTCCCAGTTAATGGCAGGGTAGTTGAAATCACCCAGTATTAAGGTGTTTGGTTGTATCTTAATATTTTCCAGTATGTTTAAAAAGGTGTAGTGAGAATCTTGGGGCATGGTGGGGGATCTGTAGCAAGATACAATTTGTATTGCAGTCTTACGTAGTGTTAGTTGCACCTGGAGAATTTCAAATGCATTGTATTGGGCAACTAACCTGGAGGTGTGAATATCCTTGGTGAATATTGATACTCCTCCACCTTTAGTGTTTCAGTTTTGATTTGGTGGCCGAAAAGTGTGGTAAGAGTTGTAGCCTGGTATTGCAGGGGTGCTCTCTGGAGCCTTGAACCAGGTCTCAGTTACTGCACAGATATCGATGTTCTCCATTTTTAGGAGTGCCTCGAGAGAATGCATTTTGAGGTTTAGACTTTTAGCATTACGTTCAGATTTTGCATGCTTGTATCTGTTACGGTGATGGTTTTGTCCTTTGGTTACGGTGAGCTTATCGGAGTGGAGTGTGACCCCAGTTCTGGCCTCCCATCCCTCTTTAGGTGGGCCTGCCTTCCATGTGATGGAGAGGGTTCTTGCTTCTGCAAGTATGCAGTTGGCACCTCCAGCATCGGAACATGACCTTTCCCTTTCCTCTGGCATGCATTTGACGCAGCCCACTATGCAGGGACTTTGAGCATAGTAGCAGCAAGAAACCCTGCTCCAGGGCACCTGCTCTTCAGAGTCCTCCTCAGAAGATCCCACTGAGGAGGCACCCTGAAAGAGGATGTGCAAGAGGAATCACATGGATTCCCCCTGAGGAATGTGCCACCGATGATATGGATTTCGATGAGTGAAAAGGGTCCCCACAGTCACCCCTTGAAGATGTCTCATTCAGAGACATACTGGAGATCCTGAAATGAAGGGGTGACTGTGGAAGCCCATCAACCCTTCTACTGAGGAATCTGTATTCTTGCAAGCCTTCTGTGCTCGACCATCTACTTCCTGGGTGACCCCCTCCTGCAGATGAGCTGATTAAACTCATAGTGCAGCATGCCTGGAAGGCCCCTGACAACGTTCAAGAAATCCCAAGGACCTTTCTGCAACACAAGTGGCGAGCAATCCCCCTGGGACAGAGGGGGGATCTCATCAGGGAGATGCCCCTACCATAGCAGAGGAGGCCCGTGAAACCAGTGTTTCAGAGATTCCTTTCTTTGGTCAGCCCTATCAGCGCTCCTGAAGAGCGGCCCGATTGCTTACCTCTGAAAGCAGTTGGGAGACGTTTTTCCCTGCACCACTTGGCCTGGCAATCGATAACATCAGACTCCTGGGTGCAGAGGATAATGACCAGAGGTTACCATATCCCATTTGACCTTTACTGCAGGCCTCTAAGACAAATCCCTGACATTCCACCCAGTCAGAGGGATGCAGCAGTGCTAGAAGTTCAGCAGCTGCTAAGAAAGAGTCATCCAATCAGTCCCACCAGACTAAATAGGATCCGGATTTTACTCAAGGTTCTTTTTAGTGACAAAAAAGACAGGGGACTGGAGACCAATTTTGGATCTCAGTGTACTGAACAAGATCGTCAGGCAAGCAAAATTCCAGATGGATACGGTTCAGTCCATTCTTCTTTTTCTGGAGAAGGATGACTGGATGTGCTCTGTAGATCTTCAGGATGCGTATTACCACATAAAAATGGACAAACGATCCAGAAAATATCTCCGCTTCTGGCTGGGAGCTAATCATTACCAATTTCGAGTACTGTCCTTTGGTCTTTCCACAGCCCCCAGAGTGTTCACCCAATGCATGGCAGTAGTAGTAGCTCACCTGAGACTACAAGGATTCTGTGTGTTTCCATACTTAGACAATTGTCTCCTCACCGTTCCAACCAGGAGTCTACTCTTCAAGCCATATCGTACACTCAAAGTCTGGCAGAAAAGCTAGGGATCTCCATAAACATAGAAAAGTCAAAGCTGGAAATGACTCAAAGCTTAGAGTTCATTGGGGCAACATTTGAGATAATATCCTGCCAAGTTGCCCTACCTCTTCACAGGCTACTAAGTCTGAGATCTCAACTTCAGATAATACTTTCTTAAAATCTTGTCCCAGCTCGACAGGTCCTACAACTGCTGGGCTCGATGATGGTTGCAATCTCACTGGTCCCACTAGCAAGACTCGATATGAGGCTACTCCAATGGCTGCTATCATTTCAGTGGTCTCTTTTAACACACCCAATGTCTTACCCAATCCACATAACAAACTGATGCAAACAAATCTGAGTTGGTGGATGAAGCCAGAGGAGCATTTATGGTGTCATCGTTTCCCCACCGACCCAAAGCCACAGTGACCATGGACACTTCCCTGATGGGGTGAGGTTGGGCATTTTCAAGGAAAGATCGTCCAAGGCACTTGCTCCACGTTAGAGGACAAACTGCATATCATTGTTCTAGAACTGAGGGCAGTCCTCTTAGCATTGCAAGCATTCCAAACAACCCTTCCTTCAGGAGCAATTGCTATCCAATCAGCCAGTATGTCAGTAATCTGGTACATCAACAAGCAAGGAGGAACCACATCCTACCCTTTATGCCAGGAAGCCCTAAGAGTGTGGCAGTGGGTGCTAGCTTCCAACCACTTTCTACTAGCAATGCACATTCTTAGGAATTCCAGTCTGATTGCAGACAAACTGAGCAGAAACATTTTGATGCCTCATGAGTGGTCTCTCAAGCCCGTAATAGCGACTCAAATTTTGTGTTGTTGGGGACGGCCTTGCTGCGACCTCTTTGCTTCCCCCTTGAACTACAAATGCAGCAGCTTCTTCGCCCTGATCCCCCCTTGGGGGGGGGGGGTCACCAAGAGATGCTGTGATACACAATTAGCCCCAGGGTCTACTGTATGCCTTTCCCCCTATTCCCCTTATTCCACAGTTCTTGAAGAAAGCACAGTGGCTGAGAAGCAAGGTAATCCTCATTGCATCCTATTGGCCCCATCAAGTTTGGTTCTCCTCCTTATGGCCTCACTTGGTTCACTGCCTGTGGACCCTGGATCCCACCCCAGGACTCCTATCTCACCCGCAGGGGCTGGTCCATCCCAACCTTCACAGTCTCAAGCTGACCACTTGGTATCTCCACTTCCACTGTTTGCCAGCCAGATGGACCTATCTTCCCCAGTCTGAAAGATTCTTCTGGCTTCTCATAAACCCTCTACCGGGAAACTCTATCACAGTAAATGGGTCAGGTTTGTAATTTGGGCTAAAGGACAAGGACTAGACCCACTTTCAATCCTGGTCCATAAGGTTTTGGAATATCTGTCGACTCTATGTCTTGTAGGACCCTCAGCCTCTACTATTACAGTTCACCTAGCAGCAATCGCCAGTTTTCATAATGGCTTTAACGACTCTACATTAATGTTCCACCATCTTTGCAAAACCTTCATGAAAGGAGTTGTACACCTCAGACCTCCTATTAAAAACCCTACTGAACCTTGGAATTTGACTTTGGTCCTACAAACTCTAACCTGTTCACCCTTTGAATCTTCTGCCACGTGACATAAAGTTTTTATCCTGAAAACCTTATTTCTGGTAGCCATCACCTCAGCCAGGAGGGTATCAGAGTTGTAAGCTTTGTGTGTTAATCGCCCTTATTTGATTTTTCATAATGAGAGAGTATCACTTTGAACTAACCCTTCCTTTTTGCCAAGGTTATCTCAAATTCAAGTCTCAGTCAGTCCATTGATTTACCAGTCTTTTTCCCAAAATTCTCTAACAAAGGTGAATACCATTTACACATGCTGGATGTACATAGACAGCTACATTTTTACTTAGAACTAAATCCTTCAGAAAGTTGGAACAGCTGTTCATAGCATTTTCAGGCCCCAAATTGGGCAAAGCTGTTTCCAAAGTCACCTTGTCAAAATTGCTAAGAGATTGTATTACTTTTGTCTATCATCAGAACAAATTAACTTTGCCTACTAGAGTTAAGGCTCACTCCAACAGGTCAGTGTCCACTTTGGTGACATTTAAGCCACTTGGGCAACCCCCCCTCCATACCTTTATAATGCATTACAAATTGGATATGGCCTCCAGGGGAAGAGCATCCTTTGGCTCAGTGGTGCTCAGAAATATCCTTCCATAGGACCTCAGAGGACATAAAGTAGCTGGGGACTCAGTCCCATCAGTATGGAATGAATAAAGATTTACAATGTCAGGTAAAAAAGTTATGTCTTTCCATAGCGTTCCATCTGTGTTGTGGATTTTCATTCATTCCTTACATCCCACCCTCCTACCCCGTTTGAAGACTCCTGGGGAATCTTTTGTTCCTACCTGCCTGATAGGGCAGTTGCTCAGATATGGCCCCCATTGTCTCTATTCCGGGCAGGCAAACTCGATTTGAAGATAGGAGGAGAGGGTCACTATGGGTAGGACTTAGCTTGAGAGTTTTTTGGCTGGCGAGAGCTTGTGTATTGGCCGAGTCAATTCCAAGGATGGAACTGAAGTCCCATCAGTAAGGAATGAATGAAGATCTACAACACAGATGGAACATTATGGTAAGACATAACTTCTTTTTTCATGCTCATCAAATGATTTGTAAAAAATCAGTGCATACCAAGATTATATATTCCCTATTCTAAAGGAGGTATGGGCCTTCTCGAAACTGATTATATGTATAGATCTGCAAGTGTGAGACTACATACATATCTGTTGACCTCCCAAGACCCAAACGTAGTTAAAGTTTTGAAGCATGAAGAGAATAAGTCTATGATGACTTCCCTGCTTAATTTAGCAAAAGCATATTGGCGTCAAGTGGGAGTGGAAATCAAACCAGAACCAGATAAAAATCAGGCAGCAATTAAATGTGTTAAAAAACAAAAGAAAGAATATAAGGTGAAGGGTCAGATGAGAAGATAAGAAATGTGGAAACTGCATAAATATAGTTGCAAGTATAGAAAACTCTTGGAACAACTTCATGTTGATCAAAATCGAAAACAGGAATGGTTAAGGAGAGGTGAATTTGCGAAACGAAAAGACGGAAGGCTAATATTGGTGGCCCAAGATAGTGGACTACATACACATTAGTTCGCAAAGTCCAGTCAACATGTGGAAGAAACAGACAAATGTAGGTTTTATAAAACAGAATTGGAAACAGTCACACATCTTATTGCTGGTTGTGATGTACTAATGGCAGAAGATCTGTATACTCAAAGGCATAATAATGTGGCAAGACTCAAAGGCATAATAATGTGGCAAGACTGTTGTATTTGAGATTTTGCAAACATTATGATACTGAAGTAGTTGAAAAGCACTGGAAACATGAGCCACAAAGCATTATAAAAAATGATGAAGTTTATATCACATGGGCTAGCCCATTACCAACAATTCAAAAAATAGATGTGAGAAAACCACATATACTAGTCCATGAAAGATGACAAAAGTAATGTTGATTGTTGAAATTGCTTCACCCAGTGACTGTATTGTTTTATGCACAGAGAGACACAAAGTCATAAAATACCAGGATTTGCAGGCAGAAATGAGGGCAATGTGAAAGAAGGATACCCAGACAGTGCCAGTAGTAGTAGGAGCAACGGGTCTTATAAAATTGAATTTGCAATCATACTTAGATATCTTACCGATACATATAACTCCATATGAATTGCAGGAGGAGTCATTACTAGCCACATTGCAGGGTCTGCGAAGAGCACTTCTGTTAAGCATCAAAGATTGAAACAATACTAATTTCATGAACTTGAGTCATACTTTGACTTAGGAATGGGGTCTGTTCCTGTCATGATATTAGAAACTCAAAAGACTTGGAGAAATTAAAAAGAATAATTGAGATGTGGGCCATAATGTATACACTCGTGATTTTCAGGGCAAATTGGAAGCCAAAAACCAGGACTACTGAATTATTACTTGCAGTGCCGTAGTCATTTGGTACAGCCTTGCAGAGTAACCATGATGATCTGAAGTCTGCCATCCAACAGTACCTACAGCTACATTTCCCTCTGTTCACAATAAAATGATAGATCAGTTAAGCAAATCCTCTTCCAATCAACATGAGTAGAGGCTGGAGACACAAATGTTTCACAATCTAACTTTTCTTTGGTAACTCTAGAGATGGGCCTGTTTGCTTCTTCCCTGAATCTTCAGCTCAGGATATTCTGTTCCATGTACCACTGAAATAAACATTTTCTCTGTAGTGAAACAAGTAACTGATGTTTGCATTTTTCCCACATTCCCTCCTCCCCAAGACCCTACTCTTAAAACAAGAGAGAGAGATCTCATCCTATTTGTCCTTTTTTAGCCTTGACAGCCCTGGTTTGCCAAACTAGTGCATCTAGGCAGGGAGGAATTGCATATATTTCCAGTCTCTGCACCCTCTCACACCATCAGGGAGGTCCCTCATGCACCCAATTCTCAAAGAACTATCAGACATAAGGCTACAACCATGATCCTATGCTGGGGCTCCCTACCACTAGACATGCTGGGTATATTGCAGGAAGCCGGAAAATAAAAGCTTTTAAGAAACCTTATCAGACAAATAGAAAACTCTCTCTCTCTCGTGGTATTCAGCATGGTATTCAGCTTGTATGCTGCTGAATTCCCTGTTTACAGCTATTCCCAAGATTAAACTATTACCAAAGGAGTCTTACATCTGAGATAGCTAGGGAGACCAGTTCCTCATTCTTGGATCCTCAACTTTGTGAATGAAAAGCTGACTTTGACTCAGTTTTAAACAGACTGTAATAGAATTCTTGTTCTGAAAAAAAAAATTTCTAAAGGATATAACCTCTGCTCAGGCAGTATGTTAGCTGCAGTGATGTATAACGAGCCCTTACACAGTCTAAGACAAAGATAGGAGTAATCATACCTCTTACCTGATTTCACAGAATGTTCCTGATTTTGCCTCATGTTTTTGCCATCTATTGTAAGATTTTTGACATTCTGGTAAATCACTCAGGACTACAGTCAGTAGATAATGCCAGTCTTATTGGTCATGAACTACATATTGATGTAAAAGCTGTTGTTCTAGTAACTTTTCAAAGTGAATGAGTAGTAGTTTAAAATTGCCACTTATATTGGACCTTTGTTCTCATTTATTTTTAACTTAGCCTAGAATTCTTGAGCAAAGATGTCAAAAGAAGTGGTAGGCATTAATTACTAGTCCTTCATTTATGCTTAAGTTGATCCCAGAATTAGTTAAACTTGGATCAGACCATTCATCATCTCATTTTTTTTCTCCCATGCCCTGAGATACTACACTGAAATAACCACACTTCAGGTAAACAGAAAAGTTCTTTGTTTATTTTAAACCAAGAAAACAGAAAACACCACTATCCAAACTTTTTCTAAAGGACTAGTTAACTGTATTGCTTTTTGTCCATATTTCAATGGAAAAGCCTATAAAGACAGGTCAAAACTCACTCTACTAGCAGCAGCTACTGCAGCAGTCTTTTGCAAGATGGCCAGTCATCTGAATCTTCACCCATACCTCCCCCAGACAAAACAAATTGCACATTTATTAAAGGAGCAGGCCTTTTCTACTTTATACTTGTAGGGAATGCTACACCCTCCCAACCTTAGGAATGTGATCGTAGTTTACACTGTTTGAAACTCTTCCCATCCATTTTGTATCATACTGCAACAGTGATCATTATAACATACACAGTACAGTTCTGTAAGCAACTCACCTTAACAGATGAAGATCAAGCACAAGGATTACTGAAATCTGTGATTAGCAGCTGTCTCTCTGTGTTATGCTGCCTTTCTCCCCTAGCTCAAGTTTAGGGATGGGAAAATCTTGTTGGTGATGGTGACACCTGTCATTCTTTGTATGTATATGTGTATGTGTGTGTATATATATATATATATATATATATATATATATATATATATATACACATACACATACATACACACACACACACACACACACACACACACACACACACACACACACACACACACACACACAAGGAAAATAAAGACTGTAATGGATGGTTTCTCTTTAGTAATATCCAAGGCATAAAGAAAAGTCCAGTCCTGCTCTGGGGGTGTCCAAAATTCTGGAAGCCTTTCTAAATGAACAGGCAATTGCCTGTGGCTAATTCCCAATCAGTGTAAACCATACTGCAGTAGTGGCACTTGTATTTGAACATTAATTCTTATTGTGAATTTCTGACATAACTGTATTTTTTCATTCTGTTTCAGCGCAAGTACATATGTTTTATGTGTTTTTAAAGTATTGAACATCTTTATTTTCAGCAAGCCAATTCATTTAATTTGTTCATCAATTTCACTAACTTTCACTTGTAGTAGATTGCATTTAAAAATATGTGAATGTGTAATGTGAAAATGATTTTTGTTTTTTTCACTGGACATTTGCATGACATGCCATTATTAACGTTAAGAAATGGTTTTGTGACTTGCCATTCTGTATACAGCAAAGCATGTTATGTTTACTTGACTGCTGTGAATTGCTATGATTTATATATACTTCGTTATATAATGTTTAATATAGAGATGACCTTAAGAAAACATGCTACTGGATATGATATCAGGTTTAGGAAACAGTCCTCTAATGTTTTTATCTCATAGTATTTCTTTTGAACTTTGCTTTTTTGTAATTACATAGTAGTAAGAAGGTAATACTTTTCATTAGTGACAGGCAATATTATACCTTGCACTCCAGTAACTGTTATGTAGTACCACTGTGCGTAGGAATGGGACACAGAAGCATTCTTCACAATTGGTCTACACATTTCACAAGTGCTCCAACAATGCAGATGGGGTAGAATGCAACAGTTGTGTACTACAGAAAGCACAGATAATGAGCAGATGTGCAAATAAAGATGACCAACAGAATATGTCTGATGGCTGTCTTTCCCAGTGTGATAGATATGGTGCACCTAGTTATGTAGGCTGAACCAGATTTCCATATGTTTTCAAGCACCTATCTGTACATAATCCTGTGGCCATAATCACAAGGTCTGTTTAGGGCTTAATTCTTCTGGAGTGTGGACTAACACATTGTTCTGTCTCAGGCTTGTTACTGTTCACTATATAAACATGCACTTCCTTTAGATATCTTAAGGGAAAGAGGTTTGGCATTTCGCAGTTATATTGATGATACTCAGATCTGTTTCTTCTTTCCAAATGATAATGTGAGTGATTACTCCCTGTCAGATAATTTAGAATCCATACATTAATGGATATTCGTAAATTGCTTGAAAATGAGCACCACTAAAACTGAGCTTTATGCAGTTCATGCAATTGGAGAGATTCCTTCATTCCTTTGCCCAATTGTATCACACTGTAGTATTAAACTTGAATTTGTTAGTAAGGTGTAGAACCCTGATGTTATTGCAGACTCTTGGCTAATACTTCTGGACCAGCTGTTGCAAAGTATTCTTGTTTCCATTTGCGAAACATATCGAGGATTAAGCACTTGGTATTTCAAGCTGATCTCTCAGTTGTTGTCCATGCCTTGGTCTCTTTCTGGTTATACTATTCCAATGCCCTTTTCCTGGAACTTCATAGCACTAATCGTAGACCACTTACAGATGGTGCAGAACTCTGTAACAAGGCCTCACTGATATGTTACAATAGGGTCTATATTAATTCATCGAAGGTTCATTTCAGTGAGCCTTTCTTCATCGAACCCTAACCATCGAGCATGCACTTCAACGAACATTCTCACTGAAAAAAATATTTAAACAAGAAAACTAAGCACTTGGCCAAAACAACACCAAAACAGACACCACAGAATGTAAAACCCACCAAATTGTAGGTCTTCACCCACCACACCCACTCCTCTAACTGTATATACACCAACTCCGAGATCACACTACATGGGGAAAAGGGCAAATTGGTGCTGCTGGCCAACTGCTTCCTTTCCCTACATAAATTTTGCACAGATATAAAATTTTGCTGAAATGAACGTTTGATGGTCAGGGTTCGATGAAGAAAGTTTCACTGAATTGAGCCTTCAGTTAATTAATATAGACCTGTTTCAGTATCAGCACATTATGCCTGTTCTGTGCAGCCTGCATTGGCTTCCTGTCTATTACAGGATCATCTCTAAGATTTTAGTATTAGTGTATTTGTTCACTCGTGACCTGGGTCCCTGTTATCTGAAGGAGCTTGTTGTGCCCTACTACCATACACAGGTTTTGCACTTGGCTTCTGAGGGTCTGTTGACAGTTCTGCAGGCCCATGTTGAAAACCCTGTGTATCATTTTTATATCAGGGTCCCTAACCTGTGGGATTCACATTTTTCCATATTTGAATGACAATCGTATCTATGCAAACTCTTTTTTTTTTTCAGCTGTCAGAAGTCTTAAGCAGTTGTTCAGGAACCTCTACTTAAGCTGTGTTTTCATATAAACTCTCAGAAGTCTTGCATCATCTTTTTTCACAGAATATTTGCTTAACTCTGCCTTGGGAAGAGCTTTTCTTCCTCCAGATAAAGTAAACTTTTTTTCATCAGTTCTTCCCGAGTTTCTCTGATCAAAACCATGCGTCTGCAATGGAGTTTCTCAGGATTTTGTTATACATAGCACTGATTTTTCATGCTTCCCCTGACCAGAATATATATGAGGAAAATACAGTGGTACCTCAGATGAGTCTGGATTCAACATCTACCCTCTATGACTTTTCAGATTCCATTTTTGGGGGTGTAAAGAGGGAGTTTGGATGCAAGGTCGACTAAATAGCTTACAGTCTATCTTTTTCAAACTCCGTTCAGACCTACCTCCAGTCTGTCACCACAGACCCTTAGACCTGGTTTGGGGAGTGGTTTCAAAAGAGGTACAAGTGCAAGCTTTGTGGAATCCTGTAAGCAAACAGAAGAGCATGAACCTAAGAGAGATGTTTCAGTAAACAGTATGTGAAGACTTTTAATCATCTCTGGTTCCCAGGAATTCTGCCAGTGTACACAGACAACACAAAAGTGATGTGGTACATAAACAGGGGGTACCAGATCTTGCCCTCTTTGCAAATTGACTGTGTGGTAGCCCGGGAGGTAGCAGTTCAGTTCAGTCTAACTCTGCTGGTTTCATACATTCTGTTAGAGCAAACACTTTTATTAGACAAGCTCAGCAGGACCAGGGTAGACACCACAAATTGAACTTTCATCCTGGGGTCTTCCAAGAACTGATCCAGCTGTGGAGAACACCTCAAGTAGATATGTTTGCCTCCTTTCATAACAGTCATCTAAAGAAATTCTGATCCACCAGTCTTTGCAGGCAGGCATATAAGACAGATACATTCTCAACCCCATGGATGGGAGGGTTCTTTTATGCTTTTCCACCCTTACCATTTATCACCAGGGTTCTTTTAAAGATTCAGAAGGACTCCCCAAAAATTGTAGTGGTGACTTCCTTTTGGCCAATGCAACAGTGGCTCCCTCTCATTTCCATTTGGCTATGGGCAAGTATGACAAACTTCCCTACAGACTGGATTTACTGGCACAAGACAGAGGGGAGTTTGATGCACCCCAGTTTGGAAACTCTTCAATTAACTGCCTGAATGATAGAATTTTGATACCTTTTGGGCACACTTTTCATGAGAAAGGGCAGTGAGTACTAAAGGAGGTGAGAAAATCTGTTCCTAGAAAATCATATTTGTGTAAGAGGCAAATATTTCCTAGTTGCCTGTCAAAGACCCAGGATCCTCTTCAGACTTGGGTACTTACAATTCTTCATTATTTGTATGAGTTATTGTCCAGTGGCCTGTTATACTCTTCCATCAAAGTACATATGTCATTAATTTATGATGGATTTCCCCATTTCTAACATTTTTTGAAAGGGGGTTTTCCGTAGTCGTCGATGTAGAAAACAGATGGTACCTGTTTGAGATGTTAATTTTGTGCTTGAAAAGCCTACTCTTTCTCCATTTGAAGCTACTTATCAGGCTAATTTGAGATTCTTAACGTGGAAGACTGTTCTCATGCTACACATGTGCATCTGAGTTACAAGCACTTATTGCGAGTCAGTCCTTCCCCATTTTTCACAAGGACAGCGTTTGTGTGAGAACAAATTCTCCATTTATTCCTAAAGTCATTTCAGAGTTTAATTTAAGCCAGACTACTTATCTCTCTGTCTTCTTTCTTTAACCAAAAAAGGAAAAAAAAAAACAAGGGAGAAAGAATTCTTCATTGTCTAGATATACACTGGAGCTCAGATACTACTCACGAGATCATGCAGAAAGCTGACCAGCTTTTTTCTCCTGTGAAGATAATAGGAAATGGTGACAAAGTTGACTGTTTCTTGATGGTTGTCTCATGATGTTACTTTTTGTTATGCTTACCCTAATATACCACTTCCAGGTAGGGTTACGGCTCTATCTACAAGGGCATTGGCATCTTCTGTGACTTTTGAAAAGGGGTCTAGAACTAATCAAGAGCCAATAACTTGATCCTCTGTAGCTAATTTTACAAAGTACTACAGACTTGATTACTTTTCCATGTCCAGGACAGGCTTTGATGGGACATTTCTGCAGGGGCTCTGGGAATTTTAGTCATTGGCCATCTCCCTTTTATTTTCCTGACTTTAGTATGGTAATCTACCTGCGTCTATATCACGTTATCAAAATTTAAGTACATTGAATCAATAAAGTTCGAACCTTATTGATCGAAGTAGTAAAATTTCGAATAACGTAAAAAAAAACTAACTAATGTAGGCAAGGGGGCAAGCCACCCTGCACCCCACACACCCCCTACTTAAATATACTAACTCCAAGACCGCACTACAATGAGGTAAATGGAAATCTCCCCCTTACAGAGATTTCCGTTTACCTGCACTATGTTCTGGACTTTCTACATTGTCGGCTTACGACAACGTGAACTAGACCCATATACAGCTTAGGCTACTGCAGTAGTGATCTGTATATTGAATGTAGTGCAGTTGCGTAAGTAAACTCAGTATAACAGTAGATGTTCTCATATATCACTATTGCAGTAGCTGTCTCTGCCTCCAGCTCCCATTTTCTTGCTGGTGTTCTTTTTCTTGCTGCCAGGGTGTGATTTGTTCACCCTTTTTTGTATGTAGTTTATTGCTTAATTTGTTTCCTGATAAGTTCACTGGCTGTTCCCTCCCTCCTAGCCAAAAAACACTCTGAAGCTTTTTACTGTGTAACTGCCTTTTATATGGAGCTCCTGGCAGTTGGAATGCATGGAAAGCACCTTAAACTCCGATAAGCTGGGTGATACAGGGGATATGACCCATATTGCTTAGGCTACTGCAATGGTGATCTATGAGAACATCTACTGTTACTGTAAATTAACTTGTACAAAAGTACTGTCTTCTAATAAGATATCATCTGATGTTGTTAATCTTCACTCAATCCTTGACAGTGGGTTCACTTCTGAACCTCGGAAACAACTCGGCCATATCTTTCAGCTCGTGCTTTCAAACTCTCGAGCCAGGCACTACCCCTGGGTCCCTATCATAAGATCAAAGTTTTAAAACTACGAATCATTAAAGGTTGAACCCTAATGATTGAAGTTTTAAAACTTTGAATCTTATAATGGGGGATCACCATAGAGTGCGGAGAGTGAAGATTTCCCTTTTCTGCACTGTAGTGCGACCTCGGAGTTGGTATATTTAAGTAGCGGGGGATGTGGGGGTGCAGGGGGCCTTGCCCCTCTGCTAAGAGCATTTTTTTTTTCTTTTTTTATTTTATTTTTGAAGTTCCAAGACTTTGATCATTAACGTTCGACCTTTAATGATTCGAAGTTTTGGAACTTTGATCATATGATATAGACCCCTACCCATAATGCTCTTCACAGAGATTACCTTGGATCTCGTTTGCCGCTTCACATACCAGACGTGTTCATTCATTCATTCTGTCGAGCCTTGGCCTAATTATTGTAAATGTTTTCTTATATTTGTCTTTGTTCCTTAAATTCTTATATTTCTTGTATTTGTAAGTACTTCTACCCTCTCCTGTTGCTTTACTGATAACCTTTCCTTCATTCTCTTTTCTACCATAGGTAAACTATCCAGTGCCATCATTGGTACTCCTTCCCTTCTCTTTTTAAATACCGTTAAAGGTATTTCTTAATACCATTACTGGTATTTTCTTTACCTCTCCTTTTCTGTATTCCAAAAAATATATATATAGTTTCTTCTTCTTTCCTTTTCCATTTGAATATGGCGGATCAACAGGAAAAGCTTTCTCCCTCAAAACCTTCCAAGAGCACCACTGGGTTCAAGAGGTGTAAGAAATGTGAGGGTAAAATGCCCAACTCAGATGGACATACCCTGTGTGTATACTATCTTGGCAGGATTCATTTGCAGGAGAACTGTGTGATCTGTCACGGGTTTTCATACCACACAGTGACAAAGAGAAAAAAACTAATTTTGAAAAGGCTTCTGAAATCTACCTTTAACGAAGCCATCTCTGAGTCAAGGGAGAAAACTAGCCCTTCATCATCATCATCATCATCATCTTCCTTTGGTTCAAAGAAAAGGTCATCCTCAGTTCTGAAGTCCTCGGAACTGACTAGAAAAATGGCTAAATCTTCCTCGGTACAGAAGAGTTCATCGGCACCAGAGGACTTGACTACACCTGCTAAACTGGCTTCGGACTCGACAGCCTCTACATTGGTACCTACTGATAAATCAGTACCTAAGCAGGCAGGGCTGCCTACGCTCCCAAGAATTTCCTACTGTCCTTCTATGGACCCATTCAGAGATAGCCTATTTGTGAAAGTGGGCCCCCGAGATCTCCTTCCAGTGCATCAGTACATTCTACTAAGAGTCTATCGGAAGCAGATATTATGAGACTAGTGCATCAGTGGCGAGAGAATTACCTTCAGTTCTGAGCCACACCGGTGTCGAAACTGTCTGTCCTATGACCTCCTCATACCCTCCTCCATCTCTAGATGAGTCTCTGGAGCCCTTGATCCAGACACCCCCAGCTCCGATTGACTTAGTTCCAGTATCATCTTCAGTTCCCAGAACCGTCTTGAGTATCTCTGAGCTTTCGGCACCGGAGACCTCCTTGGGTCAAGACTCTCAGGTCGGGTCCAAGATGCATGGTACCTTTTTAGA
The DNA here is from genome assembly GCF_019279795.1 of Protopterus annectens. NCBI lineage: Eukaryota > Metazoa > Chordata > Ceratodontiformes > Protopteridae > Protopterus > Protopterus annectens. The sequence continues at coordinate 916,518,000 of NC_056741.1, forward strand.
ACCATCTATACCTCACTGTGCCTTGGCCTTTGTAGTGTCGACCCAGGCTCCTGTTCCAGAGGTGGTCTCCTTGGTGCGGAGTGTGACCTTGGTTCCAAAAGAGTCTATTTCGGTTTCAGGCTCCCATCCCTCTATGAGGGGGGGCCTGCCTTCCGGATTATGGAGAAGGCATTATCCATTGGGGATTCTCAGTTCTTGCCTTCCCTGTTGGGACACATTTCTTCTTCCCGACCTGAGCTACCATTAATCTTACCTCCGGGACAGAGGGCATAAAAGTCCCAGGTAACTCCCACTTTAGTGGCCTCCTCTTTAGACACTTCCCTGGAGTATCCCCCCGAGGAAGTCCCTGCAAAGACGAAGTGCAAGTGGAAGCACCTGGACTCCCCAGAAGAGGCTTACACTGAAGATACTGATTTCAATGAAGGGGAAAGTTTCCCCCAGGTCATCCCCGATGATGTTTCCTTCGGGGGACATTCTGGAAATCCTGAAACAGAGGGGTGGCTGGTCATCCATCCAGCCTTCCTCAGAGGAATCAATATACCTGGAAGTTTTTTGTGCCCAGCCCTCCACTTCTTGGATCTCTCCGCCTTCTGACAATCTCATTAAACTTATTGCTCAGTGGGCGTGGAAGGTGCCCAACTCCATAGAGCCAATCCCCAAGAGACCAGAACGGATATTATCAGCATCTAAAGATGAACCACATTGGTCGAAGGGAATTCCTGTCGACACCATGGTGATAACGGCTGCCACTAAGAGGGAACCCGCTGAAAAGAGTCCTACTATCCATCCTTCTAACAAGGAGTCTAGGACGTTGGATAGATTTGGGAAGTGTGTTTATGTTTCAACAACCTTTGCTCTAAGGTCCTTGAACTATGTGGCACATTTTACCAGATTACAGAGAGATTTGATTAAAGAACTTTCAAATACTGTCTCAGGAGTAGTGGCTGAAGAGGTCTGTGACAAAGTTTCCTCTCAGCTTACAACCCTAGATGCTATCTCCAACTCGTCCATGAGGCTCATTGCTCATGCAACCAAGGAACCAGGGCAGTGGGTTCAGGTATAGCCATCAGAAGGCACTCCTGGATGCACTTGTGCGACTTTGCAAAGCCATTTAAAGTGTCATTCGTCAATGCTCTTTTTGACGGATCCACCCTTTTTGGCCCGAAGGTTAAAGACACTCTAGCCAGAAGTGAGCAAGATGGTAAGACCCTAATCTGCCATAGGCATACGTTTTTCCACCTCTCAGAGGCCTTATTCAAGGAACCAAAGGAGTGGGAGACTATGGTTTAGAAAACCCAAAGGGCCTTTCCAAGACTCACGAGGTAAAGACTTCCTTCCCCCAGGGCAGAGAAGGAAGCAATGGAAGACGCCGCCCTAGGGGCAGAAGTAGACCGCAGAATCAGGGGGTCCAGAGAATCTTTCTCTGGGACTTCCTATCAGCATCCCTGAAAGGGTGCCCAATTGCCCTCCTCTGGAGGCAGTCGGGGGGGGAGATTATCCCTGCACCTACTGGCCTGGCAATTAATACCTTCAGACAAATGGGTGTAGGGAATAATATCCAGTGGCTACCAAATTCCACTGTCTGCAAGCCCCAAAGCCCAGACGACGCTCCCAGATGTTCTTCCCAATCAAAGGGAAGCAGCAGTCTTAGCAATTCAAACACTGCTAAAAAAAAAAAAAAAAAAAAAAAGATATTCAAGAGGTCCCACCAGACCAAACAGGATCCAGGGTTTACTCAATATTCTTCTTAGTGCCCAAAAAAAAAAACAGAGGACTGGAGACCCATTTTGGATCTCGGCCACTTCATCAAGGCAGTTCAACAAACCAAATTCCGGATGAACTTGGTACAATCCATACTTCCTTTTTTGCAAAAAGGCAACTGAATGTGCTCTATAGACCTCCAAGATGCTTATTACCACATAAAAATGGGAAAAAAAGCTCCAGGAGGTTTCCACGCTTCTGGCTAGGAGCCAGTCATTACCAGTTCAGAGCACTGCCCTTTGGTCTCACCACAGCCCCCAGGGTGTTCACCAAATGCATGGCAGTGGTTCCAGCTCACCACAGACTGCAAGGTTTTCGAGTCTTCCCTTACCTCGACGACTGGTTCTTCACCGCTACCACCAGGCGTCTCTTAGAACAGGCAAGAGATTATACCATAAATATTTGCACATCTGTAGGCATATCAATAAAATTTGAGAAGTCCAGCCTTCTCAGCAACTGGACTTCATTGGTGCTCATTTAAATACTGTGTCAGGGATTGCTTCTCTCCCTCCAGAAAGACTACAGAGTATCAGAGTACAAGTCAGACAAATTCTCCAAAACAACAGGGTCCCAGCGAGACTTGTCCTTCAAATCTTAGGCTCTATGGCTGCTTCAATAACTCTGGTTCCTGTAGCGAATACTGCAGTGGTTACTATCAACCCAATGGTCTCTGATACACCAGCCAATGTCTCATCTAGTCTTGATTACCAACCATTGCAAACAAGACCACAAATAATGTCTTCACTCTGACCAGATTCTCTTAGGTCGGCCATTCATCCTGCCTCAGCCCCAAGCCATAATGACCACAGATGCTTCCCAGATTGGGGGGGGGGCAACTTGGGAAAGATAGTCCAAGGCACATGGTCCCAATTGGAGACCAAGATGCCCTCCCTCTAGGGAGAGTTGCAGTTCCGACAGACATGTCAGTAGTCTGGTATATCACCAAACAAGGGGGAACCAAATCTTGTTGAGAAACACTCATTTGGCAATGGGCAATTTTTTCCATCTGCTTTCTAATAGCAACACACATTCTGGGAAGTTCCAACATGATAGCAGACAAATTGAGCAGAACTATTCTTATTCCTCAAGAGTAGTCTCTGAACCCTGTAGTGGTGGACAAGATTTTTCACCATTGGGGCCAACCTTGCTGTTATTTGTTTGGTTCTCCCATGAACAAGTGCAGAAGTTACTTCATCCTAATCCCCCCTCAGAGGGACTCACCCAGAGATGCTCTTCTCCACATCTGGCCTTCCGGTCTATTATATGCCTTTCCCCAAACTCCTGTTATATCACAGTTCCTAAAGAAAGCCAAAAGGATGGAGAATTCAGTAATCCTCATTGTCCCCTTCTGGCCTCGACAAGTGTCCCTTCCTCTGGCCTCATCTAATACAGAAACCATGGATTTTGGACCCAGTTCCAGATCTCCTAACTCACCCAGAGGGCGCAAGGTTCATCCCAATCTCCAACATATCAAGCTCATTGCATGGCTTCTGCAGTTCCCATGACTGGCCAGGCATCCTTTCCTTTCTTTCCCTGTGCAACGTATTATTGTTGCTCATCACAAACCTTGTACTAGAAAACTGTATCAAGGCAAATGGGAAAATTTTACCAGATGGACCTTGAATAAAGGACTGGACCCTTATGCCAGTCCCCTTCATGAAGTTCTGGATTTTCTAAACACACTTTTTCAATCTGGTTCCTCTGCCTCACAAGCTTTGTAAAGCTTTCTTGAAGGGACTCTTGCTATTAAAGCCCCCATTTAAAGAACCAACTCCCCATGGGATCTAACTGCTGTTCTTCAAGCTCTTACCAAGACCCCCTTTGAACCATCATCATTTTGTGATTTGAAGTATTTATCTTGGAAGACATTATTTTTGGTGGTTATTACTTCCACAAGAAGGGTTTCCAAATTGCAGCCCCTGTCATGCAAATCACCCTACTTAATTTTTCATAAAGATAGAGTTGCACTGAGAGCAAACCCATCCTTTTTACCAAAAGTAGCCTCCGAATCCAACATTAATCAGTCACTACAATTACCATTTTTTCCCTAAATTTTCTAACAAAGGGGAATATGCCCTTCATTTACTAGATGTACACAGACAACTCTGTTTTTATCTTCACAGAACAAAGGAATTTAGAAAATTGGATCAGTTATTTCTAGCATTCTTTTCCCTCCATATGGGTAATCCAGTTGCTAAGGTTACTTTTGCTAAGTGGCTTAGAGACTGCATCACATTCATCTGTCATTCTCAAGAATTTCAACTACCCAAACCAGTTCAAGCCCATTCAACAAGAGCTGTGATGACATCAGCAGTTTTTCATGCCAGAGCTTCTCTAGAAAATATCTGTGCAGTAGCCACATGGTCTTCTCATCATACCTTTATCAGTCATTACAACATCAGATAAAGAAGTTATGTCTTATCATAATGTTCTGTCTGTGTTGTTGATCTTCACCAATCCTTGACATCCCCACCCACCTTCCCCCATCCTGAGACTCTTAGTAGATTGGATTATCCCTAAGGTAGTTTCTCAATAAAGAGCTCTTATATGGCCTCTTTCTGTAAGTTCTCTGCAGGGAACCATAATTTTGTTATTCTATATACTATTTATTTGGCAAACTAGATCTGAGGTAATATCTGTGAGGAGCATTATGAGTAGTGCCTGGCTCGAGAGTTTGTAGAGCGCGAGCTAGAAGATATGGCCGAGTCGGTGCTGAGGTTCCGAACCCTCTGTCAAGGATTGGTGAAGATCAACAACACAGATGGAACATTATGGTAAGACATAACTTCTTTATTTCCACCCACTAATTTGCCTAACATCCAACATGACACCCCGACCCCATATAGAAAATGGGAAAAAGGGGTTGATGATGGTGATAAATTTACCTAACGTCACCTCTAGTTCTCTTCTAAAATTTTGCAGCACATCACAAGACCAAAAACTGTTTCCAATCACCTCTTTTGTTGGACTCGCATCTCCAGCAGTACCTCACCCTCATAGGGAACATCAAAAGTCTGTAGAATATGAAAATATTTGTGAAAACACCTTATGCAAAATTCTAGTTTTGTTTGTGTGGATTGCCTGGCCTGCTGTTTTCCCCAGCGTTGCAATCTACTGCTCTTGTTTAACTAAAATTCCTGTTCTTTTCTAATTGTGTTTTATTGGTGAGTTTCTTCCATCAATAATTTCTACATCATTGCTTTTATGTTCTTGTCCCATCTGAAGCCCATTATCCATTTGATGATACCTGGACAGTTCTTTTGTCCTTGTGTCCCCCAGTTGTATTTCTTAATCTCCTGTATTAAGGCATTATAGATCAAAAAGTAACCTTGTGGCAAGTTATACATTTGACATACTTCTTGTCATTTCCTATTAATAACTGATCCCAGTATCTCATTGGTGCATTCATCCTTATGGGTATAATATCTGGTCTATAAGTGTTCAGCCATTTAATTTAGAATGTCATACTTATCTCCCTTCCTTCAGCATCCAACATAGGGACATAAAGGGTGTTCATCATACTAATCACTGATGCAGTAGCCTTGCCTATATGGGTTATATCCTGCCAAGGATATAACAGCTGACCAGCTTCCAAAGCTTCATGGCACCTTCCATGCTCACAAAGTGTCAGGCAGCTCAAGCGAAGCTGACTAAAAGACAAGTTTGGGTGCCAAGCCCTTCAGAGCTTTAATGCTACCAAAGAGAACTCTCCTGTAAGACTTGCCAAGAATGACTGTAATTTTGGTGCTCTTCCTTTGCTGGGCAGATAAATTCCCTTTGGCAAAAAAACTTCCATTTTCTAAATATTGTTTGTATTTTATCAGTTACTGCTTCAGGAAAGTTACTTTAAAGCTAAGAATTGTGTGTTTTAATGTATTGTTATGAGACTGGATCATACTTTTAAACGTGAGTGCCCTTTTTTCCTGTCAGTTTAAAAGTTGTGTAAAGTAACTGAAAACCATTTTTTGTTTGGAAAAATTGCATTCGTGTTATGTTTTGATGTTTTGGGGCTGGTAGAGTGTTTAAGTGCTTTTTACCATTTTTTTTCTTCAAAAAAAGTGACTTTTAAAGACTTGTAGTTTTTACTGGTATTTGCTGCTTGTCTTCCTCGGGAAAGAGGCATCATTTTTGGTTTCACCATGGAGAAATTACTGGTCCCATGGTTGGTCCTTCTTCCAGCCACAAAAAGACAAAAGTTAAGCAAACAGCCTTTGCCAGCACGGCAAGCTAACAGTTTGCCTCAGCTGCAGGTGGATGACTCTGCTGTGGCCATTTGTTATATCACAGACCACTCATCTTTTACCCTAGATCTCTCTGGCGTAGCACTTGCCACCACTATGGATGACTGTTAGCCATGTCCTTTGTAGCTGTTGGGGTCCCCTCATTGGGCAAGGGACAGCCACTTCTGTCGGTCCTGGGAGAGGGAACAGGGAAACCTCTGTTGTGTGAGAATGCTGTGCCCATTGTTGGAGAAGCTGCTGTTGCCATTAGTACACAGTTGGCCCCATTATTCCTGTCAAAAAGAAACAGAAAATAAGCATGTGTCACCTCCTCCTCAAATTTCCTTAGACAGGGATAGTTTACTGGGTCTGGCTCAGGGTTTAATTCAGGTTATTAATCCTTCTTCTAAAGTAGTTTCTGGTAAAAGAAAGAGAGAGAACTCTTTTTCTAAAGAGATTCAAGATTCGGAATCTGGACAAGGAGATGAAGGGCCAGATACAGGGTTTTCTCCTTAGCTTACTGATTCAGACTCAGAGGAGAGCTGAGTTTCTGCTTCTACCTGTCTGGGTTCATCTTTCTCTGAGACTATTGCTAGAATGTGCCAGTGATTTCAGTGAGAGAATACTAAGGTTTCTTAGTCCCTCAAAAAATACTGTGAGTTGTTACAGAAGAAATTTCTAGAACCTACACCAATTCCTCCTGTTCTGTCTGCTTTGGAGGATGTGTGTGTTACTGCCTGCAGTTTTACTGATAGTCAGCCAGCTGTCCCTAAAAAGGCAGATGATAGGATGTATAAAGTTAGTTAGTCTTTTAAGTTTTTGTGCACTGTTCCCAAACCTGACCTAGCAGCTAAAGCTTTTGTTGATCCCACTGCAAACACTTAGTTAATTCTAATCCTTTTCTTTCTGTTAAGGATGGGAAAGTTATTGATAACTATGGAGAAAAAGTGTATACTTCTGCAACTTTTATTTTTTAGACTTTTGAGTTCTTTGGCTCATGAGTTAAAGTTTGTTCTGACTAGCTGTGAAAGTATGAGCAATGTTTTATCTACAGTTTCTTCTGGAGAAAAATCTGCTTTAAATTAGTTTCTTCTGTTGCATAGTTAATCTCACATTGTTTACAGTGTGTGTATGACTGTTGATACCTTTTCCTTGACTATATGGTCACTAATACTATGTTAAGGAGATTTGCATGGCTACAATTTCAGAACCTCCAAGATGATGTTAAAAATGAGATTAAAATTTCCCCTTTGAAAAGATATTTAGTTTTTGCACTGCACAGGTGATCAAAAACGGTGATGAAAACGGTAAGCTGATCCAGGGACAGCTCACCTTTTCCGAGTTTTCCAAAAGGTGCTCTAAATCCTAATCTAATTTTGTGAAAAAAAAACAGAATCAACACTCTCAACAAAATACAGGTAAGCAAACATTGAAGAAGAAATGGCAAGGAAGTTCCAAAAAGAAGCCTCAAACCTACCAAAACCAAGGGCAGTCCATCAGGTCTAAATGACTATTCAAGGGAAATTGTAACCCACTCCCATCCTGGCCCCTTTTTTTCTTTCAGAAAGTTTGAATCTTCATTTTTCTTTTTGGCAAAATTAAGTTTCAAACAAATGGATTCTGAAGATCATTCATCAAGGTTACAGATGGCAGTGGGGTCATTCCTCATCCTCCAGATCAGACTCTCTTGTTTCCTACGGTTCTTCATCACATACTGTCCCAGAGAGTGATAGAATCAATTCCTCCTTCCTAGGTAGGGAAAGGTTTTTATTCAATGATGTTCTTCATGCCAAAGAAAGAAAATACTTGGGAGACCAGTTCTGGATCTTTCTTTCCTAAATCTGTTTGTGATAGCGCCCAAATTGAAGATGATGTCACTTCACAATCTGTTCTCTCTTCTTCCTCTTTCAAATTTAATGGTAGCACTAGACTTAAGAGATGCTTATCATCACATCCCTATTCTTGCAGACTTCAGATATGTCTTATGGTTTTGTGTGTCTGGATCAGATTATCAGTTCTCTGCCTTACCCTTTGTACTATCCACTGCACCAAGAGTGTTTGCAAATTGTCTAGCTCCAATTATAGCTCATTGCAGGCTGCATGGTAACCACATTTTTTCCTATTTAGACCACTTGCTTGTCTTTGCAGAGCCTTTTTCAGTGTGTCAGGAATTTCTGTCTTGGGTGAGAGATTTCTTACACAAGCTGGAATTCCAAGAGAACATTCAAAAGTCTTTCTTGACTCCTTATCACAGGATTGTGTTCATAGTCTGTCCACTAGAAACCTCAGTTCAAAGAGCTTTTCTTCAACAGAAAAAAATAGATGTATATCTAGATTTAATTTTAAGGTTTTTCACTCAAACTTCAGTCACTGTGAGGGAATACCTCAGGGTATGGGGTCTCATGGCTTATATGATTGTCATGATTCCCTTGGCAAGACTTCACTTGACAAAGATACAGTGATATCTAAAGCCTGTTTGGTCCCAACCTCTTTTGTCTTTTCAAATCACAGTGCTGGGGTTTGTCAGAAAATAATCATTTGGTGGAGAAAGCAGATATCATTAAATCTAGGTCTCCCCTTCTCCTTCTCTGTTGCAAAGCATTAAGTCACCATAGACACCCCAGACAGTGCTTGGGAGCATTTCAGGATGGATAAAAGTGCAGGTTGTGTGCAGGGATGTCGGGAGGCATACGCACTGTACTGATTTCAGTACAAGTTATGTAGAAGGGGGGGTAGCATTTTAAATTTTCACTTTTTCGCGCTTTACTGCACGATGACGTCAGCTACGTCAGCTCATCAGGGCAGCCAGTCGGAATGGAGCTAACCGCACATGCAGTTCAAATGCTTTCCGAGCGGGAAGGAGGATTTTGGCCTCATCAGAGCGGGAAGCGTTATGGTGGTCGAGTGGGAAGGAGGATTAGGATTTTGGTCTCATCCGAGCGGGAAGCGTTATGGTGGTCAGTCGAGCGGGAAGCGTTATGGTGGTCGGTCGAAGCGAGAGGAGGATCCGTTATGTTGGTCTCACTTCATAAGACCCGAGGGTTGGTGAGTAATATGAAGAGTGTGTGTGTGCGCGTGTGTAGTACGTAAAATAAAAAAAGTGGAAAATACAGTGCTAAGACCACAAAAGTGCCAACCAAACAAATAAACACAAAAAAAGCACCGTAGAAGCGACAAGACAGATGTGGCAATAAGGGAATTACATAGCTGTGTAGCCATATTTGAGAATGTATTGTGTGCAGTGGAGATTTGCTTTTAGAGCTTGCAGTGTTGGCTTTGTCAGGGGTTTCCGAGGTTATATGAAAGAGTTTTAGAGAAGAGTTTATATGTGAGTGAGGAAGATGTGACTATGGAAAGGGTTCTATTAAGGAGTGTGCCTAGACAGAAGTGTGTTCTCTCTTACATTGGGAGCCATCTGACTTTAGTCAGACAGTGGTGTTCTTTAAGAAGTGATCTAGTGAAGAAGTGACATGTTTTACTGGAGATGATTTACAAGATGGAAATGTTTCTCATGCAAGCTGCAACTATTATGGGTATCCCGTATTCTAGTTGAAATAAGAGTGTGTGTGTGTGTGTATATATATATATATATATATATATATATATATATATATATACCTACAATATACAATAGCCCTGTAGATATTCTACACATTAACTGATTCAGGCAAATTGTGAACTTTTAAGTAAAGATCTGCATTTTCCCTGTATGTATTTCATAGTAGTTTTATTTCTGCATCTGAATGTGTTGTTTAGTTATGTTCCATAGTAAGGTAAATTTGGTTTGGGATTCTGGGGAGGGGCTGTATTTGCATTAAGGCCATGCTTCATTGAAGTAGATATTTGAATTCATCAGCTAGCCAGGTGTTTTGTGTGAGTGAAGCAGAGCTGAAAGGAAGATATTGTTTCTCATTTGGAAGAGACCATGGGAAAGGTTAATAGCTGTTTTGCTGGGAACTTTAATGGCAAGTAGGGGGACTAATCGAAGGTGTCCAGGTGATCTTTTAGTTTTATGATTTTATTTGTGGCTTTTGATCTGATGGGAATTGGATTATGTGGATGATTAAGTTGCTAATTGTTTATTGTGAAGGTAATGAATCACTGCTTATTGATGGAGAGTGCATATGGTGAGGTTGGATATACCGGTTGGGATGCTTGTGATTACTAGGTCTAGAAATAAGTGCTTGCCAGAGTGTGGGTTTAGAAGAGCAGCCTCACTTTTAAGATGGATAAGACTAAGTCTGCTAGGATTTCTGCCTTATCTTTGGCACTAGATCCTAAGCAATTGAAGCTGATCCTAACATGGTCATGTTGTTGTTTTGGGGTGTTTTGGCATGTAGAAGGATGAAGCCTTTGAATATGGATAGTGGGTAGGGGGGTGAAAGGCAGATTCTAATTATAAGAAGTGTTCTTTTTTTGTTTGTGGAAAATGTAAGAATTATCCAGTTTAGTCAAGAGTCTGAATTAGTGTTTGTTTGAAAAATAATGGTGGATTATAGGTAATTTATGAAACAAGTAGTGTGCTTCACCTGTTTGTTTTGCCTGGTCCAGTATCTTGTACGTAGTTATAGATTGGTATTGTGTGAATCTATACCTTCCAACTGTCCAGATTTTCAAAGAATGAATAGATTTTTGCTTCTTATTTTTGGTTTGTTCCTCAATTTGTGGTTTTCTGGCAAATGATTTAGGAATTAAGTCACTAAATAATGACACTAGTTTCAGACTTTATAACCTTCAGAAAAATGCATGCTAAAATAAGACCTGTTCTATTAACTGTCCCAGTTTATAGAAGAGCAATTTTTAGTACTGTTTATATGTTCCCTCAATATATTTGGCCTTGTCCAGATTTATTGCATTAACAGGTTGAGAGGTACATGCAAATTGCTTTATAGAATTAGGCATAGCCAAACCGCAACTGTCCCTGATTTTGGCTCAAACTGTTGCTCTTCCCCTAATGATCCCTCCACAAAATAGCAATTTTGGAAGAAAACATAGAGGGTTTACTTTACTTTTATAAATATCTGTAATGATCAGAGTTGTACATTACTTTTATTTCAGAAATGCATGTAGATTCTCTAATTTTGTCAGCTGCTCTAAGTTAACTGTGCTCATATTAAAATGGTGTCCCTTCTTTGACAGGTTCCCAGCTGTATTGTCTGGCAATTTTATATTTTTGCATCACATTTTTGGTCCGTTTTCATAAAGTTGCAGTTTTCTGGCAAATTAGTGGCAAATTGTTAAAGACTGAAGTTAGAAAATAATGCAGACATTTCAGTTTCAGATTTCATACCTTTCAGAAAATTCGTACTGATGCAAGAACTACTACTATTCTATTATCTTTCTATGTTTATAAGAGCAATATTTAAAAAAATGTCCTTATTTTTGGGCCTTTGCCTCAGTTTTATTTATGAGTTTGTTGCTGTAAGAGGTTGAGAGGTTGTGTGTTTGTGTGTGGTAGGTAGCATACCTCTCAACTGTCCAAATTTTGCAGAATGTCCAGATTTTTGCCCCATATTTTTTGTCTGTTCCTCATAAATTTTGTTATTTTCTAGAAAATCATTGAAGGCTGAAGTTGCTAAATAATGACAGACATTTGAGCTTCAGACTTCATGTCCTTTAGAAAAATTCATATTAGCACAAATCCTGTTATTCTAGCAACTTTCTAAGTTCACGAGCATTATTTAATATCTGTCCCTGTTTATTTTAGGCTTTGTCCATATTTCTTGCACTAAGAGGTAGGTAGGGGTGTGTCTGTGAATGAAACATCCTAGTTAGTGGTAGCAGGTGGTTAGTAACTTACTCAAGCTCAAAACCTGTACCTAAGTTACAGAAAACAAAAGCATAAAGTCTCTACCCCAACTACCATGCTGCATTTTTCAAAGAACTGACATTTCAGGTTAATTTTCAATTCAAGGAACCGAGTTTGAGTGAATTTATATTGTATTACTGAAGAGGCATTACAGCGAATGCCTCTTCATCGACACTAAAAAAGCGAACCGTGAATTACGAGAATGGCCGTAGCTTGGCTGGGGAGGGGGGTAGCAGTTTGAGAGCTGTCAGTACAAATTTGAAAATCCTAGCTACACCCCTGGTTGTGTGGATCATGAAAGGCATACACAAGCACATAAATATCAAACAGATGCTTGCCCTGATCAAGGCACTAAACTTTCTAAATTATCTTTGGTCCCTGTGACCTCTCAAAGTTGTTACAAATGATACCACAGTCATGTGGTACATCAACAAGTAGTGTGGAATCAGGCTGTACCTCCCCCCCTTGCAGACTAACCGTGTTAGCTTGTGCTATACACAGTCTCACTTTACGAGTATCCTACATTCTGTTAAAACAAAACTGTGTGGCAGACTAGCTGATCATGACCAGGGCAGAACCTGAAGAATGGAAACCAGATCAGAGGGGTCTTCCAAGATTTGATCCATCTGTGGAGAGTTCCTCAAGTAGACCTCTTTGCTTCCTGTCTGAATAGTCAACTGGCAAGATTCTATTGCAGGACTCATTGCAAGAAGGTCTAGAAGATGGATGCCTTTTCTTTTCCTTTCCTTTCCTTGGTCAGGAATCTTCCTGCATGCTTTTCCACCCTTTCCACTAATGCCAAGAATACATCTGGAGATGCAGAAGGAATTCCCCAAGATCATTGTGGTCATTCCCTTCTGGCAAAGGCGACTATGGTTCTACCTTCTTTTGGAAATGGCCAGGGACAACTACCACAAGCTTCCTCATGAACTTGATCTACTCACACAAGAAGAGGAGTGTTTGATATAAGCCAACATCAATCAGCTTCAGTTGACTGCCTTAATTCCTTTCAGGCACCTGTTTACGGAGGATGTGCAGGAGGTACTAATGGAGGCAAGAAAGCCTGCTACAAAAAAATAATTTATTAGCAAATGGGAAGGGTTTTCTAGTTGATGTCAGCAACATAACCAGCACCTATTCATGGCTAGTTGTTCTCTGGTTTTACAGTATTTGTGTGAGTTACTATCCTGACATTTCTTTTTCTTCTAGCAAGGTTTGTTTATCAGTTATTTCAGCATTTATGCCCATGGATCTTCAGCTTTCAGAACAGTCTCATGTCAAAATTTTTTTGAAAGGAGTTTTGCACAAGAAGCCTCCAAGTAGCCTGGAGGCTGCTCCTTGGCATCTTAATTTTGTGTTAGAGAAGCTAACAGTTTCTCCATTTAAACAAGCTAACCTGGCTGACTTGAGGTTCTTAACACAGAAAACAGTTTTACTGATTGCTCTGACCTATGCATGAAGAGTATCTGAGTTGCAAGCTCTTATAGTGTGTCAACCTGTCTAAGTTTACTTTAAGTCAAACTATTTATCTCCTCGTTTTCTTTCCTGAACCTAAAAATGAGGGAGAAAGTGTACTCCATTCCTCGGGTCTCCACAGACAACTCGGGTACTAACTTGACAGAACTAAATCTTTCAGAACTTCAGATCAGTTGTTTATTTGTTGTGAAGGAAAGAAGGGGGTATACGCTGTATCAAAATAGACTATTTTCAAATGGTTGTTATATTCTGCATAACAAAACTGTTCTAGGCAGGGTCAGAGCACACTCGACCAGGGCCTTGGCTTCATCTGTGGCTTTTTGGAAATGGTGGGATTCTACAAATATTCTTGAAGCTGCCACTCGATCCTCTGTACATACATTTACAAAGCACTATAAGCTTGAATCTGATGTTGTCATTTCCTCAACTCGTGGGTCTTGCATCCAAGCTCTGATCTGATTTCAGGCACTTTTCCAGACTTTAGGATGTGTAGCTCAGCCTTACCCATAATCCCCTCCTGTCCCCAACATTACCTGAGATCTCATTTTTCAGTTATACAGTTGATATGTGATTCATGGTTCAGGCTGTGTGTGATTTTTAGATTCTTGGATTTTTCTCTAATGCTTAAATATTTTTTTCTGGATGGCCACGTCTTCCTTTTATAGTGCCTTCCTCTCCTCAACCCCTGCAGAGGTTCCTTGGAACTATACATGTAAGAAGAGATGCATTAACTCCCCCCAGGAGTCCTTGAAAGAAAAGACAAATTTCAGCGAAGGTGAGGCGTCCCCAGATTACCTCTTGAGAATGTCTCATTCGAGGAGATCCTTTAGCTTCTGAGAAAAAAAGGGAGTTGGTCTTACAAAGCAACTTCCCAGGAGGAATCCATGTTCCTTGAGGCTTTTGTTTCTGTCTCAGCTACTCCATAGATGGTTCCCCTAGCAGATGTGATGGTGGATTTAATCTCTTGCCAGGGATGGAAAGAAATGGACATTACTGAACTGATCTCCAGGAAGCCGGTCAAATACGTTGTGGCCCCCAAAGACCATTCTCATTGGAAACAAAGGCCAGGCAGTGAATGCCATGGTAGTAGTGCCAGCCACTAAGAAGGAGCTGCACAAGAAAGCTCTTCTGTCCACCCCCCTGACAGAGAATCTAGGGCTTTGGACATATTTAAGAAATGTGTTTATACTTCCGTTACCTTTGCACTAAGGTTGCTTATTTGGCACACATGCTTAGGTTCCAAAGAGATTTGACCAAGGAAATTTCCAAGTCTCTTTCTGGGTACATGTCTGCATAAGACAGAAAAACAGTGAATTCTTAGTGGCTGCCCTTTAATTCCTGTCAAACGCCTTCCTGCTTCTCCTATCCAATGCTACAGAAGGTGTTTGAAAGCCACAGGAACAGATATTACAATAAGGAGGCATGCTTGGGTGCACTTATGTGATTTTTGTAGAGCCCTTTAAGACATCCTTTATGAATGCTGGTTTGATGGGTCCACCTTGTTCGACTCCAAAGTCAAAGACACACGCTTCAGGAGTGAACAAGATGGGAAAACTCTTCCTGCCATGAGCATATGGATCTCTACCCAAAAAGGACTTTCTCTATAAACCAGAAGGGAGGTAAGAAACTGTGGATGTTATGTGGTCCTATCTCGCCTGCATTCCTTACTCTCGGGTTCGGAGCCAATAATCGGCTCCGACTCAGCCAAACTTTCTAGCACGAAGTCTCTAACTGGCTGGGCTAACCCGGTATCCCAGGGTGCACCTCGCCCTAACCCCAGATCTCGTTTGCCGCTCGTAGAGTTAGGACGTGATCTCGCTTGGCTGTTGCTAAGTACCATTTTAAATACCTTTAAAATACTTTTAGTATTTTAGCAGTCTCTTTTTGTCAAAAGCTATTTTCATAGCTATTTGTCGTGCTTGATTAGTTGTTGCATGAGGTTGAGAGTTTAGTTGTTTGTGGTATCCCTACTGTTTCGCAGGCTAGGCCTGTTTAAGTTAGAGGACCTAGTCTGGTTGTGATTTGCTGTTGTTAGTGGTTAACAATTTGTTTTAGGAAGTGTTTAAGTTAGAGTTTCCTTGTCCTGTCAAGTGTTTGTTGGTCTTCTCACCCTCCCTTAGTGTTTGACTCTGTCGGTTGTGTGTGGCGCGATTGCTTGCCATGTCGAAAGAACTGAAGGAACATAAACCCTCTGGGTTTAAGAAGTGTACTAAATGTGGCCATAAAATGCCCATCACAGATGGGCACTCTATTTGTGTGTATTGTCTTGGTGCTATTCACTTGCAAGAGTCCTGCAGTTTGTCATGTGTTTAGCCTTAGGGTACTGCAGGAACGTAAAAACAAACTGATTTTGAAGGGTCTGATTAAGCCCTCCTTTGAAGAGGCCTTGGAGTCGTCCCCACCTTCTAGTACCAAGTCTAAGCCTCCTAAGGCCAAGAAAAGATCTCCGGCTCCGTCTGCTTCTTCGGAGCCATCGGAAAAGGTTTGTAAATTGGATACTTCCTCCTCGGCTCCTCCGTCCTCAGGGCCAAAGGAGAAGGTCTCGGAAATGGACACTACATCCTCGGCTGCATTGCCCTCGGGGCTGAAGGAGAAGGACTCTGATATGGATACTACCTCCTTGGCTCCATTGTCCTCGGGGCCGCAGGAGGTATCTGTTGTACTGAGGTTGACCTCGGCTCCGATATTATTGGAACCTCTTCGGAGCAGGTCACCCAGTGTCAGGCATGAGTCTCCAGTCGGGAGATCTAGTTCTCCCTCTATTTCTTCCAAATCCTCTAGGCTGTGGATAGGGTGGTTCAGAGGCTCCTACAGTCGCCGGTGTTAACAAAATTTTTGGCTCCGACCCAGTTGGCTCCGGAGCAGGTTCCCATGCTTGTTTCTATGATTCCTCCTCCGAACACCCATGTGTCATCGGAGCCGGAGGGCCCCGTGCCGAGTGATGTTCTGGTGTCGGCTCCGATACCCCGGGCGAGTCTATCGGAGCTGGCTTCAGCTCCTACCAGGTCGGCTCCGTCCTCTGGTTTCGGCACTCGGGTTTCCTCAGTTGGACCCGAGAGGGATGCCTCGGGACTCCTGTCGGTTCCGAGCCTCCCTCTTGGTGCTTTGGCTCTACTCCAATCGTGGTCTCGGAGACTGGTCGATCCTTGGATCCGGGGGGACCAGCCTTTGAAGCCATGAGGAGCGCCCTAGTCAGGTCATCAGGTACATCACCTGGTTTGGTCACTCCGTCCCCTTACACCCTGGCTAGAGCCTCTGATGCCCCCCTCTCCATGGATGGCGGAGCCCGAAGGTCTGGGGATACCCCCTTGAGCGGTCCCCTACTTTCTGAGGGCCCCCTCAGAGTCGGTGCCTGAGGAGCCTCCCAGTAAGAAGTCGTGCAAGAGGAAGCACATAGACTCCCAGGACAAGTCACTCACTTCTGATACCGACCTCGAGGAATCAGAGGGGTCCCCCAAGTCGTCCTCCGATGATGTCTCTTTCTCCATCCTGGAGATTTTGAGACAGAGAGGCAACTGGCCCTCCAAGACCCCCTCTGAGGAGGAGTCTGTATTCCTAAAGGCCTTCGGAGCTCTACCCTCCACCTCCTGGGTGTCTCCATCCTTTGACGAACTCCTAGACTTGATTTGTTGAAGGGTGTGGGAGAACCCTGATTCCGTGGAACCGGTGCCCAGACGTCCAAACAAGTTCTTGTCTGCTCCCCCAGGCAAAGAGTTTCTTACCAAAGGGGTTTCGGTAGATGCCTTGGTGGTGGCGGCAGCCACTCAGCAGGAAGTTGCAGAGGCTTCTTCTTCAGTCCACCCTCCTAACAAGGAGTCCAGGAGTATGGACCGGTATGGGAAGCGTACCCTGTCTTCCGCGAACTTCACCTTACGGTCGTTGAATTACCTCTGTCATTTCACTTGGCTCCAAAGAGATGATCTGAAGGAGCTAGGAGATACTCTGACGGGTAACATGCCTGAGGCGGTAGCACAGACTGTTAACGCCAAGTTGTCTACCCTAGGGTCCACTGTCAACTCGTCCATGAGGCTCATATCTTATGCAGCCGAAGGGGCGAGTAGGGCAGCTAGCTCAGGCGTAGCTCTCAGAAGGCAAGCCTGGATGCGCCTGTGTCATTTTGCGGAGGCCTTTAAGTCTTCCTTCACTGACGCCCCCTTTGATGGGTCCTCTCTCTTTGGACCCAAAGTGAAAGACACTCTCACCAGATGCGAACAGGAGGGAAAGACCCTATCTGCCGTAGGGGCCCGTTTTTCTCTCCCTTCTAGGCCTTATCCCAAGGCTCAGAGAGGGGGGAAAATGTGGTTCAAAATGTCTCAGAGGTCCTTTCCCACGGCTCAAGGTGAGTCCCCCTCCAGAGGCGGGGGGGATTATTCTGGAAGACCCCATCCTAGAGGTAGAGGGGGCCCCCGCAACTCGGGAGACCGTGATTCCTTTCGTGGCTCTTCCTTCCAGCGTTCCTGAGGTGTTGCCCGACTGTGCTATTCCGGAGCCAGTCAGGGGCCGAATTTCGTTGCATCCGGAAGCCTGGGAGAGCATCACCCAGGATTGTTGGGTGCTTCGAGTAGTTACCAGAAGTTACACTATTCCCTTTGCGTCAACACCCCCTCCAGTCAGAAGGATCCCGGACGTCCCACCCAGTCAACGGGATCAAGCAGTACTAGAAGTGGCAAAGCAGCTAGAAAAAGGATTCATCCAACCAGTCCCCTCAGAGCATGTCGGATCAGGAACTTACTCACGACTCTTTTTGGTGCTGAAAAGAACAGGGGACCTGAGACCCATTCTGGATCTCAGTCAATTCAATCATTACGTTCTGAAGTCCAAGTTCCAAATGGTCACACTTCAGTCCATTTTTCCACTGCTGGAGAAAGGAGTATGGATGTGCTCCATCGATCTCAAGGATGCCTACTACCACATCAAAATGGAAAAGACATCCAGGAGTCATTTACGCTTCCGGCTAGGAGCCAGTCACTTCCAGTTTCATTCCCTGCCTTTTGGTCTCACCACAGCCCCCAGGGTGTTTGCCAAGTACTTGGCAGTGGTGATGGCTCACCTGAGATGTCTAGGATTCCAGGTGTTTCCATATCTGGACGACTGGCTTCTCGCTGCCCCCACCAGGCATCTGCTCATTCAAGCCAGGGAGACGACCATCTCACTTTGCCAACATCTAGGAATTACTTTGAACTGGGAAAAGTCTGCCTTGCAGCCCTCACAGCGTGTTGTTTTTATAGGTGCAGAGCTAGACTCTATTCAAATACATGCCTTTCTGCCACAGGACAGGATAAGGGTGTTGCAGTCTCAGATCCACGCACTGTTGCCCCTCAGAAAAGTTCAGGCCAGGTTAGTTCTTCAGCTCTTGGGATCCATGGCCTCCACCATCATGGTGGTACCCCTGGCCAGGTTACACATGTGGATCCTACAGTGGCTCCTGTCGGTTCAGTGGTCCTTTCAAAAGCTTCCTCTTTCCCACTTGATACTTATCACTGAGCGATGCAAACAGGGCCTCCTCTGGTGGCTACGCTCCTCCAATCTGGACAGAGGAAGGAACTTGGTTCCTATGTCTCCAGTGGCCACGGTGACCACGGACACCTCCCAGATGGAGTGGGGGGGGCATTATCTAGGCAGGATGATCTAAGGCACCTGACAAGACCACGAGGTACACTTGCACATCAATGTTCTGGAGATGAGAGCGGTGTTTCTGGCGTTGCGAGCACTCCAGGACTTTCTACCTCTGGGAACGATTGCAATTCACTCGGACAACATGTCCATGGTGTGGTACCTGAACAAGCAGGGGGGAAACCAAATCTTACCCCCTCTGCAGAGAGGCCATGCGAGTGTGGCAGTGGGCAGTGTCTTCCCAATGGTTTCTAGTGGCAACACACATTCCAGGGAGGTCCAACGTGATAGCAGACAGGCTAAGCAGAGCTATTCTGATGCCTCAAGAGTGGTCCCTGAACAGCCGAGTGGTGGTTCAGATCTTCAAAAAGTGGGGTCAGCCTTGCGATCTCTTCGCAAGCCCCCTCAATGCCAAATGCAGGAAGTACTTCACTCTGATCCCCCCACAGGGTCAATGACCTAGGGACGCCCTAGCTCACGATTGGCCCCCCGGTCTTTTCTATGCTTTCCCTCTGTTTCCTCTGTTGCCAAGAGAGATACAGAAAGCCATATCCGTGGGAAGCAGGATGATACTTATTGCTCCACACTGGCCTCGACAAGTATGGTTCCCTTTTCTTCAATGGTACGCACTGGACGGTCCGTGGACTCTGGACCCAGTGCCGGACCTCCTGATTGGCTGCTCCAGTTCCATCCCTAGTCGGGCTACATTTTTTTTCTCCTGAAGTGGTGCACATCTTGTCTTCTTCTCATAAGTCTTCCACCAGGAAGATTTATTCCAGCAAATGGAGGAGATTCTCCATTTCGGCTCAGGCCCAAGGGTTGGATCCCTCCACAGCCCCTTTGGATTTTTTAGCCATGTTGTTCCATCAGGGCTCCGTGCCCGCTACCATTAAAGTACAGTTGGCCGCAATTTCCAATTTTCACACATCTTATGAGCCCTCTCTTATGGGCCACAAGCTCTGTAAAGCTTTTCTAAAAGGCGCTTGGTTACTTCGTCCCCCAGTTTCTGAGCCTGTACTGCCATGGGACCTGAACCTTGTGCTACAAGCTATTACGTCACCACCCTTTGAACCAGCTGCCATTTACGACTTAAAATTCTTATCTTGAAAGACGGCTTTTCTGATGGCCATTACGTCGGCCAGGAGGGTATCAGAACTTCAAGCCTTGTCCATTAAACCTCCATATTTGGTCTTTCACAAGGACAGAGTCTCTCTCAGGCTTAACCCGTCTTTTCTCCTGAAGGTGTCATCCCCGGTCAATCTTCATCAATCTATTGAGCTACCAGTGTTTTTTCTGAACTTTTCCAATAAAGCAGAGTTCAGGTTGCATCAGTTGGATGTGCACAGACAACTGAGATTTTATTTACATAGGACGAAGCAAGTTAGGAAATCTGATCAATTGTTTGTGTCCTTTTCAGAGAACAGAGCAGGTAGTCCTATTTCCAAGTGCACTATTTCTAAATGGATCAGAGACTGTACTTCATTCATTTACTCGTCAGCAGACAGAACTTTACCCTTTCCCGTCAAGGCTCATTTTACCAGGGCTATGTCTACATCAGTAGCTTTCCATGCTAGACTTTCCTTGGATGATATTTGTGCAGCGGCAACTTGGGCTTCTCCCAACACTTTTATTGCTCATTACAAGCTGGAAGTGGCTTCTAGGGACCGGGCTTCCTTTGGTTCCACGGTTCTCAGGAGTATATCTTCTTATGAGCCACCCAGGATAGAGGTGCTGGGGACGCTGTCCTGTGAGTAAGGAATGTAGGCGAGATAGGACCACATAACATCAGCTCTTCTCCTTCCACCTTCCAAATATAGTGGCTTAAGGTAATCTACCCATATGGCTAAGGCTACTGCAGCAGTGATCAGTATAATGAACATAGTACAGTTGTGTAAGTAAACTTACCATAACAGTATATGTTTGGATAATCATTGCTGCAGTAGCTACTCCTTTCCTCCATCCCCTTTGTTTTTAGTGTGTTTTATATGCCAGGGTGTAGACAGTTATTTGTTTTGTTGTTCCTATCATTGTCCTTGCAGGGCTCAGACGCCGTCTGTTGGCAGGAATGCTGTGAAGGGCTTGCCGCCCAAACTTGTAGTTTAGTCATCTCAGCTCGAGCTGCCTGACGGTGTGTATGTGTAAAGATGCCCTGAAGCTTTCTAAGCTGGCCAGCTGTTATATTCTTGGCAGGATATAACCCATATAGCTAAGGCTATCGCAACAGTAACCATTCAAACTTCTACTGTTATGGTAAACTTACTTACACAACTGTGCTGTCTTTGCCTCTCTACCCCATATCACTTGTAAGAAATCTAAATTTCTTACCCAATTAGTTCTTCTACTTAACATCTGTTATTACACTAAATGTTCTTCCCTTTCCCAGGTTTTTTCTATAAAGTTTGTAGGATTTCCTTGAGATGTATATATTATTATCTGGTACACCTAACCCCCCTCACCTTGGTTTGTCACCTGCCCATAAGAAATCTCTCACCTGGTCCTTTATCTTAACAATAATGCACTTCTCTGAAAGCTTATCATACATACATTGTATGTGTGAGATGACATGGGTAAATGGGTTTCCATTTTCTCAAGTCACCTTGTATCGTTTGTAAAATACTTCCCACAAGTTAAAATAATCAGCTCCTTCTATGTCCCTGATAACCAGACTACTAGGTATTTCAATTCTTTTTTTCTCCACTGTTTGTGTGCCCTGTACCAAATTGACTCCTATCCTCTTGGTCTTCTCCTTATTTACCATATACCTCATTAGGTCCTCACAGTCCCACAAATTAAAATCTCCAGCAATTTTAATACATCATCTTCAGGGTTTGCCACAGTCATTAGAATGTTATCGGTGTACAATGTTGCTTTTAGTTCTATGTCATCCCATCGCTACTCCTTACTGCAGACTGCCTTAATTGACTTACCAAATGGTCTACGTAAACTGCTAGCAATAAAGCTGAGTGGGCAGTCGTGTACAGTACCTGTAGATAAATGTATTATTTCTGTCAGTCACCCCCTGGAGAGTTACTGTCATTGTTGTTCCCGTATGTAGTCTTCTAATCAAGCTTATAAAACCCTGTAGCATCCCCGTTTGTCCCAGAACTAAAAATAAATATCCCCAGCCTACCCTGTAAAACCTTTTTCCACATCTAAGGAAATGATTGTTAGCTGTCTCTCGGGTAGCTGTTCATCTTGTTTATCAAAGCATGTATCCAAAATGTTATCAAATGTTCATCTACTATTCACAAACGCACATTGGTCTACCTGAATTGTCTTCTATATTACAGGAACTAACCGGGGGTCTAGTATAGTCATAAAACCTTATAGTCATGATTTAACGCTATTATGGGTCAATAGAAACTAAAGTTAAACACCTCCTTTCCTTCCGGAGAACCACCATCATCCCTTCTTTCCAAGGTATTGGTATAATCTCCCTTTGCAATACTTAATTAAAAAGTTGTGCCCAGTGTTTGGGGACTTCCAGGATGGCTGCACAGTGATCAAAACGTTGAGTAGAGCTCTTCCATTGTGAAAACAAGCCAGTTAAAGCTACTCATTTGGGGAAAATCAAGTTACTGGTTAATAATTGCATTGTTTGGATGGCAGCAAATAATACATTTGAAGAAAGGAAGAGAAATCATCCAGAAAAGAAGAAAAAGCTCTGGCTGAGAAGACTCTTGCAGTTTTTCAGCAAAAAGCAGCTCAAGTTTCACTTTTGTTGCAATAGATGTCTTCCTGTATCTTATTGGAAAAAATAAGTCAGATGTACTCAAAGGTGTTTAAAATAAATAGAAATGCTGAAGGAATATATAAAGTCAAATTAAAGACTGGAAAAATAAAGGAATCTTTAACAAGTTATTCAAATTAACTGATAAAACTACAAAAATCAGAGGTTGAAATGAAAAAAAAACGGCTGGCTGAATATGAGATTTCTCAAGAACAGTTATTTTAAAAAGATAGTAGTGTTAGAAGACACAACACACATGTAAAACCTGAGAACCCTATGTTGTCTGTTTTCATCCAATTCAACCTTTGTGTTATCACATTCGACAAGATCTAACGTCAGGTTGTCACTCCTCCCCTTCCATAACTGCCTGAGTTCTCCAGAGGACTTCAGATCTTGTTTGCCACTTAATCCAGGAGGTCGTGGTTCTTGAGAACTCTGATATTGGAAAAGATAAGTGGTTGTTGTCTTAGGATATATCTCTGTTTGTATGAGTCCTTCCATCTACCTTTATTCCTCCCCCACCAAAAAAAGTTTGTAAAATTGTAGTAGTTATATATCTATATTTATATAGATGTATACCTATATATAAATATATACATATCTATACCTAATGTGTATATATATATATATATATATATATATATATATATATATATATATATATATATATATATATATATATATGGGTCTACTTTGTTTAGCTGAATCTCATTTCACTGAATTTCATTTCACCCCGACCACTTCGCTGAAAACTTATTTCACTGAACTGCAGTTAGTATGTATGGCACTGTGTAGAGTACTGTAAGGCAAGTAAAAGGTATATGCCATTTTCCCCACTCTAGTGCGATCCTGGAGTTAGTATATATAGTTAGGGGAGTGTGGGGGGTGTAACTCCCAACTTAGTTTAAGTACATATTGCCTTCCGGAGAAAGTTAGTCATTGGTGTTGCAGCTATGCATGTCTACTGTTTAAAATGTATTGTTTTGAAGTTTTTGGCAAAATACAATATAAAACAAACAAAATGTGCTCCCCACACCCCCCTAACTATATATACTAACTTCAGGATCGCATTACAGTGGGGAAAAGGGCGTATCTTTGCTTATGTTTGCTGGGATTCTTTCCCCTCGAGTCTTCACTGAAAATGGGTTGCTTACTATCAATGCAATGCAAATAGTTAATGACCTTTTCTTTTTTACAATTGTTTTGTATTGTGATTGTTATTTAATATTTATATATTGTCACATTATCTTTACTTAAGTTTGCTGGGGTTTTTCCCCTCGGGCTCCACTGAAAGTGGGTTTCTTTGCAAACTCAGTTTGACTGACCCGGTTAACAAATGTGAAATAAATAAATATACCTTTTACTTGTCTTACAGTACTCTACACAGTGCCATATATACTAAGTTCAGTTCAGTGAAATGAGTTTTCAGCGATGTGGTTGGAGTGAAATGAAATTCAGTGAAATGAGATTCAACGAAACAAGGTAGCCCCATATATATATATATATATATATATATATATATATATATATATATATATATATATATATGTGTGTGTGTGTGTGTGTGTATGTGTGTATGTATATATATATATATATATATATATATATATATATATATATATTTATATTTATCTCTATATATATTTATCTATATCTTTATATATATATAGACACACATATATATATAGAGAGAGAGATTTGTAAATCTTTCTCCTTCTTTTCTTCTCTCTTTTCTTCCACAGCATTTAGTTGTTTAGATATTAGAAAAGTGATTTTTATTTTTTTCTCTGTATTGCTGTCTTCTGTTTTTTTTTTTTTTTTTGATGGTCTTTGACAGGTCTAGAGAGAAAGAAAAGGACAAGCCTCAGAGAAGAGAGTTGAAAAACTTAGAAAACAGTCATCAGATCATCCATACCCCATGGGTTTAGTACAGAAGACAACTAAGCATTTGGATCCAGTCTCTGACTCCCCCTCCTTGCTTTATAATGGAGCCAGTGAGTCCCCGGGTTACTCCCCTTTCCTGCAGGAGAGGTATTTGTCTTGACCACCTTCGGTGTCTTCATCTCTTAGGTCCTTCTCTTCATCTAGGAGCCTTTTTGAAGAGGATATCGACAGGATGATTTGGAGGTACTTTCACACTCAGATTGAACTAGGGATTAACCTGGTACCAATCCTTTAGGGAGCTCCCGATATAGCCCCAACTGCCCCCCAACATGCTTTCTCCCATTCTGAGCTTTGGATCCAAAGCCCATGGATACAGTTCTTCCATATAGATCACCAAAATCATAGCTGAAAACCTTTTCAACTTTGATACCAACAGTTCCCTTGCTGTCTTGACTAAAACGCAGTCTGATCAGGAGGAGTTTTGTAGCTGAAGTCTCGGAGTCAAGGCTTGGGGATCAGGGTTGACTCTAAAGTTTATGGATCTCTCCCTCCTACTCTGTGCCTTGGTGCTTGACAGCTTCTCTCTGTTGTTGTCCTAGGAGCTGAGTTGAGTTGGGACAGAGGACACCATGTGTTTTCTCTTTTGGATCTGAGGGGTGGTGTCTCTTCGGCCCCTGATAGCGTGGT
Organism: Protopterus annectens; assembly: GCF_019279795.1. Classification (NCBI taxonomy): domain Eukaryota; kingdom Metazoa; phylum Chordata; order Ceratodontiformes; family Protopteridae; genus Protopterus; species Protopterus annectens. Next base: position 916,543,180 of record NC_056741.1, read on the forward strand.
GTTTCAAAGGGTTTTCTTTAAGATGAGACAGAGGTTTCTCTACCATACTCAGCTCCATCCTGACCTCTGGTGTATATGGTATCCAATTCCACTCATCCTGGCAACAGGGACAGTCAGCCTTATGTGGCCTCAGGGATTCTTGCCACACCAGTTCCCAGTTTGACTCCAAGCCTTCCTCAGAAGTCCACATGGGCAGGTGCCAAGAAAGTGAACTTGCAAAATTTGACTTTTGTACTCATCATCAGAGTAAGTCACTAAAGACATAGACTATGAGGAAAGGGAGGATTCCCCTTGGTGACATTCTCGAAGTGATGAAGAAACAAAGGGGTTGTTCCTCAAAAGCAATCTTTCCTGAGGAGTCTGTGTTCCTTGAGACATTCAGAGCTGGCTCTTCTTCCTGGGCAGCGCCATCCACTGATGAGCTTGTAGACCTTGTCTCTCAGTGAGTATGGAAGGAACCGGACATGATGGAGTCAATACCAGGAAAACTGGACAGAATATTAGTAGCCCTTTCAAGACTAGGACACACTGGAGCAAGGATCCCCCAGTGGATGCTATGGTTGTTGCGTCAGCTGGAATAAACTTTGCTCTCCATGGAGAGCACATCTGTCTCTTCCCCGACATAGAATCTAGGGCTTTGGATAGATTCAGGAAATGGAAATGCAGAATTACCTCTCCCACGTGGCACATTTTTGAGGGATGTGACAAAGTAACTTATTTGCGGTTATCCAGAAATCAGTGGAGTCCCAGCTGTGTAACATTCAGTCTATGTCCAACGTATCCATGCATCTGCTTTCCAATGCAGCCAGTGGTATTGCCAGGGCAGCAGGCACTGGCATTGCTATTCTTTGGCATGCCTGGATGCACTTGTGTGATTTTGCTTAAGGCTTTAAGACTTCCTTCATTAATGCCTATTTTGATGACTCTACTCTGTTTAGGCCAAAGGGGAAAGAAACGCTCACTAGGAGCAAGCAAAAGGGTAAGACCATGTCTGCAGTTAGAATCCGTTATTCCACTCCACAAAGAACCTTTTCTAGGAACCAAAATGGGAAGATAAAAAGTGATTTGAAAAACCCCAGGGTTTTTCCTATGGAAAGAACTCCCTGGGGCAGGGGGGAGTAATTTTAACACACATCCAAGAGGTAGAAGCAGACTGCAGAATCCAGAGTTTTATGGTCCTCTCAATGCGAAACTCTAACAGAACTCCTGAATGGATGCCCAACTTCCATTCTCTGGAGTCAGTAGGTGGGTGCATGTCCATGCACCATCTAGCCTGGTAGGCCATCACTCAAGATTCATGGGTGTAGAGGATAATCGCCAGAGGCTCCATTATTCCTTTTGTTTCCCCTCTACAAAGAAAGTTAAAAATTCCCAATGTAATACCCAGTCAGTTGAAATCTGCAGAAGTAAGAAGGCTGCCTGAAAAAAGAATCATCCAGAACATCCCCCCAGACTAATCAAGATCCTGAGTCTATTCCAAGTTATTTTTAGTTCTGAAGAAACCAGGAGGCCTAAGGCCAACTTTACACCTAAGCTGCCTCAATCATTTTGTGAAGCAGACAAAATGCATTCTGTCTGTTCACATTTCAGTCCATTGTTCCTGTGTTGAATAAAGATGACTGGATATAATCCGTAGATCTCTAGGATGCTTACTGTCATACCAAGATAGCGAGGCAGGAGATTTCTCAGTTTCCATACGGGAGCCAGTCATTTATATTTCAGGACCATTTGGTCTCACCACAGCCCCATGGTTGTTCACCAAATGCATGGCAGTGGCTGCAGTGTATGCATGGCAGTGGCTGCAGTGTATTTTGTGCTGCAGGGGTTCCAGGTTTTCCCATATTTAGATGAGTGGCTCCTCATTACACCAACCAAGTATCTACTAGCCCAGTGCAAGGACTTCTTGCTCCACCTGGCCCCTACAGTTGGGTATTACAGTCAATCTGTCAAAGAGCCAGTTAACACTGCTATGTACAATTTATTGGCTATCACCTGAGTATAGGGTTTCAGATAACCAAAGTTCCACAATCAAGAATGTCTTCTTGCAAGACTTATTCTCAAACTTTTGTAGTTGATGGCTACTTTGATCACTCTAGTCCCTCTAGCAAAATACTAGGTAAGAGTCCTGCAGTGGGCCCTTTTTTGTTCACTGGTCCTTGATGTCTCACCCGCTGCATGCACAGATAAAGTTCAAGACCAACATGCAGGTGGTTGACCTCCCGTATTGTCTCAAAGGGACAGTCATTCACCGCACCACCCCCAATAGTCACAGTGCCCAAAGACACTTCCCTTTTGGGGTGGAGGGGCATGTCAAAGGGAAGAAGGTTCATGGTTTTTGGTTGACTATAGAGGGAAGTCTTTATATAAGTGTCCATACCGATGGACAACATGTCAGTAATATGGTATATCAACAAGCAAGAAGGAACCGGATTGTATCCACTGTGCTGCAAAGTCATGAGAGTGTAAAAATGGGCAATGTCTTCCTGTCACTTTCTAATTGCATTGCACATACCAAGGACCTTATTGTTGTGGTGGACAAGCTGAGCAGGTATATTCACTCGCCTCACAAGTGGTCCTTCAGTCAGACAGTGGCAATACAGATTTTCAGTCATTGGGGCCAGCCTTACTTCAGTATTTTTGCTTCATACCTAAAGAACAAGTGCAGCAGTTACTTTGCCCTGTTTCCTCCACAGGGTCAATCCCCACACTGCAGTCCATAGTCGGCCTGTGGGTCTTCTTTATGCCTTTCCTCTCCTTTCTCTCATGCGAGAGTTCCTTCTGAAAGCCAGAAGGTGCTAAGTTAGAGTTGTCCTCATTGCCCTTTTTGACCCCAGAAAAGTTGGTACCTCTTCCAGTAAATTTGCCTAGGTGTCAGATACTCATGCAGATTTTCTCGATCGTCCTTTAGGTCAGCCTCACTGGAGCTTAGAAAACCTGAAATTTGCCACATGATTCCTCCAGTTTTAACAGTGGCCAAAGATGCCAGACTTTTCCGCTCCAGTAATTCAGATCTTGTCTTTTTCACACACACAAAAAAAAAACAAAATACCAGAAAAGTTTATCTAAGTAAATGGAAAATGTTTATTATATGGGCTTCCTCTAGAGGGTTAGACTCTTCTCTCCCATCCATTTTAGACTTCTTGATAGAACTTTTTCACGAAGGATCCAGCTTTTCAATTATCAGGATTCAATTAGCAGCCATTTCACATTTTCGAATAGGTCAAACCAAACTGCTATTGTTTCTCTAAAGATTTCAAAAGCTTTTCTAAGAGGAATTTTCTTATTAAGATGACCAGTCAGAGATCCAGTTCCTCTTGGGATATTACCTTTATGCTTCAAGATTTAACAACAGCTCCATCTGAGCCTGCCTGTACAGCAGATTTAAAATATATTTTCCGGAAAACTATCTTTTAGGTGGCTGTCACCTCCACAAGGAGAATCTCAGAATTCCAGGCCTTATGCAAGCCCCCATACTTGGTTCTTCATCAGGATACAGTATTGTTGAGGACAAATACTCACTTTCTCCTAAAGGTGGCCCCTGAAGTGAACCTTTATCAGGCTGTCAATTTATCAGTGTTTTTCCCTAAAATTTTCTAACAAAGGGGGAGTATTTTCTTCACTTATGAGATTTCATTGTCAATTTGGGTTTTATCTACACAGAACAAAGGATATTAGGAAGTTGGATCATCTTTTCTTTCCTCGTTTGAAAGCAAAATTGGGTCAAGGAGTATCAAAAGTAACATTATCCAACTGGCTTTCCAACTTTATTATGTTTGTCAATGAAAGTTGGGACTAAGTTTGCATGACAAACCAAAGACTCATTCTACCAGGGCAGTAGCTACTTCAACTGCCTTTTTGATGAGATTTATGCAACAGCTGCTTGGTCTACTGTCCACATATTTGTATCTCACTTGCAAAGTTCGCTGTACAGTCCAGATCCCATACAGTTTGTGGCTCCGCCATCCTCCGGAATAAACTTCCTGGATTCCACCCAGGTGTTTCAGTAGCATAGGAATCTGTCCCAAAGGTTGAATACATTGAAAACAGTCATCGGGTATGAAAGTTATATACTTCCCATAACACTAGATCCATGTTGTCTTGTTTTCATCTGGTTCAATATCCTTCCATTCATCCATCAGCCAAAGTTGACCAGGGGCCTTGTTTTTTTTTTCTTAGACAGCCTGTTTCTTGCTGTTCTCCATAGTTTCATCATCATTTCACAATATGTATTAAATTAGCCGGTATAGTGTTTGTGAGATAATCCATTATGATTATAAGCAGGCAAACGTGATCTGAGGTACTCCAGGAAACTGTGTGAATTATGGGTAATGGCAGGAGTCAGAGCCCTGGTTATAAACTTCTGAAAAGCACTAAGGTCAGATCCAATAACCCATATGTTGAGTCAGATGAAAACCAGACAATACTGATCTAGTGTTATGGTAAATGTATAATGTTAATTTTCTACTGTACCAGAGAAACTGGAAGGAACAGATTGCAGTTCTTTTATGACAATACAAATAAACAACTGGACTTGTATTTCAAAGCATAATTTGTTAGCTGGGAAGGCACGTCATGTGTCTGCTCCAAATGTTGCCATGAGAAGCATTCCAAGACATATATTAGCAACGATGCAGTTGTACCAGCAGAAAGCGTTGCTTCTGACAAAATTGTGGCAAAAGGAAAAAAGTATAAAAGACTGGAGACAGCAGAGTATTATTCACCACACCAGGTAGAAGAGAAGCAAGTTTATCCCAGCAATCTGGGAATGGCCAAGAGGCAGTTGTGAGATTCAAGTTGCTTTATCCATTTTTATTCAGAATATTTTTCTAGGAGGATCAAAGACATTTTTGGATGCAAAACTGGGTAAGGAAGAAATAAAAAAAAAGTTTAGCCAACAAAAAGTGAACCAGTAAGCAGAAGGGGTCTCTGCATCTCATTCTTCATACAGAAGTAAAGTCCATACAGAAGGTTTGCCAGTGAAACCTTTCCCATTGTTCCAAAGGAAAATGATTTAGTGAAAGAATAACACACAGGAGCTGATTAGAAGAACTAGGAGTGCCTTTTAGTAGTAGCAGGAGTACATACGGCATGAGACACAGACAGATATTAGGAGATGGAAAGGATCAAGATGAAAACCAGCAACATTGCGAAATTAGTGAATACATGAGAGAATTTAAGACATCAATGCAATTAAATATTGGAACAGGCATGAGATGTGGCTGGCAAGAATTTATTGAAGAAAGACTGGAATTTTGTTGACTTTGTTAAAATGGTGGGTGGATTGTAAAGCTTATACTGCACTTTGCCATTAATGTTATAAGGACACAGAATGGACTGAGGAAGGTAACTGTAAGTAAAATATTTTTCTAACCAGTATTTGTACAAATTTAATGATATAAATTGCATGTTATATCCTAAAGCAGTCTGGTGTAGTGTGCAGTTAGGGGTATTTAAACAGTGAGGTGGGGTGTCTTATCAATGACTGCTATATATGAGAAAGTACTTTTCATTAGTTGTCAGGTATACAAGCTTTACACTGTAACAAGGTAAGAAAGGCCAGACAGAATCAAGTCAAAGTTGATATAATACTGTGCTCTTCAGCTGTTGGGATGGGGAGTATAAATGTATGTGGATCACGGTATATGTAGAACTAAGATAATTTCCTGTTTTATATATATATATGTGTGTATGTCTGAAATAATGTCCTTGGTTTAAACTACAGACAGTTTTTAGCAGATATGCTTAAAAATAAAATAAAATGAGGAAAGGCATGGAAAATTATAGTTCTTTCTTGCATTTGTAAAGTCATTAATTATTTTTTTTCCATTAGCAAAGGTTCTGAGTGGGAGGCAAGTCCACAGGTGCAGACAGTTAAGAGGGCTAAGCAAAGTGTTATAAGTAAAATTTTCAAAGATTATTTTGTGCATCTGCAAAGTCAGTTACTGCTTTTACTTCAATCAAGTAGTCTGCAAATATAAGCAATTAATTATGAGCGGTCTGAGCAGCCACTGCTGAGTGAAGTGTATAGGGTACAGTGTAATTAACATTTAAAGGTACAGTGGCAAGCAGTTTGGTAAAAAAATAAATGAGGTTTTAAACAGTGGGAAGTGAATTTGTTACACAAGTAACTGCCCCCAAGTAGTCTTAATGCTTTAATGGATTTAATATAACAATGCACATTTTTTTTTATTTAAAGGCATTCAGTGCACATTTTGCAGAGTGTTAAAAGTGAATGTTTACTGAAATCGTATAAGTTGTTTTTCAATCTGGGAAGGGGATATAGATATAAAAAGAATAGATAGCGATCAGTCGATGTTGAAATACAAGTTGCAAAATGTGCTTTAGCATGGATAACCTTAATTTTAGATTAGGTAATGTCAGTGAATGCAGCTATTTGGGGCAGTTGCTACTATCTGGAGGGGTACATTTTATGTAAATGTACATAGATGTGTGTGCATGTTCAATGTTAAAATGGGATGGAGGTTCTGAAAATCTATTTTGAGTTTTGTTTGAGTATTTTCAGTGAAACAGAAAGTCTTGAAAAATGTGACATAGGTCCAAATGGAGATGAGAATAAGCAGCTACATAAGAGATCAGCATGCAAATCATTAATGTCTACACATAAGCTAAAAGGTAGAAGTATACATTCAAAATCACTGTCATATATAATAGGTGGGAATAATAGCTTTCTATCATAATGGCTACTCTGTCCATATTATCATGGAATGTAAATAGTCTTACAGGTATCTAAAAAAGCAGAGAGTATTGAATTATATTAAGAGGTGTGGGGTGCAAATAGCAGTGTTGCATGATACACATTTGGATAGAAATGAGCCCTGACCGTATTTCCTAATCAGTATGAATACCACCTTGGGTCTCCCCTAAAAGGTGGCTATTGGCCTACTAGGATTATCCCAGTCAACAGCGTGTAAATGAATGCATTTTTTTTCCAGATCTTAGACCAATACAAGCAAAGATAAAGATACAGGGTGTGGAAGTAAAAAGGAGAAACCTGGCACTTTCCAACTTGCCTGTTAAAAAGAGAGGACTTTATGGAATGGGTAGTGGAAATTATTTGAGAGTTATTGGGAAGATAAAAATTTATTCAGAAGGGATAACTAGTGAGTGGGATAAAAAGAAAATTTAGTTTAAAAACGTGGTAGTAATAAGAGAGTAAGATGTGGGAAAAAGTAATAGGAGTTATTTTACAGGGCATGACAAAGGTTAAAGTATTGTAAAATAAGGACAATCTCTCAGACCAAGAAGAGGGGTAACTGCACAATGATAAAGGGAAGATAAGGGAGTATTTGGATAGTATGCATGACTTACAATGGTTCCTGTTAAGCAACTATTTTTCTAACAACTCCAGAGCACAAAAAAACTTAGCACAGTGAATTGGGTAACAGAAAGTAGCAAAGGCTGTCACCAAGCTTAAGAAACTTTTAACAAGAAAACTACCCAAATGTCCTATAGAAGTATTCAAGATATTTCAGAAATTTTATAAAATATGTATAAAGCGTTGGAATGTGGCAACAAAGAAAAGGCACAAATGGAAATATTTATAGAAGACATAATTGGTAAGAGACTGGAAAAGCAATTTACAAGAAAAACATGGGAAGACGTATGGCTCCCAAATATGCAACCAAGGCCAGACGGTTTAGGTTATTTGCTTGGAAGTGTTTGCATAGGTATTTTTATACCGCAAGTAGACTTCAAAGAATTTGTCCTCAGGTAGGTAGCAAATGTTATAGGGGTGATGGAGAAGAGGTAAATGAGAGCATATGTTTTGGGAGTGTAACAAGTTGGCTATTATAAAAGAGGTAAAATAACTGGAAGAGGGATCTTTAGAAAAGAGAAGGAGCAAATTACAAAGAAGTAAATGGAAACTGTGGTAACAATGCATGGATAATAATGTTCAGGAGGAGGAGTGATGTTTAAGGGAAGGCAGGAATTCAGCAATTTTTTTGTAATGGTGGACTGATGATAGTTGCAAGGTAAATATATTGTATTTAAATGAAAAAAATGTTAAAACGTTTTTTGTTTTCTTTAATGTTAATGCATGTTTGCCTATGTCTTAAGTGATAATTGAATAAAAGTGTTTTAAAAAAGGTTTCCATGTGTGGCTATTTATATGTAAAACTTCTATCCTTCCCCATATATCTCAGCCCTCAACAACATGCTAAGCCACGTGCCCTTAAAAAGTCTTTAGTATTGTTTTCCACTCTTATTATTTTATCGTCTTCTGGCGCCTCTCTCTCTCTCTCTTTCCTCCTGCCAGTGATAGTCTACTCTCCCATAATTAAAAAAAGACCCTCCTGAAATTGTATGATTTGTAGAGTGATATCTCATACCATATTATACTTAACTTTTGGGGGTAAATATAAGGCAACCAGTGTTATTAGTCATCCGTCATATATACCTCTCCAACCTGCCAGAAACCCCTTTCTTTCCCTCTAAGGCACCTTCATCCGTTAGTTGTAAATTATGGTCTGCCAAAATTACTCCCTTTTTCATAGCCCATTGGTAATATGCTTGAGCTAAACATGTATATCCATATTCCTCCCTGTCTGCATGCATTTCTTGCAGTATTGTCACTCACACCTTCTCTTTCATTAAGAAACTGGTCACCTTCTTTCTCTTCACTTGGTTAGTTAACCTCTGTACACTCCATGATAATCCGTTTAACTCTTCCTATATTGCTCACTATTTCCATTCTTAAATCTCTCAAACAAAGTTTGCCCTCATTTCTCCAATTTCCTGTTCATTCCTGTTTTCATTTTTCTCTGGTGTCCCCTTACCCTTGCACTGCACACCTACAGCAATGCCCTGTGTCTGATAACCACCCACAACAGTTAGCCAACTTGTCTTGGTCCTACTCTATACTTCTTGAAGCCTGAAGTTGCTGCATCTCATTTAGTTAGCCAACTTGTCTTGGTCCTACTCTATACTTCTTGAAGCCTGAAGTTGCTGCATCTCATTTCAAAAGACATCATCAGTCTAATGCTTAAAAATGCCCACCACCCTCTTCCTTAGCTAAACTACCCTCACTAACGATTAACATTTTTTGCATGATCTAATTATTGTGAGCAGCTGTTTACAATAGTGTTGTCTTCCAAGGTACAGGTATCTTACCCTATATATTAAGAACTGATCTCGCCTGGAAGGTTGCAACAAATAGCCACAGTAAAGACTTTTTGCATCTCCTTTCTCCCTAATTATTGCTGCTTCTATAAACATCTCTATTTTCCTCTCCAAGGTCCACTCCTATACCTTAAACTATCTTATAGTGCATTTCAGGGTTAACTGTTCTCTTATCTTGTAACAAGTGTAAAGTGTACTCTGTTCATTCTGGTCATTTGTACAAAATGTTAAAAGCAGCCATTACCATTAAAGTTACATTTCTTCATTAAATTCTGCCCTACCTAGATCTTGACTTCCTTGTGGAATGACCACCCCTTCTCTGTTCCATCTCATGTTGTCTTAAGTTGACTCGCAATACAGCTGTGTCATCTTCATTAACTGTATACAGGTAAAGGGATTTCTTTCCATTGGTTGTTAAAGCTGTCCAGTTCCATGCAGTTGTAATCTTCATTAACTGTATACAGGTAAAGGGATTTATTTGTTACCCTCATCCTATTACAGTGATGAGATTAACAGTTCCTTACATGTAGATCAGATCATTTGTACCCATCACCCCGTATCTATCTAACTATACCCTTTTCTTTTCATTGGTTGTTAAAGCTGTCCAGTTCCATGCAGTTGTTTTGATACATTCCTGACCCAATAAGTTTTCCAATCTCCTACATAGCTTCCATATTGTAGTTCTTAATTCAGAGGAATAAACTAACAGCTCCCATTTGGCCAATATCCCATGGAGATGGCAACTACCTTTTACTGATACCAATATTTGCTGTAATATCGCCTCCTTAGCACATACCCTTATCAAATTATGCCCCTTTGTTGAATCTCTTCTCCTGGCTTTAATACTTTGACACTTTAATGGTATAGCGTATCTCAACGTTTACCAAAATACAACATTTTAAAAGAATTTCACCAACATTAGAGGAACAAAAGGCAAACAACGTCTACAACATTTACAAAGCCCATTTTCTCCTTTGGATGGTTTCATATTATTGCCTAACTAAAACATTTTATTTCAAACTTCTCTCCAAAGGAAAAGTTATGTTGAATTTGTGAAATGTTCCAGGTCCCAGTTTGAACTTTGTGTTAAAATTATAACTATGTCATACAAGTCTGTTGTGGCCGTCCCATTACAGACTCTGTCCACCTGTACACATTGTTGTATATAGCCTAGTTCAGATAGTCAGAGCTGGAACATTTTGCAACATTTCTACTTTGTACCATAACACAATATTTTTCTTAAATAATGAGAAAAGACCTCTTTTTCCACTGTCCTTCAATTCCAGATACCTGTAACTCAGTTACCACATTCTTAACTAGCAACACGTTTTTCTGACTTGTTCAGCTGCAGACTCCTATTCTTCTGTTGCCTTCCTTGCATCTTCAGGACTCGCAAAGAACCTTGGTCCCTCAGAAAAACATATTCTTAGGGACACTGGATACAACAGACTAAATCTTTGATCCTTAAGCTTGTGTTGCCTTTGTAGTTAGATGAAGGCAGCCCATTTACTCTTTTTCTACTGCTGAATAATCCTGGTCAGTGTGAACCACTGCACCACCACAAATTAATTCAGTCACGGCTTCCAAAACTGTGCTAAAATTTGTTTTTGTCACATTATAGGTTGCAAATCTTGCTAAGACTGACTTGGGATTTCTTTGATTTGCCTTAAAAGGCACCCATGCAGATCTATGAGCTCTCTCTCTCTTTTAATTTCTCCAAGTCTTTTGGGTTTCTAATACCATGGCAGGAAATTATCCTATTCCTAAGTCAAAGTATGACTTGAAATTCATGAAATTAGTATTGTTTCAGTCTTTGATGTTAGCCAGAAGTGCTCTTCTCAGTACCTACAATGTGCCCGGTAATGACGACTCCTGTGATTCATACATAGTTACATGTATTGGTAATGTATCTAAGTACGATTGCAAATTTTTATTTATAAGACCCGTTATTCTTACTACTATTGGAACTGTCTGGGTATCTTTCTTCCATGTTGCCATTGTTTCTGTCTGCAAATCCTGGTATGAGTTTGTCTCTGTCTGTACATAAGCACTGTATTCGCTGGGTGTAACAATTTCACTGAGCAATGCTACTTTTGTCTTCTTTTCATGGGCTACTACATCTGTTTTTTTTTTTTTTTTTTTTTTGAACTGTTGGTAATGGGTGATCCTATGTGATATAAACTTCATCATTTTCTATAATGCTTTGAAGCTTGTTTCCAGTGTTTTTCAGCTATTTCAATATTTTAATGTTTGCACAATCCCCAATACAATATTCTTGCCAAATTTTAAATAGCAGAAGAGTTAGTAATGCAGAAAGACAGTGAGAGAGTTGAGAAGAATAGAGGCATTACAGACACTGAGTAGTAGCTTAAGCATATGGTATAGAAACAGCAAAGTAGTTATGAGAGACATTAGGATTTTGTAGATTGTGAAGGAGTGAGAGTGCAACAGAAGAAAAAAATGAAGGTAACATGGAAGAAGATTAAGAGCTGAGCATTAGGCCGGATTTATACAGGATTTATATATTTATAAATTAAGGAACTCTTCTCTTAGATCATTTTCTTCTAAACTGAGAGCACATTCTTTGTTCTCTTTTTCCTGCAGGCATTCTATAGAATGTTCCAGAGTATCTTCCTGTGCCACATTCTCTTCAGTTTCATCCTGTGTCATCCATTGCTTTTTCACATGAGAACTCACTGGCCTATCACTCCACAACATTGACTGTGTCAGAGTTACCACAGTTTCCTGGTTCTCACCTTGCTGTGCAACTTTATCTGAATGTTTGTACTGGTTTCCTGTGGAAGACTCCAAAATGTCTTCATATGGTAGCTGATCAGATGTTTCCCGCTCCACTGGTTTCTCCTTAATTTGAGGATCCATTGTTCTATCCTGCTGTGATGTTATCAGAGTTAGATTTTGTATACTAAATTCTTCACTTTGCAGGTAATCCATAACCTCATTTTCAATGTCTTTAACTTCTCCATTACTAATCTTCTTTTCTACTTTTCCTCTGTTTTCTTTTTTCTTTTTTTTTATTGTAAAAATGTTCATGTCCAGATGCCTTTGCCTCTGTTTCTCTTCAAATATTGTTGGTGCTGCTGTTTTTGTATTGATTAGTTTTGCTTTCTCATTTGCGTAAATATTGCACCACATTAAATCTGATGTTCTTCGTCTTCCCTTGCTGCAGTCCTGACTATCGGGTATAGTCCGTGTCCCAGTCGGCCCGAATACCAGAGTCGGTCATGGCGCCTTAGACTGACGCCAGTACGTCAGGGTACTAATGCGCATGACCGACGTCATTTCCTCAGTCTTTTTTGCCGCATGGTCCGATGCAGAAGCAATTTTGCGAGTGCAGGTTGGCGTTCTGAGATTTTGAGTTTCAGACCGAAACAGAGTTGGCTAAGTAACCCGTTGGAACATTTTGGTTTTTCTTGCCTCAGTATTTAACCGGATGTCAGAAAAGTGAATAACTGTATTTCTTGTGGGAAGCAGATACCGCATAGGGATTATCATACATTGTGTATACCTTGTTTAGGGCCTGAGCACGACGTTGTTGGTTGCCGCTCTTGTGCTAGATTTAACAAGCGCACTATTAAGAGGAGGCTTGATTGTGCTAGGTTAGTGTTTGGGAAGCGTTGCAATTATAATATGCCGCCGGATGCTCGCTTCATCCAAGAAGCGCAAGGACAAAACAGTGAAGCCTAGGGTGAGGAACCGCAGTCCCGGACGCCGGTTCTTTAGAAGGCTCAGGGGAGCCAGAGGTTTTGCCAGGAGTCTCTATGGAGTCTCAGGCAGATACTTTACTGTTACAGGATGTGCCCTCTCAGGAGGTAGGTCAGGCTGAGGGGGCTTCTCAGGTAACTGTTCTTCCCTCTCTTCCCAAGGTAGTTAGGGCCTCTCCTTCTGTTGACAAAGCTTCTTTTAGAGGTAGACCAAGTTCAGCTTCTGTGGGGCTTCTCCTAGCATTTCGGCTCTGTGCCTAAGAAACATATGCTTAAAATGGCAGAAGATTTGATTACTCTGATTAGAGGTTCTATGCCCCGCCTGATAAGAGGCCTAGGGTGGAACAGGAGTTTGATAGTTTTGAACAGTGTTCACAGGCTTCAGAGTCTTCTGTGGAAGACTTGCAAGAGTTTCCTACTTATTCTGATTCTGATGTGGATGATTCCACTCCTACAGCTTCTCCTCCTGAGGATTTTTCATTTTCAGAGACTCTTCACTCCATGAGGGAGCACTTTAAATGGGAAGGCCAGGATTACTCTGATTCCAGGAAAAGGCTTAGGGAATTCTTGTTTTACCCCAGCATAGGCCCTTAGCTATTCCTCCTGTGTTGAATGTGGTGGAGGATGTTTTTGCAGAGGCTTCCTGAACCCTGACTCCTTGCCTCCTGCTCCTGTTAAGCGGATAGGTATTATAGGGTGCCAAGCTCATAAGTATTTGTTTAAGAGTCCTAGGGCGGACCCAGAAACTGTTTCTCAGGGGCCTAAAGGTGTTAAAGCTTCTGTGGTTAAAAATCCTGTACCCTCTGATAAAGAGGCAAGGGCTTTGGATAGGTGGGGTAAGAAAGTATATACTTCTTCCACTCTAGCCATGAGGGCGTTGAATTGTCAGTTTCATATGCTGAAATATCAGAATTATCTCCTTTCACAACTGAAATCTAAGGTGGATGCTTTGGCGGAAGGTATTGAGTGTAAAGAATTGCTGGATTTGGTTCATGTGTCTGAACAAGTGGGTAAGCATTCTTTGCAGTGTGGTTTTGATGCTGTTCAGGCCTCCTCGAGGGTGGCTGCTACTAGTTCTGTTCTTCGCAGACATGCCTGGTTGAAGGATCAGAATTTAGCTGAGCATGTTAAGACCAGGATTTTGGATGCTCCTTTACAGTCTGATGTGTTGTTTGGACCGCCTGTGGAAGCAGTTTTAAAGAAAATGGAGGACAAAGCTAAGTCTATGCAGACTGTTAAAGATTTTTGCAGGTGCAGCCTCAAGTTTAGTAGAAATTGGCCTGCTAAGGGGTGGACATATCCTGCTTATGGTTCCCAGTCTAGGGGTAGGTCTAGACGTGGTAGGGGCAGGGCTCAAGGTTCTTTAGGCCTAGATCAGACAGTTCACCTGCTCAGACTTCTGGTGAGGGCAGGGGTCAGTCCTTTCGTAAGCAGAACCAATGACCTGCCTTTTCAGCTGCCAGTGGATTCTCGCCTGGCAGCTCCTTTGGGAGGAAGATTGTCTCTTTTCAAAGAAAATTGGGATTTAATCACTCAAGACAGATGGGTGCTGGATATCATTCATCACGGTTACAGATTTTATTTCCACACAATGCCCCCTTTCAAAGGCATGCCAGATGTTCCTCCTCCACAAAGAAAAGAGGCTCACAAGCAAGTTTCTCAGTTACTCCAGATAGGAGCCATTCAGCCAGTCCCTGTATCAGAAAGGGGCTTCGGATTTTATTCTCGCCTGTTCCTAGTACCAAAGAAGGGGAACACGTGGAGACCAATTTTGGATTTATCTATCCTCAACACGTATCTGGACATTCCCAAGTTCAAGATGTTGACATTGCAGCAACTGTTACCTCTGCTGGGCAAGGATCACTGGATGGTAACTTTGGATCTCAAGGAAGCTTACCTTCATGTGCCTATAAGGCTAAGTTGCAGAAAGTATCTGCGGTTTGAACTGGAGATTTTCAGGATCAGTTCTCTGCATTGCCCTTTGGCTTATCTACTGGGCGCAGAGTATTCACAAAGGTTCTGGCTCCAGTGATAGCTTACTTCAGGCTTCAAGGCATTCAAATCTATCCTTACTTGGACGACTGCCTGATTCTGGCTCAAGAAAAGGAAGACCTTCTACAGCATCTGGAATATGTCATAGCAGTGCTAAGATGCCTAGGGTATTCTGTGAACGAAATAAAGTCCAGTCTAGTACCCTCTCAAGACATGTGCTTTCTGGGTGTGAGACTGAATACAGCAGCCCAGATGGCCTTTTAACCCCGGACAAACAAAAGAGTCTGTCACTTTACTTCCATCAACTATCTCATCAGTCCGTGCTGACTGCAAGGACAGTCCTTCAAGCATTAGGGTTCATGGCATCTTGTATTCTGGTGCTTCCCAATGCCAAACTGCATATGAGGAAGCTGCAATGGTATCTCAAAATGTATGGACACAGCACTGCCAAGATTTCGACACTGTCATTCACATAATACCTTGCCTTCAAAAGGAATTCTTGTGGTGGGCTCAGGAATGTCACCTAAACAAGGGACTCTCTGTGACCCGGCCAGAGGCGAGTCAGATTTTAACGACAGATGCCTCGGACACTGCTTGGGGAGCTCATCTAAATGGAAAGTGGATACAAGACAAGTGGCCTGCCAGACTACAGCATCTACATATCAACATGAAGGAGATGTTAGCAGTCCAGTTTGCATTGATGGCTTTCAAGGAGTTACTTCTTCCAGGGCAGGTGTTGATTCTAACAGACAACACAACTGTCATGTGGTACATCAACAAGCAAGGGGAACACATTCTTATCCTCTATGCAGGCAAGCAATGATTTTATGGGAGACTGCTAAGCCTGCGACTGACTCTTCAGGCAAGGTTTCTGCCAGGAGCACAGAACTCCCTAGCAGATGTATTAAGCAGACAAATCATGGATCCCGTGGAAACTGGATCTTCATGTATTTCAGAAATTGACAGTGTCATGGGGAACTCCAGACATAGATCTGTTCGCTTCTCCACTAAACCACCAGCTGCCAAAGTATTGCACAAAGGGGTTTCATCACACAGCTTGGAAAGTGGATGCTCTGTCTTTCAGTTGGAAAAACCTTCATGTCTATGCCTTTCCACCTCTGCCTCTTCTTCCAAAGGTATTATTAAAGGTCAGACAAGACAGGCCAAGGATGATTTTGATAGCTCCAGATTGGCCTCGGCAACACTGGTACCCACTTCTAAGGAGTCTTGTAAAGAAGCCTCCATGGCCTTTACCTCTGATTCCTCATCTGTTATCTCAGAAGGACGGTCATCTGCTCAATGTCAAGCTTCAATCTCTTCATCTCACAGCTTGGCATATTCTGTGTTGAAGCACAGCAGGTCTCAGCTTCCTCAACAAGTTTTAAATGTGATTATGGAAGCTAGAAGGCCTAGTACTAGGAGAGTGTCATGAAAAATGGAAGAGATTTTTATTTTGGAGTACAGCAAAGAATTTGGAGATTTCAGAGCCTAATTTGAGTGTGGCTCTTCAATATCTTACTGAATTATTGGACAAAGGTTTGTCCTTCTCTTCCATAAAGATTCATGCTGCAGCAATTTCAGCTCACTATGATTGTGACCCACCTTTGTTTTCGCATCCTTTGTTCAAGCAGTTTCTTAGAGGGCAAAGAATATAAGACCCCAGAGCTCCTACTCCTGCTTGGGATCTCAATTTTGTGTTGGAAAACTTACTCTACAACCTTTTGAGCCTGCAGCTACTGCTGAATTGAAATATTTGTCATGGAAGACTGCTTTTCTGTTGGCTATTACTTCTGCAAGAAGGGTGTCTGAGTTGCAGGCCATTATGGCAGTAGAGCCCTTTTTCATTTTCCATAAGGACAGGGTATCATTTAATCCTTCCTTTATGCCTAAGGTGGTTTCTAGTGTGGCTTTAAAGCAAACTAGTCATTTTCCTACGTGTTTTGCAGATCCTCAAAATAAAGGGGAAAAGATTTTGCACACTTTAGATGTACACAGGCAATTGCGTTATTATTTGAGCAGGACTAAGAATTTTAGGCAGTCTCAGCAGTTACTTGTTTCTTTTGCTTTGAGTTCACAGGGCAAGCCTGTGTCAAAACAAACTATTTCTAGGTGGATTGGCTTTTGCATTGCATTTTGTTATTCCCATCATGGCAAAGAGGTTCCAGCTGGGATTAGGCCTCATTCCACTAGGGCTACTGCCACTTCAACAGCATTTCTAAGGGGTGGCAACTAAGGATATTCTGGAAGCAGCTACTTGGAGTTCAGTGCATACTTTCTCTAGGCATTATCACCTGCCTATATACTCTAAGACTAGGGCTGGTTTTGCCACAGCTGTTTTACAAGGCATGTTGTCAGCTCCTGCTACTTTATAATTTGCCAGCCTCCCTTACCTCTGCTTTGGGATTCTACATAGTCAGGACTGCAGCAAGGGAAGACGAAGAACATAGTACAGTTTTGTACCTACCATAAATGTAGATGTTCGAGGATTCCCTTGCTGCAGTCCCCTCCTTCCCCTCTGTGTTTCGGTGGTTGTGTAGGTGAGTTTTCATGCTTATATTTTTGTATATATTGTTGTATATATTGTACATGTTTTTGGTGCAGGTTGTTTTGGGACTTGTCTTTTGGGTCTTCTGACATCTGGGGCAAGAAAGTCTAAGTGTCGGGCGTGCGTCATGCGTGTAGTACCCTGGCGCACTGACGCCAGTCTAAGGCGCCATGACCGACGTCAGCCTTATACTCTGGTATTCGGGCCGACTGGGACGCGGACTATACCCGATAGTCAGGACTGCAGCAAGGGAATCCTCGAACATCTACATTTATGGTAGGTACAAAACTGTACTTTTTTCTTTCCCATGTCCATATTTCTTCTTCAGATGTCTCCTGCTCCTCCTTACTTAGGGGACTCGTTCCATCATGCTGTGATATTACCAGTGTTCAGCTTTCTGCACTAAATCTTTCACTTCACAGGGACTCCATAACTTCAGGTTCTATTTTTTAACTTCTACTTTACTAATCTTCTGTTCTATGTTCCCTCTTTGTGATCTTATTTTTTTTCATTGTGAAATTTTCTTATCTGGATGCCTTTGCCTATATTTCTCTCTGAATATTTTTGGGGCTGACATTTTTGTGTTGATTAATTTGGATTTCTCCTTTACATAAATATTGCACCATATCAGATCTCCCTTTCTTTCCCGTGTCTATATTTCTTTTTTATACTTTTCAGAAGTCTCTAGATTTTTTTCTTAATGTTTTCGCACTTCCTCAGTCGCTTCTTTTTCCAAATGGCCCAAGGTTTCTTGGTCTGTGTAATGTTTTTCATAAATCCATTGTATTAATAAACACCAATTTTTATTTGAAGCTTCTTTCCTGTAATCTCTCTCGTAATCTTTTTGTATATCTTCTGTTTGGAATTTCTGGACTTCTTGCATAATAGTAACACTACATAATTTCTTTCTTGTCCTCAATGGTCCACTCATTGTTTTTATGGCTTTTGGCCCATCAAGGTTTGTGATTTTTGTGGACTACTACTTCCTTGTACCACAGGGGGGCATCCTCCCCTGAGCCTGGCCTAGCCCCATTGTAGGAATGTTTCTGTGTCTTGTGGATTCTACATTGTCATTTTTTCCAGTCCTGGCACTAGTGCACCTACCAGGGTTGGGCACTTTTTTATTCTGGATCTTATGCATCCAGCTATATTTTTAATTTTGTAACCTGCTTCTGTCCATGATATATGCTATACAAAATGCAGTCTGTATATCAGTGTCGTCTTGGTGGGATTTTGTGAAAAACAGGGTCCACCTGTGAAGGTACTCACCAAGACTTGAGGATGAATTAAATTTCAGCAATACTACTCTTCTTTGCTTGCTGACTTATTTCTCCATTCTCTGACTGGTTCAGCTGCAGACCTTTATTCTTCTGTTGCCTTCCTTGCATCTTCAGGACTCACAAAGGACCTTGGTCTCGCCGAAAAACACATTCTTAGGGACACTGGATACAACAGTCTAAATCTTTGATCCTTAAGCTTGTATTACCATTGTATTTGAATGAAAGCCTTTTCTTTTTTGCTGCTGAATAATCATAGTCAGTGTAAATCACTGCACCACCACTAATTAATTTCAGTCCTGGCTTCCAAGACTGTGCTAAAATTTGTTTTTGTCGTATCATAGGTCACAAATCGTACTAAGACTGGCTTGTGATTTCTTTGATTTGTCTTAAAAGGCACCCATGCAGATCTATGAGCTCTCTCACAGAGAATCTATATAAGCCTTCTGCAATCAGTACCTTCTATGGTCTCTAGCATCCCATTTATTCTAAGATTTTTCCTTCATGCCTTGTCTTCCTGGGCGACCAGTGAAGCCTCTAATAACTCCCCTTTTCCTTTACTTTGAACAATATGTTCTCGTGCATGACAGCTTGAAGCATATTAGAATGTTCATTAAATACATGTGTTACTTCACTAATTTTTTTATCATTTTCTCTCATATACCCATCAAGACAACCATTTATCTGTTTTATTTCTGTGAAAGGATTGCTAATGGTGACTTTTTTTCTCTCCCTCTCCAGTAGTTACTTGGCTCTAGATACTGGTCTGCATGTAGTCCATGTGTCCGATTGCAGCCTGGTAAGTCTGTTCAACCTGATTTTCCTCTTTTTCTTCATATATCAGCTATTGGGGCTGCTGCAGCCACTGAAATGTTAAATGTTAGGTAGTCCGATCTCACCTCCATTTTTACATATGGGTTCGGAGCCAATTTACAAGCTGGAAGACTTCTAGTTGGCTCGTGGCTAAGCAGGTATCCCATGGTGCACCAGTACAATCCCCAGATCTCATTTGCCGCATCGACGAGTTTGGTTGTGTTTCTCTTAGCTCTGGCTAAGTTTTTCAAAATTCTTTATATTCTATCGTATTTCAATGCTTTATTAGAACCTTTATGGTATATTTAGTGTTGCTAATATATTAGGCAGTTGTATTGCTTGCCCTTTTGAGTGCAACTTAGTTTACTAGTGATTATTGGTATCCCGTGTGCCAGTTAGTTTTAGGCGCCATTGCACATTTTTTGATTATTAGGTAGAGTTTTTGGCGGTTTTCCGCTCTTAGTCAACAGGGGCTCCTGTTGTCTTGTCTGTTGTTATCCTGACCTTTTTTTTTGGTCACCGTTGGCAGTTAGTTTCTGCTATTTTGACATTGTTGGTTTTGGCGGGGATCCGCTTGTGAATTTACTAGGATTGCAAGTATGCTACCTGTTATTAGGAATATAGAAATTTATTGTGTCATTTACGGTTTCTCTTGTGTGAATGGGCTTTCCTTTTTGGTCTGTTTAAATCAGAAGACCTAGTTTTCACTACACGGGGCTAGGCCCATTTAAGTTAGAGGACCTAGTCTTCGTGTAACTCCTTTAGCTAGCTTTCTCTACACCGGGCTAGGCCCGTTTAAGTTAGAGGACCTAGTCCTCGTGTAACTTCATTTTTGGGCTAGGCCCGTTAGAGGACCTAGTCCTCCTCTTTGTCTCTCTTTCAATCTCTCTGAGTTTTGTTTGTATAGTATGTCTAAGGAAAGTAAGGAGCATAAACCCTCAGGGTTCAAAAAGTCCATGAAATGCTCCCAAAAGATGTCCGTAATGGATGGCCACAGTAGCTGTGTCTGCTGCCTAGGGGCCATCCACTTACAGGAGTCGTGCTTGTTCTGCCATGCTTTCTCTCCTAGAGTGTTACAGGAGAGAGAGAACAAACTCATACTCAAGGGTCAATTGAAACCATCCTTTGAGGAAGCACTATCCAGTTCTTCGGCTTTTTCTAAGTCTGGGAAATCAAAGTCCTCAAAAAGGCCTTTTCCGGCACTGGCTGGTGTCTCGGAGCCACCTCCTAAACAGTCGAAATAATCCAAATCTGCCTGCTCGACTCCTCAACCTTTGGAGCCGAAGGAGAGCATCATGGTGGTGTCAGAGTCGGTTACAAGTGTTTCTGAACCGATCTCTGAACCTATTGATACAGCAGTTGACTCTGCTACTTGGAGCCGGTCTGTAAGCTCCCTACCGGTTTCCGTAACAATTAAGTCTCCAGTGCCACCCCAGGTCAAGATCCCCTACTATGTCTTCCAGGAGCCTTTCAGAAGAAGATGTGGTGAGGGTAGTGCTGAGACTCCTGAAGTTGTTTGCCTTACCAAAATTATTGTTGGCTCCGACACAGTCAACTCTGGATCCACTTGGCCTAGCTTTGCCCTTGTCTGCTATTCCTCCTCCGAGCCATACTGGCCTTTCGGAGGCGGAGTGCTTGGTGCCAATGGAGGAAATGCCAGCTCCTGCTCACTTTGTTGCTACCTTGGAGCCGGGTTCGGCTCCGACATGCTCGGTGCTGTCCGTCATGTCCAGGGGCCAAAGCTGTCCTGTCGGTACTGACAGGGAGGGTTGGAATCGATCTTCTTTGGTTCCAAGCCTTCCTCTCGGTGCTTTGGCCAGGGTGAGTTCTTACCCTGCATCTGTCTCTGAGCCGACAGCTCTGGGTCCGGCGCCGACCCTCATCTCTTCGGAGTGGGGGAGGTCTTTGGAGCCGGAGAGGTCGGCGTTTGAGATGATGGAGTGTTCTGTCTCATTTTTCCAGCCCCTACCAGTGGCACTAGCACTCTTCCCCCGAGAGCATCCACTTCAGTCTCAGCCCCTACTCTCTCTGGAGACAGCAGAGTCCAATAGCCTCAGGAGCCATCGGCTGGAGGCCCCCACTCTTCCGAGGCTTCCCCAGAATATCCTTCTGAGGAGCCTCCCCGGAAGAGGTTATGTAATAGGAGACATGTTGACTCCCAGGATGAGTCTTTGACATCGGACACTGACCTCGAGGAGTCGGAAGGGTCCCCCAAGTCATCCTCTGATGATGTCTCCTTTGTGGACATTTTAGAGATCCTTAGGCAGAGGTGCACTGTTAACCCTTCTGATGAGGAGTCGGTGTACCTGAAGGCTTTCGGGTCTCAACCTTCTGCCTCTTGGATGTCTCCACCTTTTGATGAACTGATGGATTTAGTTAGTCGAAAGGTGTGGGATACTCCTGACACCGTGGAGCCAGTCCCCAGGAGACCAAATAAGTTCTTGTCTGCCCCTCCTGGTAAAGAGTTCTTGTCCAAGGGTGTTCCCGTAGATGCCATGGTGGTGGCAGCAGCCACGAAGAAGGAGTTAATGGAGACTTCTTCATCTGTTCATCCGCAAAACAAGGAGACAGATGGACAGATTTGGGAAGCGTATATTTAGTTCAGCAGCTTTTACCCTTCGATCACTGAACTATCTCATGCACTTCACAAGGTTGCAGAGGGAACTCCTCAAGGAGTTAGGAGATTCCATACAAGGTGTGTGTACTGAGGGAGTTCCTGACAAGATTTCTACTCAGTTGTCCACCTTAAATTCTGTGGTTAACTCCTCCATGCAACTTATCTCTTATGCTGCAGATGGAGCGAGTAGAGCAGCGGGTTCCGGAGTTGCCTTGAGGCGCCACTCCTGGATGCGCTTATGTAATTCTGTGGAACCGTTCAAGTCTAATTTCACCAACGCCCCGTTTGATGGTTCCTCATTGTCTGGTTCCAAGGTGAAGGATACACTCAGTGTGAACAAGAAGGAAAGACACACACTGCCGTGGGAGTGCGTTTTACTGTCCCTTCCAGACCATACCCCAAGGGTCAAAGGGGCAGTAAAATGTGGTTCAAGAAGTCCCGGGGGGGGTCTTTCCTGACACACAGGGTGAATCCTCCTTCAGAGGCAGAGGAGGAGGAAATGGCAGACGTCGCCCTAGAGGCAGGGGCGGTCCGCAATACCAACAAGGCCGTGATTCCTTTCGAGGATGGCCTTATCAGTGCTGCTGATGTGGAGCCCAACTGTGCTTCACTGGGGCCGGTTTGGGGTCACATTTCTTTGTACCAAGAAGCCTGGCTAAATATCACTCAAGACAAGTGAGTACAAAGAGTTGTTACCAGAGGCTATATCATACCCTTTTCCCTATCACCGTTTGTTCCCAAAAGGATCCCACATGTACCACCCAATCTCAGGGATCAGGCAACTGTGAAGATCAACAAGTTGCTCTTAGAAAGAGTCATCCAGCCCATCCCAGCAGACCAGATAGGATCCGGTACTTACTCCAGGTTCTTTTTAGTTCCAAAACGAACCGGAGATTGGAGGTCAATGTTGGACCTCAGCAGATTGAACGAATCAGTGAAGAAGGACAAGTTTTGGATGGTTCTGAACTCACAGGTGGTTCATCTGTTCAGCAGCTCGTTTTGATCCACAGTATAGGGATAAGCCTCCAGCAGACTGCAGTCTCCTTGTGGTTGATTTTAGATTTCTTGTGGAAGGTTTAGCATTCTGTCTATATCTTTCTTTGAATCTGAAGTACATGTCAGGGCATATCAGGCTCTGTGGGGATGACATGAGACTGTCTAGACTTCTGGGAGGTTCAGTAGATAGAGCATTCTCAGACTTTTTGAGGTTCCTTTCCTTTTGTTTCTTTTTTTTTGGGGCTTATGCAGCTTTGACTCTGGTCTTGATTAAGTGTCGAGCCGGGTCATTGTCAAGGTGAGTGGGTCTAATGGTCTGTGAGTACAGGGGAGCATGGCAGTGTAGGAGTCCCTTGACATAAATGTGAATGATACAGGGGTGATATAGAATGGGAGTCTATGAGTGAGAATACTTTAGGAGTTCTGATGTCAACATGGAACCTGTCAAATTGGGAGACCTTTTATCCTTTTTCTGGAACTTGTGGATCCTTTGGAGTATTCAGTGGATTGCCACTCCTATGGTAGCTAGTGAAGATTTTTTTTATATCATTTTTGATGTTTAACTTTTTCATGGCTCTGGCACCAGGCTCTGTTTCTGGCAATCTTATTCTGTGGGTGAGTGTTCTTGAGGATATCTGTGTCAGATGTGTTTGAGGATATCCATCAGCCATGTGTTGTCCTCTGGTAACCCTTGTGTGTGATGTGTTTGCTTGTTTGCTGTAAAAGTGGGAAGTGGACTGAGCCAGTAGAGTGTGGATGTGACAAGCTGACAGAGTTGGGACAGCCTTGTAGGACGACACCGGTGACCTTCTTGGCTCTCTCCCAAGCCATCCAGCAACCCATGCCCCTTGGGAGGTTATCTTGTTCCAGATTTTCGAACCCTATAAGTGATGTTGTTTGCTGATTTTACCTGAGTGGGGTATTGTGTCAAGGCCTGGCCTTCATTACTGCAGGGGCCTTGGACTGCCTTCCCTAGCCTGTGGGCCTTGGTGACTGTCTCAAAAGTCAACTAAGTTTAAGAGTGAAGTCTTGCCCAACCCATCTGCACTGACCTTGGAGTTTAAATGAAAAGTTCAAAGGATCCAAATTTATCACTATCTCTATGATTATGTTTCGATGATGATGTTTTTCCAGTAGGCTGTTGAGGAGGTTTCTCAAGCTAATGAGGGGGTTCCAGGGAGGTGCCAGGAGGCCCTTAGCTCATCAATGCCACAGGTGCGTGTGATCCTGAGGTGAGGCCTGTGGTGAGGTGACTGTAAGATTAATGTCCTATACCTGGGTTAGAAGTCTCCAGCCTTTGACACCATTGAAGGTCCGTTCCATGATGGTTTTTGCTCTTTGTGTTTTTGCTTGTAGTCACCTGGGGGTGGAATTCAGATTGGATAGATATCTGGTCTGGAATAGATATCTACTTTTGGGGGGAGGGGGGAGTTTGCACTTTTGGGGAGAATGTGTGCCTGTTGGCAATGTGTCACATCATTGTAGTTTCATAGGTTTTTATCATTTTTTCAGCCATTCTGCATCTGAGGGGGGGAGGCCTCTAACATAGCTAAAGAAGGCCTCTTTGATCTCTTTCTCTCTTTCTCTTCCTTTGCTCTTTCGATTAACTCCTTGAATTTTTTTGATTTATGAGATTTTCTCTTATTTTGATCACTGAGATACTTTTGCAAAGTTTTGCTTTTCTTACTTTGCTTCTGCTTGTAGCTTCCTCCTTTTTGTTGTTTATGGCTGGGGTTGGCTGGACTCCAGAGAGTTGGAGAGTTTTGTTTGGGATTGCCTTTTAGTTTTGTTTGTTTGCTTCCAGTCAGTTAGGTCCTGGTAGTAGGTAGAAGTATTTGTTATTGAGGGTTTGAGTTTGAGTGAGTAATGTTTACCTGGCTCCTACCTTCTAAAAGGAGACCACACGTTTTACTTTAGAAGTTTTTTTTGAGTTTTTTTTCTTTTTCAGGTTCTTTTTGATGTTTGGTAGGGATGAGGATGAGATTGAGAGATTATCCTATGATCTGAGAATCTCACCAGTGAGGGTACTTCGGTTTTGATCCCACGATTTCGGACATGTTGATGATGAGATCAAGTATGTTTGTGATTCCTCTTGTGGGATGGTGACTAGTTGTTCCATGGCATTTGAGTTTATGAACTGTTTCTTCTGAATAGTTTAGGTTTAGAGGCTTGAGTAGTGTCTAGTAGTATATATAGTATGATAAAGTATGTGGGTCAAGTGAGATGTTTGGATCTCTCCAATGTTTCCAATGTTTGTTGTTTCAGGAAGGCCAAGTGAGGAGGGTGAGTTTGAGAGCCTGTAACTGTAACAAATTGCTTGAGCAGTCTTGCCTATGGTTAATTGCACCTGGATGGTCTCCGATATGCTCATGCTGCCACCAACCTGTGTGTGTGGGTGTCCTGTATGAATGGACACCCTCCCTTCTTTGTTGTGTCCGGATTTTGGGGCCGGAACGCATGATATGAGGTGAAACCTGTTAGTGGTAACACTGCAATCTATACTCCGGTTGTTAGGGAAAGACTTTTGGATGTGCTGTCTGGATCTTCAGGATGCCTACTACCACATAAAAATGGACAAGGCATCCAGAAGCCATCTACGCTTCCAGCTGGGAGCCAGTCACTATCAGTTTCGCGCTCTGCCCTTTGGTCTCACCACAGCCCCCAGGGTGTTCACCAAATGCATGGCAGTTGTGACAGCTCACCTGAGACGTAAGGGATTCTAGGTGTTTCCGTATTTCAACAACTGGCTGTTGACCGCCCCCACCAGGCATCTACTGCTCCAAAACAGGGACGCCATGATTCAACTTTGTGCTCAGTTAGGGATTTCCATAAATTGGAAAAAATCTGCATTATTGCCCTCTCAGTCTGTGATTTTTATAGACACAGAGGTAGACACAGTGAGCATGACAGCTCGTCTCCCCAGTGAAAGGGCACAGAACTTAATCTCCCAAGTTCAACATTTTCTCCCGTTGCGAAAAGTCAAAGCGAAGTGGGTTCTTCAGCTCCTCGGAACTATGGCTTCCACAATTCTATTGGTACCATTAGCCAGGTTGCACATGAGAATTCTCCAGTGGCTTCTGTCTTCCCAGTGGTCCTTCCAATCTCTCCCACTAAGTCATCCTATTCTGCTGATGGAATCATGCAAGAAGCACCTTCTTTGGTGGATAGGTCCCAATCAACTGTTTACGGGTGCCCCCTTTGCTCCAGCCCAACCCGTTGCCACTGTGACCACTGATGCCTCCCAGATCGGGTGGGGGGGCATTATCTCGGCAGGACTGTCCAAGGCACAAGGCAAGAACAGGAGGCTCATCTGCATATCAGTGTTCTGGAGATGAGGGTGATGCTTCTAGCATTGCAAGCACTTCAAGACCTTCTTCCTCTAGGGACAATTGCGATACAATCAAACAACATATTGGTGGTTTAATATATCAACAAACAGGGAGGTACCAGATCTTACCCACTCTGTCGAGAGGCCATGCGAGTTTGGGAACGGGCTATTTCTTCCCAGCGCTTTCTGGTTGTAATGCACATTCCAGGGACGATCAATGTGATAGCCGACAAGCTCAGCCGGGCAGTCCTAATGCCTCACGAGTCGTCTCTGCAACGGGAAATAGTGGATCAGATTTTCTGGAAATGGGGACAGCCTTGCTGTGACCTTTTTGCCAGCCCAGTCAATACCAAATGCAACAGCTATTTTTCCCTCATTCCCCCTGAGGGGAGACTCCCAGAGATGCTCTGGCTCACGATTGGCCCATGGGACTTCTGTATGCTTTTCCTCCAATCTGTCTCATTTCCAAAGTGATTAAGAAAGTCAGTCGGCTGGGAAGCAAGTTGATCCTCATTGCTCCTTACTGGCCTCGCCAGGTCTGGTTCCCCTTCCTC
Source organism: Protopterus annectens (assembly GCF_019279795.1). NCBI lineage: Eukaryota > Metazoa > Chordata > Ceratodontiformes > Protopteridae > Protopterus > Protopterus annectens. The sequence goes on from NC_056741.1 coordinate 916,570,165, forward strand.
GAGCCTGTCCTCCTGGACGATCCTTGGATTCTGGACCCAGCTCCAGATCTATTGACTCACATGTCAGGTTCACTACACCCTTCAATCCACACCCTCAAATTGACACCATGGCTGCTCCAGTTCCATCCCTAGTCAGGCTTCATGATGTATCATCCTCAGTGTCACATGTTCTTATGTCCTCCCATAAACCTTCATCTAGGAGGCTGTATGTATGGCAGTAAATGGAAAAGATTTTCTATTTGGGCACATAGAATGAATGTAGATCCATACACTGCTCCTATATCCCTGTGATTCTGGGTTTTCCTTCTGAGCTTTTTCAGCAAGGATCTGCCGCTGCCACTATCAGAGTCCAATTGGCGTCGATTTCTCATTTTCACTTAAGTTTTCCAGATGCCAATTTAATGTTTCATAAGCTATGTAAGACCTTTTTGAAAGGGGCCACTGTATTGAGACCACCTCTGCAAGAACCACTGACTTCTTGGGATTTAAATTTTGTGTTGTCCAAATTGACTTCTTCCCCCTTTGAACCTTCCCACTCATCTTCTCTAAAACTTTTGTCTTGGAAGACCTTGTTTTTGGTAGCTGTCACATCAGCTAGACGGGTATCGGAGCTACAGGCCTTTTCTATTAAGCCATCGTATTTGATTTTTCACAAAGACAGGGTGCCATTATGTACTAATCCTCCTTTGTCCCCAAAGTTTGTTCTAATGCTACCTTAAACCAATCAATAGAACTCCCAGTTTTCTTCCCTAACCACTGTAATGCAGATGAATACTGTTTTCATCAGCTAGACGTTCATAAACAACTATGTTTTTATCTACAGCGGACTAAGGCTTTCAGAAAATCAGAGCAATTATTCATTTCCTTTTCTGACTCTAGATTGGGCTTACCGGTTTCTAAAGTGACACTGTCTAGTTGGATTTCCAGTTGTATAGCTTTTATCTATAGCTCGGAGGGCAAACCTTTACTGTACAGGATCAAGGCTCATTCTACCAGGTCGCTGGCTTGAAAGGCTGAGAGGCAGACAGCAACCTGGTAGAATGATCAAGGCTCATTCTACCAGGTCGCTGGCTTGAAAGGCTGCAGAGGTAGACAGCAACCTGGTAGAATGATCAAGGCTCATTCTACCAGGTCGCTGTCTACCTCTACAGCCTTTCAAGCCAGGGCACCACTTGATAATATTTGTGCAGCAGCTACGTGGGCTACCCCTCACACTTTTATCACACATTACAAATTGGATTTGGCATCCAGGGGTAAAGAATCCTTTGGCTCCATGGTGCTCAAGAGTATTTTCCAATGAGCCATCCAAGAATAAGGTGCTAGGGACGCTGTCCCATATATAAAAATGAAGGTGAGATCAGACTACCTAACATTAAGAAGTTATGTACTCACCATAACATTCCATGTTGGTAGTCCATCTCACCCTTCATTTTTACCAACCCGCCCTCCTGCCCCCATCCTGGAAGATCTGGAAGTAATAATTTGGTTGCCTTTGGTTGGAGACCCTTTAGTATTGGTTGTTTTTATGGTTGTTATTCTAGTGAGCAGCAGACAAGATGTGGGGATTGTACTGGTGCACCATGGGATACCTGCTTAGCCTCAAGCCAACCAGAAGTCTTCCAGCTTGTAAATCAGCCGAGTCGGAGCCGATTCGAACCCATATGTAAAAATGAAGGGTGAGATGTACTACCAACATGGAACGTTATGGTGAGTACATAACTTCTTATTACTTTCTTCTCACAGATCAGAATAGAAGTGGTTAACACTTATTATTGGTAAATACATATGGAGAGATAGAGGAACCATTTGATCCGCAACATCAGAAGTCCTCGATATAGTGACACATTTAAAAACAAACCATTTAGTGGAACCCCAGTATCAACAAATTATACAGTATGAAAAATAAACTTGTGACCTATAAAAGCAAAGTTAATATACTATCAGGTAGGGAAGAGCTCAAAATTGTCAACAAAGAACTTAGAAACAAAATCAAATCGTCTAAGAGCAAATAAAAGTTGAGAATCACCATCCATGCTAAGGACGACCACATCCTTATATGAACCTGTACCAGCGTATCATGGGCTATGATCCTGCTGTGCTGCTATGCACCTTGTATGTATGTGTGTGTATGTATGTATATATGTGTATGTATATATATATATATATATATATACACACACACACACACACACACACACACACACACACACACACACACACACACACACATGTACAGAGAGAGAGCATTAAAATGAGTAGCACTATAGCAGCAATGGAAGATGCTGTAAATGTAAGGCACTAGGTTGCAGCAAAGTGTACAGCATTAAGATCTGTACTGAAATACCAAATGCAGCCACAGAACAATAAACAGCATTGTGCACACTATGCACTACTATGAACATTTTGTTGGTGGACATCCAGCATTGCCTGTTTTCATCAGTATGCTCACCCAGTCCTGTTTCATCAGTATTCAACTTACATTTCTTTGTTGAATATCCCTCTGCAAGCCTAAACACACTCCTTGTTTACAGCACTGAACACCTCAAACAACTTCTGCCTGCCCCCACCCTCAATAGCAAAGACAGCTAAGTATTACACTCAGGATGCAAAGTCTGTTGTGCTGTACATTCTGTTTAAGTTTGTTTAATTGTTTATTGACTGGGTACGGGAGATGGTAGTTTGAAACTACACTGTGTACAGTGGAACCTTTTTATTTATTTATTGTCTAGGTGAGCCGAGCTGATCCAGAAACTCTCTTGCCACACATCCCAAACCATAGGGTACAAAGTAAAGTAAAAACTATGTACAGGATATGACTGCATATGGCATGCAGAGCCATGCATTGCCCCGAAGGACAGCAAGATTCCATTTATGAATAGTACTAGTACTAATTTTCTTTAGCACTCTGCCTTATCTGTTGTCCTCATAAGCATGTCAGCCATGGTTAATGAATTCCAATGCTAGCATGTAATAACACATTAAGTTGAAAGATGGTTTTGCTTTCAGTAAAGTACATGTGAGAAGGCACTTGTACAGAGACATGTGAAGCCAAGCATGGCAAACAACTCAAAAGTAAGTTATTTAATTGTTCTATTCTCAAAGGTTCTGGGCTACCATTAACAAAATTATTCTATGAGGAAAAGGTAGTACTCCTTCCCGTACCCCTGTAGACACATCAGAGAGAACACAATTTAACAAATTCTTTACTGAAACCATTCTAGCCAGCAAAACAACCAGTACAACCCCTACCACATGGAACCATGCAAACCACCCAGCAACTATAATACATTAAACTTCCAACCTGTTTCTACTGATAGGATAAGAAAATATCTTAAAAACTTCAGCCCACAACACTAGCATCAGACAAATTACTAGATGAATTTCTAAAAATAACTCCTGACACCATTGCCTACCCAATAGCCGTTCTTATTAATAGATCTCTGTCTAAAGTCCTTGTCCCTGGCCTGAAGTCTGGAAAACATCTCATATAATCCCTCTTCATAAAGGAGGTAATTCTACAGAACTGACAAACTACACACCAATAGTTATTCTATCGCCTATAGCCAAACTCCTGGAGAGATGCGTACATACCTAAATTATGAACTACTTGCATACAAACAAACTCCTGTCAAACACTCAACACGGTTTTCGGCCTTTTCACAGTACCACCACCTCTCTGCCATTCACCAATACAGTAAACATCCACAGAAACAATGGCAAATATGTATCAGCAACCTTTCTTGACCTATCAAAGGCCTTTGATATGGTCAATCATAGTATACTTATCAAAGCCCTTACTGAAGTAGGACTTAGTCATTCCTCCATAACCTGGTTCCATGGCTATTTAACTGGCCGCCATCAAGCAGTACTGTGGCAGGAAGAACATTCACATCATCTTCCAGTCACCCTTGGCATACATCAAGGCTCAATACTTGGCCCATTACTTTTCTCTGTCTATACTAACAACCTCCAAACTTCTACTCCACATGCATCTGTCATACAATATGCAGATGATTCCACATTAATATGTGCAGCTTCCTCATTAACATGAACTCCATACACTTACACAAGAATCATTTCTCTCAGTTGAAAGATAGCTTTTAAAGGTCCAGCTTATTCTGAACCCTTGTAAAACTAAACTTCTTCTCTTCAAACCTACTAGATCCTCCTTTACAGACCCCACCTTTAACAATGCAATGTATCAATAAAACTGTTATTTCTCCCACAGCACACACCAAACTTCTTGGAGTTGAGATTGATAACAAATTGAGATTCGATGTACACATCACCCAGACCATTAAGAAAGTACATAAAAAAACTAGGCATCCAGTACAGAAATAGGCAGTATCTTACCAAATACACAAAATCCACCATAACACGCACTCATCTGATCCTCTACACTTCTCTATGCTTCCCCTATTCTTACTAACCTCAGAAAGACAGACCTAGCTAAACTAGACTCCTTGCTATAACAAAATAGCCAGGTTCACCTCAGATGCCCCATACAGATCACGCCACTGCACATCTTTAAAGCAGCTTAGCTGGCTAGAGTTTCCCCAACTGTTATATTACAATCAACTTACTTTAGCTCATCAAATCCTTTATCAACCAGAAAAAAATAACCTGCACTGCAAAACCTACTTCATCCCTACTTCAGTAATAGGACTCTCTCCCCTTCCAGTAATAAACACCTTCTTGAAATAACGAAAGTCAATAACACTGCAGGAGAAGCACTCTTTTCTAGCTTCATTTCTAAAATATGGAACTCACTACCAACCCACATATCTTCCATCTCTTCACTAAAACATTTTAAGAAAGCAGTAAGAACTCACCTCCGTACTACCTGGCTATGTACCTGCACTGGTCCAGGCTAGCTGTACCTTCATATATTATAATCTCAACTCACCTTTTTGAACATATACTACCCATTTTTTGCTGTATCTACTGCTTTGACCTATGACTTTTTCATTTTAAATTATCCTGTACTCTGTCAGTGTTTTTTTTTTTTTGCTGATTCATCTGTATGTATATCAGTTCTAGAGTTTTTTTTTTTCAAATGTCTTATTATTGCTGTATATGTTAAAATCAAAATGTGTACTATGTTACACTATTGATCTCAATTGTGTTATTTGTGGAGATTTTCTCCCCGGGCCTCCACTGAAAAATAAATAAATTAAATTAAAATAAATAAATATGAACATAAGGCAAGAACATCTATGAAATGAGCCAATCAGCTTATGACAACATTTTGGTTTCGTTCCATTTATACGCTATTGGTAGCGCTTTATTCACTTCCAGATCTCCAGCTCTGCATTTAATTCCTTAAATTTCTCTGTTAGTAAGGGAGAGACTTCAGTATCGACAGTTTCCATCTCCAAGATTGCATTTGGGCTGTTGAAGTACTCTGGTTGTATTTCCACGATACCTGATTGATATGGCAGGAAAATAAGGTCAGCATATATTGTTGAAAGTCATTAAACTTGTGAATGAAGTTGCTTATCACACCACTAAATGCTTCTTCAGGCATCACCATGCTGATATTAAAGCATGTCAGAGCCGGATCTCAGAGCCATAGCATCGGCGCTGGATCCAAGGTGTTGGAGTCGACTCTGAGATTGTCGGAGCCATCTCTGCCCCTTGGAGCCTTGGCCCTTGACAGATCGGTTCCAACCCTTACTTTCAGCAGTTTGCCCTCAGGTCAGAAGTCGTCAGTGGTTCAGAAGCATGTCTTCTTGGAGCCGTCAGTTTCTTTCTCCCCGAGGCATTAAGCTTTCGAGGTAGTGGAGATAGTTTTCTCTTCTCCAAGGGAAGGAAAGGACGTAGCCACCTTCCTTGGCTCCCACTTCCCAGACCCAGCTGTCTTTGCATCAAGAGCTTCAACTTCCTACTTCACAAGGAGAGCCAGCCCAAAGTCTCCAAGATACCCCTTAGGGTATATTGATTTCTTCTGATACTTCTCCAGAACACCCCACCAAAGAAGTCCCTAGGAAGAGAAAGTGCAAAAAACTCTCCTCAAAAGTCTGTCACAGAAGGTACTGATTTCGATGAGGGGTCCCTACATTCACAACCTGATGCCATCTCTTTTGGAGACATATTAGAAATCCTCAAGCAAAGGGGTGGTTGGTCAGCTGATAACCCTTCCCAAGAGGAATCAGTATTCCTGGAAGCCTTTGGGGCTGGTCCATCTACTGTTTGGTTGACTCCGCCTGCCGATGAACTTATTGATTTGATCTTTTGACAGGCATGAAAGGAACCTGACTCTGTTGAGCGGATCCCCAAGAAACCACAGAGGATTCTGGCACCACCCAAGGACAGGGATTTTTGGGATAAGGGAGTACCAATTGATGCTATTGTTGTAGCGACAGCCACAGAAAAGGAACTTGCAGAACAAAGTTCCTCTGTTCATCCCCCTAACGGGGAGTCTAGGGCACTGGACAGATATGGGAAGTGTGTATATGCTTCAGCGACCTTTGCTCTTCAGTCACTGAACTATTTGGTACACTTCACCAAACTTCAGAGGGATTTGATTAAAGAACTCACCAAATCCCTCTCCAGGACCATTACTTCTGAGGCAGAGAGCTCTATTGCCTCATAGCTGGTTACCCTGTAGTCCATTTTAAACTCATCCATGAGGCTCATTTCACTTGCAGCTGATAGTACCCTAAGGGTACTCAGGCATTTCCATTAAGAGGCATGTCTGGATGCACCTGCATGATTTTGCTTAGCCCTTCAAGTCTTCCTTCATCAATGCTCCGTTTGACAGAAGTTCTTTATTTAGCCCCAAGGTTAATGACACACAATCCAGGTGTGAACAGGATGCTAAGACCGTGTTTGCAGTGGGTGTATGTTTTTCATCTCCTCAAAGAACCCTTTGTAGGAATCAACGAGGTGGTCAAAAAATATGGTTCAAAAAATCCCAAGGTCTTTTCTGTGATCCATGTGGAAATAGCTCCCCCAGAGGCAGAGGGGGGAACTCTTAATGGAAGACGCAGCCAGTGCCATAGAAGGGGCCTTGAGAACCAAGGGTCCAGTGATACTTTCTCTGACCGATCCTACCAGTGCTCCTGAAAGGACGCCCGATTGTCCACCTCTGGAGGCAGTCAAGGGTCATTTATCCCTGCACCAGAGAAACTGGTTAGAGATTACAAAAGATACATGGGTGCAGCGGATTATTTCCAGCGGTTATATAATACCCTTTTCCCTTCCACCCCCCCCCCCTTAACAGCAAACAAAATTCCAGATGTTCCACCCATTAATTTTCAACAGTGAGGATGTATCTGGGAGAGCTAGAGGTGAAAATTTAACAAAAGAGGGTAGACTTCTCAGGAAATTTATGAAAACATTTGGTATGGAAAATGTGAATTCAGTAGCAGGAACTCTGAAAGAATTTCATAGGTTCATAGGTAGGTACTAGGATATTGGACCTAGGGCCTATATAAGCCTAGCCAAAAAACGTACCCTGGCTTTCGCCACCCAAGAAAATTATTTTCCTGTGCCCCTGTCGAGCAGAGCCACAGAAGTGATCCCTGGGGTGAATTTCCCATTTCCCATCCAATCATCACGATTTTTCTTGAAGAGTGCTAATGAGGAGCTCTGTTTGACATAGATAGGTAGTCTGTTCCAGAGTATGGGAAGTCTTTGGGACAGGAATCTATCCCTCCAGCATGTTCTGTTTATTGTGGTGACAAGGTTTAGGTCCCTAGAGCGTGTAGCTCAGAGGGATTGGGATTTCTTTAAGTGGAGCATGTCCAACAGCTCTGGGTTTGACATAGCTTTGTATGTTAGGCAGAGATCGCCCTGAGTAGGCGATATGTGATGGAGTAAAGCTGTAGTTTTTGAGACTGTCACGAGGGCATCTGTTTGAGGCCAGTAATCCTCTTTGTGAGGTATTTCTGTGGTCTTTCTAGTTGTTGTAGATGTCTTGTGAGGTACATACCAAAAGAAGCGTTGTACTCTATAATGGGTCTAATGAGTGGTGAGTAGAGGGGAACAATGACCTTTTTTTTCTGGATGAGAAACCTTTTTTGATGAGATGAGCCAAGAAGGATTTCCTGACCACTGTGGCGATGTGATTATCAAAGGAGAGACTACTGTCCACCTGTGTCCCAAGGTCTCATCACATTTTCGGCATTAAGTAGACTACCAGCTATGTGGTAGTTCATGAGTACAGAGTTTTTACCAAAGGGGATGGCAATACACTTTTTGGCATTGAGCTTCAGGCCATGGCTTTGACACCAGGTATCTGTCTCAGTGAGGCCCTTTTGTAGTTTGTCCACATCGTTAGGTGTTTCGATTATGGCTCCTAGTTTGCAGTCATCTGCAAACTTTGTTAGCCAAAGACCTTCTGTGTTAGCCTGTACTTTAGAGAAGTAGATACCAAACAGGAGAGGACCCAGGACTGAACCCTGTGGTAATAATTTACATATTATTCCCCAAGGTACAATAACTGAGCTAGCCTAGACAGAAATTATATTTCACAGGAACATGTGCATTTAATTAAAAACTTAGACACACAGTAACTATTTCACATAACAATAACAAGATAAAAATGCAGGGTAACGAAGACAGTGGTGCTTCCCCACCTGTTTAAAAAGAGAGGAATTTAAGGAATGGGTAGCGAACATTATTCAAAAGTTATTAGGGATGATAGAAATGTCAGACGTAATGGCTAGTGAGTGGGTTAAAATGAAAGTAGTCTAAAAAGGATGTAAATAAAAGAAAGAGAGATGAAGTTACAGAAATTACTTAGAGAATTTGACAATAAGGGGAATCTCACATAACAAGAGGAGTACCAAATGCAGAGTGCTACAAAAAAAATAAGGGAGTATCTGGAGAATATCCATGAGGTTAGAAAAAAATGCTGTTAAGCAACTGTTTTTTGATAATAATTCTAGAACACAAAAACTCTTAGCACAATGACTTAGACAACAGAAGGTAGAAAGGGTTGTTGAGAGCCCATAAAAAGAAAAATAATCAGTGTTTCTTAAATTTTATGAAAACTTATATAAAGCAGAGAAATGTGGAAATCAAGAAAAAAGCACAAACGGGAATATTTATGAAAGACTTAAGTATGCCAAGGTTAGAGGTAGATGAGGCTCAGCAATTAACAGTTAAGAGAGGAGAAGATGAGATCAAAATGGTGGTATATAATCAAGCTGAAGGAAAGTCTCCAGGAATAGATTGTATTCCTGTGGAAGTTGAGAAGCTGGGGGAGAAAGTGATAATGATCTGGAAGGTTTTGTTTAATAGTGTTTTAAAAGGAGAGAAGCACCAACACCCTGGAAGAAGGCTGTGGTGGCTGTAATACCTAAAGACAGTAAAGACCCATCAGATCCAGCTTCATACAAGCCAATTTCAATTTTAAACCATGATAACCATGATTATTTCTGTAATAGCTAAAAGAATGGCAAAAACATTGCTAAAATTAGTAGATATGGATCAATGTGGAGGGCAGGCAAACATTTGACAACATTTATAGAACAGTGATGATCCAGAGGGAAGCGGAATGTAAGAAAATACTGTTGCTGTTGGCGGGTCTTGATGAAGAGAAAGCATGGAAGCAGAGTAAGCTGGAATTGTATGAGTAGAGCAATGAAAACATTTGCATTACCTGAAACAATAGTAAGGTTAATAAGGAGGGATATATGAGGAACTGGAGGCAAAATTAAGTGGGATGGTCCCTCTCTGATAAATTGTATTTGAAGAGAGAACCCAGGCAGGGGTATCCTGTTTCCCCTTTGTTATTTGTGTTATATTTAGAGTCATTGCCAAAGAAAATAAGGGAATATTAGCATAGTTAAGGCAGGGTAAGAGGGGCAACCGGCCAAGGCACAGGGGGTGATTAGCCGATCCTAATCTTTTTACTGCAGTACCCGCTTTTGCAGTTAACTGTAGCAAGCAGTTTGCTATGGTTTAAAGGTAAGAAAAAAAAGAAAATCTTTCTCTTTTTTTTAATTTTTTTTTAAACAACCTTGGCACAGTAATGCTCCATGCAGGTAGGGTATAAACTGTAGCAGTTGTTTGCTGCATTTATAGAAAGCGATTTGCTGCAGTTTAAATTAAAGAAGTTTTTAGTGCTCCTTACAGGCAGAGTATAAACTGTAGCTGCTTTGTTCTGTATTTGTAGCAAGCAGTTTGCTACAATTTGAAAGACAAAATGATTTTTTAAATAAAATGTGGGAAAGAAGGGTTGCTGGCAGGGAACAGAAACAGGACCTGAATGGCTGGGGGGGGGGGGGGGGGGTTCAAGCACCTGGCCACCTGGTTGATCTGTCAGTAGAAAGACCAGCCTTTTTTTTTTTTGCTCTTCAATTGAAGAGCATTGGTGCGGCATGGCTCTAACTGTAGTATGCCAATCACTACATTGTATTATAATAAAGCTTTTTTTTCTTTCTCTTCAGTGGAAGAGTGGGAGAGCATGGATGTAACTGATCCCTTAAAGAGCTAAGAAGGTAGGGCACTGGTTCGTGGTACCTGCACGTGCACTGGTTGAGCCAGCTGCACTTCTGCAAGGAACTCAGAAATTCAAGGATATAATTCGTATGGTAATCAAGAAAACTTGGCTTTATTTGCAGATGGCACTATTTGCACCTGATGAAACCAGAAAAGGACAGCTCAGTGTTGTGGAACATTCTGAGACAGTTTAAGGTTTTTCTGGGATATAAAATTATTGAAGACAAAACAAAGGCTATAGATGCAAATGATGTACCCACACATGAACTGGTTCAGCAATGCCCACATATATCAGGACACAATAAAATAAAGGATCTAGGAGTACTCTGTTGTGGCAGTTAAGGATATGTGGGAAGAAACTGAACGTGTAATACAAAACTGAGAAACTGGAAATTCTTGTTTATGGATATGGATAACAAGATACAAGCAGTCAAAATGTTTTTAGTTCCTTTAGTTTTATGTACAGGTCAGGCATATTTTTATCAACCATGGAAGTTGTGGACAGTAAAGAATAAAGAGTTGAAGGACTTTATCTGGAATGGGAAGAGGGCAACAGTCAAGTGGGAAAAGTTGTTCCTTCCAATAAAACAAGGTGGTTTAGGATTATGATTTGAAGGGATATTTTAGAGCTACACAGTTAAGGCACATATATATATATATAACACAAGCAGAAAGATATAATTCACATTGAAAAGGGATGATGATGAAGCGGGTGGTTCATAGGTGGGTACTAGGCTATCTGCCCAAGGGGCTGCATAAGCCTAGCCAACAAGGTCCCCTGGCTTATGCCACCGAAGAAAGTTATTTTCCTGTGCCACTGTTGAGCAGAGAGACAGACGTGATCTCCAGGGTGTATTTCCTATTTCCCATCACTCATCAAGATTTTTCTTGAAGAGTGCTAATGAAGAACTTTGCTTGACATAGATGGGTAGCCTGTTCCAGAGTATGGGAAGTCTCTGGGACAGGAATCTATCCCTCCAGCATGTCATGTTTATTGTGGTGACAAGGTTTAGGTCCCTAGAGCATGTAGCTTGGAGGGATTGGGATTTTTTTAGGTGTAGCATGTCCAACAGCTCTGGGTTTGACATAGCTTTATATGTTAGGCAGAGATCACCTCGTAGTAGGTGATATGCTACAGAGTAAAGCTGGATTTTTTTGAGGTGGTCAGTGTAGGGCATTTGTTTGAGGTCAATAATCCTCTTAGTGAGGTACTTCTGTGGCCTTTCCAACTGCTGCAGATGTCTTGTGAGGTACATTCCAAAAGGGGCATTTACTCTATAATGGGTCTAATGAGTGTCAAATAGAGGGGAACAATGACCTCTTTTTTCCCTGGATGATAACCCTTTTATGATGAGGTGTGCCATGTAGAAGGACTTCCACTCTACTGTGACAATGTGACCATCAAAGGAGAGTCTACTGTCCACCTGAGTCCCAAGGTCTCTTATCACACATTCGATGTTAAGTAGATTGCTGCCTATGTGGTAGTTCATGGGTACAGAGTTTTTACCAAAGGGAATGACACTGCACTTTTTGACACTGAGCTTGAGGCCATGGCTCTGACACCAGGCATCTGTCTCAGCGAGGCCCTTCTGTAGGATGTCCACATCATTTGGGGACTTGACTATGACTCCTAGTTTGCAGTCATCTGTGAACTTCATTAGCCAGAGGCCTTCTGTGTTAGCCTGTACTTCAGAGAAGTAGATACCAAACAGGAGAGGTCCCAGGACGGAACCCTGTGGTACGCCACTTGTCACTGCTTTGAGGTCAGATTTGGAGTCTGCAAATTTTACAGTGTGGGTTCTGTCAGTGAGCCAGTTGGCAACCCATCTTGTGACATAGGGATTTATACCTAGTTTAGTGAGTTTAGCTATAATCCCAGAATGGGGGATGGTGTTGAAAGCCTTGGCGAGGTCAAGATAGGCTGTGTGAACCACCTTACCCTCATCTACGGCTTTGGTGACTGCCTCAAAGAAGTCAATCAGGTTCAGGAGGCATGATCTGCCTTTCACAAACCCGAACTGGGTGGGATCCAGAGTTTAGAGGATACCAATGTCTTTGTTTATGAGTTCCATGATGATACGTTCCATGGCCTTGCAGACCAGGCTCGTCAGGCTAATAGGTCGATAGTTCCCAGGATCAGTGGTGGCTCCCCCTTTGTGGAGTGGGATAACTGTGCCATTCAGTGGGCACAAAGCCTGATGCGAGGCTATTATTGAACATGGTGCTTAAGTAGGGAGCCAGTTTGTTCTGAATTTCGTGTAAAACGCAGCCTGGGATGTTGTCCGGTCCCATGAATGCTGTGTTTTTGGCTTTAGAGAGTGCCACTTTTACCTGCGTAGTTGTGATTACAGGGACTCTGCATTCTTCCTGTATAGATATGGGCCCTTTATGGGGTGAGGGGGGGTAAAGTTCGCACTGAACCTATCTGCCAGGATGTTGGCAATATCAGTTGGTTCTGTAATTTTCGTGCCTTTGTGCTGTAACTCAGAGCAGATCTGGATGTTGCCATCGAGATTCTTGACATAGCTATAGAATGCTTTGTGGTTGTCCTTAGAATTAGTGGCGATTTTGCTTTCGTAGCTAGCTTTGGAGGATCTTATATTCATGGGAATTCAGGCAATAAGGAGAGAGAGGGATTTTAGATGCAGATCCTTAAGAAGAATAGCAACAACCAAACAAAATATTATATTCATAAAATAGCAGAAAGTATTCTAAGAACTAAGCTAACACGAGGATGGAGAAAGGTTATTCTTCCGATAGGGATGACTGCAGTTCGGGTACACAGAATAGGCAAGAGGGAGCTAGAATTTTCTGGAGAAAACTGGAAAAGGAACCAAAGAATTGGAAGCAAATAACTAGAGAGGGAAAAGTAATAAAATGTGAAGAGGCCAAGAAGACATTTGGACTGTGGGCTAGAGACTACCTTTCCTATCAGGGATTGATATCGGAGTATAGTCAAAGAGAAAGGGACAGGGGAATCCTACGTGAAAGACCAGCAGTGGTAGAGTTTTTAGTTGAATCTAGAAAGAAGCTGCTGTTAAAAAGAGGTGAATTAGTAGAGGATATAAAATATTGCATGATACCTATAGGAATTAGTCAGAAGACGTTAAAAAAGATAGGGCAGAGACATTGGATAAGCAATGAACATGGAAATAATGGGAGGGCATATTTAAGGCTCCCAAATATACAAAAGAATCTAGAAGATTTAGGATTTTTGCTTGGAAATATTTGCATAGATATTACACCACAAGTAGACTCCAAAGAATTTTTCCTCAGGTTGATGGCAAATGTAAGTGATGGGATGAGAAAGAAAGAGGTAATTGGGAACACATGTTCTAAAACTAATGAGTTGGCAAACATTTAAAAAAAATTCCATACAGAGTACTCTTTCATAGTTATTGGGTGAGCAAATAGGTATAACTAAGGATTTTTTTCTCTAAGCTGGGATACAGTATCTGAATTACCTAGACATAGTAAGTCCTTGTTATATTTAATTCTGGTGTCTGTCAAAAAAGGCAATTACTAGAAAATGGAAATCATTGTGTAAACCAGCTGTATTTATAGTACTGAATATTGTAACAGAGATAAAAGAACTGGAAGTGGGATCTTTAGAAAAGGGCAGGAGCAAATTGTATAGAAAAAAATAGAAATTGTGGGAGCAATACGTGCAGAATAATGTTTTGGAGGAGGATTGAGGTTTAGGGGGAAAGCAGGAATTGAGCAATATATATAATGTTGGATTGATTGATTGTATAAAAGAATGCATGTGATGTATAATGTTTGTAACTGAATATGATGAAGTTTTTTTTCTTTTACATAAATTTATTGATTGCCTATGTCTTGGCGGCCACGGTGGTGCAGTGGTTAGCATTGCCGCCTCACAGCAAGAGGTTCTCTGGTTCGATCCTCGGCTGGGGTGCCTTCTGTGAGGAGTCTGCATGTCCTCCCTGTGGTCGCGTGGGTTTCCTCCGGGTGCTCCGGTTTCCTCCCACATCCCAAAGACATGCTGCAGGTGGATTGGACACTCTAAATTGGCCCTAGGTGTGCGTGTGAGTGTGCCTTCTGTGGAAGGTTGGGCGCCGGGCTGGCAACTCGACACCGTAAAACTCCACTGCCATTCAATGTGCGGACAAGGTGATCCGCTGTGGCGACCCCTAACCGGGAAAAAGCCGAAAGAAGAAGAAGAAGAAGATTGATTGCCTATGTCTTAAGTGATAATTTATTAAAGCTGACATAAAAAAAATATTCAAAAGACAAGATATCCTGCTAAGAAATGCACACTGCTCCATTTTAGGTCTTTGAATTCATACCTCAACATCATATCATTATAGGTCTTGAGTCTGTCCACGGGTTAACATTTTACTTAACATGATTTTTAAGGGGATTAGTTAGTTTTACTTTGTGTCTGTACAACAAATCATTAGATATGTTTTTAATTTTATTATTAAGAGCAGCTGTCATTTCTGCAGTTACAATTGGATGTCACCCCTTGTGTCTTTAGCACTCTAACAAATGTTTTTGCTTATTGCAAAGTTTGCACACATTTTTCTCTGCACGTTGATGTCTCCTGTGGCTGGTTGTTCACAGTTATTGATCAGATACTACATTCACAATTTATTCTTCCAGTTTTATGATGCAATTAAAGAACACATTGGCATTCCTTTTGGTCTTTGAAAACAGGCTGAGTTTCTATTTAGAAAGGGAAATTGGATAAGAAAAGTGAAAAATAAGTAGTTTCTGTACTTTTAGTCTGTGCTTTATTTTAATTATTTTGGTTTTATGATTTTTGTTTCATGATTAGGGTAGTTTTTGTAAGCTAATTAGTACATCTTTTTTTCTGAGTTTCTATTTAGAAAGGGAAAATTGGATTATTAATAAGTAAGGGCATGGCATCCAGTTGCACAGAGGTCATTGTTTGCTGTTCTCAGCTCTCATTAGACCAGTCATCAAGTACATTGCACCTTTTGGCATGCACCTGACCAGGCGCTTGCAGCAGTTTGAGAGACCAGAGAACTTCTTCACAAAAAGAATACAGGGATTAAACAATAAGTCCTATGATTACTATATCAGTGTCCTATTACTTTAATTGGTCTGCTACACATTGCTATGTGGTGATGTATGCCTAGCCTACAAGGCATCCTCTGATCTCATCTAATGGATTTGTTAGACATCTGCAAAAAAAATAAAAAATAGCATCATAAGTAACCAGTGTAAGGACCTGAACCTTGTCTGCTACATAAACAAGATGTTGGAAGGACAGATGATTGTCTCAGACTGGACCTTGTCTCAAACAGGCTTCCCATCCACAGGAAGTAAAGCTCATCCCTAATCTTATTCAAGCATAACTTGGACCAATGGATGCAAAATTATAAATTTACCCCTGTTTGGCACCTTTGACCCTAATAGACTGAGCAGCCTCTGAATGTTTGAAGTGTACAAGCCTATAATGTAACCATAAAATGTATTGGTTATTGACACATAATGGTAAATTTGGGTAAGCTTGGCTAGGATTAAAATGGCTGCTAGTGTAGTAACCACCTATGAACACATATTCTAAACAGGATACAATAAATTTAGGGGATATAAACTTTAATTTGCAAAAATCTTCTGAAACAGATTCTTTCAAATACAGTCTTCAAGGTATATAAATGCATATGGCTTTACACAACTATTGAATGAACCATTTAAGAAAACACATTCAACTGGGTGTTGACCCAACAGCTTAAAATACTCAAGCCTCAAGTACCCTGATAGACTAACCCATCTGGAAGCAAGATAAAATATTACATACATGCTCTCACAACTTGGTTCATCTAAAACAACAACAACAAAAAAAAAAACTTTTGAATACTTTATCAGTTTGCTTAAACAATGTAAATGGATGCTAACCAAATATCTACCTTAAAATGAAGCAGTCAACTTTTTTTAACACAATCTGATGATGTCGTTTTCGTTTCTTCCTCAACAATTGGGTCTTGGATCTGTCATCGGATCTGACTCTGCCATATTTACAAGACTCTCTGATCCAACTCTCGAGCTCCTCCATCTGTCCATAATGCCCCAGTCAACCTGCTGTACCTCAGCTCGTTTGCCACTATATCACTACAGATGTTGATCCATTTCAAAGAGCATTTTGGGTGTTTTTTCTTGTTGTAAGTTTAATATTTGTTATCTCTAGAACATCCTATCTTAATATGCTACTTTTCACCCACCTCCCTCACCTAGTTATTGAATTTTCGAGTTTCTTTACTTTGCAATTATCTTTTTCTTCTATATCTTCAACCTCAAGTATCTCTCAGTACCATTGTTGGTACTTTTTGCTACCCTGTCCTCTCTTCTACCCTCTAGAGGTTATTCTGTTTGCCTGCCATTGTTGATAGTTAAAATTAGGAAATTTTATTTTTCCATTTTTCTGTCTCTCTTTAGCTTATTGGTGAGTTATATCATGGCCGGATTTCAAAAAATGCACTTCCTGTAGGCATAAGATCCCTAACTCTGATGCCCACAGGGAATGTGTCTACTGCCTTGAAGCTTCTCATCTCAACACAGACTGCTCCATTTGTGCAGCCTTTAATTCCAGGGCCCTTAGTGATTGCTGAAATAAATAAGTTTTAAAGAGATTTCTGCCACCTTCTTCCTCTACATCAGGAGCTGAAACTCCCCCCTAAATCTTCCAAAGCCTCTTCAGAAGCAAAGGATTCACATATGCATCTCCTACCTGCTCTCCAAAGACCATTGCATCGTCAAAGCCTTCTCAAAAGGTTCAAAAGAAATCTGATCTGACCTCTTCAGATCCAAAATGTCAGATGTTGATGTTGAAAATAAGTTGAACATTCAAGAGTGTAGTCTAGCTTACTTTTACTGTCTAGCTAAAATCCATAAGGACATGATAAATCCCCCGGGTAGACCGATTGTTTCGGCTAGTAATTATTTTTTTACACAATCTAGGGGTGGTTTTACATCAAGTACTACTGAAGGAGGCACAGAAACTTCCATCCTACATACAAGATTCTTTCGATTTTTTTAATAGAATCAAAAATGTGACCTGGAGTGAAAATATGTACTGGCTGACTTTAGATGTTAAAAGCCTATACACCAATATTAAAAATTATTTTGGAATAGAGGCTTTATATAAACAGATGGGGGATTCACCATTAACACATATTTTAGATTTAGTGAAATTTTGTTTGGAGAATAATTATTTCTATTTTGATAATAAAATTTTCCACCAAATCCAAGGTACAGCCATGGGTGCTGCATTTGCACCCATGTATGCAAATATTTTTATGGGATTGGTAGAATTTGAATACATTTATACTCATTTATTTGTTAAAAATTATGTTATATATTATTTTAGATTTATTGATGATTTAATTTTTTTGTGTGAGGGAGGTAAATTTGAAGTTGAGAAATTTGTACAAGACATACAAACGAATAGGTTTGGTATAATGTTTGATGGCATACAATGTGGTGAGAATGTTTCCTTTTTGGATATTAATTTACAGGGTATTATAGGTAGACCTATAGTTACAGGCATACATAGGAAATTTGATTGCCTGAACGAATTTTTAATGGGTACAAGTTGCCACCCTAGGCACACCTTGGAAGCTTTACCTTATAGTGAATTTTTAAGATTATCTCGTATCTGTAATGATGAAAAAGATTTTCTAAATGAGATTAAGAATACAACAGATATGTTTATAAGAAGGCAATATGATAGACAATTAATTAATTCAGGTATAAATAAAATATTTGATAAAAGATACAATAGGGGACCAAAATGTTGGAAAAAACAGAATAACAGAGCTAGTATGAATAATAAAAAAGAGTCGGAAGAGATTTTTATGGTCTCTACATTTAATATATATAGTGAAAACATTAAGAAATGTATTTTACATTTTTGGAAATTTTTGCAAAATTATAGAGAGCTTAATGAGTTAATAGAGAAGAAATTGAATTTTGTTTATAAAAGAGGGAGAAATATAAGGGATATGATAGTGCACACGAAATTTATTAGACCGGGGGAGAAAATATATGAACAAATTGTTGTTAAGGGAACAGTACCATGTGGAAAATGTAAAGTCTGTCCCTATGTAAAAAAAAAATTTCCATATATTAATGGAATTAGTTTTAAACCTAATGGTCATTTTAATTGTAAAACAGAGCGAGTTATATATGTTATTCAATGTAGTTGTGAAAAATGTTATGTAGGTCAAACTAAAAGAATGTTCAAAGTTAGAATTTTGAAACATTTAAGGGACATAAGAGCAAATAAAATAGAAAGTCCCTTAGCTCAACATTTTGTAGAGTTTCATAATGGAAAATGTGATAGTTTGAAGGTCACTATTTTAGAGCAGATTTTTATAAATGAAGCTAGTGAGTGTAGAATAAAAAATGCACTTTTAAAGAAAGAAATGATTTTTATTTTGAAATATAACACATTGAGTCCCGGAGGGTTAAATACTGAATGTTGCTGGAAAAGTTTGATTTAATACACTGTCTTTTTAAGTGGAGAATTAGTTTTATATTTAATTAAATGTTTAATTGAATAATCAGTTTGGTAGTGTTATATATACTTTGGATGTATGTGATTTGTTACTCCTTGAAGGCTTTTTGGTGAGCCGAGGCGCTAGAGAAAATAAAGTGTTATTTCCACTGGTTCGTTGTTCTCCAAAATGTCAGCAGTCTGATCCCATTTCCTTGGCTCTGACAATTATTCTTACCAGATCTCCAAGAATTCTGTCCCCAAGGTTCAGTGTCAAGCCTGTTTCTTCTCAACTCCAACCCTCCTTTCCTTCAAGGAACTCTGAGGAGAGAGTCTCTGCTTCCTCCTACCACTTCTTCCATCAGGTCCTCTAAGAGCTATTCAGAAGCCTAAGTGGATAGGATGATGAGGAAGTTAACCAAACGAAGCACCACGAAAATCACAGACCTGAAATCCAAAGCGAGGAAACAAAACAAAGTTCGTAGAAAACATTCAATAAGGCTTGACCACAAGAGAAATAGCGTAGTACCAATTTAATTCCCGCTTTCGTCAAAAGACTTCATCAGAATACAAACCAAGAAAAACACATCAATTAAATAATTAACCAATAGTAAAAAATCTCAAGTTAAAATAATTAAAATAATTTTAAAGTGCTAGTACATATTAGTTGAACAAAGAGGCAATAATATTTTTATCAATACTTAGTTTACTGTTCCTTAAAAAACATTTGATATTAATTGTCTCATTTAAACCTGGGTATCGATCAGATTTTAATCTGATCTGCCACAGTGCTTCCCTTTGTTCAACAAAATTCCTAAAATCTCCCCGCCTTAAATCAGATTTAAAAACTTCAACAGTAAATAAAAATTTTTTAAAACTGCTACACACAACAGAATGTTTAAATAAAGCATTTGATTCATCGTGGGTCTTGATGCTATATACATGTTCACGAATACGTGTTTTTAAGCACCTTGTCGTCATTCCAACTTAAAAAGCTGGACATGAACTACATAAACCAATATAAATCACCCCCTTGGTGCAACAATTGACATATTCAGGTACATGAAGGGTCCTAGCAATAGTTTCAATAACTATTAATGGCCCTAAAGACAGAAACCTACACATGTTACAATCATAACAGGGAAAAACACCCTTGGTGCTAATACTGTTGCTCACTGTTTGTGTATTGTTAGCCTCCAATGCCTTTTTAATGTTATAGGTGTTTCTAAAAACAAAAATCGGTTTCTCACCTAGCACTCTAAATATATCAACATTCCCTTGAATAATTTTCCAGTTTCTTTCAATCAAATTTTTTATGGCCGGCCCATCAATACTCATTCCCAAAGAACAAACTGGTCCATCTACACCCATGTTAGTAAATGTTTTAGAAGTTGATACAGCAATATTTTTAACCCCACTATAGTCTAGTAACGCTGGATAGTTGGTGTTTCTCTTACTCAAAACAAATGTTGCAATGTCATCCAACATAGAACTAGGATATACTCTATTAAGAAACAATTTTTTAATAAACATAATTTCATCAGTCAAATCTTGTTCAGAGGAAGTCATTCGACAGGCCCTAATGATCTGTCCCTTAGGGATGTTTTTAATAGTGTGTTTTTGGTGGGCACTATCAAAATGGAGGTAACTATTTGTAAAGGTCTCTTTACGATATATCTTACTATTGAATCTTCCTTCAGTGATGTCCCATCTTAAAGAAACATCCAAAAAATTAACACACAATCCTGAACTCCCTAGAACAAATTTCAAAAAACCAACCTGATGATTGATCTCCGTAAGAAAATTCTCAATTGTATCTTTGTTACCTTCTATAATAAAAAACAAATCATCGTCAAATCTAAAATATAGTAACATTTGAAAACTAGTCTTCAGCGAGCTCAGAAAAAAATCCTCCCACCAAGACATAACCAAATTAGCATAAGAGGGGGCGGCCGAGGACCCCATGGCAACCCCTCTCTTTTGTCTATAGTTGGAATTTCCAAACAGAAAATAGTTATGATGTAATAAAATGTCAAGGAACCTACAAATCGTAGAAACTTGGCCAGTACTGAATTCTTTATATTTACCTAATAAGGTACGTATAGCTTCAACACCTTCGTCATGGGGTATACGGGTAAATAAAGAAACCACGTCTATGGTAAACATAATGTGCTTCTTGGGATCAAAAACACTTTTAATAGCAAAATCATTAAACCTATTTAGAAAATGCCATGAGTCTTTAATATATGATTCCTGCTTAGAAACCAAAGGTCCCAAAGTAGCATCCAAAATTAATGAAATACCCTGAATGGGGAGAAGACACAATAGGTCTAAATGGGGGATCTGTAATGCATTTATGTGTTTTGGGAATGCCAAAAAGAACCCCTACCCTTGGTTTGTTAATCACACAAAATTCATAAACATCTAAATCAATTTCGTTATTCATAAGAGCATCATACAAAAGAGAATGTATAAACCCCTCTTTTTTCTTTATCTGATAAGGGGTAATAATTTCATACTCCTCCTGATTATCTAATAAATCTAACATTTTCCTAGTGTATTGTTCTTGTGTCATGATGACAATATTTCCTCCCTTGTCGCTTTTCATAAAACGCAAAAAAACATTTTTATGACGTAATTCGTTGAAGGCCTTTCTTTCATTTGAATTCATATTATATCTATGTCTAAGGTTGCTTGTAAAAACATTATCAAGCTCTTTTAAACATGATTCCTCAAAAACTTTGATAGTGTGTACTAAGGGGGGGTTATATACAGAAGGCTTTTTTAATGTGTTCCTAACTTCAGGAATATCATTTAAAATGTGTGTAAGGTTTAATTTCCTAACAAATTTTTTAATGTCAAGCACAGTTTTTCCATAATCCGCCCTAACAGTTGGAACGAAATTAAGACCACGTCTAAGCACATCAAATTCATCATTACTGAAAGAAAAATCTGTTAAGTTAATAATATCAAAGTTCTCTTTTTCTTGAATTAATTTTCTTCCTCAGAAGAGTTGGAGCCCAGAAAAGTCCGGCTCCTGGTAAGCATTGACTTTTTGATTTGTGGAATTCTTTTTCCTATAAAAGCCGAAGTAGCAGAGTTTGACAAGTCCGAAGTGATGTTATTAGCCGAACTGTTAACTGCATTGACGTTAGAATTCGTCACTGTGGCCCTGCCGGCTTCCTCCTCAGTCATATTGCCGGTAACATGATTTGAGGCCCCGTTAGTCTGTTTACCCTTGTCACTGTTAGAACCATTGTTAGAACTACTGTCAAAACCCGATGTTAAGGGTTTTTTTCTCTGGTTTACATCAGGTTCAACAGACAATGCTTTATTGTTATTGTTGACAACAAAGTCTGTTTACCCTTGTCACTGTTAGAACCATTGTTAGAACTACTGTCAAAACCCGATGTTAAGGGTTTTTTTCTCTGGTTTACATCAGGTTCAACAGACAATGCTTTATTGTTATTGTTGACAACAGTACTATAAAAGCGTTTGTTACCAAAATAGGAGGCCGTCGTCCTGGAATTAGGCTCTTTATTACCAGGCACGAAAAAATTGTAGGCAGAATTAGATCTATAAGAAGTAATGTCCCGTTCGAGTTTCAAATGCTTCCTATTGGTAATTTCTATAGAGTGTTTGTCAACTTCAACAAACAGTTTACTAAAAAATTCATTTTGAATACGCTCATTGCCAACCCTCTTTATTTGATTTTCCAATTGACAAATTTCCTCCTTCAAAACAGTCATCTTAGCGGAATTATTGTCAATTAAAAGTTTCAAAAATGACATACCTGCTTCATTAAAGAAGGATACAAGAGTACCAAACATAGGGTCGCCTATCTGCACACCATTTGGACATTTAAAAAATCTGAGCCCTTTAGGCATGACCCGAAGTTCTATGCACCGCTCGAAGTAGCAGTTCTCAATTGACAAGGACCGGTACCTTTTCAATAATCTTGTCAGTAAATCCTGTTTGTGAGTTAGTTCTTCATCAAGAAAAAGATGAAGAGAGGTAGAATGTTCGCTAAAGGGATTACTGATACCTTCTAGCAAAGGTTTGACTGCAGAGCCGCCCGCCAGAAGCTGACGTCTAGACTCGCTTTGGATTTCATGATGAGGAAGTTCCTCAGAGCTCAGATTCAGATGGGGATTATCCCATCTCCCATCAGATCCATGAACCTCCCTTCTGTTTCTCATGTAGTGATCGCTCCTTCTCCAATCCGAGCATTGGTTTTGGAGCCCTTTGATCCAAGAGACCAGAGAGTGTTGAAGTCTGACCTCTGAACATAGCTAGATCTTCAACTCCAAATGCTTCCCTGACTTATTTGGCCTCAATTCCTTTGGAACCGAATGAATCTAGAGGTCAGACGCATTGGCGCTTTGGCTGGAGGGGCTAGGTTCCACTCCAATGTTGTCAGAGCCGTCCCTGCCTCTTGGAGCTTCGGCATTGAATAGCTCTTTCTGACTCTGTTGTCAAGGCATAGGTCCAGGCAATTGCTTGACATGCTACCATTGACAGGTTCTCCTCTGGTATAGCCAGCTACAGCTTCTACCAGCCCTTCTGCCTTCAAAGTAGTGAAGAGGGTTTACTCTCATCCAAGAGATTCGACTACTATATCCTTTTCGGATCCTACAACCATAACCCCTTCGGGTCCAAGCTCTGATCCTCTCAGGCCCCATCCAACATCCAGACAGCCTCCATCAAGGAATTTTCTCTCTTTGGATACCTCTCCAGATCATCCCACAGAGGAGGTTCCCCGAAAGAGAACACTTAAGAAGAGACACACAGATTCCCCCATGGAGTCTGTTACTGAGGACACTGACTTCGATGAAGGGGAGGGGTCCACCAGATGATGTCTACTTCAGAGACGTATTAGAAATTCTCAGGCAAAAGGATGAATGGTCCCAAGAGGAGTCCGTCTTTCTGAAAGCTTTTGGTCCAACCCATCTATGTCTTGGGTGACTTCCTTGGCAGATGAGCTTATAAATCTACTTTCTCACCAAGCATGGAAGGAACTGGATATTGCAGAATTCATTCCCTGTCATCCTGATAAATTTCTTGCACCAGTTAAAGACAGCCCACACTGGAGCAAGCTCCTGTTGATGCTATGGTTGTTATGGCAGCCACAAAGAAGGAACTGATGGAGGAGAGCTCTACTGTCCATTCCCCTAACAGAGAGTCTAGTGCATTGGACAGATTTGGAAAGGAAATTCTTCCTTCAGCAACCTTTGCTTTATGGTCTCTGAATTACGTGTCACATTTCACAAGGTTACAGTGGGATTTGACCAAGGAACTTTCCAAATCTCTGTCCGAGTCCATATCGGTGGAGGACTCGAGAAGTCTTCTTCACAACTGGCCATGCTATTATCCATCTTTAATATGTCCATGAGGCTAATATCCCATGCTGTGGAGGGTTCCTCACGGGTGGCTGGTTCAGGCATAGTCATTGGGAGACATGCCTTGATGTGCCTATGCGACTTTGCAGAGCCTTACAAGTTTTTGCTCATCAATATTCCTTTTGATGAAACATCGTTTTTTTTTTTTTGTCCCTACTGTAAAAGAAACACTTTCTCTGAGTGAACAGGATGGAAAGACCCTGTCTGCCATAGAGATATGCTTTTCTCCCCCTCAATGATCCTTTTCCAGGAATCAAAGAGGAGGCAAGAAAATGTTGATGTTAAGTTGTCAATCTCGCCTTCATTCTTGCTTGATGGGTTCGGAGCCGATCCCTCGACTCCGACTCGGCACTTGCTAAGCTCGAGAGTCACTTTTACCAGCTCGAGGCAGCCCCATATCCCATGATGCAAGGCGGTAAGTACCCAGATCTCGTTTGCCGCTTCGCTTATGAGGTCCTCCTTTTACCAGCTCCTGGTAAGTGATTCACTTTATTGATATTAAAGCCCCTTTTTGTTAAAAAAACCTTTTATTGTTAGTTAATTATTTAGATTTCCTGACAGAAAATCCCTGTCTCTTTTAATTTTTTTTAGTCAAACTTTACCCATCCCATCCCCTCCCTGTTAGGGTGTGTGTGTGTTTGTCTTAGGAATACCTTTTTGGTATTTTCTTTAATTTAAATTTTTGACTGGTGTGTGTGTGTGTTTTGTAGCACCATGTCAAAGGAGAGGGTCTCAGGTTTTAAGAAGTGTGACTCGTGCTGTCAGAAGATGTCTCTGACAGACGGTCACACTTCTTGCCTGTATTGCCTGGAGCCTCTTCACCTGCAGGACTCCTGTGCTATTTGTCATTCCTTCAGCCAGAGAGTCCTGCAGGAAAGATAACAAGCTGATACTTAGGGGCCTTCTTAAGCCGGAGGGCTCTCCGGCTAAGTCGGCTCCATCAAAATCAGCTAAATCTTCCAAGGCCCAGGCTTCTGTGTCTAAGCCTGCGGCCTCGGCTCCGACTTCGTTCGAGTCGAGATCGGCTCGGCTGGAGCGATTCTCGCTTAACAAAGCCTTGGGCACCGATGGCTATCGGTGCCGCATCTGCATCGACCGCCGGTGTCGGCTCCGATCGGTTCCGACCCCATGTGGCACAGGCATCGGTGTCGGCTCCGATCGGCTCCGACACCGTTACTTTGGTGGCTGTATCGGCTCCGGCTGGAGCCGATACATCGAGGCTTCCTGTCTGCTCCGATAAGTCTTCGGCTCCGACAGGATCTATAGTATCGGTTCCGATGGCTCATTCCAGGAAGAGGTGAGGTCTCCTTCCTTGGAGCCGATACTTCGGCTCGGCTTCACCTCTTCTTCGAACGGAGCCATCGGAGCCGATCTTCAAGGTCATCCAGACTGTCAGATCATGACCTAGAGAGTGGTCAGTAGATTACTTAAGTCACAGGTACTGGCCCAAATGTTACATAGTCCGTCTCAACAGGCGACTGTTGGTCCACACCCGTTACAGTTCCTCCTTCAACTCTACCCCAGAGCTTGGAGTTGGAGTCTTCGGAATGGTTACTGCTACGGCTGGAGGGCGGATACCCCTTCTGTTCCTTCAGCCTCTACTCTTATCTCCTCTTGAGACCTTCCTTAGAGGGATTCGGTGGTTGGGCTTCCATGGTCTCCTCCGAGGGGTGAGTGGCATCGGACCCTTGTCGAACCCGCTCTTCCCCTTGGAGCCTCGGCCTTGGTGAGCTCGGCTCCGACATCTGCCTCGGAGACTTCCCTTCGGTGGTCCCTGGAGTTCCTAGCTCTTGGAGCGGGTTCTCTCGGACCTGCCTGGGAGGGAGCATTCGAGTGATGAAGAGTGTGCTGGCCACTGGTATCAGTCAGCAGTCTGTTCCGTAGCTTCTCCCTCTATAGTTCCAGTTGACATCTCTGTCACTTCTCTTGCTACAGGACCCAGAGATCCTCCGCCTCAGGTTTCCCCATTGGGAATTTCCCCTCTTCGAGGATTCTCCTGATGTTTCGGGAGATCCTCCTAGGAAGAGGACTTGTAAGAGGAAACATGTAGACTCCCGAGTCTGTCACTTGGATACTGACTTTGATGAGTCAGAGGGATCCCTAGATCCCCTCTGAGGATGTCTCCTTCTCAGACATCCTAGAACTCCTTAAACAGAGGGAAACTGGCCCACCAACAATCCCTCTGAGGATGAGTCAGTGTACCTAGAGGCGTTTGGATCTCGGCCCTCCACCTCCTGGGTGTCTCCATGCCTTCGACCCCCTTATGCAGGTTATTGCACGAAGGCGTGGGCAGCTCCTGACTCTGTAGAGCCAGTCCCTAGGAGGCCTTCAAAATTTATCACTGCCCGTGTGACAAGCAATTCCTCACTAAGGGTGTCCCGCTGATGCCATGGTGGTGGCTGCGGCCACCAAAAGGAACTTGCAGATCCTTCCGTGCCGTCCATCCTCCTAATAAGGACTCTAGGACCATGGATAGGTACGGTAAGTGGATGTTTTCCTCAGCGACCTTTGCTATCGTTAAGCTGAATTACCTATGTCACTTCACCAGACTCCAGAGGGATATCCTTAAGGAGCTGAGTGAAGTAGTTCAGGATCCTACAGCTGCAGGGGCTCAAGAAAAATTGCTTCGCAGCTAGGAACCCTCAATTCCATTGCAAACTCCTCCATGCGGCTAATATCTTATGCTGCGGATGGAGTAGAGCCGCAGGTACAGGTGTGGCTCTTAGGCGCCAAGCCTGGATGCGGCTATGTGATTTTCGCGGATCCCTTTAAGGCATCCTTCACAAATTCTCCCTTTGATGGGTCAGCTTTGTTTGGCCCTCAGGTGAAGGAAACCTTGACCAGGTGTGAACAGGACGGCAAGACTCTTTCTGCTGTTGGAGTCCGTTTTCCACCCCTTCTAGACCTTATCCCAAAGGACAGAAAGGTGGGAAAATGTGGTTCCGTAAATCCCAAGGAGTCACGCCGGATTCACGTGGTCAGTTTACCCCTAGAGGCAGAGGGGGTAACAACAACAGGCGCTCTAGAGGCAGAGGGGTCCAAAACCAGGGAAACAGAGAGCCACTCCCTGACAAGCCGTTTCAGCATCCCTGAGAGGTTGCCCGACAGACCCTCCTTGGAGGCAGGCGGGGGAAGATTATGACTGTACCCAGAAGCCTGGCATTACCTCACTCAAGACAGATGGGTGCAGTCGATCATATCCAAGGGTTACATAATTCCTTTCGAGGAAAGTCCTTCCCCTCAAATTCCCTTCCAGATGTACCACCGGTCTAAGGGAAATTGCAGAGTTAGAAGTCTCAAAACTACTGCAAAAAGAGCCATTCAGCCAGTTACAATAGACCATTCAGAGCCGGAATCTACTCAAGGTTCTTTTGGTCCCCAAAAGACGGGAGACTGGAGACCAATATTGGATCTCAGCAGACTCAACAAGTCTGTCAGGAAGACAAGATTCGAATGGTCACTCTTCAGTCAATTCTGCCCTTCTTACAGAAGGACAACTGGATGTGCTCAATAGATCTTCAGGATGCGTACTATCACATCAAAATTCACAGGCGCTCCAGGAGATTTCTCCGCTTCGGCTGGGGTCCAGTCATTTCC
Source organism: Protopterus annectens (assembly GCF_019279795.1). Lineage (NCBI taxonomy): Eukaryota > Metazoa > Chordata > Ceratodontiformes > Protopteridae > Protopterus > Protopterus annectens. Next base: position 916,598,098 of record NC_056741.1, read on the forward strand.
AGTTCAGAGCCCTGCCCTTTGGTCTCACTACAGCCCCAGAGTGTTCACCAAATGCATGGCAGTGGTCACGGCTCACCTGAGACGTCAAGGATTCCAGGTGTTTCCGTATCTCGACGACTGGCTCCTGTCAGCCACCACCAGGCATCAGCTTATACAAGCCAGGGATTACACAATAAACCTTTGTTCTCATTTGGGCATCTCAATCAACTTCGAAAAGTCATCCTTATCGCCCTGCCAGTCTATTACCTTCATAGGCGCAAACTTAAACACTGTTAGGATGTCAGCTACCCTTACAGATCAAAGAGTTTCAGACATTCAGAGTCATGTCAGGATCATTCTGGCCAACAAGAAAGTACAGGCCAGAATGGTTCTAAAGGTATTAGGTCTCATGGCTGCAGCCATTACTCTTCTTCCCCTGGCTCGATTCTACATGCGCCTTCTTCAGTGGATGCTGTTCACACAATGGTCATACCAGCAACTTCCATCTCGTCACCAGATTCTGGTGACACAGACATGCAAAGAGCATCTTGCTTGGTGGATCACATCTCCTCAGGTTCACCAAGGCAGGTACTTTGTACCCCCATCCCCGATAGCCACTGTCACCACGGATGCCTCCCTGATCGGGTGGGGGGGTCATTATCAGGGCAGGATGGTTCATGGGATGTGGCAGCCGTTCGAGTACCATCTGCACATAAATGTCCTGGAGATGAGAGCAGTGCTTTTAACGTTGCAAGCCCTCAACGACTTTCTTCCCGTAGGGACAATTGCAGTCCACACAGACAACATGTCTGTAGTTTGGTATATCAACAAACAGGGCGGAACCAAGTCCTACCCCTTGTGTCGAGAAGCTCAGACTATGGCAATGGGCGATCTCCTCTCATCGGTTTCTGGTAGCAACGCATATCCCTGGGAAAACCAACATTGTAGCGGACAGATTGAGCAGAGCTATTCTCATGCCTCACGAGTGGTCTCTCAAGCAATCTATAGCGGAAGAGATTTTTCTGGAATGGGGTCGTCCATGTTGCGATCTTTTTGCTACTCCCCAAAACAGCAAATGTCCAGACTTTTTCAGCCTCTTCCCTCTATCAGGCCATCCCCCCCAGAGACGCTCTGGCCCAGGATTGGCCCCAGGGACTTCTTAATGCCTTCTCTCCATTTCCTCTGATCCCTCAGGTTATCCAGAAAGCTACCGTTTTGAGAGCCAAATTGATTCTCATTGCCCCTTACTGGCCTCGACAAGTTTGGTTCCCGTTCCTCCATCATCACCTTTTGGTGCAGCCGTGGCATCTGGACCCAGTGCCAGATCTTCTGATTCACCAATCGGGTCAGCTGCACCGGTCAATCCCTTCTCTCAACCTCACAGCATGGTTGCTCCACTTCCTTCCTTAGCCAGGCTTCCTTTGATCTCTAACCCAGTTAGAGACATCATAGTAGCTTCTAAAATCCTCTACCAGGAGGATTTATACAAGCAAATGGAAACGTTTCTCTTATTGGGCTAAGGCCAAGAATATTGATCCTTTACTGCCCCTGTTCAGGCAGTCCTGGACTTCTTAGCAGAGATTTTTCATGCAGGCTCCTCTTCTTCCACAGTCAGAGTTCAATTGGCTGTTATTTCCAATTTTCATGTCGGGATAGCAGATCATAATATTATGTCCCATAGGCTCTGCAGGGCCTTCTTGAAAGGAATTTTCCTACTAAAACCTCCAATCAGGAATCCTCCTCCTCAGTGGGATCTAAATTTAGTGCTGACATCCTTGATTCTTCCCCCCTTCGAGCCAGCTGCTTCTTGTTCCCTGAAATATCTTTCTTGGAAAACTTTATTCCTAGTGGCTATTACATCGGCCAGGAGGGTGTCTGAACTTCATGCTCTTTTGGTTCGACCCCCCTATTTGGTTTTTCACAAAGACAGAGTATCTTTGAGAACTAACCCAACCTTTTTGCCTAAGGTCGCTTCAAAGAACAATTTGAATCAATCCATTGATCTCCCTGTATTTTCCCCTAACTATTCAGATAGAGCTGAACAAAAGCTACATTATCTTGATGTCCACCGTCAACTTAGATATTATTTGGACAGAACAAAAAAATTTAGAAAATCTGATCAACTTTATGTTTCCTATGCGGATAATAAAAAGGCCTTCCTGTTTCTAAAGTGACTTTGTCTAGATGGCTTTCTTCGGTCATCTCTGAAATTTATCTGCTCAGGGGAAAACAGCTGTGCTCAAAACCTAAAGCACATTCAACTAGGAGCTTAGCTACTTCTACAGCTTTTCAAGCTAGACTTCCTTTAGACACTATTTGTGCAGCGCCACTTGGGCCACTCCTCACACTTTTGTTTCCCATTACAAATTGGACTTGGCCTCCAGGGACAGAGCCAGTTTTGGCTCTACAGTCCTCAAGAGTTTGTTCCATTGAGCCACCCAGGATAGAGGTGCTAGGCAGGCGGCCCCATCAAGCAAGAATGAAGGCGAGATTGACAACTTAACATTAAGAAGTTATGTACCTACCATAACGCGTTCCATGTTAGTTGTCTTCTCGCCTTCTTTCTGCGACCCTCCCTCCTTCCCCTGGCCTGGACAGACCTTGTTATAAGAAACTGTTATGCTGAAGACCATTCAGACCTGGTCCTTCTTCCATCTGTAAGTTTTTCTTTCTTCCTTTGGGAAGTATTTTATGCTTGGTGCTATTGCCCTTTGTCATCAAACGAGATCTGGGTACTTACCGCCTTGCATCATGGGATATGGGGCTGCCTCGAGCTGGTAAAAGTGACTCTCGAGCTTAGCAAGTGCCGAGTCGGAGCCGAGGGATCGGCTCCGAACCCATCAAGCAAGAAAGAAGGCGAGAGAAGACAACTAACATGGAACGTTATGGTAGGTACATAACTTCTTATTTCATAAGTCTCAGGGTCCTTTCTACGATTCACACGGGATAACTACCTCGGGACAAAGGGGAGGAGTTCAAATGGAAGATGCCGTCCTTGTGACAGAGGAGACCTGCAAAACCAGGGTATCCAGGATTCCTTTGTGGATAAACCTTTTCAGTTTTCCTGAAACATTGCCTGACTGCTCAACTCTGGAGGCAGTCAGGGGGTGCTTGTCTTTGCACCCAAACACCTTGGGCATCAGTAACAAAAGATTCTTGGGTGCTAAAAATCATATCCAGAGGTTATTACATACCATTTTTCCAGATTCCCCCAATGAAAAGAAAAAGGCTCCCTGATCTTCCCACCCAGTCAGAAGGAGGTGGCAGCTCAAGAAATTCGAAAGCTGCTAGACAAAAGAGTCATCTAGGAGGTCCCACCAGGCCAGAAAGGATTCAGAACTTACTCAAGATTCTTTTTAGTGCCAAACAAAACTGGGGACCTGAGACCAGTTCTTGATCTGGGCAGACTAAATCAATTCTTGAAAAAGTCAAAGTTCCAGATGTTCACAATTCAGTCCATTCTACCGTTTCTACACAAGGACGATTGGATTTGCTGCATTGATCTTAAGGATGCGTACTGTCACATCAAGATGAACAGATGATCCTGAAGATTTCAGTGCTTTTGGATGGGGCCAGTCACTACCAGTTTAGAGCCCTGTCCATTGGTCCACACCACAGTCCCCAGGTTGTTTACTAAATGCATAGCAGTGGTAGCAGGTCACTTGAGACTGCTGTGATTCTGAGTGTTTCCATAGTTAGATGACTGGCTCCTCATCACCCCAACTAAGCATCTCCTAGAGAAATCCACAGACTACTTGCTCTAGTTGTCAGTCAATAGGCATGTCAGTCAACATCTGCAATTCTCATGTTCAACATGTTCATATCCTGGAGTTCATAGGTGCCCAGATGTATACAGTAAGTTAGATAGCCTCTCTTCCACCACATAAGGTAAGGATAATCAGGTACCAGGTGGAACAAATTGTTGTATTCCCTTCTCCCCCAGCCTGTCTTGTTCTTCAGGCCTTAGGATCAATGGCAGCTGCCATAACCGTAGTTCCTATGGCCTGGTTTTATTTCCATGTTCTTCAGTGAACCCTAGCTGTTCTGTATTTGATTCTTTGTCATCCCTTGTCTTTTTTGGTCAAACTCACTTGAGTTTGGAAAGATCATCCACATTGGTGGATTCAGTCAAGTGAAGTTTTACTAGGCCATCCTCTTGTACTTTTGCCCTCCAGTAGCCACTGCAACTATAGATGCCTCCCAACTGGCGTGGGGGGGCATTTCTTGGAATGGATGGTCCAAGGCATGTGGTCCCCATAAGAGACCAGTTCGCACATCATTGTCCTAGAAATGAGAGCTGTCCTCCTAGCATTGCAGACCTTCCAAGATGTTTTTCCTCCTGGGATGATTCAATACAAAGTGACAGCATGTCTATGATATGGTACATCAACAATCAAGGGGGAGTCTGAACTTATGCGTTTTGTCAAGAGGGAATGAAAGTGTGGCAGTGGGGGATCTTTTCCAAGGTTCACATTGCTGGGGCCTCTGTCCCAATCATTGAGGAATGAATGAAAAGGACATAATCAGATATTAAAGTTCTGTACTCACTATAACTATGCATCTGTGTTGTCCATTTTCATTCTTCCTCAACTCCCCACCCTCCTCCCCCCATCCTACCATCTTGTGGAGTGACCTTATGGTTATTGTGGAACTTCTGTTCTGGTTTGAACACCAGTTCTGCTATTGCTATTCTTACTTTTACTACACTTAGGATTGACTACTTCTAGTGCTTTTAAGGCAGCGAACTTGATCAAAGGTATACCAAGCTGACAGGGCATTATGGGTACAAAAAGGAGATCAACAGTTAGTTCCTAAAGTCTTGCAAATGCTGCTGAGTCAAATCCGAGATTGATTCTGGGACCCAATCATTGAGGAAGAATGAAATGGGCAATACAGATGCATAGATGTTCATCTTGTCATACTGCTGCAGTCATTACACTTGGGTTATCCTGCCGTCAGGCGGGCCTTCGGTCGGCCGAATTCCAAAGTCTTGGTCCGGCGTCGGTTGTCGTCGCTTCTTCCCTGACGTCAGAGCGGCAGGGGTATAAAAGAGGCAGCCGACGCCATTTTCTTCAGTCTTTCTTGCCGGTGCCCGAAGCAGAAGCAGTTCGCAAGTGCCGGTTGGCCAGCTCCTGAGATTTCCGAAAAGGATTTCAGCCGAAGTCTTCTTAAAGCTAAGTACCCCGTTGGGGAAACTTTTCTTGCCTCAGACCGATGTCAGACAAAGTTAATAATTGCATTTCTTGTGGAAAGCAAATACCGCATAAGGATTTTCACTCATACTGTATTCCTTTCCTAGGCCCAGACCACGACATCTCGGGCTGACGTTTTTGTGCTAGATTCAATAAACGCACTATAAAACACCGGGCGGAGTTCGCCCTTCATTATTTTGGCAAAAAATTTAACTATAGCATGTCGTCGGATACTCCGACACCAGGTTTAATGAAAAAACGCAAAGATTAAGATAGGCATCCGAGGCCCAAATCGGATACTGAGACCACGCTTAAGCCTTCCGCCAGATCTCCGGTTCTCAGTGAGGTGCCTTCGCAGCCCCTGACTACTGCTGAATCTATTTTACCGGCAACCTCACCATCTGAACTTGTAGGCCCTCCGGAGACGATTACCTCTCCAGACACCGACGCCACTCGTGGCGGGGAACCAGAAAATGTAGCTAGGCCTTCAGTTTCTGAAGGCGTTTTCAAACCTACTTCTATTACCATTAAATCTTTTGCAAAGTCTAAGGCCCCTATGAAAATTAGGAAGCAGGGTCCTCAGACCCCCTCCCAGCAACCCCTGCCTAAAAAGCAGATGCTCAGGATGGCTGAGGATTTAATTTCTCTTATCAGGGGTTCTCAGCCCCCCTTGGAAAAAAGACCCAGGTTGGAGGAAGACTACCCTTCCTCAGATCAAGCTTCCATTACCTCAGATATTTCTGAGGACCAGGATAATTCCTATTCTCCCTATGAGAGGACTCTGATGCAGAGGAAGCAGTTCCCTCGGTCCCCCCCCCCCCTGAGGACTATCCCTTCGGGGAAACCTTGCATACCTTGAGGGAACACTTCCACTGGGAAGGACAGGACTACTCAGATTCTAAGAAAAGGCTCAGGGAGTTTCTTCTTCTTCCTCAGCATAGGCCCCTTGCTATTCCTCCTGTTTTGGATATTTTGGATGATGTTTTTGCAGAAGCCAGTCTGAATCCAGACTCCTTGCCTCCTGCCCCAGTTAAACCAGACAGATACTACTGGGTCCCTGATTCCCACCAGTTTCTATTTAAAAGCCTTGCTGCTGACCCAGAAACCATTTCACAGGGTCCAAAGGGGATTAAGGCCTCTACTGCTAAAAATCCTTTACCTTCAGAAAGAGATTCCAGAGCATTAGAAAGATGGGGGAAGAAGGTGTATACTTCTGCCACTTTAGCCATGAGGGCTTTAAACTGCCAATTTCACATGCTAAAATACCAGCAGTTTCTGATCTCTCACTTGAAGCTTAAGATGACACAAACAGATCAGCCAGATTTAAAAGAGATGCAGGATTTGTTGCATGGAACAGAACAAGTGGGAAAACCTACTTTACAGTATGGTTTTGATGCATTGGAGGCCTCATGTAGAGCAGCTGTCACCGGCTCTGTGATACGTAGACACGCTTGGCTAAAAGAGCAAACCTTACCAGATTATGTAAAAGCAAAATTATTGGATGCACCATTGCAAAAGGATGTATTATTTGGTGTCAAAGCAGAGGAGGCTTTAAAGAAAATGGAAGAAAAGGCAAAAGCTATGCAAACAGTTAAAGATTTTTTGGAGGTACAACCTCCTCGCTTCAGCAGGAACTGGCCATCAAAAAACTGGTCCTTTCCAGCCACTGACAAACCCCAAAGGGGAAGGTACAGACACAGCAGGGGCAGAGGGCAACCACAAGGTTCTTTCAAGCCTAGATAATGGCAAACAACTACTCCTAGAGGTGGAGAAGAAAGGCCTCAACCATTCAGGAAACAAGCACAATGACTTCCCTCTACGCCTGCCAAACAAACATTTAATGGCAGCACCTTTGGGTGGAAAACTGGCCTTATTTTCAGACAATTGGCACATTATTACACAGGACAAATGGATTCTAGACATCATAAACAGAGGCTACAGATTCCATTTTCATACCCTTCCAAAAATGAAAGGCATGCCAAACCTGCCACAAAATCAATGGGCAGAGGCACAAAAACAAATTTCTGCTCTCATGGATATGAAAGCAATTCAAAAGGTACCTACAAAAGAACAAGGTCAAGATTTTTATTCAACACTATTCCTGGTACCAAGGAAGGACAAAGACTGGAGACCCATCTTAGACCTATCTATCCTGAACACGTACTTAGAGGTACCAAAATTCAAGATGCTCACATTATAGCAGCTTTAACCCATGTTGGGCAAGGAGTCTTGGCTGGTAACGTTGGACCTCAAGGAGGCATACCTGCATGTCCCTATCAGACAAGATTGCAGAAGATACCTCAGATTTCTTGCAGGTACAAGGCATTATCAATTCTCTGCATTGCCCTTTGGCTTATCTACTGCGCCCAGAGTATTTACGAAATGCCTGGCATCAGTAGTTGCACTTTGCAGACAACGAGGAATACAAATTTACCCATATCTGGACGACTGCCTGATCCAAGTGGACAGCAAGGACATTCTACTACAGCACCTGGCATTTGTAATAAAAATGTTAAATTGCCTAGGGTACACAGTAAACAAAAAGAAATCAAAACTAATACCCTCACAACAAATATTCCTGGGTGCCAGCTTGGATACAATGGCCCAGATGGTTTATCTCATGCCAGACAAGAAAGGGCAACTGTCTCAATATTTCAGAAAAATGGCAACTTTAACCCAGCTTACTGCAAGGAAAATCCTGCAGGCTTTGGGGTTCATGGTATCCTGCATTCTTCTAATACCATTTGCAAAGCTGCATATGAGGAAACTACAATGGTACCTGAAAAACTTATGGTCTCAACACAAACACAGCCTGGAAACAATTATACCACTCATTCCATGCCTTCAAAAGGAATTTTTGTGGTGGGCTCAAGCATGCCAAGGAAAACCGGGTCTCCCTTTCTGCATACCTCAAGCAAATCAAACCATCACAACAGATGCTTCAGACTACGCCTGGGGAGCGCACATGGCAGGTCAGTGCATTCAAGGAAGATGGTCTCAAAATCAGATGCACCTTCACATCAACCAAAAGGAGATGCTAGCAGTGCAAAATGCTCTTACAGCCTTCAAGGACCTATTGCATCCAGGCCAACTATTAATAAGAACAGACAACACCACAGTTATGTGGTACATAAACAAGCAGGGGGGCACACATTCCTACCCCCTGTGCAGACAGGCAATGACCCTGTGGGACACAGCATTGGCCTTACAGGTACAACTACAAGCGCAATTCCTACCAGGAAAGGAAAACATACTGGCAGACAAATTAAGCAGAAATATGACAGACCCTCACAAGTGGGAATTACACCCTCAAGTATTCTCAATGATAACACGAAAATGGGGACAGCCAGACATAGATCTATTTGCCTCCCACACCAATTACCAGCTGAAAAAATTCTGCACAAGGACCTACCATCCACAGGCCTGGAAAGTGGACGCTCTATCTTTCAGTTGGACAACATTGACAACCTATGCCTTCCCACCTCTACCCTTACTGACAAAAGTATTACTAAAAGTCAGAGCGGAGAGGCCACAAATGATTCTCATTGCTCTGGACTGGCCTCATCAGCACTGGTACCCGCTCCTAAAGAACCTGTCAGTCACCACCTTGGATCCTACCTCAATTCCCATTTCTGTTGTCTCAGCAAAATTACAAGATCCTCCACAGTCAGCTCAGGACACTAAATCTAGCTGCATGGAAAATACCTTGGCTTACCAATCTACACTCCTCTCAAAGGAGGTCCAGAATGTCATCTTGGAGGCCAGGAGACCCTGTACCAGAAAGGCTTACTCAGACAAATGGAAGCGATTTTGTGCATGGAACCAAGCAAAAGGCCAAAATCCTGGGATATTAAATATACCTCAGATTCTACAGTACCTAGCTGAGATGTTAAACAGTGGCCTTTCCTTCTCATCCATCAAAATCCACGCCTCAGCTATTTCAGCCCACTACAATACGGATCCCCCCTTATTCTCACATCCTCTACTACGACAGTTCCTCAGAGGGGCAAAAAATATAAGGCCCCCACTAAAACCACCTGCTCCAGCTTGGGACCTTAACTTCGTGCTGGAAAAATTGACATTGCCTCCTTTCGAACCTGCCTCCTCAGCAGAACTACAATACTTGTCATGGAAAACAGCCCTGCTTTTGGCTATTACCTCAGCATGCAGGGTTTCAGAGCTACAGGCCCTTATGGCAGTGCAACCTTTCCTCATTTTCCATCAGGACAGAGTCTCCTTACGTACCAACCTTACCTTCATGCCAAAGGTAGTATCCAGTGTGGCTTTGAATCAGGCTATCCATTTACCCACCTTTTATCCAAACCCCCAGAATGAAGGGGAGAGACTACTTCACTCCTTGGACATTCACAGGCAACTTCGTTACTATTTGGACAGGACAAAGTCATTCAGAAAATCTGAACAACTTTTTGTGTCTTATGCTGCTGGTGTTCAAGGAAAGGCTATTTCCAAACAGACTATTTCAAAATGGATAGCCCACTGCATCCGCTTTTGTTATTCTTTTCATGGGAAAACAGTGCCAGGACTCATCAGATCACACTCCACCAGGGCAACAGCTACGTCAGCAGCATACCTTGGGGGGTCCCGACCAAGGACATTTTGGAAGCAGCTACCTGGAGTTCAGTGCACACTTTTACCAAGCACTACCACCTGCCACTATACTCTAAATCTAGAGGGGACTTTGCCACCGCAGTCCTGCAGGGCATTCTAGCCCCTCCTAATTCAGCTTAATACCAGCCACCCTTCCATAGCTTTGGGATTCACCCAAGTGTAATGACTGCAGCAGTATGGCACGATGAACATAGTACAGTTTTGTACCTACCATAAATGTAGATGTTCGAGTGCACATACTGCTGCAGTCCAGGTTACCTCCTCCATCCCTCTCAGGACAGGGCTTATGACAAACACCTCTTGCATGCATCCAACTTGGGGTATTCCTATATGGTGTATTTGCTTGCATCTACTAATTGGCTTTATCTACTGATGTGAGATTGCATAACATCATGTATTGCCTGCCTATTTGGGGGCACCTGACATCTGGGGCAAGAAAAACTGAAGAAAATGGCGTTGGCTGCCTCTTTTATACCCCTGCCGCTCTGACGTCAGGGAAAAAGTGACGACAACCGACGCTGGACCAAGACTTTGGAATTCGGCCGACCGAGGACCCGCCTGATGGCAGGATAACCTAAGTGTAATGACTGCAGCAGTATGTGCACTCGAACATGTACATTTATGGTAGGTACAAAACTGTACTTTATGGTGAGTACATAATTTTTTTCTGATGTTTCTTAACTTTATTGCTTCCCTAAGACAAAAGAGAGCTAAATGTAACCCAGCACCATGGATGAGTTCTAAAACAATAATTAATGAACACAAGGGAAAGGGAATGGAAGCAGTGGAAGACTGCACAAAACACAAACTCTACAAACATATCGAACCTTTAGAAACCAGGTACAAAATAAGGTAAAACAAGACAAAAAATGTTATCAATTGCAGCACCTACATAAAAGCTATCCTAAACAATACTAAAACTCAATTAACAACCTACTAAATCCCAGTAAGACAAATATATCTAATTATTTATCTAAATAATCTGATTATAGCAGTGCCTGCAAATGTAACAATGATTTGCAACTATAGCCAGTTCAGTAAGCAGCCAGCACAACCTTACTACAGTACAGACTGCAAATCACCTTCAATGTGGATAATTCTCCCTAGAACCTGTGACGGTTAACCAAAGTTAAAAAAAATACTTAAACCAAACCCTGTAGTGAAATTTATCGATAACATTCCACCACACAGTTTGAAAATTTCTGCTGATGCCATAGCTAAGCTTTTGCTTTTCTAGTAAACATATATATTTCAGAACAATATGTACCCAACTTATGAAAACAGTCTTGTATAATACCCATACACAAAGAAGGAATACACACTCTCTTTGAACTTCAAAACAATTGCCATATTCTCTTCTTTTAAAATTCTGGAAAATTAAATTCTACACCACCTTATATCCAATAATATCCTGTCTGAAGCTCAACATGGCTTCTGCCCTGGCCACGGTACCGAAACTGCTGTACTTAGCTAAGTGATGGTGAACCTTTTGGGTATGGCATGTCAAGAGCTCCTGATACACAATAACTCGGTACACTTCACATGAGCAACAAATGCAAAAGGAGTGTCTTTGGTAACTTGGGTGTTGGTGGTCGCTGGCATGTCCCACAAAACGTCATGGTGTGTGTCACCTTTGACATGCGTGTCATAGGTTCACCATCACTGAGCTTCTAAATACAATAAACTTGTATAAGACCAAGGTCTCATCGCTTTCCCCATATCCTTTTATCTAGCTAAAGCATTTCATACTGTTTCACACAATTTACCTCTAAACAGACTATATCAACATATAATGAGTAAAAACACTGTAAACTAATTTATGGTTATGTTTCTACAGATCTCAGTTTGCCAAATGGCCACAGACATTTCTCATTCAAACTCATCTCAGTAGTGGTACCTCAAAGTTGTATGCTTGGACCTGTACTATATAATATCACTAAAGATATACACACAGCCACTATAATTCAGTATGCCAATGACTCCAGCCTTGACACCTGCAGACAGTCTAGATCAACTCCAGATATATACCCAAGAATCCCTCAACTCTTGAAAGATGGTTTGTAGATTCACAACTTGTGCAAAATGACAAAAAAGACTAGGCTAGTAATATTCCTAGTTGACTTCTCCAACAAAATTACCCTTACAACTTACTGTCACTTCCACTAGCAACCCACCTATAGAACAATTCAGCCAAGCTAAACTTCTAGGAGTTATCATAGACCAAAAACATTAGATTTAATAAATACTTTATGTAAGTAACAAAACCAATCAAAAACTTGGTATGCTATATAAATCTTAATCATACCGTACTGGACAAACCCAGCTAGATACTACACATACTCTGCTATTCCCAAGTTTGTAAATGCATGTACAATACTAATATACCAAAAGTACAACTCCAAAAACTTAAAAAAAATGCAATCAAATAGTCAGGTTTGCAGCTAATGTGAGAAATGAAACATGCCACTATCTAACAGTACTGAAAACGACTGGGTAGAGTTTCAACACACCCTGATCTGCTAAAGACCGCACACAGCAAACCATCAAACCTTCTGAATGTCCACCAATTGCTCATCTAATCCAGAAATGCAAACTTTCTAGATCTGAAAACTAAAATCAAGTTGTCAACTTTCAGTCCCACAGTCTTTACAGTGATGCTGTTTATTCAGTATATTTTGCCAGTCTGTGGATTTCTCTATCCCCTAAACGAAGATCATACACTAACCATAAACTGTTCATAATGCAGACCAGAACATAACTAACACTCACCTGGATCTGCAGTTTTAATCAAACCTAACCATTACGCTTACTTACTTTGTCAGCTCCGTATAACTTCTACCGTCTCACCTTTCACTCCTACATGTTAGTATATTCTTGGCTCCCTATCAAAATGTCAGCACTCATAACACTGAGTGCTGACACATCGGAAACAAAATACCGAAAATGCAGGACAAAAGCCAATATTGGGCATCGCTCTTCTCCTTTAAACTTGGTTTTATATAAACCAACTCAAAGATCACCATACCACATAGAAAAAGCAATATTCCGAGAAATGGCCGCCTCAGACTTGGTATATATACATTTTTTCAGCCATACAGTATCTGTATTTTGGGACTCTTCAAAGTGGGTCCCAACATTTCAGATGGTCAACATATTCTCTTCTGAAACCACTAACTCTGATTTGGTTCACTGATGCCTACATTAACTATACTGTCAAACCCTTTTACCTTCAACCTTGTGTACACCAGCTGTCTCATCTCAGCTTATCTCTTTGCCTTTGTTATTCCTATCACTTAATCTGTTTCAGCCTGTATCTGTTTTGGTTGAAGTACAAGTATACTGTGACTATCCACTATCAGCTATATTGATTACTGTATTCTATTTTTATTTCTGTAAATTTTGATGTGAATGTTGAGCTTTATTCACTTATACATTATACAGTTTTTCTTTTGGTGCTTTTCTCCCCATGCCTCCACTGAAAATGGACCACTGGCTTAATCAAACTATCCTGGTTAACAAATAAAAATAAATAACAATAAATAAATAAAACTTGAACTGTCATAGCTACCTCATCTGAGTTTTCTTCCCTGCTCTTATTGTCAAATGTTTGATCTGGGAATCTGGCTTTTTATTGATGGCAGTGTTTTAGAGTGCAGTATCATCAAAATGAACTCCTCAAACACTGATCATATTGTAAATGTTTAATTATAGGTTAGGTATACTAAATCCTAGGTCATGTAACAGCAGGAGTGATTCCCTTTCTTCCTGAAACAGTGCAACCTCAAGAGTAAATTTGTTTAAGTGGGTGGGGGAGGGGGTTGATTTTTGTGAGTTTAACAATTTAGATTTGTCAGTGAGTTTGCTCAGATGATGTGGGACATGTTGATGAAGTGCTGTGTACCTGTTTAATCTCATGTGAGAACTTGCTGTAAAATTCACTGCATTTGGTGATGTATTACAGAATATGCCTTTGAGTTAAGAATTTGCAGTTGCAAAAGAATTACCTGTTAAGTAGACTACCTGTACAGATTTACTATCTGTAATAGTAGGCCACATTTTTCATTCTTCCCCTGTGTGACTTTTCCTTTACGTGCCCTTTGCAGTAACTCTGCTTTTCTTTTTTGTTGTGTGTTTACCTCAGTTTTTAGTTTGGATTTTTTGTAAGGGCCAGTTTGTTCTCTTGTAATAAAGAAAAATGGCATTTCTGGGGAGGTACTATACATATGATTACCTGATTATCACATGCATGTAGCAGCAAACCCCCCCACACACACAATTAGACAATAAATTTACTCTTGAGTTGTACAAGTTCGAGGAGAAAGGGAGTCACTCCCAGTGTTACATGACATAGGATTTAGTATACCTAACCCATAATGAAAGACTTGTGCTGTCTAATTTTTCTGTGATCTTTTTAGCCAAGTCATAGTAGTGATCACATTGCACAAAGATTCTCTCAAAGATCTTTTTTTTTTGTTTTTTTTTCTTTAGTATTATAACTGGCGGTGATCATTAGCACATGACCTCACATGCAATTTTGCAGGCTCATTGCCCTTTAGTTTTCTGCAGTAGCCCCTTCCCCATCATCAGAAGCTTCTGACACAGAGCCAAGTACATACAACTCATGTCTGTTAAGTGGTAATAATTGGTGATATTTTAGAAGGTAAACAAGTACTGTAAGCAAGAAACTCTGTATTTATGTAGTTACATATTACTGTATATTGGCACAGAGCAGTGAATAAATCTATTATGTATCATGTTGTTTCAGGGATGTAGATCTTCGAATGGCAGAACTACAGAAAGACTGAAAATAGAAGAAGCACTTATAATTCAGACCCTTGTTTAATCAGCTTCATTGGCAGGAGCAGCCATCACTAATGGTTACAGAATTTTTTTGTTATTCACTGGAAATGTTATTTGTCCTAGTTTGTATAGTACAGTACGACCTGGAAATGATTTTACGTCATTGTGTTGTGCTGGGGTCTTCATATACCTCTTTGAGATTGAAAATGACATGCTAAGGAATTATCTGTGACTGTTGAAAAATATTTTGACACAGAGCCAGCCCAGCTTCCTCCTGAAGAAGTAAACCCTCCAGCATCTTACCATCCAAACTGGCAGCATTTCCCTCCAAAACATTGTTTGAGTTGGTCATAATGCTCAATTCTTCATCAGAAAAACTGTTAAGTGCATGGTCTGCAGCATTGTCCTCCTTTTAAAAGATCAGCATCTCCTGGAATATTTGATCTGTTTTCTTTTCTTTTTTTGTTATCCTGTAAATAAACACTGTAGTAAGTAACTCTGTAAAGTAAGGATCAGATCCTTTTCTCATTTAAACATTATCAGCAGTAAAGATGCAGCAGAAATGTAATACGTGTTGTACATTTGTGTGTTTGCATGTGTACACGCACACACATACACACACATACATATTACATATATTTGGGTACAGTTTGCTTGGTTGAATCACATTTGTGTGACTCAAGTTGACTGCTTTTGGTTTTGAGTGAGAGAGTGCTTGAGAACTCTGTCTTGGACGAATTCTTGTCGATTGTCAAAGGTAAATAGTGGTTCTGAGAGTTTGTATGCAAGTGTCCGTGGTTTAGGGTTAGGGTAAGGGTTACATCAGGGGATAGATGTATTTTGTGTGTATAAATGAATGTTTTAGGTTTAGGGTTAGGTAAAGGGATAGTTCTAATGTGCGTGCAAGTGTGATTGCTAGGAGATAAGTGTACTGTTTGTGTGTATGTGCGAGGTGAGTGCCCCAGCTGTTTTGTGTAGTGGTAATGTTTCAGAAAGGGCTTTTTTATTGTAAGTTGCACATTCAGGTTAGCAGGGCAGGGTTAGGACTAGCACGCATTACTAAAGCAGAGCGGGGGTGATGGTGTATTGTTCAGGAGGTGTTACCGTATTTGGAAGAGTAAAAACTTAAGGTCAGAATTTTGAAAAAAAAAAATCCCTCGTTATGATCTTGAGTTGAAATCCCACAGAAATAATGCCTGCCTGAATTTTATGTGAAGTGCATAATGTGTCTTGCTGCACTGTGTAGATGGCTGTCAAAAACTGAACATGCATTTCTATTTCAAGATAGAGTTTAAAGGACTGCAGCACTGAATAGTGAGTATAGGTAGCATATGTAAGAATGTCATGAATATTATCTTTGCATGGAGATGGTTCTCATAGGTAGGTACTTGGTTATTTGCCCGAAGGCATTTATAAGCCTAGCCAGAATGTGTTGGCTTTAGCCACCCCCCTTAGATTAGTTCCCTGTGCCTCTGTCCAGCAGAGTCACTGAAGTGATCCCTGAGGTAAACTTTCTGTTTCCCATCCACTCGTTGAGGTTTCTTTTGAAGAGTGTTAGCGAGGAGCTCTGCCTAATGTAGATTGGGATCTTGTTCCAAAGCATGGGAATTCTCTGGGACAGGAATCTATCCCTCCAGCACGTCCTATTTATTGTTGTGGTGAGGTTTAGATCCCTAGAGAGTGTGGCTCGAGGGGATAAGGTTTTCTTTAGGTGGAGCATGTCCATCACTTCTGGGTTGGACATGGCCTTGTATGTCAGTCAGAGATCACCTCTGAGTAGGCGGTATGCAACTGAGTACAGCTGTAGTTTCTTCAATCGAGCTGCACAGGGCATCTGTTTGAAGCCAGTGATCCTCTTGGTGAGGTACTTCTGTGGTCTTTCCAGCTGTTGCAGGTGTCTTGTAAGGTACATCCCAAATGGGGCGTTGTACTCTATGATGGGTCTGATGAGTGATGAGCAGAGGGGTACAATGACCTCTCTTGATCTGGATGCGAACCCCTTTGTGATTAGGTGGGCCACATAGAAAGATTTTCTAACCACTTTGGCAATGTAATTATCAAAGGTGAGATTACTATCTACTTGGGTCCCCAGTTCCCTTATTACGTCTTCCGTATTTAGGGGACTACCACTTATGTGGTAGTTTGTGGGTACTTTGTTTTTTCCAAAGGGGATGACTATGTACTTTTTGGCATTTAGCTTGAGGCCATGATTTTGACACCGGTATCCGTCTCAGTGAGACCCTTTTGGAGGATGTCTGTGTCAGCCAGAGAGTCAGTTATAGCCCCTGGTTTGCAGTCGTCTGCGAAATTGGTCAGCCATAGTCCTCCTGTGCTTGCCTGTACCTCTGAGAAGTATATGCCGAACAGGGGGGGTCCTAGGACTGAACCCTGGGGAATGCCACTTGTAACTGGTTTAGAGTTGCAGCTAGCTCCCACAACTCTTACCATGTGGGCTCTGTCCGTGAGCCAGTTGGCAACCCATCTTGTGACATAGGGGTTTATATTCAGGCTGGTGAGCTTGTATTTAATACCAGAATGGGGAATGGTGTTGAAGGCCTTAGCGAGGTCTAGGTAGGCTGTCTGTACCACCTTTATAGGTTCATAGGTTGGTACTAGGCTATCTGCCCTAGGGCCTATACAAGCCTAGCCCTAACAATTCCCTGGCTATTTCTTCCCTCACTATTTACTTCCCTGGACCCCCTGCCTAGCAGGACGACTGACGTGATCCCTGGGGTTACCTAGTCTATAGCCTTGGTAACTGTCTCAAAGAAGTCCACCAGGTTTAGGAGGCATGATCTGCCCTTAACAAAGCTGAACTGTGTAGGGTTCAGTGTTTGGAGGTTCCCAATGTCTCTGTTAATGAGTTCCATGATGATGCACTCCATAGCTTTGCAGACCAAACTAGTCAGGTTTATAGGGCGATAGTTCCCGGGGTCTGTTGTGGCTCCACCTTTGTGGAGCGGAATAACCATTGCTATGCACCACTCTATGGGTACGTATCCTGTGGAGAGGCTGAGTTTGAACAGTGTGTTTAGATGAGGGGTTAGTTTGTCTTTGAGCTCATGTAGGACGCAGTCTGGGACACCGTCCGGTCCCATTGATGCTGTGTTTTTGGCTTTGGAGAGGGCTGTTTTAACCTGAGTGTCTGTGATTTCAGGGACTCTACATTCTTCTGGTATGGTTATGGGCCCTTTTGGGGGTGAGAGGGGGTGAAGTTTGCGCTGAACCTGTCTGCCAGGATGTTGGCGATATCGGTCAGTTCAGTGTATTTTGTGCCATTCTGCACTAACTCTGAGCAGATCTGAGCATTGCCACTTAGATTCTTGACATAGCTAAAGAATGCCTTGTGGTTATCTTTGGAGTCCTTGGCAATTTTTCTTTCAAAGCTCGCCTTGGATGATTTTATGAGGGATCGTAGTTTCTTGCTGATACTGATCAGAGATGTCTTCCCTTCTTGGGATTTTACTCTTTTCTGTGCTAGTTTCCTCCTTCTATTGTATAGCTTGTTTATGGCAGGAGTCCACCAGACTGGTTTCCTTTACTTGGAGGAGTGAGTCTTGGTTTTGCTTGGGGTGGCATAATCCATGCATTCTTGTATGTGACCGTAGAATGCATTAGTAAAGGATTTTGCATCTTGGATAGCGTTATCCTTCAGCATGGGGGCTTTGAAGCTTTCCACCTCGGTCATAAGCAACGTGAAGTTTGCTTTTGAAAAGTTTTTCACTGTGGTTTTCTTGTCCGGGGGGGTGGGGACAGAATGTGGATATCCAAAGTGATTTGTTTATGGTCAGATCTAACCAGTGAGGGGTTGACCTCTGGTGTGGAACACCGGTCGCCCATGGTGATGACCAGGTCCAATATGTTGTCACCTCTGGTGGGAGTGTTGACCAATTGATCCAGGGCGTTTGAGTTTATAAATTCTAGGAAATGTTGGGCAAGGGAGTTAGTACTTGAGTAGTTCTCCTAATTAATATTTGGGTAAGTGAAATCACCCAATATTAGGGTGTTTGGTAGGACCTTTATGTTTCCCAGTGTTTCCAGAAATGCGGAATGGGGGTCCTGGGACATGGTGGGTGATCTGTAGCAAGCTACAATTTGAATTGCAGTTTTGCCCGTTGTTAGTTGCACTTGGATGATCTCTGAAGCATCATGCTGTGCCACTAACCTGGAGGGGTGGGTATCCTTGATGAATATGGCTACACCCATGCCTTTTGTATTTTGGTTTGGGTTCTGTGGCCGAAATGTATGTGTATGAGTTGTAGCCTGGTAGTCCTGGGGTGCTCTCTGGAGCCTTAAACCAGGTTTCTGTTACTGCACATATATCAATTTTCTCCATACTGAGGAGTGCCTCGAGTGCGTGCATTTTGAAGTTTAGACTTCTGGCATTGAGTAGCATTACCCTCAGTTTTTTGTTACTTGTGCTATTTACGGCAGTGGGTTTGTCTTTTGAGCCTTTCCTAAAAAAGCACTATGGGGGTGGCAAGAGCCTTGTCCAGTATTTAAAAGCCTAAGGGTGACAGGTGCAAGCCATCTCTAGCGAAGCAGCGTGGCTTGTCGATCATGTCATCCCAGGCGGACAGACACTGGATTCCCTTTGAATGACACCAGAAACTTAGCCAATTGTTGAAATCGAGAATATTTTCTTTATGCCATGGTGTCATTCTTAGTGAGGGTAGGATGCTACTCAGGGTCAGGGTCATACCGGCCTGGGCTATGTGATCAGAGAGCTCTTCCATGTCTCTTTTCATATAGTCCAGGGAGGTACGGATCAGGTCATTCACACCAACATGGACAATGCCAGAGTCATATTTGTATTTGTTCTGGAGTGACCTGAGTGCTTGTGTTATGTGGCGGATCTTGGCACCTGACAGGCAGCTAACAGTAACCTTCTCCTTATTCAGCCTTGTGAGTGGGACGTCAGTATGCCTTACTATAGAGTTACCTATTACTAGTAATATTGAGTGTGTAGGGCTCTGATTGCATGGCACACTGATTTTGTGAAGTTTGTGTTAGGGGTGGAGGTTGCCTGGATGTTGGGTCTGTGTTGTTTTTGCAGATTTTTATTTAGAGCCTGCGAGTATGTTTTCATGTATTTGTGTTTTTTTCTTTTGTCAGTGCTGCTTTAATGGGTCTATGTCAGACTGGTGGTGTGATACAAGTATGTCCCTTCTCCTCTTGACTGTCTGATCCAGTCTTGAGTTGAGAGAGCTTAGCCTCCAGTTTGGCTGTGTAATTGCATCTCTCGCATGTATTAGTGTTTGGTGGTAGGAGGAGGGGGTTGTCTGTGTACATGAGGCAGTTGTAACATTGCCTCAAAATGCCCAGATTCACCAGTTGAACTGGAGAGTACACCTGAAACTGCCCTTTGGACATGCCTGGATAGGTACAGTGAACTGTTTTACTGGATGACTGGTAAGGTCGAATAGAGAGCCTTGTCCTTCTGTACAGTACAGGAGGGTCTAGTGCTAGGGTTTATAAGTGCTTGCTATAGGTTTTGAGCAAGTGCCGGGCTGAGAAATGGATGTCTTGAGTATTTAACTTGAAAGTTTGTCTAGTTCCAAGGGAAAAATTGAAGAGGAGACTTTGTGGAGCTGGGAATAGTTTTACTCTAGCTAACCGGTGCGCAAACCCGGGCAAATACAGTATTTATAGCAGGGAAAAGAAAGAGATAGAAATTAGCCCAAAATGGCCAATAAACTACTAATTTCTGGGCACTCCTCCA
Source organism: Protopterus annectens (assembly GCF_019279795.1). Lineage (NCBI taxonomy): Eukaryota > Metazoa > Chordata > Ceratodontiformes > Protopteridae > Protopterus > Protopterus annectens. The sequence goes on from NC_056741.1 coordinate 916,618,420, forward strand.
GGGACAGATAGGCTGCTCAAAGCTCTCCCCTCTCACAGATGAACAGAGAACTTCCTTCTAATCCAAGTAAGGTATGGGCAAACACAGAGATTTGTAACACAGCCCTGAATTCAGCACTAACCTGAAAACTGGACTATACAAGGTTAGAAAATCGGGAAACAAGTGTATATATATATATATATATATATATATATATATATATATATATATATATATTTTTTTTTAAATAAAGCAGATACCCTCAAAAATACACTTTAAATGCACAGAAAATGATACTTATTGTTATATATCGGAGATCAGAGTTGTAGTCAATGCCCCTAGTAATAAAGTCGGAAGAAACGCAAATACAGTAAAAGCAGATGAATAAATTGCAATTTTTTATATATATATATATATATATATATATATATATATATATATATATATATATAAAACAATAGAAAACGAACAAACTGATTTAAACAAGTTACCCAGTTAACCAGTAAAAAACCTCAAAACCGAGCCCTGTTCCAGCAGTCTTCAATAAGACAAGTTCTAACTGCACACCCCTGCTTACTAGGGTGCAGCGGGAACTTTCTCCAAAAAAGATGGCCTGGATCAGTGCTCAAGTTATACAGACAAAGCTAGATTCAGCAGGCCTGAATCTGGTCTATGCTACAGCAACAAGAAGCACCAATTTCAGAAAGAAACAGTTCAAATAAGCAGGCACAATAAGCCTGTGACCAGAAATTCCCAGCTCTGAATGGCAGAATTCAGCCTCTCCTCCCACAAGAGTGCAGACCACAAACCTTAATGTAGAATAACTGGCCTGAAGCCCAAGTGCTTAAGCCAGAACTAATACACATTTAGAATAGCAGACACTGGGCCTTCAATCAACAATTCCCATCTTAGAAGGATGTAAGCTACCTGTCTTGCCACAACAGTGCAGACCACAAACCTTCTTAATGTAAAACAGCCTGTATGAAGCCAAGTGCTTAAACCAAAAGACTTAGAATAACAGTTACAGTTTAATCAGGCTACTACTAAGCAGTAATAAATGTAGCAGAATAAATAAAATTGAGTACTTTTAAGAAAAGCAAAATAAAGTAGGAACGACAAATACAGTAAAAGCAAATGAATAAAGTGCAAATTATTTATTTATTTATTTATTTATTTTTTTTTAATTTTATTTTTTTTACTGCAAGGAGAGAGGAAGAAAGAACCTAAGTGGGCTGGCCTTCTCAAATCTTCTCTCTGTATTAAGTAGAGTGAACACTAGACTCAGAATATGATCTCAAATGTGAGCAAATGAGATGGACCCAGGAGGAGTGTTCTAATACAGACTTACAGGAGGGGTGGGCAATTCCAGAGCCACCAATACTAATACCAACACAGGAACAGGGAGGGAGGGTGAGGAACTAATTGCAGAGACACACACAGCACACTGTTCAGAAACACACAATTAGGAAACAGAAAAAATGAAAATACAGTACTTTTAAAACTGCAAGTTTGTACTTAACAGAATACTAAAATACACTACTGCAAGTTTCACTTAGCTTCAGCTTCTTAAGCAGCTGTTTGTAGTCAAGCAAGTCTCTCAGGAATTGAGCATAAAAATAAATGTAGGTAGTAGACTTTCTCACTTCTAAAAACAAGGATGAGAACTGAATTATCATTTCATTGCAATTATTTGATAGGGTGGGAGTCCGATACATGTAGGAGACAGAAACGTTTTTTTTTTTTTTGTTTTTTCACATATGCAACTTATAAATAATGGCTTCCTCCTGAATTTAAGTATAATAGGACATCTGGCAGACAGTGGCTTGAATCTGAGATGTTTGCACATGCAGCTATATGCAGGTTGAGTAGAAGTGATCATTACAGATGGTGAGTAGAAAAGCAAGCAAAATATATTTTCTAATTAATTAATACCACATTTATGGTTTCAGGAAAACTGTTTTCCATATTTCAGGCACAAATACTTGCTTATTATGCACCTATAAGTATCCTTAGAACAGCTAGCAGTAGTGGATTAGCTGTCCCTGTGCTGTACATAGGTTTGGATAGGGATGTGAAGCACTATTAATGGATTATCTTAGGTTGCTTATTTACTTTACTTTTTATATTGCAGTTTTGGGTTCAGAAAGAAGAATATTGATGTTCTTCATCTCACATTGCTGCAGGTCCGGTTGTCCTCGGTCGGTCCGGCTCCAAAGTAATAGGCTTGCGAGAGGTCAAGGCGCTTAAAACTGATCAAAAAAACGCCAACTCAGGCCAGGCGCATGACCGACGCCATTTCTCAGTCTTTTTCTCTTTCTTTCCGATGCAGAAGCAGCGCTAAAAGTGCCGTTGCAGCAGGGCCGTTCTTCTGAAATTTTTCAATTCAGAGTCAGAGACAATCCAAAGTTGGCTAAGTACGCTGGGGAATATTTTTTTTTTTCTTGCCTCAGTGTTTACCGGATGTCAGAAAAAGTGAATAACTGTATTTCAATATGCCTGATTCTGGCCCAAGAAAAGGACGAACTTTCACTACATTTACAGATACAGATGGTGTTGTTAAGTGTAAGAGTATCTGGGAGAATGAAATAATGTCCAGTCTAGTATCTCTCAGGACATGTGCTTTCTGGGTGTGAGACTGAATACAGTATCCCAGATGGCCCAGATGACCCCCGACAAACAAACAAATCTTTCTTTACTCTCTACAGTTGTTGTCAGTTGTCAGGCTGACTGCAACTGGGACAGTTCTCCTTCTGGGCTTCATAATGGCATCTTGTATTCTAGTACTTCCAATGCCCAAACTGCATATGAGGAAGCTACAATGGTATCTCAAGAATGTATGACACAGCACTGCCTAAGATTTGGACACTGTCATTCAGATAATACCTTGCATTCAAATACATCAACAAGCAGGGGAGCATTCTTGTGGGAGACTGCTCTCCATTTACAAGCTTTGTCTTTCACTTTTCCCCTTCAGCCAGCTACTTCACCTTAGCAGATGTTTCTGACCGGACAACAGAACTCCTTAGCAGATGTTGATTGCAGACAAATTGTGTATTTCAGTTGGAGTGATCCTTGGATCCTCCAGAGGCTGACATTACAGACAACTCCTCCACTAACTCCACTGCTAGCGCTTTTTTTACCTCAAAAGGTTCTGCCAAAGCTTGGAAAAAAAAGGTTTCACTCATTTGCTTGGAGCATTGGAACTCTCTTCTTCAAGTATGCCTTTCCACCTCTGCCTCTCCTCTTCACCTCTGCCTCTAACAGGAGACAGGACAAGCCAAACATGATTTTAATAGCTCCAGATTGGCCTCTGATTGGCTGGTACCCATACTGTCTGGAATTACTGAGAAGTCTGCAGGAGCCTTCCTGGCCTTTTCGATCGATTCCCTCTGCTGTCTCAGGGAGAATAGTCATTCATCTCAATCATTCTTCATTCTCTACATCTGACAGCCTGGCATATTCTGTTTTAAACCTCTCAAGGTCTCAGCTTCCAACAAAGTTTTAATGTTAGCCAGGAGGCCCTAGTACAAGTACAAACATGAATAAATGGAGAAGAGGGAGATTTTTTTTTTTACAAAGGACTTTGATGTTTCTAAACCTAATTTAAGTAATTTAAGTGTTCGCTTCAATACCTTACTGAGTTATTGGAAGGTTTGTCCTCTCCTCTATAAAGGTTCATGCTGCTGCAATTTCTGCTCACTATGACTGTGACCACCATATTTTTTCAGCCTTTTTTTAAGCAATTCCTTAGAGGGGCAAAGAATATAAGACCCCGAGCCTGCATGCAGTATTGATATATGATGGAAGATTGCTTCTTTTTTGCTTTTTTGTTCTCATGTAGCTTGAGAAGGGTTTCTGAATTACAGGCCCAGTTGGCAGTTTCTTCACTTCATTTTTCCACAAGTGTCTTTTGTCTTACCAACCTTCTTCTTTTATGTAAAAAGTGGTTTCTAGTGTGGCTTAAAACCAAACTATTCATTTGCCTACTTTTATGCAAACCCCAAAAAAAATTTGAGCAGAACTTCAGGCAGGGCCCAGCAGTTGTGTTTGTTTCTTTTTTTTTGGGTTCTCAGGGCAAACCTGTTTCTAAAACAAACTATTTACTAAAGTGGATTTTTTTTTTTGCTTTCTTATTTTATCCCATCATGAAGGAGATTCCAGCTGGATTTAGGCTCATTCCACTAGGGCTACTGCCACTTTCTAGCTTTTTTGGGGGTGGCTACTAAAGATATTTTGTCCTCTTACACTTCTGCTTTGGGATTCTACCCATATGTAAGGACTGCAGCAATGTGATAGTTTTGTATTGGTACAGTTTTGTACCTACCATAAATGTAGATGTTGAAGATCCACTTACCTCCTCCTCCTCCTTCCCTCCTTCCTGGAAGGTGGTGGTGTGGTTTGTGTTGTATGTTTGTAATATTGTAATATGGTTTGGTGTTGTGGTTGGTTGGGTTTTTTTGTTTGTTTTGGTCTTTCTTAGGGCTGCCTCTGACATCTGGGGGGGAAAGAAACTGAGGAATGAACTGCGTCAGGCGCGCTTATGTACCCCCCCCCGTCCTGATGTCAGTTTGTTTTTGCTTGACGGCGTCAGCCTAATACTGGTATTCGGCCCGGCCCGGACAGCGACGCGACTACCCATATGATTCTGCAGCAATGTGGATCTTCGAACATCTACATTTATGGTAGGTACAAAACTGTACTTTTTCTTGATTTTATATGGTGGGCACTAATGAACTAGATATCTCATGTGACATGTAGAAAGAGGTAGCATTATCTGATCGCTCACCCCCTGGTATCATTAAGTTAGAAATGGGTAAGGTGGAAAGTAATCAGTGAGTGGAACAGGAAGATTTGTTTATGTATTTATTTATTGCAAAACCGTGCTTATCATTTTAAATAAGGAGATTGTGCCTTTGCCGGCTGATGGGTTGGATTATTAGTGAGGTAAGAACTGTCAGGATGGGACTATGCACCTTCTGTGTCACTGATGACAATGGTCTGTTTCTTTGTACTGAGAAGAAAAGACCACAAACTTATGATAATGACTGGATTTAATATTTGCAAATATTTTGTGCTAGACCAGATGATTTTGAGGAATGTTAGCCCCCCCACACCTGTGCCAGTGATGATGTGATATTTACTTTTTGGGGGGGGCTGAAGATAAATGTCACTGTGCAGTCTACGTGCATGGTGCACTCCACTTCCTCTGTTGGTTGGTCCTTAATGTCAGTAATAAAAGAACATGATCTTTTTATATAGGGGACTCAACCCCAGAACTAGAGGTTATAACAAGTCTACATTGACCCTTTCTATAAACCCTGTGTAAGAACTACAATCCAGAGTCTGATCTTGTGCATTGGACTCACTGACTTGTTGTATAGTACTAAAATCACAAAGTAGTTCTGTTTTACTCGCCTTGCTCATTCATTAACTTTTCTCATTGAGTCCATTTTTCCTTATGTAGCCTGCACGATCTGTACCTCCCCATCTGTATCATGATCCTTTATAGTTCTTCCATTAGCTGTCTCACTTCCTATGTCAATGGTTCTCAGTTATTTTACTATTTTTTATTAATCCCCTTTTTGTCATTAGTATTACTAGAAATATCCGTGTCTTTGTATAACAAGGTCTGTCTAGGTCTGCAATCATTGCCTGCCATTCTCTTTTGGTAATCACCTAACTTTTCACTTTCCTAAAAAAGGTGTTCCAGGCTGCCGTAACTTCCTGATCTCATCGCCAACAATTGTCACTAACCTGTGGGAATGTATTTTTCAACTTCATTGGCTTGTAAAAATATTTGTGCAGGCATTTCCAGGCAAAGATCCTAAATCACCTGGATCTAGTAGCTACTTTGGTACTTCACAGATGTCTTGCCATTCCTCTTTAAAATTTCTTCCAATTTGTTCCTCCCTTGTCTGCTTTTGGCTCCCCTTTATCACCCATCTTTTATCAAATTACTGGTAAAGTCTACTGATTGTCTTTTTTACTTGCTTCTTCTTATCTACCATCTATCGAAATATCTACTAGTCTCAGTCTTGTTTTCTTCCCCTTTAAAAGTTTGTCTCCTATTCCATTTAGATATTTTTCCCCCTCTATAGTGTAACATAGCCCTTCCTGTAAATTGATATATGTCAGATAACTCTCACCAGTTCATTCTTTTGCCCTTCCCCCCTTTTATTTTCTCCCACAAATAACTTGGTCCCCCATACCAATAGGACAGAGCTCAAAGTGCCAGTCTTGATTTTCTTTCTTCTAAATCTGTAATTTAAAATTTGGTAAATTTTACTTAAATGACTTTATTTTCAGTTATGCTCTTGTGCCCAAATATTTAACCGTTATGGCCTTTTCTGCCTATTGGCTTGTTTTAACATTATATGTGATGTTCTCAGTCTCACCTTTATTCTCACTGATGGGTCGCATCCAATCCATCAGATCCATCTCAGCCTTGTACAAAATCTCGAGGTCTTCAGCAAAGCTCATGGACATTCTACCTTACACATAATGCCTTTCCCTAACGCCCTCAGATCTCGTTTGCCGCTCTGCAAATGACATGGTTCTGGAGCAAGCTCTGGGCTAAGCACTTTTTTCTTTTCAAATAATCCTTTTACGTACTTAGTTATCTCTTTATTAGTTTAACATTAGTTTAGAGATAGTCTTTCTGTACCTTTTGAGTATATCCCTTACCATAATTTTTCACTATTTAAAGAGTAAGTGTTTATTCCCTTTCCCTACTAACGTCCATTTAAGTTAGAGGACTTTTATCCTTAACTGTTGTCCCTTTCCATTTTCTTTATCATCCGTTTGAGTTAGAGGAAAATTTCTTCTGTTTAAAAAAAAAAAAAAAAAACATATTTTTCCTGAATACCATCTGTCCGTTTAAGTTGGAGGACATTCCTGGCATATGTGTCTCTGTTTGTGTGCCTTTTTGTATTTTTCTCTTAACCTACTTTCTTATCAGGATAATGTCTCAGAAGCAAGAAGGGAAACCTCTTGGTTTCAACAATGTTAACAGTGTGGGAAGAAGATGCCCCTGAGTGTGTGTATTGCACGTGGTCTCTTCATCTCCAAGAGTCATGCTTCATTTGCCATGGTTTTTACCAAAGGGTTCTTATGGAGTATAAAAACAAGCTTGTATTAAAGGGACTGCTGAAAACTCCTTTTTCTGAGGTGATTTTTCGAGAGTCCTTATCCTCTTCAAAATCCAACAAGTCACAAAAACATTCTTCTTCTCCTCCAAAGTCTTCCTCGGAGCTGAAATTGAAAGCTCCCAGACTGTCTGCTCCAACAGAACCTGTAGAGCAGATAGCCATTTCTGGATCCAAGAGTTCATCAGAGCAACTTGAACCATTGGGTCCGACCTCTTTGGCTCCCACTGATATTAGATATAGGAGCCATTATCCATCATTGGAACCAATACTTTCTTGGCTTCCTTCACCATTCTTGAGTAAATAAAGGTCTCCAGCCCTGTCTACTCAGTCTACCAGGGGTTTGTCTGATGATGTGGATAAGGTAGTACAGAGACTTCTAAAGACACCGGCCTTGACTAAGTTGGTGCTGGATCAGAACCCAAAGGAAATGGAACCGGTGAAGTCCTCCCCATCGGTGCCTGCTCCTCTTCCTATCTGTCCCTAGTTTCAGAGACAGAAGATTTTGATGTCTAGCTTGTGTCTGTCTCGAATACTAGACCCATGGGTTCCTTGGACCCAACATCTGCTATGAGTGTTTCCATTCAGTCTGAGCAGGAGACCTCTAGGAGCTGACAATCCCCGGTCAGATCTGTAGAGCAGGTCCGGATCCAACCCTGCCTCTGGGAGCTTTGGCGTGGGTGAGTTTGGATCCTACCTCTACTTCAGAGCTTCTGTCTCCTGCGCCAGAGATACCTTTGGCCTTGACAACTCTTTTGTCGAATCCGGGGTGTTCTTTGGAGCAGGGACAGAGTGCCTTCAAGGTTATGAGGAGGGTATTGGCTACGTCCCAGTTTCAGACACAGTCTATCCTGGATCTTCCTCCCAGTTCTGTAATTTTGCCTTCTCATATACCCTCTCCACAGGACCACAGAGACCCCAGGACTTAGGATGTCCAGCAAAGGACCCCCCCTTTCTGAAATTTCCACAGACTACCCCACTGAGGAAGTCCCACGGAAGAAGACTTGCAAGAGTAGGCACCTTGACACCTCAGAGGAGTTGATCACATCTGATACTGACCTCAGTGATGCAGAAGGGTCCCCTCAGTCACCTCCTGAGGATGACTTCGACTGGCAGCCCACATCCCCTTCAGCTGAGGAGTCCATATACCTGAAGCCTTTCATGTCTCGCCCTTCCATCTCTTGGGTGATCCCTCCTTCCAAGGAGCTTATTGATTTAATCTCTCGGACGGCTTGGGAGACTTCAGACTCCATAGAGCCAACTCCAAGGAGGCCAAATAAATACATTACTGCCCCTCCTTTCTTAACTAAAGGTGTAGCAGTTGATTCCATGGTCATGGCAGCAGCCACCATTAAAGAACTATCTGAGATCAGTTCTTCTATCCATCCTCTGAATAAAGATTCCAGGTCCATGGATAGGTATGGGAAGCACATTTTTTCATCAGCAGCCTTTGCCTTGTAGTTGCTGAACTATCTGACCCACTTTACCAGATTAAAGAGGGACCTGTTGAAAGAACTGCCAGGCTCCCTCCAAGGAGCTGTAGCTGACGTGTTGTCAGATAAAGTCACCGCTCAACTCACCACCCTCAGTTCAGTCGTAAACTCTTCCATGTGACTCGTATCTTATGATGGAACGAGTAGGGTTGTGGGTTCAGGTATCTCTCTTAAGAGGCAGGCCTGGATGCACCTTTGTGATTTTGTGGAGCCTTTCAAGTCTTCCTTCATTAATGCCGCTTTTGATGCCTCTTCTCTTTTGGGCCTACAGTAAAAGAAATGCTCATTAGGTGTGAAAAGGAAAGCAAGAACTTGTCTGCTGTTGGAGTGCATTTTTCCACACCTACCAGACCCTTTTGTAAAGGTGAGAGGCAGGTAGTGCGAAGATGTGGTACAAAAAAATCATAAAGGTCTTCCTAAGAGACACGGTGAAAGTCCCCCTAGAGGCAGATGGGGGAACAGTAATGGAAGACACCGCCCTTGCAGCAGGGGAGGCCCACAGAATCAGGGCTCCAGAAAATCTTTCTTTGTTAGGCCTTTTCAGTGTTTCTGAAGGGGTACCCAATTGCTCTCCTCTGGAGGCAGTTGGGGGACGATTGTCTCTGCACCTTCATACCTGGCAAAAGATAAATGACAGATGGGTGCAGTACATAATATCCAGGGGTTACATTAGTCCCTTCTCCTTCCCCACTCCCATAAACAGATCTGTTCCAGATGTTCCACCAAGTCAAAAGCAACAAGCAACCATAGAAATTCAAAAGTTGCTAAGAAAGAGTCATCCAAGAAGTCCCTGCAGACCAGAGAGGATTTGAAACTTATTCAAGGTTATTTTTAATTCCAAAGAAAATGGGACTGGAGACCCATTTTGGATCTCAGCTTTCTGAACAAATCTGTGAAAAGGACCCAGTTCCGGATGGTGACACTGCAGTTGATACACCTATTCTTGAAAAAAGACAACTGGATGTACTGTATAGCCCTTCAGGATGCATACTCCCATATACGAATGGAAAGGCGATCCAGAAGGCACTTGCGCTTCCGGCTAGGAGCCAGTCACTTCCAGTTTTATGAGTGTTCATAAATGCATGGCAGGAGTGGCGCTCACATGAGATGCCAAGGATTCTGGGTGTTTCCATATCCGGACGAGTGGCTCATAACTGCCCCGACCAGGCATCTTCGGCTACAAGCCAGGTACTGTACTCTACAACTCTATTCCTCCCTAGGTATTACAATAAATTATGAAAATTCTGCTCTAGAGCCATGTCAGAGCTTGGTCTTCATAGGAGCAGAGATAAATACGACAACAGTGATAGCAAAACTTCCACAAGACAGAGTAAATGATCTTTGACATTATGTAAGACTGTTGATCAGGTAGAAACGAGCTTCTGCCAAACTAGTTCTCCAAGTACTGGGAAAAATGGCTGCTTCAGTTCTCATTCCCTTAGCTCGTCTTCAAGTGAGAATACTTCAGTGGTTACTGTCGATACGATGGTCATTTCTAGAACTTCCTATGATATGATCATGATAACCAATTCATAGAAAAAAGACTGCCAACGGTGGATTTACTCTTCAATGGTATCTCATGGCTGACACTTTATTCCCCCTCAACCCCAAGCCATGGTGACCATGGACTCTTCCCAGACAGGGTGGGGGGGGGGCATTATTGCCAGAAGACAGTTTAAGGCATCTGGTAGCAACATAAGGCTCATTTGCACATAAATGTCCTGGAGATGAGTGCTTTTGGCATTGCAAGCATTTTAAGACACACTTCCTCTGGGAACGATAGCAATCCAGTCAGACAACATGTCTTTCGTCTGGTGCATAAACAAACAAGGGGAAACCAGATCTTACCCCTTTTGTTGAGAAGCCCTGAGGGTCTGGCAGTGGACAGTAGCTTCCAACCGCTTTCTGATAGCAACACACATCCAGGGAAATCCAACATAATTGCAGACAAATTGGGAAGAGCCATATTATGGCCTCATGCGTCATCCCTCGATCAGAAATTTGCAGAATAGATCTTCTGAAAATGGGGCCAGCCTTGCTGCAACCTCTTTGCTTTGCCCACCAGTGCAAAATGCAGCAACTACTTTGCCCTGATCCCTCCTCCAGGGGAGCCACCAAGGGATACAGTTGTTCATGATTGGCTACCAGGACTTCTGTATGCCTTTCCAATAATTCCTCTAATCCCCAAATTTCTGCAGAAAGCCAGTTTGTTGAAAACAACAATAATCTTAATTGCCCCTTATTGCCCTCAACAAATTTGGCTCCTCTTCCACCCAACCTCAAGTTCCGGATGAACCATGGATTCTGGATCCTGTTCCAGACCTTCTGACTCACCTGCCAGGGATGGTTCATCCATAGGTTCATAGGTTCATACTAGGCTATCTGCCCTAGGGCATTTATAAGCCTAGCCAGAGTGTGTTTGGCTTTCGCCACCCATTTTAAATGAATTTTGCTATGCCCTTTTTCGAGGTTAGTATACTGTGCCTCTGTCTAACAGTGACAGAGAAGTGCTACCCGGGGTAAACCTACTATCTCCCATCCACTCATCAAGATTCCTCTTGAAGAGAGTCAATGAGGGACTCTGCCTAACCTGGACTGGGATTCCAGAGTGAAGGGAGCCTCTGGGTTATGAATCTGTCCCTCCAGCATGTCCTATTTATTTCAGTGCTGAGGTTCAAGTCTCTCGAGCGCGTAGCTCAATGGGATTTGGATTTTCTGAGGTGCAGCATGTCCATTAATTCCAGGTTGGACGTGGCTTTATACGTCAGGCACAGATCGCCTGTGAGCAGGCGGTATGCCACTGAGTAGAGCTGGAGTTTCTTTAACCGGGCAGCATATGGCATCTATTTGTGCCCTTTGATCCTCTTGGTGAGGTACTTTTGGGGTCTTTCCAGTTGCTGCAGGTGTCTGGTAAGGTGCATCCCAAAAGGGGCATTGTACTCAATTATGGGTCTGATGAGGGATGAGTAAAGAGGCACGATGACCTCCCCTGAACTAGATGTGAATCCCTTCATGATTAGGTGGGCTATATAATATGTTTTTCTAACCACTTTGGCCACGTGGTAGTCAAATGAGAGATTGCTGTCAACTTGGGTCCCCAGGTCCCTAATTACTTCTTCCGTACTTAATGGATTACCACCTATGTAGTAATTTGCGGGCACTTTGTTTTTGCAAAAGGGGATGACTATACACTTTTTGGCGTTTAGCTTGAGGCCATGGCTCTGGCACCAGTTGTCTGTTTCTATGAGGCCCTTTTGTAGGATGCTTGTGTCAGCTGGAGAGTCGATTATGGCACCCAGTTTGCAGTCATCTGCGAACTTGGCCAGCCACAGTCCTTCCGTGTTAGCGTGTACCTCCGAGAAATATATACAGAACAAGAGAGGTCCCAGGACTGAGGCTTGTGGGACGCCACTTGTAACTGGTTTGGAGTCTGACATGGCTCCAGCAATTCTAACCATGTGGGTTCTGTCCTTGAGCAAGTTTGCACCCCATCTAGTGACATAGGGGTTTATATTTAAGCTGGTGAGCTTATCTATAATGCCCGAGTGGGGTATTGTATCGAAGGATTTTGCAAGGTCCAGGTTGGCTGTGTGGACCACCTTCCCTTCGTCAATGGCCTTGGCGACTGTTTCAAAGAAATCAACCAGGTTTAAGAGGCAGAATCTGCCCTTAACAAAGCCGAACTTGGTAGGATCCAGTGTCTGTAGGTCCTTAATATTTTTATTTATGAGGTCCATGATGATCCTTTCCATAGCTTTGCAGACCAAGCTAGTCAGGCTTATGGGGCGATAGTTTCCAGGATTCGTTGAGGCACCACTTTTGTGGAGAAGGACCATTGATGCTGTACTCCACTCTTTGGGTACATATCCTGTAGTAAGGCTGAGATTGAACAGTAGTTTTATGTTTGGGTTTAGTTCTTCTTGGAGTTCATGTAGGACGCAGCCCGGGACACTGTCTGGTCCCATTGATGCTGCTTCTTTTGCTTTGGAGAGGGCGGCTCTTACCTGAGCATCTGAGATGTCAGGGGGGCAGCACTCTGCTGGGATAGATATTTGCCCTTTTGGTGGGGAAGGGGGGAGAAGTTTGCGCTGAACCTGTCAGTTAGGATGTTGGCAATGTCTGTGGGTTTGGTGTATTTTTTGTCATTTTGGACTATTTCTGAGCATATCTGGGAATTTCCACCCAGGTTTCTAACATAACTAAAGAAAGCCTTGTGATTATCCTTCGTGTCCTGTGCAATTTTTCTCTCAAAGCTGGCCTTAGACGATTTTATGAGTGCCCATAGTTTTTTGCTAATACTGATCAGAGATGCCTTCCCTTTTTGGGATTTTGCTCTATCATGTAGTAGCTTCCTCCTTCTATTGTATAGTTTGTTTATGGCTGGGGTCCACCAGACAGGACGCCTAACTTTGGAGGATTGGGTCTTGGTTTTATTTGGGATTGCATGATCCATGCATTCCTGAAGGTGTTCATAGAATGCGTTTATAAAGGATTCTGCGGTCTGGGCCATATTTTCCACAGGTCTGGGGGCTTTGAAGGATTCCACCTCTGTTTTGAGGAGTATGAAATTTGCTTTAGAGAAGTTTTTCACTGTGGTTTTCTGGGCAGGGACTGGGGTCGGGATGTGAATATCTAGTGAGATTAGTTTATGGTCTGATCTTACCAGTGAGGGATACACTTCTGGTCTGGAGCATAGAGTCCCCATGTTGGTAATGATCAGGTCTAGTATGTTTTCCACTCTTGTGGGAGTGGCAACAAGTTGTTCCATAGCATTTGAGTTTATAAATTCTAGGAACCTTCGGGCTAGGGTGTTGGAGCTAGGGTAATGCTCCCAGTCTATGTTAGGGTAGTTGAAGTCGCCCAATATAATGGTGTTTGGAGAGACCTTCATATTTTCCAGTGTTCTCAGGAAGGCCAAGTGGGGTTCCTGGGTTTGGGAGGGTGGTCTGTAGCAGGCTATAAACTGGAAGGCAGCTTTACCCACTGTTAGTTGCACATGGATAGTCTCTGATGCTTCGTGCTGTGCCACCAACCTGGAGGTGTGGGTATCTTTGACGAATATTGATATTCCCCCCTCCTTTTGTGGCTCGGTCCAAGTTTTGGGGCCGAAAAACATTGCATGAGGTATAACCTGGTAGTGCTGGGGTGCTCTCGGGAGCCTTGAACCAGGTTTCTGTTACTGCACAGATATCGATGTTCTCCATGCTAAGGAGAGTTTCGAGTGCATGCATCTTGAGGTTTAGACTTCTGGCGTTGAGTAGCATTACTCTTAGTTTCTTATCCCTTGTGATACCTATGGAGGTGGGTTTGTCTTTTGAGCCTTGCCTAAAAAAGGCACTATGGGGGTGGCAAGAGCCTTTGCCAATATCCAAAAGCCCAGGGTGACAGGTGCAAGCCATCCCTAGCGAAGCATTGTGGCTTGTTGAGCATGTCATCCCAGGCAGACAGGCATTGGATCCCCTTTGAATGACACCAATACTTAAGCCAATTGTTGAAATTGATCATCTTGTCTTCATATTGTGGCATCATTCTTGGTGAGGGTAAGATGCTACTCAAGGTCAGGGTCATACCGGCCTGGGTTACATGCCCAGAGAGCTCCTCTATGTCTCTTTTCATGTAGTCCAGGGAGGTACGTCTCAGGTCATTCACACCAGCATGGACAATGACTGAGTCATATTTGTACTTGCCTTGGAGTGACCTGAGTGCTTGTGTTATGTGGCGGATCTTAGCGCCCGACAGGCAGCTTACCGTGACCTTCTCCTTGTTCAGCCTGGTGAGCGGGACGTCAGTGTGCCTGTCGATAGGTTCACCTATTACAAGTGTATCAGGTGTGTTGTTTAGCCTTAAGGGCTGTGACTATTCGGCACACTAGCTTTGTGAGCTATGTGTTGCACGTGTTTTGTTTTGGGGTAGCGGTTGTTTGGGTGTCTGCTTTGGAGGTCTCTGCTGCTTAGGCAGATTTTTATTTAGAGCCTCCAAGTATGTTTTTGTGTGTTTGTGTTTGGTTTGCTGTTGTGGTAGGTCTATGTGAGACTGGAAATGTAGTGAGTGTGGTTTCCTTCTCCTCCTGACTGGTTACGCCGGTACTGAGTTGAGAGAGCTTAGCCTCCAGTTTGGCTATATGGTTGCATCTCTCACATGTGTTGGAATTTGTTGGGAGGAGGAGAGGGTTGTCTGTGTACATGAGGCAGTTGTAACATTGCCTCAAGATTCCCAGATTCACCAGCTGGACCAGAGAGGAGATTGACAACTGACCTTTGGACATGCTAGAATAGTATTGGGAATTCCTTTATAATTGAAAAAAGGGCCAATGGGGAACAAAGTACTCAAGGGGAGTTTGTGAGGGTGTAGTGCTTTTAATTTTTTAGTGCTGACTTATATAATTGCTTTAGTGAGCAAGTGCCAGGCTTTAGAGTGGGAATAGGATGTTTATTATGAGAACTAGATCAGTTCTAAGGGAAAAAGTGAAGAGCAGACTTTGTGGAGCTGAGAATGGTTTAAACCCAATTAAGCAGCGCTGCCCGATGCTGCTCTATGCGCAAAATCACGCAAAGCTGCACTAAAGCGGGTTTTATACAGGGGGACTTGAAAGAGCTAGAAATTGGCCCAAAACGGCCAATAGACTACCAGATTCTTGTGCTGGGAACACTCCTCCAGGGATAGATAGGCTGATCCAAGCTCCCCACTGCCACTGGTGAACAAAGAAGCCTCCCTTTATCCAAGAAAGGAAATGGGCAACACAGGAACTTTCCAAAAGTCCAGAATACAGCAAAGCCTGTATTTGGACTACTCTAGGTCAGGAAAGACGGGAAACAAGGAAAATTTTTTTTTTCTTTTTTGCAACAAACAGTAGGAAAATGCAATAAATATGCAACACAGGCTAGCTCACTTGAGTGTGTAGCCTCAACAGGTAAATGCAACAAACAGGACAAACTTTAAAAGTGCAGGTGCAAAAACAACTTTAAACAGTTTAAAACAGTTCAAGAAGCAGAAATACTTGCAGTTTAGCTAGATCGGACAGTCGCCCAGGTAGTAGCAGGAAAACAAACACTTTTATCAGGTTAGCAGTCACTCTTTTAGCCTCTCTGCTGCTAGCACCACTCTGCAGGACCAGTCTGAACAGTCTCAGACTAACAGCTTGGATGCTCCATTTCCCCTGATTGCTAGGTTTCCTTTCCTCTCGTCCCCAGTAAAACATATTTTGTTATCTTCCCATAATTCTTTTACACATGAACTGTACAAAGGTAAATGGAAGAGATTTGTTTCATTGGCCAGCAATAGACAAATAGATTCCTTTACTGCACCCATTCATTCTTTTGTACAATTTTTGGCTAAGCTTTTCAATGAAGGTGCTACTGCAGCCACTAACTTTGATTAGTCCTCCTTGATCCATATCATACCCACTTCCTCCCATCTACTATTCCTTTTCAAAGTTCAAAATAACAAATAAACCTACGTCCCCTCCCCTCAACCTCCTCCTCCTTCTCTCCTATAGAATTTTCTTGCTTTTCTGCACTCTCTAACTGTAAGGATCCTGTAACAACTTACAGAAATATTAAAATATTATTGCATTTTGAATTGTTTCTAATTCACTAAAACAAAAAAAAAAAAATGTATTTAATGTATATATTTTGTGTATGTATATCTGTCTGTATATAATAATTTTTTTTTTTTTTTTATTTTTCTTTTTCTCCTCCCGGGCCGCTGAAAATGGACATGCATCCAGTCGGACCTTCCCGGTTAACAAATGTAAAATAAATAAAATAAAAAATAAACTATATAGAGTACAGTTGGCAGCAATTTCATATTTTCATATAGGAGAAACTGGTTCTGGTATCATATCAAACATACTTTGTAAAGCATTCTTAAAGGGAACTGCTAGGCTAGGACCCCCATATAAAAACCCATCCCCACCTTGGGATCTGAATTTTATATTGTCAAATATTATCTGTCCTCCCTTTGAGCCATCTTCTTTCAGTGATTTGAAGTATCTTTCCTGGAAAACACTCCTCATAGTGACCATTACCTCAACAAGGAGAGTTTCAGAATTACAAGCATTATCTGCCAAGCCACCGTACCTGGTATTTCATAAGGATAGAGTTTCTTTACGCAGCAAAGCGTCATTTCTGCCAAAAGTTGTGTCTAAAACTAACCTCAGTCAATCTATTGAGTTGCCGGTATTCTTCTCAAACTTTCAAAATAAAGGAGAATATTCATTGCATTTACTAGACATTCACAGACAATTACATTTCTACCTACACAGGAGTGCAGAAATCAGACAACTCAGATCAGCTATTTGTTTCTTACTCTGATGTCAGGAAAGGCCTACCAGTATCCAAATGCACCTATCCAAATGACTTTCACAATGTATTAAATTAATATACAGTTCTAAGAACAAAACTCTTGCTAACCCTGTTAAAGCTCATTTCACTAGAGTGATAGCTACTTCTGCAGCCTTTCAAGCTAGGCTACCTTTGGATAATATCTGTGCTGCAGCAACATGGGCAAAGCCTCATACCTTTATTACTCATTACAAAATGGATTTGGCCTCTAGAAGTAGAGCATCTTTTGGTTCTATAGTTCTGAGGAATATTCTCCCATGAGCCACCCAAGAATCAGGTAGCTTGGGATATGGTTCCATGAGTGAGAATAAAGGCAAGATTGACAATATCACATAAAGAAGTTATGTACTTACCATAGCATTCCATGTGTGTTGCCCATCTCGACCTATATTTTCACAACCCGGCGTCCATACTCCCTGCCTATACTCCTGGGAGACAGAGTATCACTAATTGGATATTATAGGACTCTATAGCCTCAGAAATAATCTTTTCTATTAAGCCATGAAGGCTGTACCTCTAATATGAGTTATCAGGACAAACAAGATCTGAGAGAGTTAGGAAGGGCATTATGATTAAGGTAGAATGCTTACAAGCTTTGCTGAATGCCTAGAGCTTTTATAAAAGGCCGGGACAGATCTGATGGATCGGATCCAACCCATCAGTGAGAATAAAGGCCAAGATGGACAACATACATGGAACATTTTGGTAAGTGCATAACTTATTTTTCTTTCCACTTAGAAGTGTACCCTACATTTTGGAGATAATACACTAACCTAATTTGAGCCACTGTAAAGTACTCCTGGAGGTGTGACAGTGATCGCCCTCTGTCCTGTGTGGCAGAATAATTATTACAACAGCTTGAGCCACTTATTTATTTGTTTGTTTCTTTATTTGTTTACCGGGAGGTCTACTGGGCCAGGGTGAGCATGTTTTCAGTAGAGGCCTGGGGAGAAAAGCTCTAAAAACAAACATGATAAAGCTATAGAATCAAAATACAGAAATCAAGTGGCAATGGTACAGAACACTAAATTACAGAATAGATAATTCAATAAAATAAATAATATTAGTTATATAGATGTTAGATTTTAAGTATGCAAGCCAAACAAGAGTACTGTTTATGACATGGGATAATAACAAATGTGTTAACAATACAGTATTGCAGTTTTGCAGCAGAGAGGGAAAGATGGAGAGCAGCAGATTAAAGATTCTGAGAGTGAGGTATAGCCTTAAAGCTATTACTATATAGGCATCAAGACTGAATAGACGATACGGTAGGTAACTGATGTAGTAGATTGTGTGTGGCTGGTGGCACATGTTGGACTTAGTAAGTTGGAAGCACTGAATGTGTATATCAGGAGTCTGAGCCATAAGTGAGATGAGGAGGAAAAGTGTGAAGGCTAGGATTATTATTTTTTTTAAATACTCTGTGCTGATACATATATAATTAATGGTACTTCAAACATTTTAACAGCCTAAATCTTCAGATCTTAGTCACTTATTTCAGCTTCTCACTTCCTAAACTGTGCCAGTATATTCTGTTTAACTGTCTCTCAGGACAGCTGTTGCTCTTTTTGCTAGCCAAACTGCCAGATATTTATTGTATAATGTCCCAACAGATAGGGATAGTCCTGCCCTACTGAAAAGGTGGGGCCATATTTAACACATATTGCTATAAATTTCTTCTCTCTTATTTTATATTCAGAAATCGGGTTAAACTCTCTTAACATACTGAACAATTTTGATATGTCATCTTCCCGGTTATGTAGAGTATGATATCCGCAAACATTGCCAACTTCTTCAGCCCAATACCACTTTCACTCCTGCAGATTGGACTGATGAATTTTCTGTGCTAAAGGTTCCAAATATTGAATGCGCAATGGGGGGAAAGTGGGTACCTTTGTCAGGATTATGCTGCCATTAATCTTAATTAGGGCTTTTGTATAATCTCTGAAATAACCTAATAAAGCCCATTCTTCCCACTAATCTCCAAAGAAAACCCCAGTGAACTCTCAAATGCTTTCTCCACATCTAATGCTTACAACATTAATTAGTTCCCTTTCTCCTCAACTGCTAAGTGGATCATGTTTGTTTTTACTTATGTATTGTAAAATATCTGCCTTCCCATAACAAATCCACATTGCTGTTCATTAATTAATTGAGGGAGAAATCTTGCTACCCTCTCTGCCAAGATAACAATGAATGGTTTATACGTGTGATTTAGTATCACTATAGAAAAAACTGAACCTTTGTTACGTGGGTCTTTTTGTTCTTTTAAAATTAGGATTATCATTGCTTTGTGTCATGATTCCAGAGGCTACATTATTTTCTAAGATCTCACTGCTGATTGGAGAATTTTAGCATACAGGCGTGGTAAGGAAAAACCACCAGCACAGTACATTGCTTATGCAGGTATGCAGGTCATTTCATTGTAGTAATGTACTTTACAATCTGATGTTGTCAGTCTTCATTCATTCTTGACTGACTGATTCGGTTGCGGCCTCTCAGAACTGACTCTGCTGTTATACATAGCTCGCGCCAGCCAAAAACTCTCAAGCTAAGGCTTTACCACAGTCCCTCTCTTCCCATTACCTCAGATCTTGTTTGCTGCATAGAAGAATGGATGCATCAACCGATGCTCTCCGCTAAGTGCTTTAAAATTTCTATTTTTATTGTTTCTAACGATAGTTGATTAAAACACTTTATTTCTTTCACTGGATAGTTTTGCTACCTTATTTTTGAGTGTGTGACTGCTTTACGACTATTTCTACTCACCCCCTTTTATCTTATGATAACTCTTATTATGATCATTGGTAACAGGCCTCCTCCCTTTCCTTATTGCAGTTGGTAGTCTTAGATACCATTGTTGGTATCCTCTTCCCCTTTTCTCCTTTCTTCTTTTCCTCTCTTTTTGTGCGTGTGTGTGTGTGTGTCTCTTGCCCAACTGTATTTTGATATGTCGGAGAAACAAAAGGTGACATCAGGTTTCAAGCAGTGTCAGGACTGTAGCAGAAAGATGCCCAATTCTGATGGACATCTTTCTTGCGTGTACTGTTTGGGTGCCCCTCACTTAGAAATAACTTGTAATATTTGTCAGGGCTTTAGCATCCATACTTAAGCAGAGAGGCACAATAAGCTTATCTTAAAAGGCTTGTTGAAATATCCCTTTACTGAAGCCCTATCTAAGGCAGAGACTTCAAAATCTCCTAAGCTAGATGTATAGAAAAAAGTCACTCTGTGCTAACCTCCCCTAGGGTACATGAAGTCTGAAAAACCACAGGCTCCGATGGTTTCTTCAGAACCAAAAGCCGAAGTACCAAAAGTGACAGCAGCATCACCTCCAGCACCGAAAATGACTAAATCCACATCGGTGCCATCAGTCATTGAACTGACTCAAGCCTCTTCGGCGCCGATTACCTCTTTGGCTCTGACAATAGTTTCTGCTCAACCACCACTATCCTCTCATTTGGTTCCACATTCCCCGTCCATACGGCAGCCTATGGTGCCGAAAGTCGATCCAACGATTATTCCCAGGTCTAGATATTCCCCTTCAGTAGATCCATTTTTGGTCAACAACCAAGCCCTTTTTTCGATAGGCCTGAGTCCCTTTCGGGAATGCCAATCCATTCCTCCAGGATTCTCTCAGAATTAGATATAGTCAGATTGATGGACCAGCCTTTGGCAGCCAGAGGCCTCCCTCCACCTTCACAAACCTCTCTCTCACCCGGAGCCAAGGCTTATTCTCCAAGGACTCCACCACTTTATCCTCCTTCAGCCTTCTTTCAGGATTTGGAGTTTCCCACTTGGACACTTCCGGTATCAGCTACCTCGGTGCCAGAATCGACTCTGTGACCTTTGGCTCTTTCTGATCTGTTGCACAACTAGGACTCTGGTTTGGATGTTGGTTGCAAGATCCTTTTGTTTCCACAGTGCTATCTACGGCCATCAGGGACATGGCAGTTTTAAGCCCTCTCTTGGCTCCTACTCTGGGTGGCAGCTCATCGGAGCGGGGTGTGACCCCGGTTCCGAGGTTGTCTTTCTCGGATCTGGGCTCCCATCCCTCTTTGGGCGGGCCTGCCTTCCAGATTATGGAGAGAGCTTTGTCCTCAGCAGGCTCCCAGCTGGTTCTATCCTCGTCGTAGTGCCATATTTTTGTTTCCTCTGGTTCGCAGTTGTCACAAATTGCTACATATGGACAGTGGGCACAAGAGCTGCAAGACACCCCAGTTCACAGTTCCCACTCTTCATAGTTCTTAGAACCTCCCCCTGAGGAGCCACCCCATAAGAGGACATGCAAGAGGAAGCACCTAGATTCTCCAGAAGAATCAGTCACTGAAGACACAGATTACAATGAAGGGGAAAGGTCCCCACAGTCACCCCCGAAGATGTCTCTTTTGGAGACATCCTGGAAATATTAAAACAGTGTGGTGAATGGAACCCCTTAAACCTATGCTCTGAGGAATCTATGCTCTTTCAAGCTTTTCCTGCCCACCCTTTTACTTCTTGAATGACCCCACCCATTGACAACCTAGTTAAGTTGATCGTACAGCAAGCGCGGAAGGCTCCTGACTCCATAGAGCCTATTTCCCCAGAGACTGGATAAGATTCTTTCAGCCCCAGAAGATTACCCTCATTGGTCTAAGGGTCTAGCAGTGGATGCCATGGTGGCAGCGGTGGCCACCAAAAAGGAACTCACTGAAGAGAGTTCCAATGTCCATCCTCCTAACCGAGAGTCTTGGACGATGGACAGATTTGGGAAGCGGATCTTTGCTTCAACGACCTTCGCTGTTATGTCCTTGAACTTCTTGGCACACTTTACTAGACACCAAAGGGATCTGATAACTGAGCTTTCAGACACCCTTGCAGGAGCAGTGCCTGATGGGGTTTGAGATAAGGCTGTCTCTCAGCTTGCTACCCTGGAGTCCATCTCAAATTTGTCCATCTGGCTTATTGCTCATATAGCCGAAAGGACGTCTAATGCAGCAGGTATTCGGCATTGCTATTAGGTGTCATGCCTGAATGCACTTGTGTGATTTCACAGAACTCGTTAAGTCTTCCTTTATCAACGCTCCTGTTGATGGTACTTCCTTGTTTGGTTTGAAAGTCAGAGACACAGTAGTCAGGTGTGAAAAAGAAGGTAAGACCCTTTCTGCTGTGAGCATTCATATTTCCTGCTCCACAATGACCTTACTCTATGAATCAGAGGAGTGGAAAAATGTGGTTAAAGACCACCCAGGGGCCTTTTCAGGACACACATGGTGAGTATTCCGCCTGGGGCAGAGGGGAGAACTCTTCTGGAAGACGAACCCCCCCCCCCGTATTAGAGGGGGTCCATGTAACCAGGGCTCCAGAGATTCCTTTTCTGGACAACCCTATCAGTGCTGCTAAACAGAGGCCCAATTGCTTACCTCTGGAGGCAGTCAGGGGAAAATTTTCTCTGCACCATTCAGCCTCACTTCCAATAACCTCGGATATCTGGGTGCAGAAAATAATTACCAGAGGTTAACACATTCCCTTCAGTCTTTTGCCAAAACCCCAAAAGCCAATCCCTGATGTTCCACCCAGTCAGAGGGATCTAGCAGCAGTAGTAGAGATTCAAAAACTGCTTCAAAAAAAGAGTCATCCAAGTAGTCCCACCAGACCAAATAGGATCCAGATTCTACTCAAGGTTCTTTTTAGTGCCAAAAAAGACAGGGGACTGGAGACCAGTTTGGATCTCAGCCTGTTGAAGAAATTTGTACAACAGACAAAATTCTGTATGGTCACAGTTCAGTCTGTCCTTCCCTTTCTAGAGAAAGATGATCGGATGTGCTCTATAGATCTTCAGGACGTGTATTACGACATAAAGATGGAAAAGCGCTCCAGAAGATATCTCCGCTTCCAGCTAGGAGCAAGTCATTACCAATTCTGAGTGCTGCCTTTCGCTCTCACCACAGCCCCCAGGGTGTTCACCAAATGCATGGCAGTTGTAGCAGCTCATTTTAGACTACAGGGATTCCGGGTGTTTCCATATCAAGACAACTGGCTCCTCACTGCCCCCTCCAGGCATCTACTGCTTTCCTCCATAGACTTCATTCTACATCTTGCCAAAACACAGAAAAGTCACAGTTGACTCCCATGCAGGATCTGGAGTTCATCGGAGCAAGATTAAATACAGTATCCTGTGTAGCTTCCCTTCCTCTCCACAGGCCGTTGAAGCTAAGATCGCAAGTTCAAGTAATCATTTCCTAAAACAAAGTCCGTGCTTGTCTGGTACTAGAAGCTCTGGGAACCATGGCAGCAACAATAATGTTAGTTCCTTTAGCCAAGGTATCACATGAAGCTGCTTCAATCGCTCTTGGCATCACAATGGTCACTTCTAACATACCCTATGTCCCATCCAGTCTGGATAACAATTGCAGTCTTGATAAATCGCTGCAAAAAGGATTTATCTTGGTGGATGAAGCCAATAGAGAATCTATGGGGTTGTCCCTTTTCCCCCCTCTCAGCCCAAGGTCCAATTGACCATGGATGCTCCCCAGATAGGGTGGGGGGCATTATCTGGGAAAGACTGTTCAAGGCACTTGGTCCCTGCAAGAGGCCAATTTGCACTTCAGTGTCCTAGAACTGAGGGCAGTGCTTTTAGAGTTGCAAGCATTCCAGGCTGTCCTTCCTTCAGGGACAATTGCAGTCCGATCAGACAGCATGTCCATAGTCTGGTATATCAACAAACAGAGGGAAACCAGGTCCTACCTTTTATGTTGGGAAGCTCTAAGAATTTGGCAATGGGCAATCACTTCCAGACACTTTCTGATAGCAATGCATATGCTGGGGAACTCCAATGTGAATGCAGACAAACTGAGCAGATGTATCCTCCTGCCTCATGAGTGGTCTCTCAATCCCAATGTAGCAACTAAGATCTTTCGTCAATGGGGTCAGCCTTGCTATGACCTGTTCACTTCTCTCATAAACCATAAATGCTTCCCCCTTGCGGTGAGTCCCTGAGAGATGCACTTCTTCTGGATTGTCCCCCTGGGACTCGTGTATACCTTTCCCCCAATTCCACTGATCCCCCAGTTTCTGATGAAAGCCCAATGGTTGAGGAGCAAAGTGATTCTCATTGCACCTTACTGGCCCCATCATGTCTGGTTCCCCTTTCTTTGGCATCATCTGGTTCACCAGCCGTGGATTCTGGACCCAGCTCTGGACCTACTGTCTCACCCTTAGGGCCTGGTGCATCCCAGTTTTCAAAATCTCAAGCTGATGGCTTGGTTTCTCCAATTCCAGTAATTGCCAGGCAGAATAACTTTTTTCTCTCCAGTGCAAAAGATACTTCTGGCTTCCCATAAGCCTTCCACCAGGAAGCTTTATGTAAGCAAATGGACATGATTTTCAGTTTGGGCGTGTACAAACTGCACAGACCCTTTCTCGGCTTCACTTGATAAGGTCCTGGAATATTTAACTACCTTATTTGAAATGGGGGCCTCTACTTCTACAATTAAGGTTCATTTGGTTGCCATTTCAAATTTTCATAACAGGTTTGATGACCATTCCTTGATGTCTCATCATATATGCAAAATTTTTCTTAAAGGTGCTGTGCATTTAACCTTTCAAAGCCCTTGTAGCACCATGGGATTTGACTTTACGATGTCTAGTATGACCATCCTTTCAGCCAGCAGCTACTTGTGACCTCATGTTTTTATCTTGGAAGACCCTCTTTCTAGTAGCTATCACGTCTGCTAGGAGAATTTCAGAGTTACAGCCTTTGTGTGTTTATCATCCCTATATCATTTTTCACAAAGAAAGAGTATCAAGTAGAACCAATCCCACCTTCTTTCTCAAAGTGGTATCAGAGTCTAATATCAACCAGTGCATAGACTTGCCAGTCTTCTTCCCAAATTTTACAAACAAAGGAGAGTACTGTTTGCAGTTGTTGGACATCCGGAGATGATTACATTTTTACTTGGACAGAATGAAATCTTCTAGAAAATAAGACCAGCTATTTCTGTCATTTTCAGGACCTAGAGTGGGCAAACCTATATCAAAGGTCACCTTGTCAAAATGGCTAACAGACTGCATTATCTTTATATAAAACCAAAATAAACTCAAGCTGTCAGCTACAGTTAGAGGTTATTCTACTAGATGTTTCCACTTCAGTGGTTTTCCATTCCAGGGCGTCAAGGGAAGACATATGTGCAGCTGCAACTTGGACTACTACACATACCTTTATTACTCCTTACAAATTAGACATGGTCCCCAGGGGAAGAGCATCCTTTGGCTCTATGGTGCTCAGGGATGTCCTTCCTTAGGGCCGCCTAGGATCTAAAGTAGCTAGGGACTTTGTCCCATCAGTTAAGAATGAATGAAGATTGGCAACATCAAATAAATACATTATGTTCTTACCATAACATTCCATCTGTGTTGTTGATCGTAATTCATTCTTGACATCCCACCCTTCTGTCCCCTCCAAAAGACTTCTGGAGGTTTGGACCTAGTCCTGGGATATTATAGGGTTATACATTAGACAGGGCTTCTGTATTTTCTTAACTACTAGGCAAACTCGATCTGAGGTAATGGGAAGAGAGGCATTGTAGGGTAGAGCCTTAGCTAGAGAATTTTTGGCTGGCACTAGCTATGCATAACGGCCCAGTCGGTTCTGAGAGGTCGGTACCAAACCCATCAGTCAAGAATGAATGAAGATCGACAACACAGATGGAACGTTATGGTAAGAACATAACTTCTTTTTATACTATGTTTTCTTTAAAAAAAAAAAAAAGTAAGTCTGAAACTTTAATGTGGGTTATAGTTTTTATGATGTTTTCAATACTGGTCTTCTGTTTAAAAAAAAAAAAAAATTGTACTCTGGCGACGAGAAATGTTTGAAGTAAAATCCAAGATGTTCCTGAAACTTGAGGAGGACATTTGATGGTCACTTCACGGAATCTTGTGTTATAGTTTCTTGCTTTTGTATATATTTCAGTAATGAAAGTACCATTCCTTCCCTTTTTTAAGCTTTGGTGGATTTTCAGAACTGTAAGCATCTGAGTGAACTTCCTCTTTCAGGTTCTTACACAGTTCCCCTAAAAAGGAATTATAGTGCATAAATGCACTATTTTTTAATACAAGCCAAAATCACATCAGCAGCAATAATTATAGCAAGTTCTGTTCTAAGTAAAACTTAAGAATCAGAAGAACGTGAAAGGAATGAGTAATAGATTTTGTTCAGTAAGATATGCTAGAATTTGAAGTTAAACCTTGGCATATTTACTTTACCTATAGTTTTACATAATTAAGTTATATATTTTATTATTCTTTAAAAAACCTGATTGACTGTGTTGTGTTTTATTTAGCTTGTTGTTTATTTCAGTATTTGTTCAGTAATGAAAAGGTACTGTTCCCAAACTTGGACTCTCTATGGTAAGGGGGCAGGCTACACTTAATACTTAAGTAAATATGTTAGCATTTTTATAGGTTTTCCTGTTGTTAGATAATCAGTGTATTGGCATTTAGCAATGTTTTTCCAATAATCCAACGGAAGTTGCAGAAGTATTTTCGTACTGTAATCAAAATGACAAGGAAGAAGAGTAAACAACATTATTGATTTGTTTTCTCTAACACAGACTAATCAACCTGTTAATCTGCCAGGGTTAAATGTGAAAAACTGTAATGTGTGGCAAACAGCAAATATATGGAACACCAAAATGCTGTACTTTGTGAATAACGTACACTTTTCATTATAAATGGATGATATTTTTATACAATAAATTATTCGATTGAAGTTTCTGCATTCTGTTTTGCTGTCACATTCTTCAATAAAGTTTGTTTCTGTGTAGTCATGTATACATAGTAATAGCATTGGCTGAGACGTATTTACATATTGAACAGAGCTTAAGACTGTTACGCAGACAAAGTGCCATACCACAAAGCAACACAGTCTTCAAATAACCATGGATTAACCATGGATGGTACAGAAACAGAATGCAAGCAGTGCATGTATGACATATGCATATGACAGCCATGAACCATATGTTGTTTGTTTATTAAGATAATATTGTTTCTTACTTTTCCCCTCCTCTGCATCTGTCAGCTGTCAGCTACCCTGATAGATGTTTAGCTCATTTGTTCCATTAGTTGGGGTGTCCTAACTGTACAAGGGCAAAAGCCAGCTGGAGGAGGCTGTCATCCAAATAGCCTCAGAGGAATTGTTATCCTTGTCTGATCCTCATTTCACTATATCTTAACTGGTGTGCTTTTATCCCAGTAGTGTGCAGGTCTGGTTTCACCCCCCCAACCCTACCAGACTGCCTTTGCTCAGGATCGGACCTTAAGTGTCTCCAGCCTGGGGAACTGCAGTACACTGTCTCATTCTAGATGCAAGCTGTGAAACTGTTTCTGCATAGCCCTATCCCCACACCTCGGTTGCTAACAGGGACACGTATGTCGCCATGAGGGCCTGCTACACCATATCCTTGTATATGCGTTCTTCCACTTGCACTTTCAGTGCAGTCTACCACCACCAGCTTGGTAGCAGTAAATCTGAGATACAGAAATAAGATTTGTAAAAACATTCCTTTTTTGGATATATGTATATTCAAAGTTAGTGAGTTTTGCATATATCTCCAGGCTTCCCTGCCTTCTGTCACTTGCAAGCCTCCGCAGGCTGGTGTCGACCATAGCCAATCAAAATCACCAAAAACCAAGTGTTAGTCGCTCAACCAGGACCCGAGCCACTCAAACTCAGATCATCAGTGTTGTAGTCAGGGCTTTACCCCTCAATGAAAAAGATGGGGGCTTATCATGATAACATTGGAACATTAGTGATTACAGTCATGGATTAAACCATGTCTGTTATGTATGATGTTGTTTTGTGGGATGTTTTATTCCCAGTTCCCCTCTGTAAATGGGCTGTACCCAGTAGTGCTAACTTAGTTAGCAACATAAATAAATAAAACAGTACCAAACTGCATTGGAGAATGGTTGAAAAAGATAAATAGTATTTATTTAAGGGTGTCCTTTAACTAAAACTAGGAAAATAAATCCAGTGATAATTGCTGGCATACTCACCACAGCAGAGCGACATCACTGCCAGTGTGCAAGAGACACCATTGGCACCAAATGTTCTTCATTATAATCATTGTTGCAGTAGCCTTAGCTGTATGGATTATATCCTTCTAAGGATATAACAGTCAGCCAGCTTCCACACACTTAAACCATTAGTCATCTTCAAGTGACCTGACTAAAAAGAATGGTTTTGGTACCAACCTCTTCAGAGCTTTCCTGCTGCTGAACACCACACCCCTCTTTTGGGCTTTCAAGGCTCAACGCTTAGCTAACACTGGTCCATTGCTGGCAATTAAGTTCCCTTTTGGGGGGAAAAAACTTACACATTTCATTTTTATATTAGAAACTCTACTTTATTTCTGAGAATATAATTATTTTAAGCTAAGAAAGTGTTTTTATTAACTATCGTATTATTTTTAGTAACATTTAATCAGAGCATTACTTTAGTGGAAAAGTTCTGTAATGTAAAACTACTTTTTCTCTGTTAAAGTTATATTACTTTTGAGGGCTGGGGTAAGTGTTTAAAGT
Organism: Protopterus annectens; assembly: GCF_019279795.1. Classification (NCBI taxonomy): domain Eukaryota; kingdom Metazoa; phylum Chordata; order Ceratodontiformes; family Protopteridae; genus Protopterus; species Protopterus annectens. The sequence continues at coordinate 916,646,944 of NC_056741.1, forward strand.
GCTTTTTACTGTGTTTTTTTTTATTTTGTTTTTGGTAGAAAAGTTACTTTTTTCGTACTTCTAAACTGTTTTACTAACTACTGCTGCCAGGCATCTTTTTCAGCTTAACCTTGGAACAATTTGCTAGTTTCTCGGTTCTTCCTTCTTCCAGCCATAAAAAGAAGAAAATTACTAAACAGCCTTTGCAAACACAGCAGGCTGCTAACATAACTCAGATGCAGATGGGTGACACTGTTGTGGACATTTCTGGTTCTTCAGACTGTTCCTCTTTTTTCTTGGCTTCCACTGGTGTGTACTGTTTACAGCCACCATAGATGGGGGGGAGGGGTTAGACATATCCTTTGCAGCTGTTGGAGTGCCCTTGTGGGCAAGGAAGCACCACTCTTCAGTCCTGGGAGAAGGGGCATGGAATGCAGCCCTGCCTTGCCAGAATGTTGTATGTATCCCTGGGGAAGTTTTTCCTGGCAAAAGTGATTCTGCTTCTTCAGAAATTCCTGTTAAAAAGGAGCAAAAACGTAAACATATTTCTTCTCCTGTCTCAGTCACTTTCAACAAGAGCGATTTACTGGGCTTTACTCAGGATTTAGTTTAGGATGTTGACCCTTCAATTTTAACTGTTTCTGGTGAAAAACAAAAGGGAGTCTTCATTTTCTGAAGAGGTTCAAAGTTTTGAACCACAAAATGATTGAGCCCTCTCCACAAAGGAGGAGCGACTACAGACCCTGGGAACTATCTCCCCATTAGCCTGACGAGTCTGATATGCAAAGCTATGGAACGCATCATCATGGACCTAATAAACAAGGATATATAGGAATCTCCAAACTCTGGATCCCACACAGTTTCTTTTTGAGAAGGGTACATCATGCCTGCTCATCTTGGTCAATTTCTTTGAGTCAATCACCAAAGCTGTGGATGAAGTCATAGTGGTTCATACAGCCTACCTTGATCTGACCAAGGCCTTTGGTACCATTCCCCACTCAGGAATCATAGAAAAACTCGCTAAGCTAGGCATCAACCCCTGTATCACTAGGTGGGTTGCAAACTGACTCGCAGGTAGAACCCAGAGTGTGAAAGTAGCTGACTCTCAAGTCAGACTGCTGACCAGTCACGAGTGGAGTCCCACAATGTTCAATCCTGGGTCCTCTCCTGTTTGGTATCTACTTCTCTGAAGTCCAGGCCAACACGAAGGGACTCTGGCTGACAAAGTTCGCAGACGATTGCAAGTTGAGAGCTATTATTAACTCTCTGAGTGATGTTGACATCCTACAGAAAGGCCTCACGTTGAGACCAACGACTGGTGTCAGAACCATGGCCTTAAGCTCAATGCCAAAAAATGTGTTGTCATCCCCTTTGGGAAAACCCAGTTCCTATGAATTACCACATCGATGGTAGCCCACTGAACACAGAAGGTGTTATAAGAGATCTGGAAACACAGGTTGACAGCAACCACTATCTTTTGACCACTACATTGCCACTGTGGTAAGAAAGTCCTTCTATGTGGCACATCTCATTACTAAGGGTTTTGCATCCAGGAAGAAAGAGGTCATTGTCTCACTCTACTCTTTCCTTATTAGGCGAATCATTGAGCACAGTGCATGTACCTCACTAAACACCTGCAACAACTACAGAGGCCACAAACGTACCTCACAAAGAGGATGCTAGGCCTTAAACATTTGTACTATATGGACAGACTAAAAAAAATTCCAGCTATTCTCTGTCTCGTATCGCCTGTTGAGGCAATCACTGCTTGACTTTCAAAGTAATGTCTGACCCAGCTCTGTTAGAAATGCTACATCTAAAGAAATCCCAATCCTTCCACACCACACGCTCCAGAGACCTCAACCTCATTACCACAATCAACAGAACATGCTGGAGGGACAGGTTCATAACCCAGAGACTGTCCATGCTATGGAATAGACTTCCCATACATGTCAAGCAGAGCACCCCACTGGCCTTCTTCAAGAGAAATCTTGATGAGTGGATGGAAAATAGAAAATTTACCCCAGGGATCACTCCAGTTGCTTTACTCGACAGAGGCACTGGGAACTAAGGTCGGGTGGCACAATGCCAGGGTAATCCTATGAGCTAGGCTTGTAAAGGCCCCAGAGCCATTAGCCTAGTACACACCTATGAAAGGAGAGATTTTACTTTGTCTCCATAGATTTCTGATTCAGATTCTGAGGAGAATGTGTCTTCTGCCAGTCCTTTTAAAGGATTCTCTTTCTCTGAATCAGTTTCCAGAATATATCAGTTTTAGCAGGAGCATAATGATATTTCATTGATCCTAAAGACGTATTATGATTTATTGCACTGTATTTTCCAGGACTTAATTCAGTTCCTCCAGTTCTTTCAGCTTTGGAAGATGCTTTTGTTACAGCCTGTAACTTGCCTGACAGCCAGCCTTGCCTGCTGCACCCAAGAAACCGATAGGTTGTATAACGTTCCTTAATCCTTTAAGTTTTTATACAGTAAGCCCAGATCAGATCCAGCAGCAATTACTCTTTTGGAACCAGCAGCTGCTAAACATCCGGTTAGTACAAATTCCTCCACTTCTGATAAAGATGTGAATGATTTTGGTAGATGTGGGAAGAAGTTGTCTTCATCTGCAGCAGTTGTATTTAGAATTTGCAACTGTCAAGCTCACTTGTAAAATATATTATTAACTTTTTTGAGAGCATCAGGAATGTTACAACATCATGTTTCCTTATCTGAGGAAAAATCTGCTTTGTGTGACTTAGTTATTGCCTGTCTCTAGTAATCACCCACTGTTTGAAATGTGCTTGTGATTCTTCTGATTCCACTTCCAGGGTTGTTGCCACTGGTACTGTCATGAGGTTTTCTTGGATGCATTTTTAAAACCTTCTGGTCGATGCTGCATCTGAAATTTTGAATTCTCTCTTGGATACAGACTTAGTTTTTGGATCTGCTACTGAGGTCCTTAAAAAATTGTGATGGGAGAGGTGAGCTGGTCCAGGGCATCTCTCAGATTTTCAGCCTTCCTTACCCAAGCTTACTAAGGGATTTAATGCTTACCCCAACACCCTTTTTCAAAAAGCAAAATATACAGTCACAGCAAACTGCATGTAAGGAAATGTTTAAAAATCAGTGGCAGAGACATTCCAAAAAGAAAGCAGATCCCCCCCAAAGAACAATGGACAGACTAATAAGTCTGAATGGCTATCTTTATGACTTCCCTTCACATTTTGGCAAACCATTTAACTTTCCAGAAATTCTGACCCTCCATTTATCTATTTGGTAACTGTGTTAGATGAGTTCTGAAAGTAATCTATCATGATAACAGATGGTAGTGGGAGACTCTATCCTTTTTGAGGGATTCCCTTTCATTCTTCAAACCAAACTCCTCTTTTCCCATGGGGCATGGTAGAAGCACTCCCTCTTCCTCAGTTAGGAAAAAAGTTTTATTCAAGAATGTGTATTGTACCAAAAAAACAACATTCTTTGAGACTAGTTCTGGATCTTTCTTATCTGAACCTGTTAGTGATAGTGCCCAAGCTCCAAATGCTATCCTTTCACAGCTTATTACCCCTTACTCCCCATATTAGTTTTCTGGTGACCATAGATTTAAAAGACGCATATCATCATATTCCTATAGATTCTGATTTGAGAAGTTTCGTAAGGTTTTCTGTGTCTGGATCCCATTATCAGTTCCCTGCATTACCCTTTGTAATATCCACTGCTCCAAGGGACTTCAAAAAGTGTCTGGCTTGTGTGATAGCCTACTGCTGACTGCAGGGTATTCATATTTTTCCTTCTTTAGGTGACTTGCTTATTTTTGCAGAGTCTTTTCAAGTGTTAGGAATCTCTGACATGGGTAAGGGATCTCTTACAGAGACTGGTGTTCCAGCAGAACATATAAAAGTCTTGTTTAACTCCTTCTCATGGGATTGTTTTCCTGGGCTGTCACCTAGGTACCTCATTTCAAAGAGCTTTTCTTACACAGGAAAATGTAGCTCTGTATCTAGATTTACTCCTGAGTTTTTCCTCTCAGGCTATTGTCTCAACCATGGAATTTCTCAGGATTCTAGGTCTCCTGGCTTCCATGATTCTCATGAGCCCTGTTGTAAAACATGAAAAAAATCCAATGGTAACTGAAATCTATATGATCTCAACATCAGTATCTCCCGATATGCTAGATTCCAGTTTTTGGTGGTGAGACCAAATTTCCGAATCCAGATCTCTCATTCTCCCTTCCAGTTCCAGCACAATTTACAACACGTATGTTAGACTTCATTTGGAGAGTTGGTGTGTACTGGAATAAAAGCACAGGATCTTTGGAATAGAAAGCACATAAACATAAAAGAGATGAATTATTATGCTCTCAACTCTGTCAATCAGCTATGGTCCCTAGTACCTTTACAAGTGTTTACAGATGGCAACACAGTTATGTAGTCATAAACAGGGAACTAGACAACACCACAATGATATAGTAATAAACAAACAGGAGAGATCTAGATCTTATCCTCTGTGCAGACTAGCCATGGTAGCCTTGATGTAGCTTTTCAGCACAATCTCTTTTACAGACATCTTGCATTCTGTCCCAGAACAAAATTGTGTAGCTGACAAGCTGCTCAGGACCAGGACAGACCCTCATGGATGGAATTGAGTTAAGGGGTCTTTCAGGAATTGATCCAGCTGTGAAGAACACCTCAAATACACAATTTCGCCTCCTCACAAAAAGCAGTTGGCAAAATAAATTCTGCTCCAGAAGTCCATGGAAGAAGTACTGAAAGATTTTTTTTCTTGGACAGGAATGTTCCTGTATGCTTTTCCAATGTTTCCTTGAATATCCAAGGTCATTGTGAAGATTCAGAAAGACTGTCTAAATATCACTGTGGTGATTCCCTTCTGGTCCAGGCAACAGTAATTCTTCCTTCTTTTGGAAATGTCCAGGGGCAATTACCTCAAGCTTTCTCACCCAATGGACCTACTCACACAAGACAAGGGAGTTTTGATGCATCTTAACCCCAAACAACTGCAACTAACTGCCTAGATGATAGAATCGTAATACCTTTTATACATCTTCTTTCTGAGGACAATGCAGCAGGTATTAAAGGAGGCAAGAAAACCTTCTACTAGAGAATCATGTATTAGTGAACGAACAATTTTCTAGCTGGTGCCAAGAAAGGATCCAGCATCCATTTGAGGCTTTGTTTCTCTGGTTCTACATTATTTATTTATTTTTATTTTATTTGACATTTGTTGACTGGATTAGTCTGACTGGGCGGCAAGCCCTTTTTCAGCAGACGCCCAAGGAGAAAACCTCCACAAGTGATTACAAACAAGTAGTAGTAGGTACAAAGATACAGAAAGCGAGAAAAGTATGGTGGTACAAAAAGAATAATCTAAACAAGGTCTACTCTAAATTAGGTAGTAATTTACAGATACACACAAAGAACACTGTAGTAGGTATAAAGAATATTTACATGAGAAATTATACACAATCATTGAAATCAAGCAGTACAACCCCTGTAGGAGTGGGATGGGGTAAGAGTGGGAGAGGAGCTGTAACGGAGGCAGGACTGGAGGAATAGTGGGTGAGTTACATAGGAACTTAGGGAGGAGGTAGGTGGGGATGAGTAGTTGGATGTGAAGTGGTGAGGAGATGAGATTTAGCTTGGGAGTAGACGAGAGAAAAAGAGGATTTGGGTGCGAGACGGTTATGAGTGATAAGGAGCACACTATGAGAGTGGTCACTGAGTTAGTTCCAAAGAGGGTATGGGAATAAGGAGGCAATTTTAGAGGGTGGTTACAGTGACAGATCCAAGAACTGTTCAGATAGTTTTTGATAGCAACCTTGAATTTTTGTGGGTAGATAAAATTCCTGAGTTCTGGGGCAGCCACGGTGGTGCAGCAGTTAGCGTTGTTGCCTCACAGCAAGAGGTTCTCTGGTTCGATCCTCGGCTGTAGTACCTTTTGTGTGGAGTTTGCATGCCCTCCCTGTGCTCGCGTGGGTTTCCTCTGGGTGCTCAGGTTTCCTCCCACATCCCAAAGACATGCTATAGGTGGATTGGACACTCTAAATTGGCCCTAGGCGTGAATGCGTGTGTGCCTTCAGTGGAAGGTTGGGCGCCGGGCTGGCAACTCGACACCGTAAAACTCTACTGCCAATCATGAGTGGACAGGTGATCCGCTGTAGCGACCCCTAACTGGAAAAGCCGAAAGAAGAAGAAGATAATATTCCTGAGTTCTAATGGAAGTGTGTTCTAATTGAGCAGGGAAGTAGCTGTGCAGTTGTTGCCCCATTTTGCTTTTGGGTTTGTAGATTTGGAGAAGGTTCTAGTCAGGGGTATGGAGAGACCTTGAGGGGATATACAGGGAGATGAGAGAGGCAATATCTGGGCAGGAGGTGGACAGATGCAGTAAGGTATGTATGATCTGAAGTTGGGTTAAGAGTAGTTGGTGAGGGAATTCTAGCCAGTTTAGTCTTTTGAGGGCAAGACCATGGTGGGATTGTGGGGTTGACCTGTGGCGAATTTGGCAATTTTGTTATATGTTGATTCGAGTTTCATTAGGAGGGAGGTCTGGATGTTGGTGAGAATTTGATACCCATACAGTAGGCTTGGAAGTAGGTAAGTATGAGATAGGGAGATTTTGGATTTGGTGGTGAGAAATTTTTTGTTGTGGTACAGAAGTCCTAATTTTTGGTGAGTTTTCTTAATGTTGTTGGAGACATGTAGATCAAATTTAAGTTGGTCGTCTATGATGACTCCTAGCAGCTTAGTGTGAGACTCAGAAATACGTGTATTGTTGCTTGAGGTGATAGAGAAGGAGGATTTAAATGGTTCATAGTTTTGGGGGTGAAAAGCAGGAGTTTAGTTTTTTGTTTTTTTTTTAAATCAAGTGATTATTGGTGAGCCAGTTTTCAAATGGCAAGAAAAAGAAGTTATGTCTTACCGTAATGTTCCATCTGTATTGTTGATCCTCGTTCAATCATTACGCATGGGTATCGGTTCTGAGCTCGGAACCGAGCCGGCCATTTTCCAAGCTCGCATCAGCTTCAAACTCTCGAGCTAAACTCTTACCCACAATCCCCCTCTCCCTGTTACCTCAGATTGAGTTAGCAAGTTAAAGAAGGTAGAGGCTACCTCTGGTCAAATAACCTATGAGAACCGGATGGTGAGATCCACTAGAAACCACAGGAGGGGGAAGGAAGGAGGGTCGTAATGACTGAACGAGGATCAACAATACAGATGGAACGTTATGGTAAGACATAACTTCTTTATCTGATATTGTTAATCCTCGTTCATTCCTTACGCATGGGACAGAGTCCCCAGCTACCTCTATTCCTGGGAGGCTCTCATGGAAGGACATTCCTGAGCACCATAGAACCGAAAGATGCTCTTCCCCTGGAGGCCAAATCCAATTTGTAATGATTGATGAAGGTATGAGGCGTAGTCCAAGTTGCAGCTGCACAGATGTCATATAAAGAAGCTCTGGCATGGAAGGCAGCAGAAGTTGCCACCGACCTTGTTGAATGAGCTTTTATGGTAGTAGGCAACGAGATATTACGTTGTGTGTAAATAAAGGTCACACAGTCCTTCAACCATCTAGCTAATGTGACCTTAGCTACAGCAGATCCTAATCTATGTCCAGAAAAGGCCAAAAATAACTGTTCAGATTTACGAAAGGGTTTAATCCTGTTTAAGTAAAAACAGATTTGCCTGTGTATATCTAGGGTATGTAGGCAATACTCTCCTCTGTTTGAATGATTGGGGAAGAAAACTGGCAATTCAATGGCTTGATTAATGGACATTTCAGAGATCACTTTAGGTAAAAATGATGGATTAGTTCTCAGAGACACTCTATCTCTGAAAAATCAAGTATGGACTCTTGATACATAAAGCTTGAAGTTCAGAAATACATCTGGCAGAAGTAATAGCGACCAAAAACAAGGTTTTCCATGACAAATACTTGAGGTCGCAAGAAGAGGCTGGTTCGAAAAGTGCCTTTGTCAGAGATTGTAGAACTAATGATAAATCCCATGGTTGAATAGGTTCTCTAAAAGGTGGCTTCAGATGATTCGCACCTTTTATGAAGGTCTTGCACAATTTATGGGACATGAGAGGAATCTTGGACACCCTCATGAAAATTAGAATTGCAGCCAAATGAACTCTAATGGTGGAGGCCGATAGACCCGATTGAAACAGGTCGGCCAGATTGTCTAGTATTATCGACACTGGTGCTGAAAAGGAGTCTACTTGTTTATCTTTCAGCCAACAGGTAAATCTTTTCCACTTGCTCAGATAAGTAATTCTAGTGGAAGACTTATGGGAAGCAATGAGAATATCACATACTGGTAAAGAAATATCATTCTGCCTGGCAATCAAGGGAATTGGAGTAGCCAAGCCATTAGCTTCAGGCTGTTCAGGTTGGCATGAATCAGGTTCTGTGGGTGTGAGATAAACTCCGGGGTTGGAAGGAGACTGCATGGTCGATCTAGTAGGTGAGGCCATAGGAAGGGGAACCAAATATGTCGAGGCCAATAGGGTGCTATGAGGATCACCTTGCTCTTCAACCGCCGGGCTTACTTCAGAAACTGGGGGATTAGGGGAAAGGTTGGAAATGCATAAAGAAGACCCGAGGGCTAATTGTGGACTAGAACATCCCTGGGTGACTGTCCCAGAGGGGGAAACAGGGCGAAGTAGTTGCTGCATTTGTAGTTGGTTGGGGATGCATAGAGGTCGCAGCAAGGACAGCCCCAGCAGTGGAAGATCTCCGCCACTATCAAGGGATTCAGGGACCACTCATGAGGTTGAAGAATGCACCTGCTGAGTTTGTCTGCTATCACGTTGGAACTCCCGGGAATGTGCGTTGCTAGAAGAAAACGGTTGGTAGCCATCGCCATATCCTCATGGCCTCTCGACAAAGGGGGTAAGTTTTGGTTCCACCTTGCTTGTTGATGTACCAGACCACCACCGTGTCGTCTGATTGAATCGCAATTGTATCAGACGGCAGCAGGGGATGGAATGCTTGCAACGCCAGAAGCACCGCCCTCAGCTCTAGAACATTTATATGCAGATGGGCCTCCAGTTTGGACCAAATGCCTCCATAGCCCCCCCACCCCATCAGGGAGACGTCCGTGGTCACTATGGCCTTGAGTTGCTGGGGGAAGAAGGGGTGAGATCATTGTGAGAGATTGTGTGTCATCCACCACTTTAAATCCTGTTTGCACCTGTGGGTTACTCGAATCATGGCTGAAAGAGGATGCTGAAAATGATACCATTGGGTGAGCAGTAGCCGTTGTAGAAGCCTCATGTGAAACCTGGCCAGGGGAACAATGGTGATGGAGGCTGGCATGGAACCCAACAGCTGTAGAACTGAGTGAGCCGTGGATTTTTCCTTTGAATGGATTGGAATTAGTTGACACTTTATCCTTAGAATTCTGTGCTCTGGAATAGCAGCTCTGCAGTTTTTTGTGTCCAAGATAACCCCTATGAATTCTGTCGACTGAGATGGGGTGAGATTGGATTTCTGCCAGTTTATGGTTATGCCTACCTTTGAGCAGCGAGGAGAGAGTATGCCAGGGCTTTTTCCAGTAGATGTCTGGTGGGGGCAGAAATGAGCCAGTCGTCTAGGTATGGAAACACCTGGAATCCTTAAAGTTGCAAGTGAGCTGTGACAACTGCCATGCACTTTATGAACACTCTGGGGGCTGTAGAGTCTGAAGGGCAGTACTCCGAACTGGTAGTGACTGGCTCCTGCACAGAAGCGCAGAAATCTTCTTGATGGCCTGTCCACTTTTATGTGGTAGTACGCATCTTGAAGATCTATAGAGCACATCCAATCATCTTTTTCCAAAACCGGGAGGATAGACTGTATTGTGACCATCTGGAACTTTTGTACTCTCACAAACTTGTTCAGTACACTGAGATCCAAAATTGGTCTCCAGTCCCCAGGTTTCTTTGGCATCAAAAATAGTCGAGTAGAATCCAGATCCTATCTCGTCTGGAGGGACTGTCTGGATGACTCTTTTTCTTAGCAGCTTTTCTATCTCTAGTGCTGCTTCTTCCATTTGACTGGGTGGGGCATCGGGAAGATTTTTTGAAGGGACAGGACAAAGATCAAAAGGGATATAATAAACTCTGGTTATGATCCTTTGTACCCAAGAATCGGTGGTGATGGTTAGCCAGGCAGAAGGGTACAAGGAGAAACGTCCCCAAACCACCTCCAGAGGAAAGGAGTTGGACCGCTCTTTAGGAGTGCTGGTAGGATTGACCAGGGAAAGAATCCCTGGAACCCTGGTTACGCGGTCCCCCTCTGCCTCGAAAGGAGCGTCTTCCCTGTGAGTTTCCCCCTCTGCCTCTGGGGGAAAACTCGGCCTGTGTGTCATGGAAAGGATCCTGAGATTTCTTGAACCATATCTTCCCACTCTTTTGGTTTCAGGAGAAAGCACATTGAGGGGAAGAATAATGGATACCTACAGCAGAAAGGGTCTTAACATTCTGTTCACATCTGGCCAGTGTGCTTTTAACTTTGGGCCCAAACAACGAGGAGGGCTCAATGGGGGCATTAAGAAAAGAAGACTTAAAGGGTTCCTCGAAGTTGCACAAGCGCATCCAGGCGTGTCGTCTCAAGACCGCAGCTGAACCCGCTGCTCTAGCTGCTCCTTCTGATGTGTGAGATATCAGTCGCATAGAGGAGTTAGATATAGATTCAATGGTGGCCAGCTGAGAGGCCACTTTGTCACGGACCTCATCAGACATGGCACCAGCCAAGGTTTCAGAGAGCTCAGAAACCAGATCCCTTTGAAGCCTGGTGAAATATGCCATATAATTCAGGGACCTGTTAGCAAAGGTCGCTGAAGCAAAGGTGCGCTTCCCTATTCTGTCCAGGGCCCGGGACTCTTTGTTAGGTGGATGGATAGTCTGGCTTTCTTCTTCTGCCAGATCCTTTTTTGTTGCGGCCGCCACCACCAAAGCATCCACAGGAAGACCTTTGGACCAATGGGGATCCGAAGCAGGAGGGGACAAGATCTTATCTGGCCTCCGGGGAATAGCTTCAATGGTATCAGGAGCTTTCCAAGCACGCTGCACGATGAGCCGGACAAGTTCATTGGCAGGTGGAGTAACCCAGGAGGTAGGGGGCCAGGAGCGAAAGGCCTGCAGGAACACAGAGTCCTCAGAGGTCGGATTAGAGGACTGCCAGTCACCTCTCTGTTTCAGGATTTCAAGGATATCACCAAAGGATACCTCAGAGGGTGACCAAGGGGATCCTTCCCCCTCATCAAAATCTGTGTCTTCGGTGAGGGACTCCTCTGTGGAGTCCATGTGCTTCCTCTTACACAAACTTTTCCAGTGGATCTGCTCAGCTGGAGAAGCTGGAGAAGACAGCGGAAAAGGGCATTCCTGAGGGAAGATGTCCTGCGGCCCTTGCACCCGGAGTCCGCTAGATATGACTTGTGGGACCAGTGTACCAGAGGAGGGTGGAGGTATAGACAGTCCGGTATCTCCAGCAGCAGCGAAAGCCTTCTCCATCAGTTGGAAGGCTGGTCCACCCGAAGAGGAGTGTATGTCTAGGGCAGAGGTCACCCCTCCCTTAAGTGGCTCAACCTGCCGACCCAGAGTCCCTGGATGGCTGTGGAGCAGCAAGCTATGCGTGTCACAGCTGACATCCTGGGTTGTAGCAAAACTTTCCTGCCACGAAGACAACTGCGGTTCCTTAGTGAGATCCATAAAGGGAACCACAGAAGGGGAAGACTGTGCTATATCCATGGTCTTCAAAGGCAAGGAAGGAGGAGAATAAGAAGGGGTCTTTGGGGATGGGTGATCACCTCCCAAGGAAGGATAGTTCCTGAGGGGTGGGATACCTCTGGCCAAGAGTACCTGGTCCACAAGACGCAACACATCATGTTCGGAAAGGCTTCTGGTGGACCTCATGGAGACTGAGGGAGAAACAGGCCTGTCCACAGAAGAGGCAGACTCGGTGCCCATATCATCTGACCGCACCGAGAACAATGGTGCCGAGAAAGACTGGAGTACGGTTGTCTGCACCAAAGAAGACATCGGTGCCGAAGTGGTTGTCGGTGCTAAAGCTGGAACCGACAAAACTGGAGTCAACAATAAAGGCCTTTGTTCCTAGGAAGATCTCGGAGCCGACGCGGTCAAGGTCTGCGCCGACTGAATGGTCCGTGCTGATACAGTGGTAATGGCCTGAACCGAGGAGCCCCTCGGTGCCGATATATAGAAGGCTGCAGGAGAAGACGGAGCCAAAATCACTAATGGAGCCGAAGGCCTCTGTGCCAAAGGTCTAGGCACCAAAAGCACTGGAGCTGACTGAGAAAGCTCCGGAGTTGAAAATTTTGCATTTTTAGGTTTTGGTTGGTGAGATTCCCCAGACGGGGACAAAGGCAAAGTTTTAGCCTTAGTAGAAACATCCATTTTCTTATGGGCTCTAGGAGGGGTTGAGACCTCCGACCCAGAAATGGCCTCTGAAAAGGGAGATTTTAGAAGTCCCTTCAGTATCAGCTTGTTTTTCCTTTCCAACAAAGTTCTATTAGAAAAGTTCTCACAAATAGTGCAGGGTGGTTCAACAGATAAATGGGAAGCTCCCAAACAATAAACACACAAAGAGTGTGCATCAGAAGTAGGCAGTTTGTGTCCACAATCAGAACACCGCTTAAACCCCAGAATACCTTTTTTATCTGCCACGACAGCAAATTAATTAATTAATAGAAAAGTACCAACAATGGTACAAGAGAGTACCCGAAGGTATGAGAGAGAAAAGGGAAAAAGATTACCAATGATGGTAAAGAGAGAATACCTCGTGGTAAAAGTAGTAAGGAAAAAAAACAGAAAAACCTGAGGAAATTATGAACGCTAGATAGAATATGAACTTTTCTGACAGAAAAGTAATTTGTAAAGCAATTAAACAACAATTGACTGTACTTAGCTCAAGAGAAGTAGCTTGACACGACTGGATGGCAACACGGCAAACGAAATCTGAGGTAACAGGGAGAGGGGGATTGTGGGTAATTGTTTAGCTCGAGAGTTTGAAGCTGATGCGAGCTTGGAAAATGGCCGGCTCGGTTCCAAGCTCGGAACCGATACCCATGTGTAAGGAATGAACGAGGATTAACAATCTCAGATGGATTTTTGAATGAGAGTATTTAGGTCAGAGAGGGAGTCGGCAGTGGTGATGACTGTGGAGTCATCTGCATATTGCCCAAGAGATGACAGTGGGCAGGTTGTGTAATTGGTTGGTAAATATGTTAAATAGAAGAGAGCCAAGAATAGATCCCTGAGGTACTCCAGTCTTGATGGGGAGGTAAGCAGATGTATTAGAGTGCCATTTGACAGATTGAAGTCGATCTGAGAGGTAGCTAGTAAACCCGAAAATCATAGATGTAGAGAGGTTGAGTTCTGCTTTTAGTAAACAAGAGAGGGTGGGATACAGTGTCAAAAGCTTTAGATAAGTCAAAGAATAGGGACGAGATGAGTTTGTTACTGTCACAGGCTAGTGAAATAGTATTCAAGAAGGATAGAAGGGCAGTAGAAGTGCTGTGTTTTGGGCGAAAGCCATGCTGAGTGGATGTGAGCAAGTTATTCTGAATATGGTAGTGGAGGAGTTGTTTGTGGACTCATTTCTCTAAGATTATTTGTGTGAGTTACTATCCTCTGGTCTGTCTTACCCTCCAAGGTTCATTTGTTGGCCATTACAGCATGTCTGCCTATGGATCCTACTCTTTCAACCCAGTCTGTTAAGGTATCAAATAACTTTCACACGAGACAGTTCAGCAGAGAATAACAACCTCCTTTATTGTATAGAAAAATATGTACATGGGGCACTGGGAAATCAAGGCCCTGTCTCTTCAGACTACAGAAATCATTATTCTTTATGCCATTTTTTTTTCAATAAAAGCAACAGTACTGTAACAATAATAGAACAGCAACTGACCAATTAAAAATGAGCACCGCATCATTAATTTTGGTAACAAAGATCTGACTACTTGTTCATGACATTCCATATTGGGCACGAGTTCCGAATTCCATAACTTTCTACTCAGAACAAATGTTATATTTTTTTTAATACTTTTCTAATCCTGTCAGTGCTTTAAAATATTAGGAAGCAAATCAACAGATACATACTGAAGAACATTCAAGATTTCATTCTGCTTATGAAAGCTCATTAGAAATGAAATGTACTCACTTACATTTTCCCTTCTCAGTACTCGCCCTTCACAAATATTGTGTGAACATTTTTTTGAAAGAGATGTTGCTTACCAAGCCTCTTAAAAAAAACAAAACAAAAAAAAAAAAAAAACAGGTAGCTTCTTCTTGGGATCTTAATTTTACATTTAAATCAGCTGTTCAGGCTGACTTAAGGTTCTTAACATGGAAAACAGTGTTACTTATTGCTATGACCTCTGCAAGATGAGTATCTGAGTTACAAATTCTTGCAGTGGGTCAATTCTATCTCATTTCCAACAAAGATAGTTTCCTTGAGAACTAATCCTACATTTATGTCTAAACTGATATCTAAGTTTACTTTGAACCGAGCTGTCCATCTCCCTTTCTTCTTTCCAGAAACTAAAAATGAGGGAGTTGTTGAATGTCCACAGACAACTCAGGTAGTATCTTAACAGAACCAAATTTTTCAGGAGCTCTGAACAGTTCATTTCTTCTGAAGGTAAGAAAAAAAAAGGACAACATGTCAAAGCAGACCATTTCCAAGTGGTTGCCTCATACTGTTACTTTTTGCTATAACCACCACAATGTGGCAATTCCCGGCAGGGTCTAGGCTCATTTTTCTAGAACCTTGGCTTCATCTTTGATTTTTTGGAAAGGATTGAAGTCTAGAAATATTCTGGAAGCAACAACTTGGCCCTCACTGTATACATTTACAAAGTATTGCAAACTAGATTATTTTTCCAAGTCTAGTACAAGCCTTACTAGGATCATTCTGCAGGGGTTCCTGGACCCTCAATCTTTCTCCCCCAGTCATTATAAACTATGGAGTCTACCCATATAGGTAAAGCTACTGCATCAGTGATGATAATGATGAACAATGTACAGTTGTGCAAGTAAACTTGTCAAAATGACAGATTTTTGAATGATCACTACTGCAGTAGCCGCTCCCTCAATCCATCCCCCTTTATTTATGTTGCCAGCGTGTGGATCCTTATTTTGAAGGACTGAAGAGCCCAAACCACACTTTTTAGTCAATGCAGCTCGAGCTCACTAACAGTTTGGGGAAGTGGAAGATGCCATTAAGGTTTGGAAGCTGGCTGTTACATCCTTAGCAGACTGTAACTCATATAGCTAAGGCTACTGCAACAGTAATTATTTGAACATCTGTTAAAAGTATACTTGCACAACTGTACTTTGAAGCCTTATGTGCTATGTATATCACTAAGTAACTTGGAGCACCCAGACTGATGTAAGATGAAAGTACAACAGGAAGTCACTTGTGTGAAATGTAAAAATATGGAGACATAAGGGGAAGCCATTACCACTGTCAGCACATAAGTGTCTTGTCATAGCAAAGGGAATGTTATACTGGCCAATAAAGGATAACACAGATATCAACCAATCATATTCTTTATCAGTTCCTGACCTGACTCTTGCAGTATACTTCCAGATGACCCAAAAGATCTCAGTCATCAGTCTTCTATGCAGTGGTTGAATAAACAGGAATTAATGGGACCATAGACCGCACTCACATTAACATTTTTTCTCCATGCTGTGGAGACACACAAACCTTTGTTAAAAAGGAGAGCCAACACTCACAGAATATGCAGACCACCTGTAATTGTGTAGGTGCAAAAATATTAATATGCAAAATGTTTTAGTGGAAGCCATGATGTGCACATACACCATGAGCTAACATTGTATCAGGTCAAGTAAAGTAGAGAAATTCCAAATGGACTTCTGGTGAGTAATGCCAGGTATCCCCTTGAGTCCTGTCCACTGACACCTGTACAGCTGCAAAGTACAGTCAGCAGGATGGCATGGAATATAAAAGAGCACACCATACAACACACAAAATAATTGAATAGGCCTTTGCATGCATCGTGGTGTGCTTCAGATTTCTAGATTACTCTGGAGGGTACTGCAGTTCACACACAACAAGGTATGCTGTATATTTTTGGCATGTTGCATCCACTAGAACTTTACTCCACACACCCTAATCACTATATTAGTTCAGACCATCGAAGAAGACACCTTGGAGAGGACTGAAGATATCGGTTTTCAGCCCATCCTAAATAGTCATATCAGTCACAGCTGCAGGTATATACATGACAGATTGCACTTCTCTGATATAGTACTGCTTGATATAAGGTAAGATCTTATAACAGCAGACTATATCCAATTTTTGGACAGTTTACAATCAAAATTGTATTGTAAGCTCATCATAACCAGTAACTTGCTAAGGTTTGGTGTGGTTCTCGGCTTTATATAATATATTACTTGAAAGAGGCTATGATGCAAATTTTATTCATAGTATTAAGTTCACAGGCATCCTTTAACAGAAACCTGGCTAAATAAAAGCATAACTAACTCAGACTTTCTCCCTACTGGCTACAAGATCATTAGACAAGACAGACCACTTCGTAAAGGGGGTGGAACTGCCTTACTGTACAAGTCCAACTTAACTTTACATCAAATACCAAATTCCTACCCCTCCCCCAGTAATTGGGACATACTTATCTCAGAACTTCAACTTCACCCTAAAAAGATCATCACCATGATTGTGATCTATATTCCACCTGGTTATACACCTGCTAGTCTTGAAGACTTCTTATTCTGGTGTTCTTCCACATACTCACAAGAAACCTTTATTCTGGGGGATTTCAACCTAGATTGGTTCACCTGTATATCAGAACCACCAAGTAATCTAATAAAACTCCATGGCTACCAGCAGCTAGTCCAAATTCCAACTAGATGCGATAAAAAATCTAAAAGGGAATCCATCCTTGACTGGGTCCTAACTAACAGCCCCACATTGTACCCCGACACAGGCAGTCTCCCAGATACCTTAAGTGACCAAAACATAATATACCTTATATGTAGTAGAACAAGCCTATGCAAAACCACTAAATATAAATCCACTAGAAACACAAAAAATTTCTCTCCTGAGGTCCTCAATACTCTACTCTATAACTGTGACTGGACCCCTCCTAAAAACCCTTCCACTTGACCAGGCTGTAGTGTATTTCAACAAAACATTTCTACAACACCTAGACACTGTCGCTCCATTGCGCAAAAATCAAGGTTAGAACCTCTACAAACCCCTGACTCAGTAAAGAAACCAAACAAATCCTCAAGTCCAGAGACACTGCCTGGCTTTACTATCAAAAACCAAAGAAACACAAAGCCTAACTAGGTACCAAGAACTGTACAACCGTGAAAAAAAATGCATTAGGCTGGACAAAAAAAACCCAAAATTTTGGAAAAATATAAACCAGCTACTAAAAGGCTCCCCCCCAAAGTAACCACCACTGACACTAAAGTTCCCATCGAAACACAAACTCCCACTTTGTGAACTCAGTTCTTTCCTTATTATCACAGGACAGTTCCAACCTCACTATCCCCCCAACACAAATAATACTAATACAAGCTTTACCCTCAAAACAGTTTCCACCACCTCAATCAAAAGCATGCTCTCCAAACTAAAAGCCTCATCAACAGCAGCCGACCTACTCCACAGCTATTTCTTTAAACTCACAGCAGATGCTATTGCTATCCCAATCTCCACTCATAAACAGATCAGTTGTTGAAAACTATGTGTCCAAACTCTGGAAGATATCCTATGTTACACCCATACATAAAGGTGGGACCTCCACTAAACTTAATAACTATAGACCCATTGCTATACTCTCCCCACTGGGCAAAATGCTAGGAAAATGCATCCATACCCAGGTGATAAATTAAATCCTAGACAACAACACCTGTCACCTACTCAACATAGTTTCAGACCTGCCCATAGTACACTACAGCCCTCTTCTGCTTCACAGACACAATAAACCACCTCAAAAATGAAGGCCTGCAGGTGTCAACTCTTTTCTTGCATATGTTCAAAGCATTTGACACAGTCTCGCACCAAATCCTGCTAAATAAACTAAACCAATATTACCTATCAAATTCCACTCTTACCTGGTTCCAAAGCTACTTAACTAACCGGTACCAGGCTGTGAAATGGGAAATTCTCTCTCTCCTCAGCTGCCCATAACTATACGAGTACCACAGGGTTCTATCTTAGGACCACTACTGTTCACAATCTTCACAAATGACCTCCATACCTCCACACAGCATGCATCTATCATTCAGTATGCAGATGATACTACTTTAATCTGTACTGCACAAAATATTCCCACCCTTCTGCAAACAACTCAACTAGCATTCTCTGACATTGAAAATTACCTTACCAAAGCCCAACTTATCCTTAATCCAAAGAAAACTCTGTTTATGATTATAACCAGTTCTAACAAAAACACTGATAACAGTCAATTCACTATCTACTCCACAAATGCTACTCCAATTGCTCCAGTGGCACAGGCTAAGCTATTGGGAATAACCATAGACTCGCACCTAAAATTTGATAGTCATCTCAACTTAACTATTAAAAATTTATTTATTTTTATTTTATTTATTTATTTAACATTTGTTAACTGGGAAAGTCCAACTTGGAACAAAGCCAGTTTTCAGCGGAGGCCTGGGGAGAAAGGCTCCAGATGCATGTCTTTGTAATGTGGGAGGAAACTGGAGCACCCGGAGGAAACCCACATGAACGCAGGAAGGACATGCAGACTCCGCACAGAAGGCACCTCAGCCGAGAATCGAACTGGAGAACCTCTTGCTGTGAGGCGACAATGCTACCACTGCGCCATCCATTAAAATAAAAAAGTACATGCCAAACTGGGATCACTCTACCATATCAAACCGTTTCTTACCAACTCCATAAGATCAGCTATTGCTCACTCCCAGTTTCTATCCATCCTACTTTATGCATCTGCCATTCTGACTAATATCAACAAAACTGAACTAAGCAAAGTGGAAGCCTGCTATAACAGAATTGCCTGCTTTACTGCAAATTGCTCATATAGAACTCATTACTGTACTGCTTTGAGGCAGTTCCACTGGCTTGAACTGCCCAACCTCTTAACCTACAATCAGCTCTGCCTCTGTCACTATATCTATTACCTCCCCAATAAGTGTCCTGCCCTCAAAAACCTAGTACATCACTCAGCCAAAAGGCCTCTTAGATCATCAAGCAAACTACTACTAGTAGTCATCAACAGCTACAGTAGCTTTGGAAAGGCACTCTATAGTAGTTCAGTTGCTAAAAAATGGAACTCTCTCCCACTAGAATACAAAACACATCATCCATAGCCTCCTTTAAAAACCTCATTAGGCAAAATCTCAAGCAAAGTTGGCAGTGCAATGACTGCTCCTCAGGCTAATGAAAGCGAATAAGGTACACATACTAAGCCTAGAGTACTTGATTACTGTTACAAACACTGGCTATGCACTATGTATGTATTCTACCTATGTTCCAAATTTCAGCTGTACACCACAAATCTATTAATTACCTTTATTTTTAAATGAATGTTTTCTTGTTTCTTCTCCCCACTGTAACTGTTGATGTGCGGCATACCACTGTCAAAACATGTCTATTATAATTTGTGTGTATACTGATCATGTCTAAATATCTAAATGTGTCTGTAATTATTTTTCTGTGTGGAGCTTTTCTCCTTGGGCCTCTGCTGAAAAAGGGCCTTTTCAGCTCAGTCAGACACCCCCGGTTAACAAATGTAAAATAAAATAAATAAATGGCAGTGACCTGATGATAGTCCACTACAGAATGGAAAGAAGTGTCGAAAAGAGTTATCTGTTATAACAAAACCATCAACGTCAACAGAGTGAGATATTTGGCCTGTGCTATGATGTATATATAGTACAGTAGGTAAACAAAGAGAAGGAATAATAAATACAGTTGGAAAGTTTTCGTACCCAGAAATAGTATCGTTAACATGGAAGGAGAATGTGCTGATTTCATTTAACAAGCCAGAAATATTGGTGAATAACTTATACAAGACATGACTCCTAGTGGCCCTTGAATTTAAATAAAAATTTACATTTTAATTTCAGCATGTATAAATTTATCAATTTTAGTAGTACATGTATCTATCCAGACAACACTAAAAGAGTGTATATCCACAGAGCTTATTACATTAATTGTACAAACACAGTATATGGTTTATATTGCTGTCTGTGTTTGTACATGAATTTTTTTGTAATTAAGACAGAAGCTTTAGTGTCATTAGCAAAACACAAGTAAGGCTACAAGGTTATAAATATTAATCATGTTTTGTTTAGACACATTAGGGAGACACACCATGATTGTTAATTTAAATTTAGATATTGTAACAGTTGTCTAACTCTCCACTTTGTGTAAGTGTTTCCAACTTACTTTTGTCCTTAAGAAATGAAGTGGCAATTTGAAGTTCCTGTAGGGGCAGGGATTTAAATGTAGCAATGTCTACTATGCCTGTTTTGAGGAGCAAAATAATAAAGAAACATATTGTCTTATGACTATTATTCTTCTGATCATTGTTAACATAACTTGTTTGCTATCATGCATTAATTTATATGCCTGTGCTTTTTATTCTTTTTTAATTGTCTGAAGAAGAGCATGCCAACTGGAAAACTAGCAGATGTCCTTCTATTCCAGTGTTGCAGTATTCTTCTAGAGGGTTTATCCTTCTTCCTATCCAGTTTCATCCAGCCATGTTTCCAAAGATTTTCAGTCCCTCTTGGTGCGTCGCACGTCTGACGTGGCTTCAGGAATTTGGGCCATAAAAGCGACGTCTGCATGCAACAGCCCCCAGAACTTTTCAGCCGCCAGTCGTATGCCAGGTGCTCCTGCTTCTCGCAGGCATCGGATCAAAAAAAGATTCAGTTAAGTACCCTGTTGGGGATTCTTTTAGTCCTACTTTGTTTATATATAGTCTGTTAATGTCATCCGGTAAGGGCAAGTGCAGTCGGCATATTCCCCACAAAGACACCCATGACCAGTGTCTCTTTTGTTTAGGCAGGGAGCATAACCACGAGAACTGTGACATTTGACAATTGTTTGTCCCTAAGACCTTATGCCACCGTTTGCTGGCCTTACGTTTGTATTTAGAGAATCAGCGCTTGAAACAAATAGCGTTAGGGATGGAGGCCACGGCTGATGACCCATCTGAACAGCCTGCGGCCGATGTCCCATCTGAACAGCCTAGGTAGAGGGCCATGTCCTCGCGGCCTACTTCATCAGCTGCACCTCTCTCTGCTGTACCGCAGTCTGTAGCCAATGTCAAGTTGGCTGAGGATCCAGCATATGCCAGTGTAGATAAAGCGGATACCTCTGAGGAAGCCACTCAATCTCAAGCAGATGACATGTCCACAGAGGATTTACCGGCGCCTGCCTTAGACACCTGTGGGAAACCAGCATTCACTCTGGGCCCATCGGGCACTGCCTCCTCCATCCCGAAGCCTGACCCAAGGCCTATCCCTAGCCTGATGCCAGTGAGGCCTTTAAAAAAAAAAGCAAAAAACAAAACACCTTACTCCAGCTGCTGAAAGCATGCCGATTTGGCAGGCCTTCAGCCAGAGCTTGTTCAATGCCCTTATGGATCTTAGGCCTTCTGCAGAACCCTCTGCCACTACTGCTCCCCTCCTTAGTCCCAGACCTCTCATCCCTGAAGAGGTAGATCAGCCCGAAGAAGAGGAATTGTCTGATTCTTCTGAGAACTCTCTTTCATACTCCTCCCAGATCTCATCCCCCCTGGGTTATGGATCTCCTGAGGAGGGCTCCATTGAACTTGACTCCTATGTAGAGGATCTAACCTTTGGGAAAACTATTGACAACATGAAAGACCACTTTAAGTGGTAATCCTCAGATATGACTGATGTACAGAAGAGGTTTTATGACCTTATTCAAATGGACTCTCCCAATCCTTCTTCTATCCCTCCTATTCAACCAGCATTCCTGGATGCATTTGCCTCTGCCTCCATTAACCTGGATTCCCAACCTCCAGCCCCACATAGAGCAGACAGACTTTATAAAGTCCCTGAGATGGAGAAATTTTTCTTTAAGTGCCCTCCTGCTGACCCTGCCACTATCATCATCTCTACGGATTGGGCCTCCAAGCTCCTTCCTACCACTTCTATCCTCCCTGCTAAGGACAGCAAGACTATGGAGAGTTTGGGAAAGAAAATCTACACCTCTGCTACCATCTCATTTAGAGCCACCAACTAACAAACACATATGACCAAATACTCCTTAGCTCTGCTGGACAAAGCCACTAAGGATTTGGATGACATCCCTGACTGTGCAGCCAAAGCTTCCTTGTCTTCACTGAGAGCACTCATCTCTCAAGTGAATAGACACTCCTTAAGATGCAGTTATGATGCAGCGGAAGCCTCAGCTGGGTAATCTGCATCAGCTTCAGTACTAAGAAGGTACTCATGGCTACGACTTTAGCCTCTACCAGATGACTTCAGGACCAAACTCCTTGATGCACTTTGGATCATTCAGCCCTTTTGGTGCAAAAATGGCTGACCTGTTTAAATCCTTCCAACAGAAAGGAAAAGAAGTACAGGACCTAAAACACATCTTAGTCTCGCCTATTCCAAAGTTCCAAAGGAACTACCCGGTAAAGACACAGTTTATCAGGAAATCCTCCAGGCCTGCAGCTCCCCGATCTAGAATACCCCCCCTAGAAGACAGCGTCCTCAGCCTAGGCATTCTCAGTCTTCCAGCCTAAGGCTTCCTTCCTTTCCTGATAGGGCAGGTAGTATTTGACTGCCTGCCAAAATTTCAGCCCCCACCCCCCTCATCCATATCCCTATCTACCAGTCTCTCTCACTGTCTCCCTGCATGGTCACTCATCACCTCAGACAAATGGATTCTGTCCATCATACAGAATGCTACTTCATGTCCTGAATCACCCCCCCTTCAAGATTGGGTATACCACAGCCTCCTCCCAGTCAACTACCCCTCCTCCATCAGGTTTTGCAAACCCTGCTACTACAAGGCACCATAGAACCAGTATCTACACAGTCAAAAAGAAAAATTCTACTCCAGAATCCTTTTGGTACCCAGAAAGGAAGGACCATGGAGGCCGATTCTAGACCTCTCATGCCTTAACCTCTTCCTAAAAGTTCCTACTTTCAAGATGCTCACCCTACCTACTCTCTTTCCACTCATCCTCGCTCAGGGTTTCATGGCAACCCTAGACATAAAGGATGCTTACTCTCACATACCTATAAAGGCTGCCTTCAGGAAATACCTGAGATTCCTGGCAGGCTCATCTCACTTTCAGTTATGTGCCTTGCCCTTTTGGCTTTCTACCGCCCCCAGGATATTTACAAAATGCCTGGCTCCAGTCATCACCTACTGCAGGGAAAAGAGAATCCAGGTATTCCTTTACCTAGACGACCTCCTGATTCAGGCAAAAGACAAGGAAACTCTTCTCCATCACTCCCTGGACCTTCTGGTACTCCTACAGTCTCTAGGGTTCATGATCAAATTCCCCAAATCCCACCTCAGCCCCACACAAGATATTGTTCTCCTGAGTTGCAGGATCAGGACAGACCTCATGAAGGCCTTCCTTCCAGCAGAAAAGGTGGTATCCCTCTCACACCACCTTCTTGCTGCCCTACAATCAACAGAACTGGCTACAAGACAATCTCTGAAACTTCTAGGTTACATGGCAGGTCCATTCTCATGTTGCCCCTAGCAAGGATGCACATGAGGAAACTACAATGGTACCTCCGGTTGGTGTGGACCCAGCACCCCCACCCTCTAGAGTACAGGATCCCTCTGCTCCCCTGTTTACATCAGGAACTGAGATGGTGGGTTACTCAGGTAGCCCAGAACCCAGGAATCCCTCTGCAAACACCCTCTCCCTCCCAGACCATGTACACAGATGCCTCACATCTGGGCTGGGGAGCAACTCTGGGAAAAAGGAAAGTACAAGTTTTGTGGACAGACAGACACAAACGAGTTCACATAAACATTAGAGAAATGAGAGCCATCCTCCTTGCCCTACAGGCCTTCCAGCCCTTCCTAGAGCAGGGCCCTCTAAAGATATTCACAGACAACACCACAGTCCTGTGGTATCTCAACAAGCAGGGAAGGAACAAAGCCTACTTTCTATGCAGACTAGCTCTGCGGTCATGGGAACTGGCTACCCTTCAGGCAGCCTACATTCCATCCCCACACAACTCCCAGGTAGATCACCTAAGCAGGACCATTTCAAACAACCATAAGTGGATGCTGCAAAGAGATGTTTTCCTGAACATGGTCCACAGGTGGGGGTATTCCACAAATAGACCTGTTCACCTCCTCCATAAACAGGCAACTTCCTGGCTACTGCACCAGAACACCAGACCTCAAGGCATTAGCAACACATGCCTTCTCGATAACCTGGAAGGGGAAATACCTGTACGCACCCCCCCCCTTCCCATTGATACAAAGGGTCTTGCTAAAAATTCAGCAGGACTCACCCAAAATCTTGCTGGTGACTCCCCACTAGCCAAGACAGCACTGGTTCCCCCTTTTTCTTCACCTGTCCAAGGGCAATCACCACAAGTTACCCCCTTCAGTGGACCTGGTCAAACAGCACTAGGGGACTCAGATACACCCACAGTGACAATCCATGCACCTCACCCTGTGGCTGATAGGATTCTGATCCCCTTCAGACACCTATATAATGAGAACATGCTCACTGTCCTGCAGGAGGCCAGGAAACCCAACACAAGAAAATCCATTCTCTCAAAATGGAAAAGGTTTTCTATCTGGTGTCACAAAAGACAGCTGGACCTGCTGGAAAGTGATGTGCCTCTCATCCTGTTATACCTGTGTGAACTCATGCAGACAGATTTGTCTTACTCATCTCTGAAGACACACTTGTCTGCCTGCCTCCCCCTTGCATCCAGACTCACCTCTAAACTTTTCCTTAAAGGTGTTTTACACTTAAGACCACACAGGAAACCATCTTCCCCTCCCTGAGACCCAAACTGTGTTCTAGAAAAACTCACTCTAGCCCCTTTTGAGCCAGCAGACAAGGCCACCGTAAAATTTTGCACATGGAAACTGTATTGCTGGTAGTTCTGACTTCCGCCAGAAGGGTTTCAGAATTGCAAGCTAATCCTAATCTTCCACCTGGACAGGCTGACCCTCAGGACAAACTTGTCATTCATTCCCAAAGTAGTGAATGACCTATCCTTGAACCAGCCCATCCACCTGCCCACCTTCTTCCCAAACCCACAGGGGGATAGTGAGAGAATGCTGCATTCCCTAGATATCCACAGATACTTAGGTTTTATCTACATAAAATCAAACCCTTTAGGAAATCAGACAGCTGTTTGTCTCCTTCCACACCAGAGCCTCGGGGCAAAATGTGAGCAAGCAGACCATTTCATCCTGGATCTCCTGGGCCATTTCCTTCTGCTACCTACACCATGATAAGACCTTGCAGGGCAATGTTAAGGCCCACTCCACCAGAGCAATGGCCTCTTCTGGAGCCTTCTTTAAAGGGCTAGACACCAACTCCACACCTGAGGCAGCCACTTGGTACTCAGTACACACCTTCACCAAACACTACAAACTGGACCATATCTCCAGAGCCAGGATGGGGTTTGCCAGGGCTATCCTACACAGATTCCTGGAAACTTCATCTAGGCCACATCCCAATCCTCAGTGAGCTTTGGCACTCATCCACAAGTAGAATACTGCAACACTGGAGTAGAAGGACATAGAAAAGTTGTGTAAAATCTTAGCATAACCATAGATGTCCTCCTCTTCCATATTGCAGTATTCCTTCTCACCCACCTTTCCCACTGGTATGATTGCACTTGCTCTCCTGGGTGACAGAGGACAGGCTGTGTCCTTACAGGGCTGGCTCTGACTGGGGCTTTTACTAGGTTCTGAGGGCTGGTGCCTGCAGACATCACTTTTATCTCCCATGTTCCTGCAGCCACATCAGATGTCCAACACACCAAGAGGGATTGAAAATCTTTGGAAACCTGGCCGGACGAAACTGGAGAGGAAGAAGGGTAAACCACAAATAGAATACTGCAACATGGAAGAGAAGGACATCTATGGTTATAGTAAGATTTTATAAAACTTTTCTATCTGATGTCATTTTCATTCATTCCTCAACTGATAGGTCTGTAATCAAACCTGGTTGCTTTTTCCAGATTCTCAGATTCAACATTTTAGCTCCTCCCTTTACCCATAATGCCCCGCTAACCTAACATACCTCAGATCTCATTTGCTGCCATATCGTTCAGACGAGATATCTTTTCTCAGGGTTCTAATTTTTTTGCTGATTTTTTTTATTCCATTTCTATTATCTGCTGAGTTTCCTCCCTTACCATCTAGTATTTTTCTGGTTCTGTCCATCAGGCAATACCTTTATTTCATACCAGCTAATTCTTGGGTACTCCCTTGAGTAAAATTTTTAGTACTTTTACCTTTCTTCCTTTCCCTAATTTGTATGCTTTTGAGGGTATTCCTTTGTACCATTGTTGGTACCCTCCTTTCTGTCTTAAAAAAAAAAACTTTTCTGCTTTAACCGTCAGCTGTCGACCATTGGGTTAAGATCAATGTAATATATTTTCTTTACAGTGACAGATAATCCAAATGGGTTTAAGAAATGCATTCCCTGTGAGCATAAGATTCTCAGCTCTGATGCCCACAGGGAATGTGTCTACTGCTTGGGTGCTACCCATTTGGATACTGACTGCACTGTCTGTGCAGGTTTCAACTCGAGATCTGTAAGTGACTGAAGAAATAAGTTGGTGCTGAAGGGTTGTCTTTCTTCTACTTCCAACTAGGGCTTAACCCCCCGCCATGAGGTTAGCAAAAGGCAAGCCTGAATTGGCTCCTAAGGATAAGGACTCCAGAAAAAAGTCTCAGAACCACTCATCTACTTTGACTCCAACCACCAAGCCACCATCAAAAATTTCAAAAAATTCAGATCCTACTCCTTCGATCCTACTTCCTAGAAATCTAAGTCACCTCAGATCTGGTCACCCCGATACTTTCCAGAGCAGATATCTCTTCAGCTTCCTTCTCTTTTTCTCCAGAAGACTCCAAGGAAGCACTCCAGGCCTCCATCGGTAGGGCCTCCAGGAGCTTGTCCAAAGCAGAGGTGGATAGGATGATGAGGAAGTTCTTGGAGCTCAGATCAAGATGGGGGCAATTTAGTTTCAATCTTCCTTGGAACCCGTGAGCCTGTCCATCACTGCAATGTCTCCTTCTGCAATCTGCCCTATGGTTTTGGAGCCATTGGATCCAAGATCCTTGGGGGATGTCTCATCTGATGCAAAGACCGGTCGTTTTTTTTACTTTGACCATTTCCCTGAGCATTGGCACCAGCTTCAGGAGGTTGGGATCAACTCCAAAATTATTGGAGCCATCTTTGCCTCTAGGTACTTTTGTGCTGGACAATTTGAATCCAACTCCATCCTTGGGAAGGAGGCCGGCAGGATTCATGGGTCATCGGCACAGGGGACTTTGTCTCCTGTGCTGCCAGCTTCTGTTTCATCTAAGCCCTCTGCCTTTAAGATAGTGGAGAGGGGCTTTTCTTTGCATAGAGAGAGGACATCCTTGTCCCTCTCATATCCTATTTCTTTACCACAGTTGGATCTTAGTTCTGAGTCTCTCACTTCTATTCCACTGGGGCAGCCAACCCATTCAAATCTCCAGTCAGTCCCTCAGGATTCACCTGTTACAGCTGATACTGGACTATGTCACCCCACTGATAAGATCCTTCTGAAGAAAGCATGCAAAAGAAGACAGATTCCCCTCAGGAATCTCTCACTGAGGACACTGACTTCGACAAAGGGGAAAGGTTCCCAGATCTCCACCTGAGGATGTCTCCTTTGGAGAAATACTAGAACTTCTAAAACAGAAAGATGGTTGGTCTGCCAGCACCCCTTCCCAGGAGGAGTTGATGTTCTTGGAGGCTTTCAGGTCTTGCACTGCTATGTCTTGGGTGACACTGACGGCTAATGAGCCAGTAGACCTTGTCTCACACCATGCATGGAAGGAGCCAGATATTGTGGAGCCTATCCCCAAGTGTCCAGATAGAATTTTAGCCCCGAAAGGACATAGCACAGTGGAACAAAGGGGTCCCAGTAGATGCCATTGTTGTGACAGCAGCCACTAAGAAAGAGCTTACAAAGCAGAGCTTATCTGTTCATCCCCTAATAGGAAGTCTAGGGCCTTGGACAGATTTGTCAAGTGCGTTTACACTTCAGTGACCTTTGCCCTGAGGTTATTGAATTGTTTGGCACATTTGCAAGGTTGCAAAGAGATTTGACAAAAGAGCTCTCTAAATCTCTTTCCAGGTCCATGTCTTATAATTGCTTTATAAGGAAGCAGATTTTATTTTAAAATATGGTACATTGACCCCCTACTGGTCTGAATGTTGAATGCAATCGGAAATTACTATATTAATTAAATGTGTGATTTTATTTGGATGTTATTTAATTGTGTTAAATACTAACAGCCATAAAGCATTAATTGTTTTTTGTAGAATGTTGAGATAACAACCTAGAACCCTCACTAACTCAGTTCAAAAACAAACTCAAGAAATACTTCAAAACTCATTGGTTATGTCCTTGCATTAACCCCGACTAGTGACCTCTCTATTTCTTAGGTCCCTTACCTTCAACTACTTCTAACTTTTTTCTACCACTCCATTTCAGGAAAGGTCAAATGTATAACTGCTGCTCAGTGTGTCTTAAACCTGAATGTAATGTTATGTATGTTTAACTTTGAAAATAATCTTATGTTTTGTAAAGAGTTTTATAATAAGTTAGTACTATATGTGCTAAATGCTGGTATTGCTTATGACTGTAATCTGCTTGAAACTAGCATTTACTATATGTTCAATGTGTATTATCTTGGAACTTTTCTCTCTGGGCCTCCACTGAAAATGGACATGTATCAAGTTGGACTATCCCGGTCAACAAATGTAAAATAAATAAATAAAATAACTCTTGAAAGGCTAGTGAGTGAGGCTCTAGAGACATAAACTTTTTTTGTTTTAATAAAAGTTTGGATTTGCTGACTTTGTGGTTACCTATTATCAGTTCCGACCCTTGACCTTTGGCTTTGCCACAGTCCCCAGGGTGTTCACCCAAATGCATGGTGGTGGTAGCAGCTCACTTGGACTGCTGGACTTCAGAGTGTTACCGTACCTAGATGACTTGCTCCTGACTCCCCAACCAGGCATCTACTTTTACAAGCAAGGGGCTACTGGCTTCAATTATGTCTTCACCTAGGCATCACAATCAACTACACCAAGTCACACCTTGTGGAGTTCTTAAGTGCTCATCTAGACATGGTCAGTCAAATAGCATTAATTTCTTCTGCAAGAGTACAAACCACTCAGATCCCAGGTCATGAAATTTATCTCACATTCTTCTCTTCCAGCACATCTGGTCTCGCAAGCCTTCGGGTCCATGGCAGCAGCTATCACTCTGATTCCATTAGCCAGATTTCATATGCAGATTCTGCAATGGACTCCATTGGTACAGTGGTCTATTTTTCAGCAACATCTTCTGTGGTGTATTTGCTTAGATGAAGTTTCTCAAGGCCATCCATTCATTCTTCCACTGCCGATGGCCACAAATGCCTCCCAGTGGGGTTCATTATTTGGGAAGGACAGTTCAAGATACGTGGTCCCTAGAAGAGGCCAATGCACATATCAATGTTCTGGAAATGACAGTAGTTCCCCTAGTGTTTCAGGCCTTTCAAGACCCTCTCCCCTCCTGGACGATTGTGATCCAAACAGACAACATTTCTGTAGTCTGGTATATTAACAAACAGGAAGGAACCAAATCTTATCTGCAATCTCAAGAAGCAGTAAGTGTGGCAATTGGCGATCTCTTCTAGATGCTTTCTCACAGCAATGCACATACTGGGGATAGTCACCATACTTGCAAACAAATTAAGCAGTCCCATTCTGATGCCTCATGAGTGGTCTGCCAATGTCAAAGTAGCAGACAGAATTTTCCATCGATGGGGCCAGCCATGCTGCAACCTTTTTGCTTCTCATCTCAGCAGCAAGTACAGCAGCATGTTCTTCATGTTTCAATGTTGCAGTCAACACATTTGGGTTATCCCTGCCAGGGTAGCCCTCGGCCGGCCCGAATACCAGAGGCTTAGCATTTCTGTGTCGGTTGCTGTCGCTTCAGGACTGATGTCAGGTCATCAGTAGTATAAATTGAGGCAGCCGAAGTCATTACATCAGTCTTTCATGCCAAGGAGCCTGAAGTAGAAGCAGTTCGCACGAGTGCTGGTCTGCCGCTACCTGAGTTTCATCATCCGAATTGAAGCTTGAAGCCTTCTAAAGCTAAGTACACTGTTGGGGATCCTTTTTTCTTGCTCTAACTGATGTCAGAAAAAGTTAACAACTGTCTCGCCTGTGGAAAGCAAATACCACACCAAGACTTTCATTCTTACTGCATCACTTGCTTAGGCCCAGACCACGACGTCCCTCGCTGTCGCTTTTGTGCTTTGTTCAATGCCAGAACTATACATCGTTGGGCCCTTATTGTAGCTAGATATTTTCGCTCTCAGTCCTCAAATTCCAATATGGCTTTGGTAAGTCATCCGACAGCAGATCTTCAGAGAAAACATAAGGATAAAGACAGAGACAGACCGCACAGGTCCAAACCTACCGACACTTCTGTTAAGCTAGTCGTCAGTTTTCCAGTCCTCAGTGAGGCACTTTCGCAGCCCCTGATGCCCGCTTCTGTGAATTCGCAGGCCGTTACAGACACCCTTTCGGAGTCCGGTATGCCTCATAACTCTTTTTCGACTAAGGAACCTGCGGTTGCCTCTACCTTAGATGGGTCTGGAGCTGCTGAGCAGGCACCAGCTTCTGAGGAAGTACTTTGCACTACCAATTCTCGACACAAACCGACGACTTCTTTCACATCTGCCATTCTTTCAAAAACTTCCAAGTTTCTAAGGCCCAGGATACGAACTACAATCCAGAAACCGACGACCCAATCTCAGACACCTGCTTCCTTACCTCAGTCTCAAATGCTTAAAATGGCAGAAGCCCTTATAATGCTGATCAGGGGAAGCCAAGCTACCCCTTCCAAAAGAAAAAGAGATCTGTCCCCAGTAGTTTTGTCTGAACAGTAGTCTGATGACTCTGATGCATCTGAATATGAAGACATGCAACCCCTCTCTGCTTATGAGGATTCTGATGCAGAGGAATCCATTCCTTCAGCCTTTCCACCTGAGGATTTTTCCTTTGGGAAAACCCTTTGTACTTTATGGGAGCAATTCCAATGGGAATGTCAGGACTACCCTCAGTCTAAAAGAGACTCAGAGAATTCTTAGATCTTTCACAGCACAGACCCCTGACCATTCCTCCTGTCCTGGATGTTGCGGATGATGTTTTCCTGGAATCCAGTTTGACTCCTGACACCCTCACTCCTGCTCTCAGAAAACCTGACAGGTACTACAGAGTCCCTGACTCACACAAATTTCTTTTCAAAAATCCTACTGCTGACCCAGAGGTTATTTCTCAAGGGCCTAAAGGAATTAAAGCAACTTCTGCTAAGAATCCCACCCCCTCAGACAGGAATTCCCGAGCACTAGACAGATGGGGTAAAAAAGTATACACCTCAGCTACTCTTGCTATCAGAGCACTAAATTGTCATTTCCATATGCTAAAATTTCAGCAACATACCCTGGAACTCCTCAAGCAAAACATTTCATCCTTTCCTGCTTGTGCAGAAAATAGAGAGTTGCAAGAGTTAAAGGAGTCTGCAAGTCAGGTAACTAAGCACACCTTACACTGTGGTTTTGATGCCCTAGAAGCTTCTTGTAGAGCAGCAGTCACCGGTTCTGTCCTTGGAAAGCATGCTTGGCTTAAGGAACAGCCCTTGCCAGACCATATCAAATCTAAATTATTGGATGCACCCTTGCACAAAGACAATTTATTTGGTACCAAGGCAGAGGAGGTCTTAAAAAAGATGGAAGAAAAAGCTAAATCTATGCAGACAGTTAAGGATTTCCTACAGGTTCAGCCACCCAGGTTCAGTAGGCATTGCCCTTCTAAGCACTGGTCTTTTCCTGCCCCCTCCAGGTAATTTCAACCCAGACTCCAGGGAAGGAGACCCCCCAGACAGCATCTACAGGAAATTCAGAGATTAAAGCAATGGAGTTCCTCCACTTCTGAACCAGGGAGTGCAAAGCCACCCCTTCATGGTAAGAACTCACAATGACTCTCCACTTCCACCCCTCCCTCTGCCCACCTCCACTTGACTCTAGGAGGAAAACTCTCCTTCCAAGCAAGCACCTGGGCCACCATTACCAATGACCACTGGGTCCTCAACATAGTGTCACAGGCATACAAATTTTCTTTCCACACTCTCCTAACCCCAAAACAGTTCTCAGATCTTCCTCCAAACCAGTGGGCAGAGGCAAAAAAGCAAGTCCTTTCCCTGCTCTCTATGAAGGCAATAGAGCACGTTCTTGCAGAACAGATAGGCCAAGGTTTCTACTCCAGACCTTTTCTGGTACCCAGAAAAGAGGGCAACAGGCGCCCCATCCTAGATCTAGCCATTCTAAACACCTTCCTGGAGACACCAAAATTCAAAATGCTCACCCTCCAGCAACTACTACCTATGTTCTCCAAGTATGCTTCGCTAGCCACCATAGACCTAAAGAGGCCTACCTCCATATACCAATCAGGGAATCATGCAGGAAATATCTATGTTTCAGGGCAGGATCTCTGCACTTTCAGTTCTCTGTGCTTCCCTTTGGCTTATCTACTGCTCCCAGAGTTTTCACCAAATGTCTGGCTCCCGCCATTGCTTTTTGCAGACAAAGACATATACAAATTTACCCATACTTAGATGACTGCCTGATTCAGGCAGATGGTCAGGAAAAGCTGTTCAGCACCTGGCCTTTGTAAAGTCCCTACTGTCCTCCCTGGGGTACACTATCAATGAAAAGAAATCCAAACTAGTGCCCACCCAAAGGATTGCATTCCTGGGAGCAAGCCTGGACACAGCATCCCAGATGGCATTCCTTACACCAGAAAAGCAAACTTACCTGACAGCCTACTTCTCTCAACTAGCCACCAGAACCCAGTTATCCGCAAGTGAAATCCTGCAAGCTCTGCGGTTCATGGCATCTTGCATCCTACTCATTACATATGCCAGACTGCATCTGAGGAAACTTCAATGGTACCTAAAAAGCCTTTGGTGTCAACACTCTCAAGACCTGGCAACTCTTATACCAATAATACCTTGCTTAAGGACAGATTTTCTTTGGTGGGCAGCAGCATGCTCCCACAACAAGAGACTACGTTTCTCACCCCCCGCCACCCAGACCTGCACTACAGACACATCAGACTATGCCTGGGGTGCATATCACAGAAGGTGCATACAGGGCCAATGGAGCCCACAGCAAATACATCTGCACATCAACCAAAAAGAGGTGTTAGCTGTCCAGTATGCAGTAGTTTTGGCTTTCAGGCCCCTTCTCTCCCCAGGGGCTCTCCTGATCAAAACAGACAACACCACTGTGATGTGGTATATCAACAAGCAGGGAGGGACTTACTTCTACCCTCTATGCAGGCTTGCCATGACCTTTTGGCACACAGCCTCAGCCATGCACCTACACCTGTTAGCACAATTCCTGCCAGGCTCACTAAACTCTCTGGCAGATAACTTAAGCAGAAATCTTCTGGACCCACACGAGTGGCAGCTAGACCAAAGAACCTTCACCCTAACAACTCAGAAATGGGGCACCCCGAAGGTCGACCTCTTTGCTTCCCACTCCAACCATCAGCTCAGCAGGTTCTGCACCAGGGAGCCTCACTGCAGGGCCTGGAAAGTGGATGCCCTGTGCTTCCCCTGGGTCATCCTCTTGGTCTATGCTTTTCCCCCGATACCTCTCATTACCAGGGTACTGCTCAAAATAAGGGAGGCAAAACCAAGGACAATTCTGATTGCTCCAGACTGGCCTTGCCAGCACTGGTACCACTGCTGCGCAGCCTGTCCCCACTGCTATCATGGCATCTCCCTCAGACCTCAACCCTCCTGATCCAGAGGGAAGGAGAATTCATGCATCCCCAATTGCAGACCCTCAGTTTGGCAGCCTGGCTTATCCCCTGACCACTGATCAAGCTACCAATCTCAGTAAACAGGTTCTAGATGTTATACGTGAGGCTAGACACCCTAGCACTAGAAAGTCTTATGCTGACAAATGGAAAAGGTTCTGCACCTGGATTCAGGCTAAGGGAGTCGATGCGGCACAGCCCTACCCACCTCTCATCCTCGATTACCTAGCTGACCTGCTTCACCATAGTCTCTCCTTTTCCTCTATTAAAATTCATGCCTCTGCTATCTCTGCTCATTTCAACACTGAGCACCCTCTTTTCTCACACCCTCTCATCAAACAGTTCCTAAGAGGGGTTAACAGCTTGAGGCCACCCAGAAGAGCTCCTACCTCAGCTTGGGACCTAAACTTTATGTTGGAAAATCTCACCCTGCCCCCCTTTGAACTAGCATCCTCAGCAGAGTTAATGTTTCTCTCCTGGAGGACAGCCCTGCTACTGGCCATCACTTTAGCCAGAAGAGTATCCGAGCTACAAACACTCATGGCTGTACAGCCATTCATCATCTTCCATGCTAACAGGGTATCCCTCAGGACTAACCCATCCTTCATGCCCAAAGTGGTGTCCAGTGTGGCTCTCAACCAATCCATTCATTTGCCCACCTTTTTCCCTAACCCATAAAACAAGGGGGAAAGTATCCTGCACTCTCTAGATGTACACAGATAGCTCAGATTCTACTTAGACAGGACTAAATCATTCAGAAAGACTGATTAATTTTGCTAGTCAGCTTTGCTGCAGGGGCAGAGGACAAAGCCATATCCAAACAAACCATTTCCAAATGGATAGCACAGTGCAGCCATTTCTGTTACAAGCAACATGGGAAACCACCCCCTAAGGGGGTCAGGACTCACTGTACCAGAGCAGCCTCCACCTCTACAGCTTTCCTCAGAAGAGTCCCCACCAGGAACATCCTGGAAGCTGCCACATGGACATCTGTTTCCACCTTCACCAAGCATTACCACTTGCCTATCTTCTCCAACTCAAGGGCAGGCTTTTCCACTGCAATCTTGCAGGGCATCGTAGCTAGCCCCTAGTCTTCTTATCTGCCTCCACCCTTCTCCTCAGCTTTGGGAATCAACCCAAATGTGATGACTGCAACAGTGAAACACGAAGAGCATAGTACAGTTGTGTACACTTACCATAAATGCACATGTTCAAGTGTATTCACTGTTGCAGTCCTGGTTTCCCCCCTCCATCCCCTTTCTTCTCTCTCTCTCACCTTACAAGGAACATTTGGTATTTACTTTCTACTGGTGGGGTTCTTCCACCATATCCTGGCTCCCACTTGGGGGCTCCTGACAGTTAGGGCAAGAAAAACTGATGTAATGGCGTTGGTTGCCTTACTTTATACTACTGATGACCTGACATCAGTCCTGAAGCAACAGCAACCGATGCAGAAATACTAATGCTCTGGTATTTGTGCCAGCCGAGGGCTACCCTGGCAGGGATAACCCAAATGGGATGACTGCAACAGTGAATACACTCAAACATCTACATTTATGGTAAGTGTACACAACTATAATTTCTTTGCCCAGGTCCCCCCTCTGGAGGAGTCATTAAAAGATGCTGTAGTTCATGATTGGCCCACCGGTCTTTATGTTTATCCCCTGTTACTTCTAATCACCAAATTCATACAGAAAGCATACCAGTTGAAGAGGAGATTTATCCTCATTGCACCATTTTGTCCACATCAAATTTGGTTTCAGTTCCTGTGGCCTCATCCTCTTTACCCACCCTGGGTACTGGACTCCAATCCAGACCTTCTGTCTCATTCGATAGGGATGACTCAGACATAACAGGCTTCAAGTTAACTGCATTCTTTCTCCAGTTCCATGATGGTTAGACAGCCCAGGCTTCCATCTCCAATCTGACATATTTTTTTATCCTCTCAAAAGGTTTCTAAAAGGAAAAGTTTAAAAAAGCAAATGGAAGAGGGTTTCAGTTTGGGCCCTTCAGAGAGATTTGGACCCTTTTTTCTGCCCCTATACCAGCTGTTCCTGAACATTTAGCTTCAATTTTTCATGAGGGGCCTAGTTTGTTAGATGCCATTTCCAACTTCCATTCAGGTAAAAATCATTCTTCCTTAGCTTCTTCTAGTTTGTGCAAGGCCTTTCTGAAAGGCATCTACTTACTTAGGCCCTGAATCAAGGACCCTACTCCTCCTTGGGACTTAACTGTTTTGCTTCAAGGTCTAACCCAAGGCCCCTTTGAACTTTCAGTCAAGACAGACCTGAAGTTTTTATCCTGAAAAACTATTATTCTAGTTGCTATTATGTCAGCTAGATGAGTATCTGAACTCCATACTCTTTCCTCTAAATCTCCCTACCTGTTTTTTTCATAAAGATAGAGTTTATGTACCAACCTGTCTTTTTTGCTTAAGGTGGCTTCTGAGTTTAATATTAATCAAGTCACCAGCCTCACAGTCTTCTTTCCAAATTTCTTTAATAAGGGAGAATATATGCTCCATCTCTTGCATGTGCACAGGCGACCTCAATTCAATCTCCATTGGACCAAAGATTCCAGAAGACCTGTCCAATTGTTTGTATCTTTTTAGAGTGACAGATTGGGCATGTCAATTTCTATAGTAACCTTAGCCAAATGGTTAACTGATTGTATCTCTTTTGTCTACAGCCAAAGAGGGTTGTCTTTGCCTAAGCCCCCCAGAGCACATTCCATGGAGTCTATGGCTGCTTCTTCAGCTTTTTGGTCAAGAACATCAATAGATAAACTTTGTGCTGCTACCACTTGGTCCAGTGCTCATACCTTTATTCTTCATTACAAGTTCGATTTGGTTTCTATAAAAAGAGCTGCCTTTGGCTCCCCAGTGCTCCAAAATATCCTTCCATGAGGCCCACCCAGGGTTCATCTAGCTGGGGGCTCTGTCCCATCAGTTGAGTAATGAATGAAAATGATAACTTCAGATGCAAATGTTATTTACTCACCATAACAATGTATCTGTGTTGTCCATTTTCATTCTTCCTCAACTTCCCGCCCTCCTAACCCCCTTCCCTTTACTCTTGTTGAGACCTAAGGGATAATACTTTGGGAATTATTATTCCTTGTTTGAGCTTCAGTTCTATCTATATTTTTGCTACATGTTAGATTCTTTATAGTATCAAACATGATTTATTGGGGGCAGCAAACTCAGTCTGAGTTATGTTAGGTTAGTGAGGCCTTATGGGCAAATGGAGGAGCTCAAGAATTGGATCCAAAAATCTGGAAAAAGCATCAGTGTTGTATCCAATACCCATCAGTTGAGGAAGAATAAAAATGTATCATTACGGGAAATGCATATATTAGGTTAGTGAGGCCTTATGGGCAAATGGAGGAGCTCAAGAATTGGATCCAAGAATCTGGAAAAAGCATCAGTGTTGTATCCGATACCCATCAGTTGAGGAAGAATAAAAATGCATCATTACGGGAAATGCATAACTTTTATTTTTTCATAATTTGTTAATCAGGTGACTATTGAAGCTTTTTATTATGAATTTGTTTGCTTTTTCTGATACCTTTACAGAGATTTGGTTTTAATTGTAAATAATAAACTAAACTATTCATAGTTCCTCTGCTGTATCTGATGTTTTGACTATTATAATCAGTGTATGTAACATAAATGTATTTATGTAAAAATTATAAGCTGAGCTTGCTTTGACTTTATATGTGCTATGTGTGGAGTTGTCAGTTTCACAGATAAGCCATGTGAAGCATTTTAATGTTAAATAATTGCAAATCATTGGTGTGTATGTGTATGTATATATATATATATATATATATATATATATATATATATATATATATATATATATATATATATATACACTGTCAAACTTTTGGACAGCATTCAGTCAAACTGGTATAGTCGAAAGGTTATTTTCCAGTGCACAGGAAGGCCGAACTGAAAATGGTCGAATCCACAGCAGTAAATGCTAGTGTGCATTCGCTGTTGTGAGGTCAACGTTCTGCTTGGAGATCGCAGTACAGTGGGGATCAGGAAATATACCCATTTCCTCACTGTAGTGCGATCTTGGAGTTTGTATATATAATTTGCAGGGGGTGTGGGGGATGCAGCCCCCCCACATGGGGGGGTGCAGTGGGGCTTGCCCCCCTGCAAAACGTTAGTTGGAAATGGCTGGTAGGCAGGGTATGCTGGATAATGTAGAGTACGTTGAATGACAATGTGTCAACATTACCGGTTTCGTTCATTTGCATGAACAATGTTTTTATTTTCATTATTTTTCGCGGAAGTGATCATTCGATGGAATGCATTTTCAGACATATGACAGTAAATCATATATATGTTTCTGATTTAACTTTTGTCTTCCTATTTTGTAGTTGACTCCCTTCTGTTGTCCTTCATCACTTTCAGTCCTCCTTAACCATTACTCTGTTTTGCTAGACGGCTTTAGCCATTACTGCAGAGAAAATTGAAAAACTGCCAGTGGGTACCCATTCCATTTAGATGGTTTTTGAAGTGAACTCTTAAAGTTTATGTACAATAAATGTGACAGTCCTGCAAAAAAGTGATTTTGGTGGATCCTGCTAAAGGTACAGTCAAATTGCTTTTAAGCCTACCTTTTCCCTATCAACACAGATTTCTCCTTTAATCTTGGGTAAATAAAAGCTCCAGAAAAAATATATAGAATATAACTTACTGAGCTATCCTATAGGAAAAGTGAGGTCACTAGAATCTAAGTTCCAAAGGAACTTGGGAAAAGTGCACCAGGAAAAATGTCTAAATTTTACAGGAACTATTTGCTCTTTTGGACTGGTAGGGGTAGGATCTGCACCCGGATAAGGATATTTCTGAACTCTCAGCCACTCTAAACACCGTCTCTCCCCATGCTTGGTCTTCTTAGATCTACTCTCCTAGTCAAGTTATCATTACTGTGTGGTCTCCAGTCATCTCTCACCACCTTTTAATTGTGTTAAACTATAAATGCCTTGGCCAAGTGTCTCCTCATTAGGTGCAACACATAATCATGGAATGCATCTCTATTCCTTCAGATTCCTGTAACACCATTAGCTTCCTTGCTGTGACCTGTAAACTCAGAGAAGGGTCATCATCTGGGCAGCCATCAGGGTGTTATTTGCATCCATTAACCCTACAGCAGCTTGGATGAGTAGGACTTCCAGAAAGCCATATACATTTATTCTTGCACAGTTCCTGGCATGCATCTCTCCTGGCTGCACCATGCATGCTGCTAGGTGGGTGCTCATCATATGCCCATGATATTGGCTTTAGCACATCTAGCCACATGTAGGTGTTGACAGTGCAGTAGATTGGGCTACCACCGTTCACCGAGGATGGATGAACCATTGTCAGCTACTTGCTACCACCTTATCTGGCTGGTTTCTGTAACACCAGGGTCACTAATTAATCTTGGGTCATTTTGATTGTAGACAGGGCTTTAGCACCCTGAGCAACAAGCCACATGATATCCTCAATTGATTGATTTCCCATGTTAAGACAGAGGCAATAATAACAGAGAATTTCATTGCAAACTGGAGAGAAGCTCCTCAGTGGTACTGTCATCCAGCTTTGCAACTGTATGGATTTACACAGCTCATTAGTTTTATTACAAGAAGAGATAATCCTATTTTATGGTGTTTTCTTCACTGGATTCTTTATCTTTTTTTTTTTTTTTGGCAGTAAATATCTCCTTCTCTAAAATGATGATTGTCCTTTTACTGACCGTATCCCAGTCTTCACATGCTAGTCACAATTTATCACTATTCTTTAAAATAATCTCTAAAAGCTTTGAGCACACCTACTCTTTTTCTGTCCTTATGCAATTTAATTGGTTGGATCTATATTACTTTAACCTGGACTCTCCTGTTAAACAGTTCAGTGGGTGTCTGTTGAAATTTGGAGTATTGTAGCTGTGGTCATTGGAATAGCAAAACTAAAAGTGTGAAATGAAGAGGAATATAAAGCCTGTCCAAGGTCATGGGTTGTTGGAGTATTTCCTTTTTCTGAAGTACAGTAATCTTTAATTTAGTGGTTATAAGTAGCACAGGTTTGGAGGATGCAGCCCTGATACCAGAGGGTAAAAACTGTATAATAGTACACCAAGATTTTTTCCCTATGTGCTTTTCCCTCTCTGCTTGCCAACCATTGAACCACCCTCTATCGAAAGTAAGCCCATTCATTCTCTTGGGGTGCAGGAAAACTCTTTGCACAACCCCTAGGGTGAGAGCTGTCTGAAATGGCCATCTTGCAGACAAACACTGGGGAGTTTGATGCTCTCACTAGCATCCCAGCAATGAGTGGAATTTTTGTATAAGGCTTTCACCCCAGTCCGTAGGTGGTGACTTGGGCACCTATCTCACCACTGGGACTAACTATGTCCCTCGCCAGCTTGTGTGCACTGTGCTTTGTAGTAAATGAAGCACAGCACACAAAAGCTGGCAAGGGACAAAGTGTGTGCTGTGCTTTGTAGTCAACGAGGTCTAATGTCACTGGCATGGGTGGCCACACCCACATTTATCCTCCATTGGCCCCAGCCATTCAACTTGTCCCTGGCCTGCTGTAGTGGTAGGGTCAAAAACAGCAGCATGAGCCATGAGGGAGTCACGGCCACCCCCTCCTATGCTGCACTATCAAGCACTCAAAGAGCTCGTTGAACTTGAATTGCCTGAATCATAGTCTGTACTTTATTTCAAAAAAAATAGTTAAATCATAGTTTATTTTTAGAAGTTTGGGGTTTGGAGGACTGAGTCTTCCACTTCTGATTGAGGGAGTCCAATTCCAGTTCATTAGTATCTTCCAGTTATTTTTTTAACAGCCTGATAATCTCCCTTGAGTTTTACATGAAATCAGGACCTCACTGCCTTAACAAGACTTTTTCTAAAAATTGTATCACTTAAAAATTTTGCAGGGCATTTTTTGCACTGTAACTCTGAAATAAAGTTATAACCATGCTTTTATCTAGCAGGAAAAATAGTAAATTCACTTCCAGCAATATGTCCACTTTAAGAATCCCTGGTAGTTCTGTCAGAGAGTTGCAAAGCTTGTTAACCCTCACAAAATTTCTTGGCCTAATCTATTACATGAAAATTGCTCTTAGAATTGGAAACATAATTCAGTGTCTCCTTTATTAACATTGTTCTCCTATCCTACTTGAAAATGAACAGTTAAATAAGGACATCCACTGCCCAGATATAGACTGTTTTTCCTTCTTCCCTCTACATAGTAATCTTATCTGAATCTTGTTGGAAAAAACACAAGAGCTTAACACATATATGTTCTTAGCTGTTCCATTCTTGTATCAAAGGTTCCTCATATTAAGAAAAAGCTCATCTCCATCTAAAATACCTTGTCTGAGCATAACTTCCTTTCATTCTGTCAGCATGGCGTTTAACATGGCCACAACACAGAAACTGCTCTCTCAGACTTCATTAATTGGCTGGATACTTTGCTGATGTCATGTTTCTCTAACTTTCTAAAGCCTTTGACATGGTTAACCATAAACTTATTCTAAAGTATGTTGCTGACTGCAGGCTTTCTCCACAGTCTGCTAAATGGTGTTCTAGTTATATAGTGGCAGAACCCGGTCTGTAAGGTAGGGTGACATGGTCTTATTGCATCTTGAAATGCCAGTGGATGTCCATATGACCCTCTCTGAGCTGCTCCTTTTTATGATCTGTGTCAAAGGTATGATCTCGTGTGCTCCATCCAAGCACATCCAGTATGCCAATGACACTGCAATATTTTTATTGACTCCAGTCTTTGTTAGATAAGATCTAATCTTCAGTACAGCCTCTCCATTCCAGAAGGATGGATAAGTCTAAATCTGGTCTCGACCTTAATTTGTACCTTGGGTATTATCTTCTAAAAACTCTGCTAAATCTTTCATCTTGCCTTAAAATAATAACACCCTTGAAGTGATGGACACCGCAATTTATTTATTTGTTTGTTTGTTTACTGGGATGGTCCAGCTGGGCCAGAAGTGCCCATTTTCAGTGGAGTACCAGGGAAAAAAGCTCCATATATAAAGACATTTCACAGCAGTGGTACAGCGGTAGTGTTGTTGCCTCACAGCAAGAGGTTCTCCTGTTTGATTCACGGCTGGAGTGCCTTCTGTGTGGAGTCTGCATGCCCTCCCCGTGGTCGAGTGGCTTCCGAAAGACATGCGTGCCTTCGCTGAAGGTTGGGCATTGGGCTGGCAACTCAGCACCATAAAAATGTACTGCCAATCATTAGCGGACCGGAGTTCCTCTGTGGCGACCCCTAACCGGGAAAAGCCAAAAAAACAAACAAACATAATTTACATTAATAAAGACATTTAATCCATATCATTGCCAGCTTATACAATTGGTGAAAAAAGTACATAAGTAATCATTCTCAAATCAAAGATGTTATACAACCAATACAGAGTATATACATAAGAACATTACATATGAGTAGTTTTCAGCTAGCAGAATTTATATATAGGACACGTCATGCAGTGGGTACAAAGCAGATATAGGAATGTTACAGACAAGGTACAAAAGTCACTGGATATTGTTGCTGATATAAGTGGTGGTGTGATATTAAGGTAAGCTCCTAAGTGATTAAGCTTTAATATG
This sequence comes from Protopterus annectens, assembly GCF_019279795.1. Lineage (NCBI taxonomy): Eukaryota > Metazoa > Chordata > Ceratodontiformes > Protopteridae > Protopterus > Protopterus annectens. The sequence continues at coordinate 916,689,680 of NC_056741.1, forward strand.
TGTGTGTGTGTGTGTGTGTGTGTGTGTGTGTGTGTGTGTGTGTGTGTGTGTGTGTGTGTGTGTGTGTGTGACGTCCTCACCGACATTCTTCATGTATCTCTACATTTGCACGTAACTTCTGTCACACGTCCGGTCTGGCAAATAAGCTATAGCAAGCATTTTCTCACAGTCACATCACTCATCTAATGATTGTTCAACTGCAAATGACCACCAGTATTCTCTATTGTCTCAGTAAATGCCTGTATCATAGACTGGTAATGTCATGCATTCCTACCTCTGCTAATCATCGCAAACGTGAATTTTCGTATAACAGTCATGGAGTTTCAACATTTTCTGCTTGTGTTTCTAATATATGGGAAAAGTTTCCTGTTAAAGTCAAACATGTCTTAACCAAACTTGCTTTTAGGAGTTATTTGGCTGAGAATTGGAACTGCGACTCTTCCTGTCGCATACCTATCCAGATGGCACTCAAACCTTACTGCTTCACTCCCCTCTCTATTTATTCTTGCTAAAACTTTATCATCTTCACCCTGTTTATCTTTTGGTGCAGCCATAGTTCCTTTCCAACTCTCTTCCTGACATGTATTTTCAGTTGTTTGTGATGAGAATAATTAATTTTCCTTAGCTTGTTTGCTAATCTTTCTAGACATACTTTCAGTCTTATTGCAGCTCATGATTCATAACTTGGTACTTACATTTCTATATTTGTTGTCTGGCAACATATATCTGTACCACAAACACATATTCACTGTTTATGCTTGCAGTATAAAAGTACAAATGTATACATATGTGTCTGTGTCATGTATTGTTGGTAGTTGCATAGTTGATTATCTCCTACCTATTTATTTTTCTACAATGTTTGACAAAGGGCTTCCCTCCTTGTAGTCAAGGGTAAAGTGGATGAGGTTGCAACTCATTGTTACAACTGTTGCGCCTGGTTAGTTGTGTTTTTTAACAGAAAATCATTGCTAGCACTGTTTCTGTTATAGCTGTAGTAATGATTAACCTTTTTCACTTTTTATTTTCTGAAGAGTTTTGTGACCATGATGTTAGTATGTATATATATATATATATATATATATATATATATATATATATATATATATAAATAAATGCATCATGAAACACTGAATGCTCAAAAGAGCGAACATAAAAAGAGCAATCATTTTTGAGTGAATCTTAAATGATTGAAAATGAGACACTTAAACTAATTTTTTTTCAGGAGGCAATCCACCCCCCCCCCCCCCCCGCACACCCCATTCTAATTATACATGTCAACTCTGAGATCACACAACACAGCAAGATAAGGGTAAATTCCCTTACCCTGCTGCAACACGATCTCATTCAAAAGGCTTTATATCTATATATATATATATATATATATATATATATATATATATAATGTGTGTGTGTCTGTGTGTATGTATACATACATATATATATACATATATATATATATATATATATATATACACACACACACACACAAGCATATATATATATATATCAAAATAAAAACCAGTGGTAAGCCAGGCAGAAGAATAATCCAAACCACAGTATTCACTTCACGGTTTAATGGGATCCAAAAGTAGAGTAAGCGCTTTCACGTTGATCAGCAACGCTTCATCAGACTTCAATAGTTACAAATAGTTCTTGTCATTTAAATAGCCCTCTCAATTGATTAATTTAATCAAATCAATCAACATTTAAAGACACAATACATCCATATGACTTGCATTTAAAACAGCATGAAAAAAATATGACATAAAGAATAAAAACACATTTGAAATAAAAACCTAGTCCAATGGATTAATAACAATCTATTATATGTTTAGCAAAACTAAAATTGTTTATGAAATATTTTAACTATCCAAATAATTCAAATAAAATAAAGCAAATACATCCCAATAAAAAAGTCACTATTGATGAATAATTAATAACTACATCAATGCAAGTTGTTTAAAAGGCATAACACAGTTGACTATTTAATGGCTATAGGGGCGGGCTGCAAGGAATGGTGTGATTGACACTTTGTCATTCAAGCCATATCCTTGATGTGCCTGTAGCCTAATAATCCACCTATTCTCCAGTTCCTCTGTATAATTCTTGACATTGCCTAACCTATGTGTTTTCTTATTAGTTGTAATACTCTAAATCTAAAATTGTGTTTGAGGCCATTTTCTAATACATGTTTTGCAAGGGCGTTGTTAGTATTTTCTTTATTGATGGCATAGAGATGTTCCCTGAGTCCTGTTGGTCTTTCCCACATAGAAACATTTACATATTTGACATTCTGCCAAGTATACCAGATCCCGGGATTTACAATCTGCATAGAACCTAAATATATACTCACGTCCTGTGGTCGGGTGTATAAATTTATTATCTTTAGAAATATATGTACATTGATTGCATGTTCTGCATGCAAAAGTCCCTGTTCTCTGTCAGGGCAGAGTTGTTATATTGTGGGCATGCTCATAACATAGAAGTCTTTACAAAGACTTCATGTTCCTATAAGTTACACTTGGTCGCGCATCAACTAAATCCTTTATCCTCTCATCTATTAATAATATTTTCCAATTATTTTCAATGACCTGCCTTATTTGTGTATTCCTATTTGTGTAGGGAATAACTAATCTATTCCTTTTATCATTACTATTGTTTGTCGTTCCATTTTTAGTGTCATTGGTGTTATTAGTTTCTACTGGATTCAAATCTTGTTGTCTTAGAAAAAATGGTGTCGCTTTATCTGCCCTGTGCTTAGTGCAATAATCAACAGTTTCATATATTTCTGTCTTATCATATCCTCTTTTGAGGAAGTTTTCTTTTTAACATATCTTGTTGATGTTCATAGTCTTCATGTCTAGTAGTTAACCTAGAGACCCTGTATGCTTGGCTCTTAATAATATTGGGATAAATATGCCTGGGATGCATACTGTCACGATGTAACAAGTTATTTTTCCAACCCAACAGGATTTCCTATACATTACTGTATCAATGCCATCATTGCCATTGCTAACTGTGACATCAAGGAATTGGATGCTAGTTAAAGAATAGGTGTATTCAAAAAACAAAAAAACTAGTGGTGCCATTGATATAGGTTAACAGATCTCTCAAATCATCCTCTGTGCCATTCCATACAAAAAACACATCATCTACAAATCTACCATAATATTTGATATGATCAGCAAACATCCTGTTATTCAACAAATATACACTCTCCCAATACGCCATAACAAGATTGGCGTATGAATTGGCACAGGGTGTGCCCATCGCAACACCCTTGCCTTGTAGGTAATATGTGTTCCCATGGCATAACATGTTGTTCTCCAAAACCAAGTCTAGGATCAACATCAGTTTAATAACCTGATTGTTGGGGACTCCCTGTTCTAGTAATAATAACCTTACATATATATATATATATATATATATATATATATATATATATATATATATATATATATATATATATATATACACACACACACACACACACACACACACACACACACACACACATGTATACACACATGTGGCAACATATATCCTACCACAAACACATATTCACTGTTTCTTCTTGCAATATAAAAGTACAAATCTTTGCATATGTATCTGTGTTATGTACTGTTGGTAGCTGCATAGTTTATTATCTCCTGCATTTATTTTTCCACAATGTTTGGCAAAGGGCTTCCCTACTAGTGGTTGAGGGTAAAGTGGAAGCGGTTGCAACTCATTGTTAAACTTTTGCACCTAGGTAGTTGTGTTTTTTAACAGAAAATCATTGCCAGCACTGTTTCTATTACAGCTGTAGTAATGATTCACCTTTTATACTCTTTATTTTTCTGAAGTTATGTGACCATGTTAGTATGTATATATGAATGTACCGTGAAACATTGAATGCTCAAAGAGCAAACATAAAAAGAGCAATAATTTTTGAGTGAATCTTAAATGATTGAAAACAAGACATTAAAACCTTTTTTTTTTCAGGAGGCAGGGAGAGTAAAACAACTAAAGAAACAGAAGTGGAGGCAGAAGGCTGAGAAGAGCCCTCAAAAAACCCACAGAAAATGGTTTCAGCAAAACCTGCTCTGGCCCTGGAAACCATATCCAACTTTTAATGCCTAGTAAAGGTATGCATGGAAGACCAAGTAGCTGCTTCAAGGATGGAATTGGTGTCCAACTCCTTGATGAAGGCACCAGAAGAGACAACAGCTCTAATGCAATTAGCTCTAACAGAAGCAGACAGAGATTTGCCATGGAAAGAATAACAAAAGGAAATGACCTTAGATATCCAGGAGGAGATGGTTTGCTTAGAAACAGCAAAACCCAAAGACTTGGGATGAAAGGAAACAAAAAGCTAATCAGACTTTATGAATAGTCCTAGCGTTATCCAAATAGTACCCGAGCTGCCTGTCCAAATCCAAGGTATGCAGGACCCTCTCAGTAACAGACTGAGGAGAAGGGAAAAAGGAAAGGAGTTGCACTGACTGATTTGAGGACAAGTTATTAACTACTATGAGCATAAAATAAGGATTAGTATGAAGGGACAGTCTGTCCCTCTGAAAAACCAAAACAGGAGGAATAGCCAAAAGAGTAGTAACTCAGAAACCCTCCAAGCATCAGTAAGAGCCAGCAACAAAACAGTCTTCCAGGTACAATGTTGCAAAGAAGTAGAATCTGCAGGCTCAAAAGGAGCATGTGTCATTTTTTTCCAAAACAAAATTAAGGTCCCAAGGAGGAGGAATAGGCTTCCTTGGAGACCTAATATGCAGGGAGTCTTTAAGAAATTGCTTGACCTCAAAACGAGAAGTCAGAGGAGGATTAAAGGGCAGACAAGCAGAAATGTCTGAAAAAATGGGCCTATTGGTCAAGACAGAGTGGAGCAACTCACTCAAATAAGAGAGGGCCAGAGGGACCCCCCACTGAAAAACAGTCCTGGTTATGAGCATGGCACCAAACTTGAACATCTCTTTCACTTGAACATACAAGATTTTCTGGTTCAAGGTTTCCTTGCCTCCTGTAAAACCCTGAGCACGCCCTCAGAAAAGAGGTGAATGAAAGGGATCAAAACCCTATCACCCACAATGTCAGTTGCAGAGTGAATAAGTGGGGATGGATGACAGACCCCTTGTCCTGTGTGAGGAGTTCCAACTGGTGAGGTAAGATGTGAAGATTCCTCTTGGCCAGATGCATTAAGAGGAGGAACCAGTACTGTCTCAGCCAAAATGGAGTCACTAGCAGGATTTTTAGGGAGTCCAGCTGACTCTTATGCAGGACTCTTGGAAGCAGAAGGGATAAAGAAACCTCCCCATCTACAGAAAGGATAGGGTATTTGTCTTCCAGTCCAGATGGCATGGCACTCTGGAACAGAAGACAAAAAGCTGTCTATTTAGAGGGGAGGCAAAAAGATCTGCCTGTGGAATACCCCACTGATGGACAATGTCCAGAAATACGTCTCTGTGAAGCATTCATTTGTGAGCCTGTGTTATGGACCTACTCAGAGAGTCTGCCATAAGATTGTGCTCTGAAGGAATGTGCACTAACTGATGAGTTAACTGACAACTGAGAGCCACTTCCCAAGCCTGAAGCGCCATCTTGCAGAGAAGGTACGATTTCTTGTCCCTCAACTTGTTGACATGGTTTACCTTTAAAACCGCAAATTGCATTGGTTCGAGTGCTCATATGTGAGACTCGAAACCATGAAACTGACAATGTCGACAAACCTACAAGTTCGAAAAACACCAAATCGAACAGCAGATTCACTGTTTTTCGAACATGAAAGTCGAATAAAAAAAAAACAAAGTGTAAAGCAGGGGGGAAAGCCCCCCCTGTGCCCGCCACACCCCCCCTACTTTATTATTCTAACTCCGAGATCACACTACAGTGGGGAAAGGAACCATTTCCCGTTCCCCACCATAGTGCAGTCCGCCCCTGAATGTCGAATGTGCAATGAGCGAATCTCACTGTGCATTCACTGATTGCACATTCGAAACTTTGTCTATTCAGCATTTGCAAACCTTGCAAACTGCCTTTCAGAAATGTTCTGTTCGCCCTTCTGCAATACGCAGTTTTAAAGGTAAACCATTGACATATCACATCACTGTAGTGTTGTCTATGTGCACCTTCAAGGGCACTGAGAGAACATGGGGTGAAAAGCCTGAAGGGCCAGAATTAGAGCCCTCATGTCTTTGATGTTGATATGGTCTCACTTCTGATGGGGAGGCCAAAGACCCTGAACTTTCAGGTGACCAAAAGATACCCCCCCACCCCATGTCCGAGGCATCATCCTCTTGAGGAGGGACTGGAAGCTGAAAGGGACCACCTAATTTGACAGTGAACTGTCAAATCCACCACTCAAACTCCTTCTTGAGACAGGGACAGAGAGGAACACTGAAGTCCAGAAGGTGACGATGCTGCAGCCAAACCAACTTGAGTTACCATTGAAGCTCCCACATATGCATTCTGGCAAGAGGACACATCAGAATAGAAGAGGCCATGAATCCTAAACCCCGAAGAAACTCCCTGACTGGCATGGCAGTCAGGGGAAGAAGAGGCTGAAAGAAGGCTGTCAACAAAAATACCTTTGGAGGCAGAAGAGAGGCCAATGCTGGCAACATCTGAATCCTGCAATCCACGTACACATGATCCTAAGAGGGAGACAGGATGAACTTTTGGAAGTTGATAGTAAACCCCAGACTTTGAAGAGGAGAGAAGGTGAACTGCAGATCTGCAACAATCAACTGAGAGAAGGTGAATCGACAGGTCATCTAGATAAGGAAAAATCTGAATGCCTTGGAGCCTGCAGAAGGCAATCACAGGAGCTAGGTATTTTGTGAATACTCTTGGGGCAGCAGAGAGGCCAAAGGGCAAAGCAGAGAACTGAAAATGAGAAGAAGACACAGAGAAATATAAAGCCTTCCTGAAGACAGCATGGATAGGACTAGGGATATGAAGGTAAGCATCTTTCACATCCAAGAACAGCAGGAAAGCCTCGATTAAGAAAAAAAAGAAAACAGCATTTGAAGAGTAAGCATCTGAAAAGAGGGGATCGCAAGAAAGGTGTTGAGCCAGCAGAGATTCAAAATAGGTCTTCAAATGCCCTTCTTTCAAGGAATCAGAAACATCCTGGAATAAAACCTCCTTCCCACTTGGGAAGGGGGGACTGGTTGAATGGTCCCTTGGTTCAACATGGACACTAGAACCTCCAGGAAATGAGGAAGTTGCTTTAGAGGAGGTTGAATAATCCCAGAAAAAGGAGGGAGAGATTTCCATACCATGAAGTAACCCTGATGGATAATAGAAAGAAGCCAAGAGACTGAAGTGATGAAATGCCAGTTTGGAAGACAAAGGGAGAGCTGAAGGGACAAAGGAACCTGGTCTAAAGGTGGGAGGGGGGGCAAAACTTTAGAAGGTTTGTCAGAAGAGACTGACACCGCAGCAGGATCAGCAGAAGGACATTTAAATAAAAAAAGACAATCCTCAGGAACCTTTTAGAACCTATCAGATTTCTTAGAAGAAAGAGACAGAGAATCAGGGGACTTGAAAGCAGGACTGAGAGTATCTAACAAGGCAACCAACACAGGAGGAACTACAGATGGTTTAGGAGTTTCCACTTGATGCAACTATCAATATCATGTCTGAATATTCGACACTTGAGAAGAATCCCACTTAAAGAATTCAGTCATCCTAGCAACTGTTCCCCCAAAGGACAATTCCTCAAAAGAAGACTCGGGGTTAACAGACTGCTCATCATCAGAACCATAAGGCAAAGGCATCTGTGCAGAATAGGACAAAGACCCCTCAGCAGACAGGGAATCCTCATCCGAGGAATCTGGTACCCTAAACTGTTTAGAAGGGTAAAGGTCCAAGGAGAAGCAGGTACTGAAACCCCTTGAGGAGGCTTTAGGCCATTTAGGCAGAGATCAAGCCCTGAGTAAACTCCTGCCATTCCCTTTGAGGATTCATAGGACAGATGAAAAAAAGCTTCAGTTTTTGTCTTTTCTTGGAAGGGACATCAGCCCTAACAAATACTGGAGATTCTGACCCTTGGTGAGATTCGAGAAGAGAACCCGGAACTTCCTCCCTGAGAAATATCTGTGGAATCCCTCTAGGACCCCCACCCCCAGATAACCAGCCACGGTTCCCCCTTGACATCTGGTGTAGACATCTGCAAAGCCTCAGTGAACATGCGAATAGACGGATTCATGCTGGCCTCCAGTGGGGTTGTGGCAGAGGAATCCAACATAAACATCAGTCAACCTGCAGAGCTATTATGCGCTTCTAGAGGGACATCTGACAGAGGCTATACAGCTAAAGAATCCAGCGGAGACTTCATGGGCTTCTTCTTACCTATCAGGAGCATCTTGGAGTTAAAGTATTCTGCTATGGCACTGTGGGATAACTGCCTAAGCCACTGGTTGTCAAGATAAATGGCTAGGGAAGACTAACTGCTTTTGAGTTTCTTAAGCACCCTACAAGATGCTACAAGAGGTATGATTGTGGGAAGCACCCAAACAAAAAGGACATTGTTTGTGATGATCCTTATGGGGAATCTGCCTCCCACACAAACATTTTCCCCTCTTGGATGACATGAACTCTAGGTAGTGATAAAAAATACAAGACCAAGAAAGTAAATTAAAAAAATAAAAATAACCCCAACAGGGCACTTATCTGATGTTGCTAAATATTCCGTACAACAGCAAAATGTTCAAATCAACTGCCAACAATAGCGTTTGAACTTGTGGCAAAAGAGGTTTTGGGTAGTTACATCCATACATCCCTTTAAAGACCTACATTCTGTGTGGGGAACATAAATGTGATGTACGCTGCAAACAAGATCCTTTTCAAGCTAATTTATACTGGTCAAGTGATGGGCTCCCCATGAAGGGACATCTGTTATTTATCGAACACTGCAACAGTGATATGGAAGGACATATCTATGCCTTGCCTTTCAAGCCATTAGGGACCCAGCAGTCCAAGAACCTTTCTATCACTACAAGTAGGAAAGTCTGACAAATACCAGAACAAGGAATCTAAATCTTCAGCAGCAGATAAATGAAGGTAGAGAGAGAGAGAGATGTTCATTACAAAGCACTTTCCTCATCTCTGGAAAAGATTTTCATTGCATATTGAGTAGTGTGATACATTATTTTCCTTCAAACAAGAACTGGACATTTGGATGTGTATTCATTTATTCACCCCTGGCTTTACTGACCTGGCCCTTCTCAGGAGAGGAAGGTTTGTCCTGAGAGAGTGCTGGCCAGGCATAAACTATCATTGTCTTGTTATTTCCTATGATACTTTGATATATTTCAGATGGTGGTAGATTTGATATGTTGACCTTATAAGTTCTGCATTTTCCATACCATATTAGTGCACAGTCCATACTAATTCTGGCAGCTCATGTGGTACTGGGACATAGCATATTATTTCAGTTTGTTTTTCTGATTCCCATTCTTGAGCATACCACAAACATTTACTATGTACTTGTTTACTGGGAGAGTAAGCTGATCCAGAAAACCCTTTGCATCCACAGCCCAGGCTAGAGAAAAACATTTATAATGTGCAAGCCAGATAATTATTTGATAAACATAGTAAAGTGACAAATAAGCTAATACATCAGGAGAGAGCCTTCCACAGCTAGAGCAACAGCACCTGGGCTACATTTTGTTGAAAGAGAATGACAAAGTACATCACGTACAGAAAACAGTTTGAAGTCAGTCTACCATAAGTAATCTGTGTTGTCTTTGAATTATTGACAGAAACAAGTAAGGAAATGGTGGAGGTGCAGGTAATGCAAAAGACGAAAGGAAAGTAAGTGAAGGTTAGGGTGTATATTTAGTTTATGACTGGTACAGTGTGGGCTAGTTATTAAGTGATTGAGAAGAACTTGCCTGACGTGTGGGAGACTTCAGCCAGCGTACTTATTGGCCAAGTTTAAAGAAAGCTGTTACTGTAGTGTTTACAATGTAGTTCAGTCTTTTTATAAGGTAACAGATCCTGGAAATGAAATCTTGGAGAAGTTTATGGGTTGTATTTATTTATTTAGAAAAAAACACCTTAAATGCAAAGATAAAAAAAAAAGAAAATTTATTAAGCACTTTTGACACTACAATGTTTTCATCAGAATAAACTTACAAACCACTACCCTTGCCTTTTGAACCTGATAAACCAATGTCATAATCAGTTAACAAGTAACTGCTCCCACCATATTATAAGCATCTCTTACGATTCTTGTCTCTTCTTAAAGAGCACTTTTAATTAATAGCACCATTAGGCCCAGGAGTAATGTGAGCATTCAATAAAAGTTGCCATTTCATCTCACAAAAGTCCAGTTCATCATTCTTGATGCCATTAAAATCAACAGGCACATAATCAGCTACAGAAAATACAAATTTCTTGAAACCAACATGGTACAGAATGCTTGCCTAAGCTATTAATTAAATTTTTAGTCTTTACCACATAATGATTTTCATAAATTTGCTTCCTAAAAGTTCTGTAAGTTATGCCTAGGTAATAGGCATAACACGTCAAACACTGAACAAAATACACAATGTAAGTAGAACCACACGAAAAAACAAAACTGGAGTAGCAAAAGTTGTCTAAGTTGACACACAGTAAAAGTTGGGTCTGTTTCAAATATATTTACACACACAGCATCCAAAACATCTGAATGTGCCTTTTTTGTTGTTTTCCACCACTTCTTATTTCCTTTGGTTTGATGTTCTAAATTTTTTTTATATTTCTACCCCTTTTATTGATAAAAAGGCTTCTGACCAACTTTTTAAAAGAACTACGTCACTTTCAGCCATAATGTCTCTATTCTTGTTTATCACACCTTTGATTACATCGCTATCAATGCTAAAAAACAAAGGCGTAAAAGTGGCCCAAGTAGTATCGGATCTGTTGGCCTTAAAATAGGTTTATAGGTCTTTACTAGGCTAAACACCACAATGGCCTTTTAAGCCTTGCCATGCATCCCAAATCTCTGACAAGTTCTGGTATCCTTGATAACTGTAAGCAGGATCTTGGGAGATGAAACATTTACAAACAGGAGCCTAGGAGATGAACCATGTAAAGGCTGCCTGTGTCCATTGCAGACATAGGTACCAAACCAGAGATGAATTTCCTGTTCCTCATTCAATTTTCCAAGTTTCATTTGAATTGGATTAGGGAGGAACTCTGGGTGGGGAGCCTGATCCAGAGAAGGGGTAGTCTGTGGGATACATACCTATTTCTCAAACAGGTCCTATTTATATCACAGGCAAGGTTTAAGTCTTTAAAACAGGTAATTCTGGTGCTGTTTGTGAATATGCAGGAGGTCCATCAGAGTGGAGTCTGACAATGCCTTGTGTGCCAGCCATAGATCTCCCCCTCAACAGCCTGTTGGAGACAGAATACAGGGATAGGGTCTTGAGGCAGTCTACATATGACCTATTTTAAGTTCTGTATTCTTTTAGTGAGGAATCTCTGTGGACGTTCCAATTGTTGGATATGCCTGGTTAGGTAGATACCAAAAGGGGCATTGTTCTCAGTGATAGGTTTGATGGATGCCAAATATAGTGGAATAATGACTTCCTTGGACCTAGATGCCATACATTTGTTTATAAGTTGTACAACATAGAATGATTTCCTTACTACTGTAGACACTTGCACAACATAGAATGATTTCCTCACTACTGTAGACACATGACAGTCAAAGACTAGATTACTGTCTGTGTGTGTCCCTAAGTTCCTGAATACTGAGTCAACTCTTAGAGGTGTGTTGCCAATATGATAGTTACCAGGGGTGGTTGACTTCCCAAAGGATGCTATTATGCATTTCTTAAAACATTTAGTTTTTAGTCCATTGCTCTGACACCAGTTGTTTGCTTGTCAGCCCTTCCTGGAGAACATTTGTGTTGGTGGGAGATTTAATGGCAGCTCCTAATTTGCAAATTTAGTCAGCCAGAGGCCACTGATATTGACCTAAACTTCAGAGACAGAAATGCTAAAAAGAAGTGGTCCCAGGACCAATTCCTGAGAGACTCTGCTTGTGACTGGACTCCCCAATTCTAACTTCCTGGGTTCTGTCTGTGAGCCAGCTGGCTATCCAGTGGGTGACATAAGGGTTTGTACCTAACCTCTTGAGTTTGTCAACAATGCCTGAGTTAGGTATTGTGTCAAATGCCTTGGCCTTGTCGAGGTAGACAGTGTGAACCAGTCTGCTTTCATCCAGTGCTTTGATGACCTTCTCAAAGAAGTCCACCACGTTGAGTAGGCATGACCTGCCCTTTAAGAAACCAAATTGGGTTGGGTCTAATGTCTGGAGATTTCCTATGTCATTGATCATTTCCATGATAATTCTTTCCATGGCTTAGCATATGACACTAGTGAGACTAATGAGTCTGTAGATGGCCCACCTTTGTGCAGAGGGAGGCACATGAGGCACAAAGCCTGTTTGGAGACTGCAGTTAAATATCAATTCCAGAGGGCCTGCTAAGTCATATTTCATACTATTTAGAATGAACTGCGGTGGTGGTGCTGCGGTAGCGTTTCCGCCTCACAGTTAGACGTTGCCCGTTCGATTCTCAGAGCGTCTTCTGTGTGGCGACATGCATGAATGGGCGTTCCTTCGTTGAAGGTTGTGCATTAGGCCCGCCAAGCCAGCACGTAAAAATCTACTGCCAATCATTAGCGGACCGGAGTTCCGCTGTCACGACCCCTAACCGGGAAAAGCCGAAAGACACAAATCTCACTATTTTCTTTATGAATGATGTTTTGTATAACTTTACTAAGAATACTTTTTGTGAAGACCCACTGGAATAGATCTGTTGTGTAATTCCTGCAACAACCCATGAACTTTCTCAACCTCTGTTGTTAGATGTTTCAATCTTAAACGGTGTCCTTTGACTTAAATTGTGTTTCAAGTTAAGTGGGATGCATGCTACTATAATATAGTATAACATTACAGGCTGTATTCTTGTAACTGATGGTAGTATGTAAGTTCTTGTTTCCCACATCAAAAAACATACCTTATTTCTATCCTTATTTCAGGTGAATTTCAAAAAGGAAGGACTGAATTTGATTCCTCCATTGAAATTGTGCAGATTCTCCTCTCCTCTCCTCCCACCCAAATGCGAAACAAAATATAATTAGTAAAACACAAATATGACCTCACTAGCTCAAACTACTGATCTTCAAGAATGTTCAACCCCCCCCCCCCCAATATGCCATAAATAAATTGGCATAATATGGAGCCATCCTGGTACCCATAGCCACGCCTTTCTTCTGTCAATAACATTTTATGTCCTTCCATTTCATTGTTGCAGTATTCATAACATTAGGGGTCCCCTGCCTAGGGCAGCCCGACGTCCGTCCAGTATACTTAAAGCCTTTGGTTGCTTTAAGGTACGCAGTACATCACACATATGCTTGACCCCATAGCTTAGGGCGTAAAGGTGATGTCCAGATGTACCACCCTCAGAACTTCTTTGCCGCCAGTCTGAACGCCATCTCTTGAGCATTGGTCTGAATGCCTTTGTAATGTTGCTGGTTTCACTAAGCCATTGCAGATAACTGAACCACTGAGGTTTCTTTGTTTACTTGTCTTTTTGTTGCTTGTGGGGTTTCTTATCATCCAAGAAGGGGAGATGCCAGTGTGGAAGATAGATTCCCCATAAAGACTGCAACAAATAGTGTCTGTTTTGCCTTGGCACCTCGAACGACCATGCATCCTGTTTCATCTGTCATTCTTTTGTACCTAAAACTTTGCATAGTAGACTTTCTTGTTTGGAGCTGTATCTTGAGAATCTGCAACTTAAACTTCTCGCGAATGATACAATGGAGGGAACTTCCCACCCCATGGAACAGCCATTAGGGAAGAAGAAGCCCAAGAAGCATAGACCAGAATCTTCCTCTGTTCAACCTCTGCTGGATATTTCTCCTGAGGTGAGCGAGTGCCCGGAGATTCATCAGGCTTTGTTGTCGGATTCCTCTGCCACAAGGAATTTGGAGGCTGGTGGGGATCTGGCTTTAAGTAAGTCCAAGAAGACTTTGCAGATGCCCATTTTGGATGTTCAGGGGAAACCACAGTTGATAATTTCCGAGGGCTTGGGGTGTTCTTCAGATTTTAGTCAAAGAAGAACTAACTACTACTATTATTGAATGCTGTGTTAGGTCAGAGCCTTCCAAGTTTTATAAGGCAGATGTCCCATTAAAGAAAAAACAAAAAACTAAACACATTTCTCCTGCCCCTAAGGATTTGCAGAGTGAGTGGCAGGACTTCAGTCAGGGTTTGTTTAGTGCTTTGATGACATTGAAGCCTCCTCAGGGTGTTTCTGTTCCAGCTCCCCCTTGGTCCTCTACTCCCCTTAAAAGACCTAGGGAATAGATTTCCTTTGAGGAGGAGTTGGATTCTGATGAAGAATCCTTGCTTACTCTTCTCAGATTCCTTCTCCTTTGGAGTATGGGTCAGAGGAAGAGGAATCTACCAGTCCTGATACTTCCTTTGAAGAGATTTCTTTTAGGGACACAATCTCCAGGATGATGGAGTTCTTTAAATGGGATTGTGCTCTGGTCTCTGAGAATCATAAGATGTACTATGAATTTCTGCAGATGGAATCTCCTAAACCATCTGCTGCTCCTCCTGTTTTGGCTGCTTTGTCGGATGCATTTTCCAATGCCACTAAAGCTCCAGATTCTCACCCCCTGCTCCCAAGAAACCCAATAGGTTTTATAGGGTACCTGAGGACTGTACATTTTTGTATAAGTGTTCTGCTGCTGACCCCTCAGTGATGTCTGTAGCCTCTGACAAGCCCTGTTAATTGCTTCCTTTGCCCAAGTTACTGCCCTCTGAAAAAGACAGCAGAACCATGGAAAGACTAGGTAAAAAGGTTTGCACCTTGGCTACTTTGGCATTTAGGGCTGTTAATTATCAGACCCATATGTCCAGGTGCATGTTGACTGTCCTTTCTCAGGCTTGACAGGTTTTATATGATCTTTCTGACTCTGAGGGTAAAACTTCTGAACTTCTGCTCTTTCCCTGTTAGGGACTTCCTCCCGGGTGGCTCGTCATTCTATCAAGTATAGTTATGATGCAGTAGATGCTTCTTCTAGGGCTGCTGCTTTTCGGTCAGTGATGAGGAGGTGTTCTTGCTTTCAGCTTCAACCTTTGCCTGATGATATCCAGGCTAAGTTGATGGATGCCCATCTTGATAATAAACACTTTTTTGGTGAAGGTGCTGCTGATTTAAGTCTGTTCAGGAGAAGGGAAAGGCTTTACAGGAACTCAAACATATGTTTGTTTCTCCTGTTACTAAATTTCAGAGAAACTACCCCAATAAGCCAGCCTTTGTTCACAGGCAGTCTTGCCCTCCTCCTAAGGGCAAAAAAGGTGGCACTCAGACTTCTACTGCTAAGGCTATTTAGATTTTAGGGCCTCAGAACTCTTCCTTTCCAGATAAACTAGGTGCCGTCTAACTATCCTATTCTTCCTAGCCACTTTCATCTTTCTCTTCACCTCTCTCTCTTCCTGTTTGGCTACAGATTACTTGATTCCAGGGTTCTGTCCATTATTCACAAAGGGTGTTTCATAGTATGGAACCTCCCCCCTTTTATGGGTATTCCTTAGCTCCCTTAGGAAAAACTCCTTTTTCCAGAGGTGCTTCAGGACCTTTTGACTCAGGGTACTATTCAGCAGGTGCCTGTGTCTCAAAGGGAGAGAGAGTTTTACTCCAGGATGTTTCTAGTACCTACAAAAGAGGATACCTGGAGACCAGTTCTAGACCTCTATCATCAAAACACTTTTGTGAAGGTGCCAACTTTTTGAATGTTGTCCCTTCAGACTTTGTTCCCTCTTTTGTTTCCTCAGGCTCATAACGTGTCTCTGGATCTCAAGGATACTTATCTCCATATTCCAATCCATCCCATTTTTAGGAAGTTTTTGCATTTCTCTGTTGCTTCCTAGCATTTTCAGTTCTCTGCTTTGCTGTTTGGCCTTTCTACTGCCAAAGGTTATTCACAAAATGCCTCACTCTTGTGATTGCCTTTTGCAGGCTTCAGGGGATCCAAGTATTTCCCTACTTGGATGAACTGCTGTTTCAGAAATCCTCTCCAGAGATCCTGTTGCAAAATCTCTATTTTGCCATCTCTCTTCTTCAGAGCCTTGGGTTTACAATAAACTTCAAAAAGTCTCCAACTCCTTCTCAAGACCATGTTTTTCTGTGTTGCAGGATTTAGATGGTGCCTTTGCTGGCATCCCTGCCTTTTCCAAAGGCCTTGACCCTCATCTCCTTCTTTCAAACTCTTCTTCCTCTGGCTTCCATTACAGCCAGGGAGTTTTTGAGAGCTCTGAATTTCATGGCATCCCCCATTTCTATGCTCCCTCTGGCCAAATTTCACATGAGGAAGTTTCAGTGGTTCCTGAAGTCAGTTTGGCTTCAGCTTGCTGATCCCCTAGAATATGTAGTTCCTCTTCTACCTTGTCTCAAGAAAGAGATCAGGTGGATCCAGCAATTGCCCATAAATCTAGGGCTCCATATTCATCCCCTCTTCCTTCTCAGGAGCTGTTCACAGATGCTTTAATCATGGGATGGGGAGCAGTATTTGACTCCCTAAAGGTGTATGGGGTCTGGTCTCCTCTTCAACAGAAGGAGCACATCAGTGTCAAAGATATGAGAGCCCTTCTGTTTATTCTTCAGGCTTTTGATCCTCTTTTCTCCCTTGGACCTCTCAAGGTGTTTGCAGACAACACCACAGTAATGTGGCATGTAAACAAACAGAGGGGAACAAGATCTTACCTTCTTTTCCGGTTGGCACTCCCGGTATGGGAACTTGTTGTCCAGTATCAAGTGACTGTTCAGACGGTTTACATTCCCTCAGATCTAAACATTGTGGTAGACACTCTGAGCAGATCCTTAACTCAATCCCATGAATGGATGCTTCACAGGGATGTGTTTCTGGACATTGTCCACCAGTGGGGTTCTCCTCAAATAAATCTATTTGCCTCCCATCTGAACAGACAAATTCCTTTTTTTTTTGTGCCAGAGTCCCAAGTCATCTGGTGTGGAAGGTGGAGGCCCTCTCTTTTTCTCAGAAGGGGATGTTTCTTTATGCTTTCCCTCCCCTTCACCTCATTCCAAAAGTCCTGTTCAAAATTCAACAGGATGCCCCCAAAATCTTGTTGGTGACTCTCTTTTGGCTGAGACACCATTGATTCTGTCTTCATCTGGATTTAGCCAAGGGCAATCATCACAATTTACCTCACAGGGTGGACCTACTCACAGAAGTCAAGGGATCTCTCATTCATCCCCACCTGTCCACTCTTCAACTGACTCTGTGTGAGATAGGATTTTGATTCCACAGACACCTTTTTTCTTATGATGTGCTTAGGGTCCTGCAGAAGGCTAAGAAAGTAGTAAATCCTACTCCTCCACATGATTTTCTGTTTGGTGTCTTTCTTGTAATGTAGCTCCACTTTCGTTCTCTCTTATTTGTGTGAATTGCTCAATGCTGGGTTGACTTATTCTTCAGTTAAGGCCCACTTATCAGCTGTGTCTTCTTGTCTGCCTTTATCTCCTCCTTTAGCTTCTAGGTTTCAAGCTAAACAGTTCCTTAAAGGCATCCTTCATATTAGGCCTCCCACCAAGGCTGTTCCTTATCCTTCCAGGGATCTTAATTTTGTTTGGTGAATTTTGTTTTGTTTTGGTGAAGTCTGGTTCCTTTTGAGCCTGCAGTTTCAGCTTCCTTGCAACATTGCTCTTGGAAGACTGTTCTTTTGTTTTCCCTTACTTCTGCCAGATTGGTGCCTGAGCTTCAAGCCCTTATGGCTTGTCCTCCTTTTTTAGTGTTTCATAAGGACATGGTATTCTTGCGTACAAATCCTTTTATGCCCAAGGTGGTGAATGAGTTGTCCCTTAATCAGTCTATTCATTTGCCCACTTTTTTCCCTTCTCCACAATCTGCTAGTGAGAAGGTGCTGCACACATTTGATGTGCATAGACAGCTCAGCTTTTATTTGGATAATACAAGATTATTAGGAAACCTGATCAGCTCTTTGTTTCCTTTCATCCCAGGTCCTTGGGATTAGCTGTTTCCAAGCAGACTATTTCTTCTTGGATTTCAAAAGCTTTTTCTTTTTGTTATTCTTTTCATGGTAAGAGCCTTCCTTATTCTGTTAAGGCTCATTCTACTAGAGCTGTGACTTCTTCTGGTGCTTTTTTCAAGGGTTTGGATAATAACTCTATTCTTGAGGTAGCTACCTGGACTTGGGTGCATAATTTTACCAAGCACTGCAAGTTGGATGCAATTTCCAGAGCGAGGCCTGGTATCACTAGGGCCATCCTTCATGGCTTCCTAGAAAGATCTGCTGGTCCTTCTTCCTCCCAAGTTTCTTCCTGAGTTTGGTACTCTCTCTAATGTTATGGATACTGCTACAGTAAAATGGAAGGACATAGTACAGTTGTGTAAAATCTTACCATAACAGTAGATGTTCTTCTCCTCACTATTGCGGTATTCACTCCCCCCGTCCTCCCCCTGGTCCATTTTCTTCTGGATGTACTGGTTACCTCTTGGTTTTCCTTGGACTGGCGTTCCTATTGAGGCTTTCACTTCTGAGGATGGTATGTCCAGATGTTGCCTTTATGCCCTACGCTATGTGAGGAGCATATGTGTGACATACGGCATAACTTAAAGCAACCTAAGGCTTTGGTATACTGGCCGGATTTCGAGCTGCCCTAGGCAGGGGATCCCTAATGTTATGAATACCGCAACAGTGAAGAGAAGGACATCTACTGTTATGGTAAGATTTTGCATAACTGTGCTTTTTTATTTTTGGAAGTTTTTTAATTTAAAACCTGTTCCATACTTTCTGTTCAAAACCTCATCTCTGCAGCTGTATATTGTGCATCTTTGTGTAGCATTTGAGATACCTCCTCAACCTCAACATCATGCGGATTAACTGTTTACAGAGACTGTATATCCACTTTTACAAAAAGCAGTCTCCTGTACCTCCTGGCTTTTGATAATTTCTGTGAAATCAAAGCTATCTCTAATGAAGTAAGACATATTTTCCACTACTTTGTAAAGGGCACTATCCGCAATCTTAGAAATGGGTTCCAATTTGGAAACCGGGAAAGATACTATAAGCCTACGAAGGGGGGGGGGGGGGCAATATTTTGTATGAATTTTAGGTGTACCAAATAACCTTCCTATACTTGGTTTGTCAACATTGATAAATTCATACATCAACTCAAGAATGATACCATTAGTACAGTTGTCAAACAACCAAGAATTCACTTATCTATATGTTTTCCTAATGTCTTTCGTTTGGACCTTTTCATAAAAAGAAATGTCACCTAACATTTCAACAAGACTGTTGTAATCAATGGTGTTCATAGCTACAATAGACCCCCCCCCCCTTGTCAGCTATCATAATAGGGACTCCATTGTCAAGAGAAAATGCTTTCAAAAACTTTCTCTGTTCCAAATTTATGTTGAAATAACTTTTACTTGGTTTGTCAGTCAACAGTTTCCAGATGTTCCTCTCACAGGCTTCCTCAAACACTGTGATGACTGGATGTAAAGGTTAAAAACACTTGAAATTTTAAAATCTGGTGTTTTAATGTTATTTCCATCTTTAAACAAAACTTTTACATTTCACTTTATTGTGTAACCCACGACTTCAATTACCCCTCCATTAACTGGGTAAACTACTCAAGCACCAGCACACTTGCCCAACGTTTTCTGGAATTCTTTAATTCCAACACCCTGGACCAACCCATTCATACCCCCACTAGGGGCAACAACATCGTTGACCTTGTTATTACTAACATGGGCAACCGTTGGTCTACACCAACAGTTAACTCCTCCTTGGTCAGATCTGACCTCAAGCTAATCACCATGGATATCCACATCCCACCCACATACCCTGTAAAGGTAACCACCGTGAAAAACTTCTCCAAAGCAAACTTGGCCTTCTAAAATTAGAAGTGGCTAACTTCACAACACCTATGCAAATGAAAAATAGGTGCATGACCACTGAAGTATACAGCTATGCACTGTACAAACACGTACACAAATGCATGGAACAGGCCATACCCAACAGAACTAAGATGCTGTCCTCCAAAATAAGAAAGCCAATCTGGTGGTCCCCTGGCATAAACAAACTCTACAACAGAAGGAAGAAACTGTTGCAGAGAAAGGTGAAGTCCCAAGACTAGAAAAACTCCCTTGCTAGCCTCAACAAAAAACTGACATCCCCCATCAAAACCTCTAAAACTAGATAAGAAAACAAAATTGCAGCAGATACCAAAGACAACCACAAAGCCTTCTATAGTTATGTCAAGAATCTACATGGCAATACTCAGATCTGCTCTGAGCTACAGCACGACGGTAACTCCTATACCATGCCAACCGACATTGCCTGTATACTGGCCAACAGGTTCAGTGCAAACTTCAGCCCCCTTTCACCCCCTAAAGGGCCAATCATAATACCGGAGGAATGCCATGTACCCAATATTACTGCTGCACAGGTTAAAACCGCATTGTCCAAAGCCAAGAATACAGCTTACATGGGATCTGATAATATCCCTGGCTGTGTTCTACACGAATTACAAAGCGAACTAGCACCACACCTGTGTGCTCTGTTCAATCACAGCCTCACTTCAGGATCTGTCCCTACTGAATGGCCCACTGTTACGGTCATCCCACTCCACAAAGGGAGAGCGACTACAGACCCTGGGAACTACCACCTCATTAGCCTGATGAGTCTGGTGTCTAAGGGAGTGCATCATCACGGACCTTATAAATAGGGATATTGGGTATCTCCAAACTCTAGACCCCATGCAGTTTGGATTTGTGAAGGGTAGATCATGCCTGCTCAACCTGGTGGACTTCTTCGAGTCTGTCACCAGAGCTGTGGATGATGGCAAGGTAGTTCACACAGCCTACCTAGATCTGGCCAAGGCCTTTGATACCATTCCTCACTCAGGGATCATAGATAGACTCACTAAACTAGGCATAAACCCCTATGTCACACAAACTGGCTCACTGATAGATCCCACGCTGTGAAAGAAGCAGACTCCAAGTCTGACTACTGACCAGTCATGAGTGGTGTCCCACAGAGATTGGTCTTGGGTCCTCTTCTGTTTGGCATCTACTTCTCTGAAGTCCAGGCGAACACAAAGGGACTCTGGCTGACCGAGTTTGCTGATGATTGCAAACTGGGAGCCATTATTGAATCTCCAAGATACATTCTACAAAAAGGCCTCACTGAGACCAATGACTGGTGCCAGAACCATGGCCTTAAGCTTAATGCCAAAAAATGTATCATCATTCCCTTTGGGAAGAATTCTGTGCCCATGAACTACCACATCGACGGTAGCCCACTAAACACCGAAGGTGTAATAAGAGATTTGGGAACACAGGTTGATAGCAACCTCTCCTTTGACAACCACATTGCCACTGTGGTCAGAAAGTCCTTCTATGTGACACATCTCATTTCAAAGGGTTTTGCATCCAGGAGGAAAGAGGTTATAGTCTCCCTCTACTCTTCCCTCATTAGACCTATTATAGGGTGCAATGCCCCATTTGGCATGTACCTCGCTAGACACCTACAACAACTGGAAAGGCCACAAAAATACCTCACTAAGAGGATCTTAGGATTTAAACACATGCTCTATACAGACAGACTCAAAAAAACTCAAGTTGTACTCTGTCTCATATCGCCTACATAGAGGCGATCTCTGCTTAACCTACAAAGCCATGTCTGACCCAGCACTGTTAGATATGCTACATCTAAAGAAATCCCAATCCCTACATACAACACGCTCCAGAGATCTCAACCTAATTACCTCAATCAACAAAACATGCTGGGGGGACAGGTTCATAACCCAGAGACTGCCCATGCTCTGGAACAGACTTCCCATACACATCAAGCAGAGCTCCTCACTGGCCCTCTTCAAGAGAAATCTTGACGAATGGATGGGAAATAGAAAATTCACTCCGGTTATCACTCCAGTGGCCCTGCTTGATAGGGCACTAACTAGGGGGAACTAGCGTCGGACGCCATAATGCCAGAGATTGCTCTGGGCTAGGCTTGTAAAGGCTCCAGGGCCATTAACCTAGTACACACCTATGAACCTAAATCAATGGTGGTTTAAATGGTGAAAACAGTGTAGTGTCAAAAGTATTTAATACATTTTTTTTGGATCTCTGCACTCAGGGTGTTTTTTCCACATTTCATTTTTGTTTTACACCAAAAGTAGTCTTTTGTAGATTTACTTTTAACATTTAGTATTTTTTCATGGAAAATTTGATCTTATCTGATTCAGTGATGGGACTAGTACCTGCAGGGAACATCCAGTCGACACTTTCGAGACTTGGCCAAGCTCAAACCTCCTCCTTGTTGGTAGTATAATGCACTGCACCTCCCCAGCTCTCCAGATATCATTTGTGGCATCCACCACTTGCATTGAGAGACACTCCAGGTTTGCTTTTCTATTTTTGGTACAATTTTGGTATATGCTATCTTCTTAATCTTAGTTGATGGACTAACTGAAGTCCAAGCTTTCCAGTTTTCTAAGAACTGGACTATTAGCTTGTTAACAGTTGAGCAGGTTTTTTTACCTCCCATGCTGCAGCTCAGGTCACTGTTTTGTGTAGGCACTCTTTCAACAGCTTTCTGCAAATCTAGTGGTCATCTGCTGTTTTGAGAGCAGCACAGTAGTTAATACTGGAGATTTTTGATCTGGTTGGCTTTTTGGCTATCACTGAATTTCTTGGTGAATTTTTATTGTTCTTGTTGGGGATAAAGGTAAATACTCAGGTTTCAAGAAGTGCTGTTCTAAGTGTGGACACAGAACCCCCCCTCAGAACACACGTCTTATGTTTGATATGTCTGCGGGTAGGACATTTGAATGGTGCTTGCAACATTTGCAAACATTTCAGGTCGAGAGGTTTTGATGGAGACTAGAAGTAAATCATTTTTCATGAAGAACTGTTATTTTGTTTTTATTCTACAAGCTCCAAGGGCCAAAAAGAAAAAAAGATTGAAGAAAGTGAGGCCATTAAGGTCGATATCAGGTTTTACCTTCTGCTTCCAAATTACCATTGTTGGAGATTTCTCCACCCAAGGATACCATTATACATATTGCCAGCATTAGGGGTCTTGCATTTTGAGGTTACAGTATTGTAGGATCCTCCCCCAAGGAAACGATTAAGCAGTTTTCCATCTAAGAAGAAACTTTCTGTTTTGGAGTCCAGACCATCCTACTCTCTTTCTGTTCATTACTCCAGGTCTGTTCACAGTTCCTGCACTCCTATGAATGTTGGATGGGAGAAAATGATGTGGGGCTCTGTAAAACCCTGTTCTTTGATTAAATTGTGTTTCAAGTAAGGCAGGTATTAAGATGGCCATCCTGTCTTTCCCCTCAGTGTCCAAGGTAGTAAGAGACAGGACCCTACCCTCTTTTTCTTCAGCTGCTGCTTCCCTGGGTCCTATTTCAGCACTGGCTGCTTTGGATACTCATCTGCAGACAACTAATATCAGTTCTTGGTCTTATCATTTATTTTTAAATAAAACATCTATAACCACAGCAGTGCTTATCCATCCACAAATAAAAGCTTCATAAAAAGGATACTGATGTGAAGATTATTTCTTTTATCGGTTATACTTTTTTTTTTTTTGGTAATCAGTTATGGATTTAAACCCTAAACCAGATTGGTTCTGAAGGATCATTTTATTTTTTCACATTCAACCACCTTCTAGGACTGGGATGAATACCTCTTCTACTACAACCTGCAAGTTTTAAGGTCAAAGGATGCAAAAACCTACTCCCAAGGCATATCCACTTTTCTTTTTTTAATCATTTGCCTCTGTTCACTGACTGTTCATAGGTTCATAGGTTCATACTAGGCTATCTGCCCTAGGGCATTTATAAGCCTAGCCAGAGTGTGTTTGGCTTTCACCACCCATTTTAAATTAATTTTGCTATGCCCTTTTTCGAGGTTAGTATACTGTGCCTCTGTCTAACAGTGACACAGAAGTGATACCCGGGGTAAACCTACGATCTCCCATCCACTCATCAAGATTCCTCTTGAAGAGAGTCAATGAGGGACTCTGCCTAACCTGGACTGGGATTTTATTCCAGAGTGAAGGGAACGTCTGGGTTATGAATCTGTCCCTCCAGCATGTCCTATTTATTTCAGTGCTGAGGTTCAAGTCTCTCGAGCGTAGCTCGATGGGATTTGGATTTTCTGAGGTGCAGCATGTCCATTAATTCCGGGTTGGACATGGCTTTATACATCAGGCACAGATCGCCTCTGAGCAGGCGGTATGCCACTGAGTAGAGCTGGAATTTCTTTAACCGGGCAGCATATGGCATCTGTTTGAGCCCTTTGATCCTCTTGGTGAGGTACTTTTGGGGTCTTTCCAGTTGCTGCAGGTGTCTGGTAAGGTACATCCCAAAAGGGGCATTGTACTCAATTATGGGCCTGATGAGGGATGAGTAAAGAGGCATGATGACCTCCCTGATCTAGATGTGAATCCCTTCATGATTAGGTGGGCTATATAAAATGTTTTTCTAACCACTTTGGCCACGTGGTTGTCAAATGAGAGATTGCTATTAACTTGGGTCCCCAGGTCCCTAATTACTTCTTCTGTACTTAATGGATTACCACCTATGTGGTAATTTGTGGGCACTTTGTTTTTGCCAAAGGGGATGACTATACACTTTTTGGAGTTTAGCTTGAGGCCATGGCTCTGGCACCAGTTGTCTGTTTCTATGAGGCCCTTTTGGAGGATGCTTGTGTCGGCTGGAGAGTCAATTATGGTGCCCAGTTTGCAGTCATCTGCGAACTTGGTCAGCCACAGTCCTTCCGTTTTGGCCTGTACCTCCGAAAAATATATACCGAACAAGAGAGGTCCCAGGACTGAGCCTTGTGGGACGCCACTTGTAACTGGTTTGGAGTCTGACATGGCTCCAGCAATTCTAACCATGTGGGTTCTGTCCTTGAGCCAGTTTGCAACCCATCTAGTGACATAGGGGTTTATATTTAAGCTGGTGAGCTTATCTATAATGCCCGAGTGGGGTATTGTATCGAAGGCTTTTTATGAGGTCCAGGTAGGCTGTGTGGACCACCTTCCCCTCGTCAATGGCCTTGGTGACTGTTTCAAAGAAATTGACC
The DNA here is from genome assembly GCF_019279795.1 of Protopterus annectens. Taxonomy (NCBI): domain Eukaryota; kingdom Metazoa; phylum Chordata; order Ceratodontiformes; family Protopteridae; genus Protopterus; species Protopterus annectens. The sequence goes on from NC_056741.1 coordinate 916,714,841, forward strand.
AGGTTTAAGAGGCAGGATTTTAACAAAGCCGAACTGGGTAGGATCCAGTGTCTGTAGGTCCCCAATATCTTTATTTATGAGGTCCATGATGATCCTTTCCATAGCTTTGCAGACCAAGCTAGTCAGGCTTATGGGGCGATAGTTTCCAGGATCCATTGAGGCACCACCTTTGTGGAGAGGGACCACTGTTGCTGTACGCCACTCTTTGGGTACATATCCTGTAGTAAGGCTGAGATTGAACAGTAGTTTTATGTTTGGGTTTAGCTCTTCTTGGAGTTCATGTAGGATGCAGCCCGGGACACCATCTGGTCCCATTGATGCTGTGTTTTTCTTTGGAGAGGGCGGCTCTTACCTGAGCATCTGAGATGTCAGGGGGGCAGTACTCTGCTGGGATAGATATTTGCCCTTCTGGTGGGGAGGGGGGTGGAGAAGTTTGCACTGAACCTGTCAGCTAGGATGTTGGCAATGTCTGTGGGTTCGATGTATTTTTTGTCATTTTGGAGTAATTCTGAGCATATCTGGGAATTCCCACCCAGGTTCCTAACATAACTAAAGAAAGCCTTGTGATTATCCTTAGTGTCCTGTGCAATTTTTCTCTCAAAGATGGCCTTAGACGATTTTATGAGTGCCCGTAGTTTTTTGCTAATACTGATCAGAGATGCCTTCCCTTTTTGGGATTTTGCTCTATCATGTAGTAGCTTCCTCCTTCTATTGTATAGTTTGTTTATGGCTGGGGTCCACCAGACAGGACATCTGCCTTTGGAGGATTGGGTCTTAGTTTTATTTGGGATTGCATGATCCATGCATTCCTGAAGGTGTTCATAGAATGCATTTATAAAGGATTCTGCGGTCTGGGCTGTATTTTCCACAGGCTCGGGGCTTTGAAGGATTCCACCTTGGTTTTGAGGAGTGTGAAATTTGCTTTAGAGAAGTTTTTCACTGTGGTTTTCTGGGTAGGGGTGGGTCGGGATGTGAATATCCAGTGAGATTAGTTTATGGTCTGATCTTACCAGTGAGGGATACACTTCTGGTCTGGAGCATAGAGTCCCCATGTTGGTGATGATCAGGTCCAGTATGTTTTCCCCTCTTGTGGGAGTGGTAACAAGTTGTTCCATAGCATTTGAGTTTATAAATTCTAGGAACCTTTGGGCTAGGGTGTTGGAGCTAGAGTAATGCTCCCAGTCTATGTTTGGGTAGTTGAAGTCACCCAATATAATGGTGTTTGGAGAGACCTTCATATTTTCCAGTGTTCTCATGAAGGCCGAGTGGGGTTCCTGGGTTTGGGAGGGTGGTCTGTAGCAGGCCATAAACTGGAAGGCAGTTTTACCCACTGTTAGTTGCACATGGATAGTCTCTGATGCTTCGTGCTGTGCCACCAACCTGGAGGTGTGGGTATCTTTGACTAATATTGATACTCCTCCTTTTGTGGTTCGGTCCAAGTTTTGGGGCAGAAAAGCATGGTATGAGGTATAACCTGGTAGTGCTGGGGTGCTCTCGGGAGCCTTGAACCAGGTTTCTGTTACTGCACAGATATCGATGTTCTCCATGCTAAGGAGAGTTTCGAAAAGGCATCTTGAGGTTTAGACTTCTGGCGTTGAGTAGCATTACTCTTAGTTTCTTATCCCTTGTGATACCTATGGAGGTGGGTTTGTCTTTTGAGCCTTGCCTAAAAAAGGCACTATGGAGGAAGCAAAGAGCCTTTGCCAATATCCGAAAGCCCAGGGGTGACAGGTGCAAGCCGTCCCTAGCAAAGCATCATGACTTGTCGAGCATATCATCCCAGGCTGACAGGCATTGGATCCCCTTTGAATGACACCAATACTTAAGCCAATTGTTGAAATTGATCATCTTGTCTTCATATTGTGGCATCATTCTTGGTGAGGGTAAGATGGTACTCAAGGTCAGGGTCATACCGGCCTGGGCTACATGCTCAGAGAGCTCCTCTATGTCTCTTTTCATGTAGTCCAGTGAGGTACGTCTCAGGTCATTCACACCAGCATGGACAATGACCGAGTCATATTTGTACTTGCCTTGGAGTGACCTGAGTGCTTGTGTTATATGGTGGATCCTAGCGCCCGACAGGCAGCTCACCGTGACCTTCTCCTTGTTCAGCCTGGTGAGTGGGACGTCAGTGTGCCTGATGATAGAGTCACCTATTACAAGTGTATCAGGTGTGTTGTTTAGTGTTAAGGGCTGTGACTGTTTGGCACACTGGCTTTGTGAGCTATGTGTTGCACATATTTTGTTTTGGGGTAGCGGTTGCTTGGGTGTCTGTTTTGGAGGTCTCTGCTGCTTAGGCAGATTTTTATTTAGAGCCTGAGTATGTTTTGTGTGTTTATGTGTTTGGTTTGCTGTTGTGGTAGGTCTATGTGAGACTGGAATTGTAGTGAGTGTGGTTTCCTTCTCCTCCTGACTGGTTACGCCAGTACTGAGTTGAGAGAGCTTTGCCTCCAGTTTGGCTATATGGTTGCATCTCTCACATGTGTTGGAATTTGTTGGGAGGAGGAGAGGGTTGTCTGTGTACATGAGGCAGTTGTAACATTGCCTCAAGATTCCCAGATTCACCAGTTGGACCGGAGAGGAGATTGACAACTGACCTTTGGACATGCTAGAATAGTATTGGGAATTCCTTTATAATTGAAAAAAGGGCCAATGGGGAACAAGGTACTCAAGGGGAGTTTTTGAGGGTGTAGTGCTTTTAATTTTTTAGTGCTGACTTATATAATTGCTTTAGTGAGCAAGTGCCAGGTAACTTAAATGCAATGTGTTACAGGTAACTTAAATGCAAAAATGACAAACAGTAACTTTCTTTCAAGTGAAACAAGAACATAAGTACAGTAAGCAATGCAGATATCACTAGGGATCCACAGAAGCGCTGAAAAGCCACGTTTTAAGTGGAATTAACGTTTCAGGGAAATAACAAGCAAACAAACAACAAGCATACAAACAAAGCAAGATTCAGCAGGCCTGGATCTAGTCTATGCTACAGCAAACAAGGTGTACCAATTTCAGTAAGAAACAGTTCAAATATGCAGGCACTATAAGCCTTTAACCAGAAATTCCCATCTCAGAAGGGCACAGTCCAACCTCTCCTCCCACAAGAGTGCAGACCACGAACCTTCTTAATGTAAAATAACTGGCCTGAAGCCCAAGTGCTTAAACCAGAACTAATACACTTTTAGAATAACAGACACTGAGCCCTCAATCAACAGTTCACAACTTAGAAGGATGTAAACTACCTGTCCTGCCACCACAGTGCAGGCCACAAACCTTCCTAATGTAAAACAACTGGTCTGAAGCCCAAGTGCTTAATCCAAAAGACTTAGAATGATAGCTACACTTTAATCAAGTTACTACCAAGCAGTAATAAATACAATTAAATACTTTAAAGAATGCCTGGATTAGTGCTCAAGTTATACAAACAAAGCTAGATTCAGCAGGCTTGGATCTAGTCTATGCTGCAGCAAACAAGGTGTACCAATTTCAGTAAAAAGCAGTTCAAATATGCAGGCACTATAAGCCTTTAACCAGAAATTCCCAGCTCAGAAGGGCAGAGTCCAGCCTCTCCTCCCACAAGAGTGCAGACCACAAACCCTCTTAATGTAAAATAACTGGCCTGAAGCCCAAGTGCTTAAACCAGAATTAATACACTTTTAGAATAACAGACACTGAGCCCTCAATCAGCAGTTCCCAACTTAGAAGAATGTATGCTATCTGTTCTGCCACTACAGTGCAGACCACAAACCTTCTTAATGTAAAACAACTGGTTTGAAGCCCAAATGCTTAAACTAAAAGGCTTAGAATGAGTTACACCAAGCAGTAATAAATACAATTGAGTACTATTAAGATAACGCAAAAGCAAAATAAAGCAGGAAGAAACACAAATACAGTAAAAGCAGATACATTTTTTTTTGAGTGAGCAAATGAGATGGGCCCAGGAGTTACAGGACAGAAACAAGTGCAAATGCAGGCCTTCAAATCAGAAAGTTGAGAGAGATGGAAGACCACCCAAACAGCCATTAACTACAAATTCTGGGCCAGAACCACTCCTTATGTGGTAGACAGGTTACCTAATGCTTACCACTCCCACTGATAAGCTAGAAGGCTTCCCTCCAACACAGAAAGGCTTGGGGGCTCAGAAGCTTACAAACAGTCCTGGATACAGCAAATCTGTATCTGGAACACTAATTACAGGAAAGGTAGGTAACAGGCTTACAATTTTTTTTTTTTTTTTATCAGAAAAGTAGCAAAAACAGTAGTAAAAACAATTCACATGCAGTGCAAGCAAAACCAGAAACATCAAAGTAAAACCAATGAAAAGATACACAGACTGAAAGAAACCTGTACTAAAATAGCTGGTTATTAGACAAAATTCAAAGATATAAGCGAAAGAGTGATACAATTTTTAGACAAGGCCAAAGAAATCAAAAAAAAGAAAGACTGAAAGGGACTTAAGGGGCCAACAATTGTCTGAAGAAATAGCTCAAACCTCCCAACAGACCATTTAAGTAAAATAAAGGAACCAATAGCCTTACAATGGATATAACTATTACAACTACTAAAACCAAGGGCACTGTGACCGCTCTAGCTGGAACCAGGCACTCCACTATGATTCTCACCAGCAGCACAGTAATAACCAGGCTTCTTACCATTTACAATACCCCATGACCAGCTAGGGACCCTACCCACAAGGTTTTCACAAAGCTCTGCTCCCAAGTGCACAGGACCCCAGAAGACCATCCAGGAGCACTACACCACACCAGGACTCACATCGGAATCCCATGGGACTGATAACATGAGGACCCCCACCTATACCATTGATTTCTTTGAACTAGCAAGCTACCTCACAATCAAAACATTCCAGCGATCACTACCACCAGAGGATCCAACAATCTCTACAGCCCACGTACCACCAGAGGGACAGAACATGACAAAGCAACAGGGACCTCAAACATCTTTGGAACCAGCCACAAGGAGGATGGAAGCAAGGACTATGAATTAGTGGACTACAATCTGGAACAATTCCCTAAAGACCATCTATGACATTGAGAGACAGATGGTGGGTAAGGGTCTCACTTTTCATTCCCCATAGGAAAAGTAGTCTTGTTAGTACTATAATTGATTTAAAACTTTTCTTTATTAGAAGCACATTTTAAAGTATTCATTCAAAATAAGTGAGGAAATGCTAGAGATGGGGTGCCCAGCAAAACAGACATAGACTGAAAACAATGGAGGAAGTTTAGTGACTTCAGTCCCCTGCACACAACCAATGTTAGCCATATATGAATCCAAATATGAGGCTGATATCAGGAATATTTTTAGCTGACCATCCAAGAAACGTTTTTATAATCTAGACAGGAGAGAAATTTTAACATTCGAGCAACCAAGTTGCGACAAATCTATGATGATCATGAAAGTGGACAAGGGAGGAGGCAAACTAGTCACTGAGGTAGACACTTACAATATCAAGATTAAGCGGATGTTATGAAACACCCAATTTTACAGCCTCATAGACTTCAGTAGTGTAAAAGGAATTTCTAAACCTCCATGAGGATGGACTTGTCAATGAAAAATTTCATGACTTCCTCACTGTACAAGTCCCAAAGATTCCCTAAACCCCACAAAAGCCTTCTCAACCCCCTACAGACCAGTGTTGGCTAGCAGCAGGTCCATTACTGAGCCCACCTTCATATACATTGAGGTACAAATTAAACCACTAGTGCAGAAGAATAAATCCTTCATACTGATCTCCCTACATTTCTTTAAAAAGATCAAAGACATCCCTTTGAGTATGACCTCCATCCTGGACATGATCTATGTGGAGGCACTTTACACTGTGCTTCCACATGATTACTGCTTTACTGAAGTGACTGAGGCTTACAGCAGGGAATGGATATCTTTACATGGCGAAGCAAAACATTTTGGTAACCTGCTAAGGATCCTTCTAGGTAACAACTTTTTCCATTCTAATAGTGACTACTATAGGCAGACTATTACCATAGTTATGGGGGCAGCCATGGCACCCAGCATAGCTAACACTGCCTTTGGTAAATGGAAGGAAGAGGAAATTTACAACTCCCTCCTGCCATAGCTCCGTGACAATCTGCATTCACTTTATTGATATTTTTATCATCTAGGAAGGCAGCTGCTCCAAGACCTTTTGGTACACATTAGCAGGTCTACCCTCTTTCTGAAATTTACCCCCCACTTCAGCCAGGAGCCTGAAAACTTCTTAGATCTTACCATTCCCAAGAACCAAAGACAAGGAGATATCCTCTACTGTAATCCCATTAGTGTCAACATGCTCCTGCACCAAAACAGTATGCATCCCAATATTACAAAAAGGAACATCATAACATTTCAAGGGATGGCAAGGGTTCATTAAGAACATGACAGAACTTCAAAAATATTTCTTAGTCAGGGGATATAGTGCCAGTCTTCTAAAAACTATTTTGGACCCAGTAAAAGACAGAAAGATTATCAATGACCCCTCCCTTCTGGAACCTGAATTAATAGACTACACGGGGAATTTGGGAGCCTATCCCGGAATCCAGAAAGCCAGAAGTGGGATAAAACCATGGCCCTTTCCAGCATCATGGACTACAAGGCAATTAAGAAATTAATCCAGGATAAGTGGACCATGATCACTGAGAACAGACAACTCAGAAAACTATTTATTTATTTAGCATTTGTTTACTGGGAAAGTCCAACTCGCCAACAGTACCCCTTTTCAGCGGAGGCCCAGAGAGAAAAGCTCCAACAATTAAAAAAAAAAAAGGTTTTGTAACAATGCATATTACAAATAATATAAGAAGCATTCAAGATGACATAGCAGCAGGAAAATGATGTGGGAATAAAACAGGAAACAGCAAAATGGTATAGAAGTAAAGATAATTCCAGGTTTATAATGAGCTTGTAAGCATTAACATACGGAGTTCACAGTTCAATTGCCCCAGATTTACAATAAAGTTTTAAGCATTAGCATGCAGACTTTCTTGGTTCAAACTGTTGGTTGTGGAATGCTATAAATAGAAATGTAATAATCAAAGAACACTCATATGTTACAGATTGGTCGAAATACTGTTGTGCATTTAGGAATATAAATATTTCAAAGTAGGAATGAGACTGATTATGCTACCATGGATGAATAACATTGCAAAGAGGCAGGATAGAGCTTTTAACCTGGTGCTGGGCGATGGCATATCTAGTTCTGTGATATATATATATATATATATATATATATATATATATATATATATATATATATATATATATATATTAGTTCTGATTTGAAGGATGCTAGGTTATATATCTGTCTTAGCTACTAGGGAAGACTGTTCAATTTTTTTTTTGAGGTTGAGCAGGAGTATAGGAAATCACCTGCTGTATTTTCGGATTTTGATATGGGAAGTAGGGCTTTATCTGTAGAATGAAGGGGTCAAATAAGGCAGTACTGTTGGGTGATATGATGTAGATCTGGGAGTTTGTCTGGTGAGTATAGCATTTTGTAGGTTATTAACAGGCGCGAATGAATAAGTAAATATCCGTTCTAGCCACTGTAGTAGTTTAATTTTAGTACAGTGGTGGGGTCTGTAGAGTTAGTTGGTAGCAAACTTTGCTTATTTTTTATAGCATAGCTCAGATGTTGAGGACTGTGTAGCATGTAGGTTTGTGAATAGGTGAGAGGCATAGAGAAGGGTTGGTGGTAGATAGGCTGTGGCAATATTACCTTTGCTGAATCTGAAAGGAAGGGTTTTAGCCTGTACAGAGCTCCTATTTTTGGTGAGTTTTCTGGGTTACTTGAAGTATGTGCTAGTTGAATGTTAGGTGTTCATCTATAGTGTTGCCTATGAGTTTTGTATAAGGAGCTAGTTCATTTTTGTGCTCTTTTTTATGTTATCGAGAAGAGGGATTTTTTAAAGGATGATTGTTTAGGGTAAATAACATTATTTTGATCTTGCTTGGATTTAGGAGGAGATTGGATTCCTCAAGCCAGTTCTCAACTGATGGGAAGGATTGTTATGTTAAGTCTTGAAGAGAGGATAGTGTTTTAGCAGAGCAGAGACTTCCAAGATGGCTGCACATTGAGTAACAGCTTAATTCTAGTTCTACCAGTGGGAAGACAGAAACTCTGCAGAGAAAGTCAGTGGACTTATATTTCTGGGTACATTTCAGTAACTAGTTAGTAAGTGCACTGCTCGGATGCCAGGAAAAAAGAAATGCAGAGGACCTGAAAGAAAATCAGCTACAAAAGGTGAAGAAAAATACTGATAGGGAAGAGTACTGCAGCTCTTCAGCAAAAAGCAGTGCAAGCTCCAGACATGACTTCCAGTAACCTAGAGGAAAGTGTAAGATAACTGCACACAGTCCTAATTAAAATAAAACACTGATGGAGTATATCAACTTAAATAACAAAAGGCTGGAAAAAATGGAAGAAGCTTTAAGAAGATATTCAAATGAGGTAATAAAACTGGAAAAATAAGAGGTAGGAGTGAAGAAAAGGCTGGCTGAATATGAGACTGCTCAAGAAGTTTATTTATTTTATTTATTTATTTGCAGTTGTTTAACCAGGATAGTCCATTGGGCCCAAGGAACCCATTTTCAATGGAGTCCTGGGGAGAAAAGCTCCACATACAGATTATACAAAGATTAAGTTCCACACATAGATTACATGATGATTACAGAGTAACATTATACAATTTCAGGTTATAATCAGGTCAAATATATTTTAATCAAAAGTATTTAATGTAAATTTTTTTTTTTTTTTTTTTTTTTTTTTTGGGATAGGTGGTTAGATGCAGTAGGCTAAGAGATTGCTAGGTATAAGTAAGGAATTTAGGAATAAGTAAGGAATTATAGGGATAGGTAGTTAGATGCAGTAGGCTGGGAGATTGCTAGGTATAAGTAAGGAATTATAGGGATAGATAGTAAGGAATTATAGGGATAGATAGTTAGATGCAGTAGGCTAAGAGATTGCTGGGTATAAGTAAGGAAATTATATACTACAAGCAAGCTTGAAATCACTATCTGGGATTTGTAAGAATGGGAAGAGAAGAATAGTGGAGAGTAGGTTATGGGGGATGGGAGCAGGAGCATTGCCATGTTGATGTTAGATGAGAATGAAGTAGTTTTTTAAAGTATGGGAGGCTAGTGGTTGTACGAATGGGGGGGGGGGGTAGGGAGTTCCATAAGCGTGCTAGTGAGAAGGACAGGAGGTTTTGTCCTGGGGTGCGGAGGGGTCTGTAAACCTCAATAAGGTTTTGATTGTTTGATCTTAGAAGTCTTTGGGTGTGGTGCATTTTAAAGGTAGTTGAGAGGGAGGGACAGAGGTATGGTTGGAATATGAGTTTATGAACATAGGTAAGCTGAGTGTAGGAAAGGTAGTTGGGGAGTTCTAGCCAGTTGAGTTTGTGAAGAGGTATACAGTGATGGGTTGATGATTTGTTGCTGGTAGCAAATCTGGCTATTTTATTGTAGCAAGAGGACAGTTTGGTTTTGAGAGATGATTGTAGGTTTGTTAGAAGAGGGGCACCATAGAGAAGGGAGGGAAGGAGAAATGTGGTAGAAAGAGTATGTTTAGTAGTTGAGGTGAGGAACCGATTATGTCGGTAGAGCACGCCGAGTTTTTGATGTTTTTTTTTTATGTTTAGTAGCAGATGGGAGTTGAAATTAAGCTTGTCATCGATTTGGACTCCTAGTAGTTTGGTTTCAGATACCAGCTCAAGAGGTGTGTTATTTTGGCTGGTGATGGAGAATAAATTCCTGTCAAAGTTATTAGTTTTAGAGGGAGTAAATATCATTAGTTTAGTTTTAGCAGCATTAAGTGCTAGATGGTTGTCTTTCATCCACTGTTCAGTGGAGGAGAAGGCATCTTGAGTAAGTTTTAAAAGGGTTGGGATGGATGAGGCAGCACAGATAATTGTGGAATCGTCTGCATATTGAATAATGTTTGCAAGAGGGATAGAGTGGAAAAAGTCATTAATGAAAATGTTGAAGAGGAGGGGGCCCAGTATAGAACCTTGTGGGACACCTGTGGGGGTGTTGAGAAAGGAGGAGGTGGCTTTCTTCCACTTGACAGCTTGTTGCCTATTAGAGAGATAGCTGGTAAACCAGGTAAGGGATGATAATATAAGGTTTAGTTTAGATAGTTTAGTAAGAAGTAAGTTATGAGAGATAGTGTCAAAGGCTTTAGAAAGATCGAGTAGGATGGTAGAAACAGTGAGGCCAGAATCTCTAGCTTTATTCACAGTTTCTATATAAGTAATGTTTAAAATAATAGAATTAGAAGACAGAGCAAGTAGTGAAAACCTGGGATTTTCTGCTGTATCAGAGAAACTGGAAGGAACTGACTGCATTAATTTTATGAAAGCACAAATAACCAGCTAGACTGTTATTCCACAGCAGGAGTTGATAATTGACAGAGCACGCCATGTGTATGCTCCAAACCTGACTATGAGAAAGCAACCTAGACCTTTAATAGTAAAGATGCAATCATCCTACCAGAAGAAAGAGTTGATTCTGACAAAACTGTGGCAGAAGGGCAACGTACTAAAAGTGGGAGACAGCAGTGTGTTTGTGGAGAATAATTACTCACTGTACACTAGGCAAACGAGGAGTAAATGTATTCCACTATTAAGGTAATATCAAGAAGCAGACATGAGATTCAAACTGCTGTAGCCATCTATCTTCAAAATGGACAAAATCATTTTTATGCAGTACATGCTAAGGAGGAAATACAAAAGTTTGTCCAACAAAAAGTGAGCTGTGAACCAGAAGGAGATTCTGCTTCTTGTTTCAACAGAAAATACTTGAGAGAAGGAAAAACAGAGCAAGAGTTGACAAGAAGAATCAAGAGTACATTGGAAATTAAGCAAGAGACAGGATTTGGGAGATGGAAATGAACAGGAATAAAACCATTAACTTGGAAATTGACAAATGTGGGATTACAATGCAATAATTATATTTGTGAAACATGACAAAACAAAATCTAGAAATATTGGACTTTTTTGGACTTTGTTAAACGTGTAGGGGACTCTAAAGCATATGCCATACTTCTTATCATTAATGTTCAGAAAATACTTAGGAGAGGGGAAGAGGAAGGAGAACTTAACTGTAAGTGAAACAATTTTTTTTATTAATAGTAATATTTTTATGGTGCATGAAAATAAAATGTTCTCAGTTATTTTTAAGTGTAATGGAGATATTAATGTAAACAGGTGCTCCTGTTTTTCCCCTTTTTCTTTCTTTCTCCTTGCTCAGTTTTAAAAATTGTAGGCACTGCAATGTAAAAAGAAAGTCTGGTCAAAAGGGCATGACAAAAGAAAAATTGGTGCACTTTTTCTCAGTCTTGCATAGGGGGTGACTGGATTAAGGCCCTTAGCTTGATATAGTAACACATTTTCAGAGAAAGCAAGTCAATGAAAAAGAACATTGAATATTATAAAGCTTTTTTCTAGCAAATAAATGTATGCTTAGTAGCAACTCTATATCTGGTCCTCATGTCTGCATGGAGACAATCTGATAAAAGGAAATGGCTAGGAGATAATGTTTTGAAAGCATTCTACTAGCTGGAAGAGCTATAAAGATAAAACAAAACAGACAGCACTTAGTAGAAGAACAGGCTGTACAATGCATCTTAGCATGGATAACCCTTCTTTTAGGTTAACTCAAGTCAGTGAGTGTGGCTGTCAGTTTGGGACACTCATTCCTATTAGGAGGGTAAAACTTCAGTATTTGAAATGTACATAGTTTTGTGCATTAGTATTAAGGTAATAGTTTTTTAGGGTATTGGATGTATGTTTGTTTTTCTTTGTTTGAGGGCTTTCAACAAAATAAAAAGTTTTGTAAGATGTGACATAGGCTCAAATGGATATGACAAGAAACAAATATATAAAAAAATCAACCTACCCAACAATGTATGCATTTAGGCATTTAACAAAAAAGCTGTTACACATAAAAGGTGGGAATAACTTTTAACACAATGATGATTTCTGTAATGGCTTTAAATGTCAGTGGTCTCACAGATAAATACAAAAAAGAGTAGTGAACTATATTAAAAATGTAGAGTGTAAATAGCTATGCTACAGGAGACACACTTGGAAAGAACTGAACATGTAAATTTGACAAAGGAAGGTTTTCAGGATGATTATTCAGCAAAATACCTGGGACAAAGGAAAAGAGGTGTACTCACATTAATTGCAAGAGGAGCTCCAATAGTGATAGAAGAGGATAAAAAGATAATAATGGTATATTTATAATGCTAAGGGGCTACTGGCAAGGGAGGAGGATTACACTGGCATGTATTTATATTCCACCTAAAACTGCTGTCATGGAGCTTAAGAAAATTCTGGGAGAAATAATCAGTTTTCAGCAAGGAGTATTACTTATAGGTGGAGACCAGAATTTGATTTGCAGCACAGAAGATGTGTTTAGTAAGCCCAGAAGGGAAAATATAACAAAGGAAGGTGGATTTATGAAGAAATTTAAGAAAATATTTGGCATGGAAAATGTGAATTAAGTACTAGGAGTTTGGAGTGAATTTACAAATTATTCCCCAAGATACAAACTCTGAGCTAGGCTAGACATAATTTACATTTCACAGGAACATGTGCATTTAATTGAAAGTCTTGATATGCACCCAATAACTGTTTCAGATCATGCACCAATAATAACTAAAATAAAAACACAGGGTAATAAAATTAAAATGAGACACTAGTGCTTTCCCACCTATCTGTTGAAAAGAGAGGAATTTAAGGAAGATTTAATATTATGTAACACAAAATTAAGCATTAGGATTGATTTCTGGTCTGTTAATGAACTGTATTTTTACATCTCTGCTTGGCTTTTTGGCGTTTAACTACAGTAGAGAAGAGCTGCTAGCTATTACTGTTTGTTACAGATACACAAGAGAGACTTTGCTACTTATTACCATTTGCTACGGATATAATTTTGTTAAAGTGACAGTAGCACATAGCAGGTTATACTGACTTTATACAGGTTATATCAATTATTTTCAGTGATGGGAGTAACGAGTTACAAAAGTAATGCATTACTGTAATATATTACATTTTTAAGTAACTAGTAATATTCTGCGTTACTTCTCAATATAGTAACGCAATAATTGTAATATATTACTTTTTTTAATAACTAGTAATGCAAGTGTCAATTACTTTTGTGTTACTTTTTGCTTAAATTCAGCCATGTAGCTGGTGGAGCGAGAGGGGCAGTCTGCATTCCAAAACCAAAAAAAAATGTTCTCCTTTAAGGAGGACCATGCATGCATATGTGTTATACGAACGGACACACGCCGCCCACTATTAAAAAAAAAGAAAAGAATGAGATTTCTGTGTTGGTGTCTTGTGGTTGATTAACGTAGTTGTTCGCTCCTGCACAGTTGCTTGATTTCCCTTTCCCGCATTGCCGTTCATGGTTATTTGAAGAGAAAAACAAGTAAAAACTGAAAATGCACCAGGAAGAATAAATAAGCTGCTGTATTGCTACCTGTTACAAATCGTAAGTACATACATAATAACTTTTGGTAAAATACAGGGCATGTAAAGAAAGTAGAGAGCTTCAGATCCCTGTTGCCATTCTGTGTAGGCTTTACAGGTAACTATTGTTTTAACCCTAACAGGCAATCGATCAGATGCTTATACCTTCCTGTTGCTCCATTTTTAGGAAATGTTCATTGATCTCTTCCCCATCAACCTTTCAACTGCCCTGATTTGTCTCATATTTTCATCCTGTCCTTTCTAGAATTTTTGATTTCCTGGTAAATCACTTGAGGATTACAGTCTGTCACTAATGCAGGATGTTTTATGCCTCTTACTGTTCTTAAAGTGCATGTTGATGCAAACTGCTGCGTTAAGGCTATAAGTGAACTAACAATATTTAGAAATTATCCCTGATCTGTGGGCTTTCTTCTACCCATTGCTCTTTGCCTTTCTCCAAGGTTTTTGAGCAAAGAAGTTGAGGATATATTTCCTCATAAAATACATGGCTTTCCTTTCTGGTAAGTCATTGAGGATTGCAGTAACTAAATAACTTTTGAATTTCAGATTTTATATAGCTAATTGTCTGCTGTTGTTTACTCATTGTTCTACCTTTGCAGAAATAATGGGATTTACATGAAACAACTTGGAATACTTTTAATGTGTGGTACCTGTCTGGGACAAAGCTGAAATAAGAAATGATGACCTTATTGTACCATAACCAGACTTTGAAAGGTACACATAAGTGGTTACGACTGCTGGCTTGGGGCAGGGGCTATGCATGGATGAAAGTAACTAACCTCTTGTCTGTGTAATTTAAACTGTCACTGATCTAGCTTTGTAAGACTAGTGTCCAATTGTGTGAAGTGATATTAAATACTTTATTAATGTTGCTTTTAATTAATTTATGTATTAATTACCATAAAGAACCATCTGAGATGCACACAATAAAGTGGATATTATTGTTAGGTACAGATGCCTTCCGTGGATACAAGTCACTTACCTATGCTGTTGTTTGATCACTATTAACAGCAGTCTCTGATCTGGTTAGCAGGAATAGTACAAATAATGTATTGAATGGATTTGCTGACATCAGTGTAAAATCTGTAATGCTATGGCTTATGCGCATACCTCTCAACTGTACAGATTTTCGCAGAATGTCCAGATTTTTGCCCTATATTTATTAGTGGCAAATCATTAAAGATTGAAGTTAGAAAATAATGACAGTCATTTGAGTTCTAGACTTCATATCCTTCAGAAAATTCATACTAATGCAAAACCTGTTATTCTATCAACTTTCTAAGTTTGTAAGAGCAGTATTTAAAATTTGTCCATATCTGTACCACTTTTGTTCATGGCTTTGTCCAGATTTCTTATTCTTAAGAGGTTGAGGTGTGTGTGTGTGTGTGTGTGTGTGTGTGTGTGTGTGTGTGTGTGTGTGTGTGTGTGTGTGTGTGTGTTTTTGAGTGGCCTTTTACGGTTGAAATTTTCTGAAATGGGTAGTTTTGTCATTATTGGTTCATATATTGCTTACTGAAAGAATGTTCAAAACTACAAATTTGAAACAACATTCTAACAAGTGGTGCTGTATTATACAAGGAATATCATTTAATACAATCAGGAAGGTGAATCAAAGAACACATACATGTATGCACGTCCCTAAAAATGTGTGCAAGGAGCCTATGATTTGAAAACAGCCCAAAATTAAATGTAATCCTCCACTGGCTAGATGAATTTTCTTTGAATGTGAGTTTTAATGCTGTTTCAATGAATTTGACTTTCAAGGGCAGAGAAGTTTACTGGTCATGCTAAGTCTGTTTTCATTGTGACACTGTATTGTTTGTTTAGCAAATGGCTATCAGTGTTTGTGCTATTTTAGTTCAACATCTGTAATCATTGTAGTAAAAAAGCAGTATGCACACTGACAGGTTTGAACAATGTTGATGGTAACTGGGGAGAAGTAGCCAAGAAATGGAACACTGGAATGGCTGGGTAGGAAGCTGCTTTTAGGGGGGGTAGGGGGATTGCCACAGGAAGGGCTGCTTTAGGGGAACTCTGATGCCGACTGACAGTAATTGTGGTATATGAACCAATCAAAAGCTGTGTAGTGGAGCCAAAGCTGTTTATTGCAGAACAGTGGATTCATTTATTGTCGAATGCAGAGCGTTCTGCATAATCTGGAGTACTTGTCTTCTCTTTTATGTTTTAAATGTTTGTGGACTGACAGCCAGGTACTGTGATTGGAAAAATCCCCATAAAAGGTATATTTTATTTTGTGAAGGGGAGGGGCAGCAAACTCAAAGACCACAGTGGGCTGCACAAACTCTATTGTGTGTGGAATACTTAGTTATTTAAAACAACAAAGTACAGCAGAAAAGCCATTTAAAGAATGATTGCCTTGTTATTTTACTCCTCGCTGGTGACAGCAGTTGAATTCCTCCACTGCATGTCTTGACGGAAAGAAATGGTCACTGGTGATTTGAAGTGGTACAATAAAGGTGGCTTTTACTGTGTATAGGTTCATAGGTTCATAGGTAGGTACTAGGCTATCTGCCCAAGGGCATTTTTAAGCCTCACCAGAGTGTGTTGGCTTTCGCCGCCCCATTGATTAATTAACTGAGCCTCTGTCAAGCAGAGCCAATGAAGTGATCCCAGGGGTGTATTTTCTGTTACCCATCCACTCGTCAAGGCTTCTCTTGAAGAGTGTTGGTGAGGGGCTCTGCCTAATGTAGTTAGGAATTTTGTTCCAAAGCATGGGGAGTCTCTGTGACAGGAATCTATCCCTCCAGCATGTTCTATTTATTGTTGTGGTGAGGTTTAGCTCACTAGAGCGCGTGGCTCGCAGTGACTTGGATTTCTTTAGGTGGAGCATGTCCATCAATTCTGAGTTGGACATGGCTTTGTAAGTCAGGCAGAGATCACCTCTGAGTAAACGATATGCCACTGAGTACAGCCAGAGGTTTTTCAGTCGGGCTGCATAGGACATATGTTTGAGGCCAGTAATCCTCTTGGTGAGGTGCTTTTGTGGTCTTTCCAGCTGTTGGAAGTGTCTTGTGAGGTACATCCCAAATGGGGCATTGTACTCTATGATGGATCTGATGAGTGATGAGTAGAGGGGCACTATAACCTCTTTATTTCTAGATGCGAACCCCTTAGTAATTAGATGGACCACATAGAAGGATTTCCTAACTACTTTGGCAATATGATTGTCAAAGGAGAGATTACTATCTACCTGGGTCCCCAGATCTCTTATTACCTCTTCTGTATTAAGGGGGCTGCCGTCTATGTGGTAATTCATGTGTGTTTTGTTTTTCCCAGACAGGATGACTATGCATTTTTTGGCATTTAGCTTGAGGCCATAACTTTGACACCAGGTGTCTGTCTCAGTAAGGTCTTTTTGAAGGATGTCCGTGTCAGCTGGAGAGTCAATTATGGCTCCCAGTTTGCAGTCATCAGCGAACTTGGTTAGCCATAGTCCTCCTGTGTTTGCCTGTACTTCTGAGAAATATATGCCGAACAGTAGGGGTGCTTTACTGGTAATATAGTTGTTGTAATGTATATTGTGTTAATTAAACATCATACATTCCTTAGGGCAAAAGAATTTGGATATTTGGTTACATGTAGACATATTTTTGAAACTGAGGCTACAGGCAGAGTAACTAAGTAATGGGTTTGCCGCCTTTTCAAATGCCCAAAGAGGGACTTGTTTGTAGAAAAAAATGTTTGCAGGAGAAACCATAACCATAGCCAGTGCAAAGGACAGGGCTTCACTTTTTTTTTCTAACTATCCGAGGAATTGTTTGGCTAGGCTTGTATAGGCTCTAGGGCCGATAGCCTAGTACCAACCTAAGAACCTATGAACATAACAGCTTCCTCTTGCAGCATTTCAGTTGTTTATGCTGCTCAATATACTATTTAGGTGTTGCAGATACAAAATCAGTGTTTTATTCAGCTATTAAAAAAACTTAGAAAATGAATTCACTGTAGTTTCATGTTTAAAAAAAAAAAAAAAGCTCTATACAGTTAACTATTTTTTTTGTATTTCTGGCAGTTCTTTTATTTTAAGCGTCAGCCGATCAGAGCCACATTTTGATAGAGGTTATGAAATAAAACTTTTGCAATATATAGATATTCCACACACATCCATTTATTTTTCTGCTTAGTGCTTTCACTCAGAGATGGAAAGTCGAAATTCATTTGAAGGATCCGTTTACACAGAATTCTTTGACCTAATTACAAACGATGGAAAAAAACACTGATGTGAAATGTAAGCAATGTTCACCAACAAAGAAGACCTACAGAACTTCAGCATACAGTATGTTGAATTTAAAAAGGCATCTTCAGACATCACGTCCTATTGTACTTGGAAAGCTAAATAGTTTGAAAAGGAAAGCAGTTGATTCCGGGCCTAAAAAGTCAGACAAGAAATCGTTGACACAGCCGTCTATTGCAGCATTCATTGCTTCTGGTCACGTCACACAGTCCAAGGTGGATTGTTCAATCATTGACTTTGTGGTGAATGACATGTAGTGTTTCAGTGTTGTCAAGCAGCCATCCTTCATCAACCTTGTGACTGGCCTGCAGCCAGGAAAGGGGGTCATGAGCAGGAAAACTCTTGTCGAACAGTTGGAGAAACAGTTCAGTGATATGAAGGAAAATCTGATAGAAACTTTAGCAAGTGTTTCAACTGTTTGCACTACAGCTAACATTTGGACCCATTGGAATCGTAGTTTCTTTGGCATCACCACCCACTGGATCAACTGTGACACACTTCAACGAAAGTCAGCTGCTTTGTCATGCTGCAGAATACAGGGGAGGCATACATATGATCTCATAGCGTCAACTCTTGAGAGCATTCACATCAAGTACAAGATAGATCAAAAGGTGTGTGCGACAATTACTGACAATGGCAGCAATTTTGTAAAGGCTTTCAATGTCTTCACAGAATGTAAGAGATCTCAGACTACAGGCATTCTGTCCTAAGATGAGGATGAGGATTACGATGGTGATGGTGAAGTGATTTACAACAGTGTGACAGCTGTGCTGAGTCAGTCAGGTTAAAGTGAGAGCACCTATTCACTGCCTCCCCATCTGAGATGTGCGGCACATACATTGAATCTAGTTGCTGTGCATGATGCTGAATCTGCTTGTGATGATGCACAGTATAAAAAGATCATGCAAAGTACTATGACCAAATGCTATGCTGCTTGGAACAAGGCTAGTCGTAGCATCCAAGCTGCTGAGGTGGTTCACAATAAGTGTGATCTGGCATTGATTGTTCCCAATGCGACAAGCTAGAATTCCACTTTCTATGCAATTGAGAGAATTCACCACATTGCAACTCAGGGTGAAGGCTTGCTGAATGAGATATGTGAAGAGATTGGAATTGCCATCTTCAGGCCTGCTGAAATGACCTTTGTTGCTGAGTTTGTGCAAGCAATGCAGCCCCTAGCAATGGCTCTGGACATCCTGCAGTCAGAGCTGAAATGCTTCATGGGAATCCTGATCCCCACCATTATGTGCTTGAAAAACATGTTGTTCAAAGTCAGGCAGTCTGTGAAGCTCATTGTGCCACTAGTCAATGCTCTTCTTAAAGGCATTGAGGCTCAGTTTGATCACATTCTGGAGCAAGAAGAACTCATTCTGGCAAGCATAGTGCATCCGCAGTTCCATTTGAGATGGATGGACAGCGAAGAGCAGAAACTCAGAGGCAAGGCTCTGCTCCTTGATGCCATGCAGGAACTGGATGAACCTGAGCATGGGTCATCTGAAGATTCTGCACTAACTGCTGAAGACAGCTTCTTCAACTTCAAAGAATCGACTGCAGCCAGTGTCAGCATATCTTCTCAGATGGAAATGTATCTGGCTGACCCTTCCAGAGAAATATCTTCTCTCAAGAGTTACCCTATAGTCAAGAAGATATTTCTGAACACTAATACACCTCTGCCATCTAGTGCACCTGTTGAACACCTGTTCAGTCTTGGTGGACAAGTGCTGACTGCAAGAAGGAATAGACTCACTGACGAACACTTTGAAAAGTTGCTCCTTCTTCGAGCCAACAAAAATATGTAGTCATTGTTTAGTCATTGTGATGTGAATAGTTATATATAGTGATATTTTGGTTGACTTTGTTATGATAGTAGTCTTGCTAGACCTTTATGACATATTATTCTGTAAGTATTTTTGTGTCCTCGGCATCACTTTTATCAGATTAGCACTTTAGCCTAATGTATGTTGCTGAAAATTTGATGGGTTGTAACTTGTTATGGGTCTTGTGTTGCTGGCTGTGTGTACTTTGGTTTAAGTATTAAATTGTGACTCTGACTATAAAGACTGGTCTGTGGGACTTTGTAAACTGTAAAATGCTATTTATCTTTATTGTAATCTTCTTCTTCTTTCGGCTGTTCCCGTTAGGGGTCGCCACAACAGATCATCTTTTTCCATTTCTTCCTGTCCTCTCCATCATGCTCTTTCACATCAACCGCCTGCATGTCCTCTCTCACCACATCCATAAACCTTATCTTAGGCCTTCCTCTTTTCCTCTTACCTGGCAGCTCCATCCTGAGTATCCTTTTCCCAATATACCCAGCATCCCTCCTCAGCACATGTCCAAACCAATGCAATCTCGCCTCTCTTGCTTTGTCTCCAAACTGTCCAACCTGAGCTGACCCTCTGATATACTGATTCCTAATCCTGTCCATCCTAGTCACACCCAGTGCAAATGTTGACATCTTTAACTCTGCTACATCCAGCTCTGACTCCTGCCTTTTTGTCAATGCCACCGTCTCCAACCCATATAACATAGCTGGTCTCACTACCCTCTTGTACACCTTCCCTTTCACTCTTACTGGTACCCGTCTGTCACAAATCACTCCTGACACTCTTCTCCACCCATTCCACCCTGCCTGTACTCTCTTCTTCACCTCTCTTCCACACTCACCATTACTATGAGCTGTTGATCCCAAGTACTTAAACTCATCCACCTTTACCAACTCTACTCCCTGCATCCTCAACATTCCTCTACCCTCCCTCATATTTACACACATATATTCTGTTTTAGCCCTGCTGGCCTTCATTCCTCTCCTCTCTAAAGCATATCTCCACCTCTCCAGGGTCTCCTCAACCTGGTCCCTACTCTCACTACATATCACAATGTCATCTGCAAACATCATAGTCCACGGGGCCTCCTGTCTGATCTCATCTGTCAACCTGCCCATCACCACTGCAAATAAGAAAGGGCTCAGAGCCGATCCTTGATGTAATCCCACCTCCACCTTAAACGTATCTGTCACTCCCACCGCAGTCCTCACCAATGTCACACTATCCTCGTACATAACATGTACCACTCTTACATACTTCTCTGCCACTCCCGACTTCCTCATACAATACCAAAACTCCTCTCTAGGCACCCTGTCATATGCTTTCTCTAAGTCCACAAAGACACAATTATTGTAATACGGTGTGTATACAGCTTTAACAATACATTCGTATTCATGTGCAGTAAGCATATATTCCTCACACAAGTACTATGTTAGTAAATCAGACTATGACAATTGATAAACTATACTTATGTAAAAGTAACTCAAAAGTAACTAATTACTTTAGTTAGTAACTAGTAATAGTAATATATTACTTTTTTAGAAAAGTAATAAGTAATAGTAATATATTACTTTCACTTAAAAGTAACTAGTAATAGTAACTTATTACTTTTATAAGTAACTAGCACAACACTGATTATTTTTGCTATAGATAAACAGTAAACAGTAAATTTAAAAGTAAACTAAACTTCTGTTTAGACGGCCCCTACTATCTTCACAGCTGAATAACACTGGAGTTTTTCAGTTAACTGCACTGCTTTAATGATAAATTTCAAATTCATTACATGCTTCCTACATTCCAATTAGTTCCTGCTCTGCTAGTTTACAGAAAGACATTTTTACTTTAAGTTACAGCACATGGTAGTGAAGTATTGTGAAAAGTGTAATGTATCCTGTCTGCATTGTTATACAGTAGGACTTTTTTGAATTTAAATTTCAAACATGAAGCTTTATGTAATTGTGATGTATTCCCTATGACTGCATTCAAGATAGTACAATCACTATTCCAATGCTCATATGTGTGTCTCCTTTCTTACACAGTTCTTAGGTCTAATGCTCCCACTGAAAAAGACCCCTGATTCTGTCACCCTACAAAAGCAGTCTTGTGAAACCTTGTACCTTGCACAGTGTAAGGAAACAAAAGTACAGCCATTTTGCAAAGTTTGCTACTCTAAAGTAAGTTTTTTGACCACTATAAAAAAACCCTGTAAAGTGGATGCACACCAAGCTAGGGCTGTACTCTCGGATCCCCCCCCTACTGCTACCTATGATACAAAGTAATTAGCACAGAATCTCTCTACAGTTTTATTACTATTTTAAGTCACTAATGGCTGGTTACTGAGACAGCCTTGCCAAGTATCTTAACCTACCTAAGTGGCTACTAATCCCGAAGACAATTAATGGTACTTTCTAATCTGCCTCTATCCAATTGAAGCTAATGCAAGTTGCGACAGGCCAGTCTAAATTATCTGCCACCTTATTACCTGCCATTAATCCCTTACAAAGTATAACATGTGCCCCCATTTTTAGAATATGAAGAAAATATTAAACTAGCTTGCTTATTTTTTTGTACTTATCTCCATTAGATGCAAGCAAAATCCAGCTTCTTTGATTGGTTATTGAAGGCCCTGAAGTCTTATTGAACTGATTTCTACCCGCTCCATTTGCCCTCGCTCTGCTCAGGTTCACTCCATTC
This sequence comes from Protopterus annectens, assembly GCF_019279795.1. NCBI lineage: Eukaryota > Metazoa > Chordata > Ceratodontiformes > Protopteridae > Protopterus > Protopterus annectens. Next base: position 916,737,124 of record NC_056741.1, read on the forward strand.
CCTTACCCTACCACAAGTCCCATCCACCTCCACTATCCTTAGATTTATACTTAACCACCAAACACCTCTACTAAACAATAAGGCTATCCAAACACTTTAAGGCCAGTCAGTCACAATCTGCACTCTGCAGGCATGTTACTTCAACACGTATCACTCCTATGCCTACTTACATTAACCTATCACACCACCCTTATCACAAACAACATATCACTATCATCTTCTGCCCTACTAACCCATTCAGCATTCCACTAAATTCTAACTTAACAAGCATAATTGTATCAGCTCACCTCTACAGTAGCTCCCAAATAGAACTCTACACACTAAGATACACAGACTAACACTCAAAACATCACACATACTATAAGGTCGCCTAAACTACTACTTAAAACAGCACACCTATTTCTGACAAAAGCCAGTTACCTCAAACTGTATGGGGACATACATCCCAATCCAGGCCCTCAAACACACACTGCCCTTACTCCACACAGTATAGGACCCCACAGCATCAATAATCTAACACACAACAGCTTTGCTTGTTATTAAACATGAACCTGAGAAGCATCCTTAACAAAGTTCCAGAATTTCAATCAGCTCTCATCCTGTACTTTTCAGACATTGTAGTCCTAACTGAAACATGGCTCAAACACCACATAAAAGTTACGGAAATCCTAACTCCTGGCTACAACTTACTCAGACTTGATAGAACTCAAAAACTTGGTGGCGGTAAAGCCATAGCATTTAAGGACACACTCAAATTGGAATTCTTTTTACATGAACCCCCAAACCTTAAAAATGCAGAAATTTTACTTTCACATCTGTATCTAAATGCAAAAAAAAACCAGATCATAATTATTGCCACCTATATCCCTCCCAGGGAACAACAACACCTCAGCAATCGAGAACCCACTCAGTTGGTCTGCCTCCACTTTCAATGAGGAAACTATTATAACAGGAGACTTTAACTTAGACTGGATCTCCTTCTCCTTCTGAAAATCCTACAATCAGTGTTAACCTTTATGGTTTCTCTTAACTAATACTGTCCCCAACTAGAATCAATAAACATAGCAAAAAGCAAGCAATCCTTGACTGGACACTAACTAATAGACCCTCCCTTTGTTACATGACTGGATGCCTTCCAGACAGTCTCAGTGACCATTGCTCCATGTACCTGCTTAGGAAGCAGACATGCCCTCACAAAAACATTATAGTTAAACATGTTCGTACCAAAAAAGATTTCCCCAAAAAACTTCAATTAACTTCTTAAACAATGTGATTGGGCCCCCCTTAAAACACCTAAACATGGATTCAGAAGTTGAATACTTCAGTGACACTTTTCTACATATACTAATTACCCAAGCACCCCTTAGAAAAATCCATGTCAAAGCAAAGAGGCAACCATGGCTAACTAAGGTGACCATGCAACTCCTCAAACAGAGAGACAGAGCCTAGTCTCATTACCAAGACACAAAAAAACAAACATCCTATGCATCATATTGACTACTTAGAAACCTTGCCAAAAAGTAAGGAATGATAAAAAGTTTGTTACACATCAACTCAACAAAATCATCAAAATAACCTCCAAAAATTCTGGGCAGTCTTAAATCAGATCTACAATCCTGGCCAAACCACTTTACCATCTCCTACCACTACAAATACCAAAGAAAGCATAGCATCACAATTTAACTTGCACTTCATAAATTCAATACTGTCCCTAAAAAAATGTCAACAATACATCTCCATTAATACTGACTGACTCAGAACCCAGCCATAGCAGTACAGGCCAGTACCATCAAAACACTTCTACAAAAACTAAAACCTACATCCCTCGCTGGTGACCTACTCCCAAATGAATATCTCAGACTGACAGCAAATGCTATATCCTGTCCCATCTCTCTCCTTCTCAACAGGTCCATATCAGAACAATAAATCCTGAAGCTCTGGAAAATCTCTCACATCATTCCTCTGCACAAAGGCAGCTGCTCTACTAATTTTTCAGATTACCGACCCATAGCAATACTCTCACCTCTGGACAAAATTCTTGAAAAATGTGTACATGCACAACTCACTGACTACTTAGAAAGCAATAACTTGCTTTCCAATACCCAACATGGCTTTAGACCTAAGCATAGCACCACAACCACTTTAATAAGTTTTACCAACACAATTAATGAACTCAGAAATAAGGGTCAACACATATCCTCCATCTTTCTTCACATATCTAAGGCATTTTATATAGTATCATGCCCTACACTACTCAGAGCGAGTTGTCATCCTTAAAACTCTCCCATCCAGCTCTTTTTTTGTTCTGTAGCTACTTAACTGATTGTCAACAAGCTGTCAAGTGACAAAATGAATTTTCTACCATGCTATCAATCTCATTTGGAGTACCACAAAGCTCAGTCCTTGGCCCTCTACTTTTCACCATATTTATAAACAAACTTTGGTCAGCCACCCATCTTACCACCATTGTACAATACGTAGATGACTCTGCCCTTATTTGCTCAGCTCTGTCTCTACCACAACTACTAGAATGAACCCAAATATCCCTCACAGAAATAGAAAACTATCTCAGACTACCAAGTGATACTGAACCGAAACAAAATAAAACTCATGGTATTCTCCATTATCAAAACACGTCACCTCTTCACCCCTTTCACCATATACTCCTCCAGCAAAACCAAAATTGAACCTGTAGATCACACAAAACTCCTTAGAGTAACAATAGATAACAGCCTAAAATTTGATAAACACAGGACTATCCACCAAAAAAGGTCCATATAAATTTGGAACACTATACACGTCCAAGCCCTACTTTACATACAACACCCAAATCTCCATAGCCAAAATCCACCTCCTCTCCACCATTATACCTCCCTGATCTTCACTAACCTCCGAAAATCTGACATAAACAAATTAGAGTCATGTTACAATAAAATAGCAAAATTTGCTATGACCCAGCCATATAGATCTCATCACTGATCTGCCCTTCGTGAACTAAAATGGATCGAACTACCTAATCTACTATCACTAAGCCAACTCACTGCTGCCCACTTCATACACCACAGACCCAACAACTGCCCTTCATTCAAAAAACCTAATTCAAGAATACGATAACTCCAGAATACTGAGATCTTCTGACAAACTCCTTCTAAAAATCACTAAAGCTAACAATAGCTTGGGGGACTCTCTGGTCTCTAAACAGATATCCAAAAAATAGAATACCATTCCGAACACATTTGAAACACCTCTAATACTTCCAATTTCAAGTTACTTCTTAGGGAACACCTAACAAACAACTGGCTATGCTCCTGCACTACACTGAGATGAGCCCCCAGTACTTGCTGTCTCTACACCTTCTTCTTCCACACTATCCCCTCCTCTCCTAATCCACTCAGTGCCTTCTTTCTGTGCTATTCCTTTTCTGTCTCCCTCTTTTCTTAGCCCTTGTATTTCTATTTTACTCTTTTTTTCTATTTCCCCCTCCCTCCTATACTAGCCCAGGTAGTGGCCACTCAGGCTATACTACCAATTGGATAATAATATTGCACAGTAATAATTGGACACCCTTTTAAGGGCCTTTGAGTAGCTGATAAATATTAGCTGGGTGGTGGCAGTAATTACTACCGTATAGCCTGGGTAAAAGGGGCATAGCTGGAGAACCTATGCCAGCCTTCCCCAGAAGTGTCTGTGTGGTTGTGTAAACTCTTATCTCAAAGTGTGTGTGTGTCAGCCACTTGGGCAGGGACATGAAGCATTGGTTGGACAGAGAGGGTGCTGGAGATTTTAGCTTACCCAGCTAGGCTGAGATCTGTACCCTATAGCTGTGCCAGTGGGGAGTCTTATTGGGGACCAGGGGAGCAAGGAAGCAACCAGCCCTGGAATAACTGTGATCACTGTGTGCTCTTAAGGGAAATTGCACTTTACTGTGTGTATTTGTTATCCTTTTCTCATATATGAGACGCCCTCTCTGGTGTTAGTGGTGAGGATTGAGGCTCCTTGATTGCTGGGTCAGGGCATGGGTGTCACAGCTGGTTTTGTACAATTTTACCAAAGGCATACAAGTACTCTAAAGAGCTTAAATTATCTCTACACAAACCAGCCACAGTTAAAAGGTTTTAAAATATTTAATAATAAATAATTAAAACCCCAAAACAATACTTTCTGCTATACAGTCAGTGCTAGTCAAGAGAGTTCAGAGATCACACAGAAATACTTAAAATAAATCAGGGGTTCCTATTACACGATCAAAAATCCCTTTAGGTAAATACAAAGACATCAAACCATATTGCGGAAAGTACGTAAACCCCGAACGTTCAAAACCACGAATTTCGAAATGTCGATTTGTTTTGGTTGGCCCATCTGCGGTATAGCTCCGTAAGGTAAGTGTGCGATAGATAGGACTTTAGTGTTAGGATTTGGGTTAAGGTAAGTGCATAGACAGGTAATGTATGTAAGAGTTAGTGTAGTGTTAGGTGTAGGGTTCTTTTAAGTGTATGTATGTGTATTATTTATTTTGTTTAGATGTATGTCTGTAGGGGATGTGTGCGGTAGTTACAGACCTTAGGGTTAGGGAGGGGTTAAAGAGAGTGCGTAGATAGTTGTGTTTGTGCAGTTTAGTGTAGTGTTGGAGGTAGGGTTTTGGTGCTTTAGTTTAGGTTAGAAGTAGGGTTTGGTTAGTGTATGTATGTGGTTTATTTATTTTGTTTGGGTAGGTAGTATGTAGTGGGTGGTGGGGTTGACCGACTATGACAGTTCAATATATTTTTTTGCGGTTTAGTGCGTTTGGGATTTTTGTGCTGTAACTCAGAGCATATCTGAGTGTTGCCATTGAGATTCTTGACATAGCTATAGAATGTCTTGTGTTTGTCTTTAGAATCAGTGGCGAGCTTTCATAACTAGCTTTGGAGGATTTTATAAGGGATCTCAGCTTCTTACTGAGGCTGACCAGGAAGTTCCTCCAATCATGGGATTTTACTCTTTTTTGCAACAATTTCTTTCTTCTGTTGTAGAGTTTGTGTATGGCAGGGGATCACCAGATTGGCTTCTTTTTTTTGGAGGATAGCATCTTGATTCTGTTAGGGATAGCATGATCCATGCACTCGTGTAAGTGCTTGTAAAGTGCATTTGTGTAGGATTCAGCAGTCGTACCTCTATTGTCCATCTGCATGGGTGTCATGAAGTTTGCCACTTCTGTCTTAAGATGCATGAAGTTGGCTTTGGAGAAATGTTTTACGGAGGTTTCCCTAATGGGGGGTGTGGGAGGGATGCGGATGTCTAGGGTGATTAGCTTTTGGTCAGATCTGACCAACGAGGAATTGACCTCTGGTGTGGAACACTGGTCGCCCATGTTGGTAATAACCAGGTCTAGGATATTGCTGACCCTGGTGGGGGTGTGGATAAGTTAATCTAAGGCGTTAGAATTTATGAATTCCGGAAAACGTTGAGCAAAAGAGTTAGTACATAAGTAGTTTTCCCAGTTAATGGTGTAGTAGTTGAAATCGCCCATTATTAGGGTGTTGGGTTATACCCTAATATTTTCCAGTGAATCAAGAAATGAGGAGTGAAAATCTTGGGGCATGGTGGGGGATCTATAGCAAGCTACAATTTGTATTGTGGTCTTGCCCACAGTTAGTTGCACTTGGATAATCTTGGATGCATTATGCTGAGCAACTAGCCTGGAGGTGTGGATATCCTTAATGAATATAACATCTCAGTCTTATGTGGCATTCAGGAGTGTAATGTATAATCCACACACCAAAAGACAGCTAATTCACCCAGGCTAACACTGTGCTGAAAAGCATATGAACTGTCTTTGCAATCCAATAATAAAAGTTCTTTTAAAATCCAGAATTTAATGAAAGGAATAAAATAAGAAAATAGGAACAAAAATAATAAAAATTAAGTCCCTTGTCCAACGATAAGCGCTTTCGAATAGTTCTTCTTCAGATAGTATAATCAAATGGGACATTCATCTGTATATATAAGCCAGTCAGAATTATTCACTCAATGAGAATATCAACACCAAAGTTCCAGCCAATCCATGTTTGGATTTCTCCATCTGATTTGCATAAACCGTGTTAACAGTTCCGTTTTCTAAATGGATGCCTCACACAGCTTGCTAATGTTCAGTACTAATGAACTATGCAAAATAGGTGATGTTAGTAACCAATAGCACTTCCAAAAGAAGTAACAGGTGAAGTAGCTAGCTTTCATTCATACTTAGAAGCATGCTTCATACCAGTGTATTGGAGTCAGAATATGCAAAATAGGTGAACTAAACAGCTAATAGTGGTTTTCCAAGAAACAACAAAACACAGATCTGCTAGCCTTCATGTATTCTTATTGAAAAACTTGTCAAATAATCCCAGAAGCAGTTTTTTACATATTTCTAATATTCAATAGAGTAAAAATGGCACGGACAATAAATGGATGATCTAAGTAGCCAATAGTGGCTTCCAAGGAGCGGCAGAAAATAAAGCTGCTGACTTTCATAAATTCCTATTATGAAACTTCTTTTCTTTTATCTAATTAACCCAAAAGAAGTTTTTCACATATCTCTGATGTTCAGTGATGAGGATGACAAAAAAATGTATATTAGTAAACATCGCTATCGATAAAAGATAGGCGATGTCATTACTAAAATTTCATTTCCCAAAACAGGGATATGGTAGGATAATTGCTGAGTGACAATAAATGTCAAGGCTCCATGTAATGTATCACTCTTGGGTACAAATAGCATTACACTTTCATAAGGGCTATATTCAGATTTGGTCACAGGTCCAATTTGTTAACAATATGCCACAGTTCTTCCATTTAACATCAGTCCCATAAAAGCAGGCCTGCCCTTTTTTTAATGTGTTTGATTTTTTCATAATTTTCTGTAGTAGGCATGGCAAAAAATTACCAAGTTTTTTCAAAGTCTTAACAAGCTTAATAGTATCATGAAGCTTACTCAGCTGCAACTACAGATGTTCTTCATGTTTCACTGTTGCAGTTATCACATTTGGGTTATCCCTGCCAGGGTAGCTCTCGGCCGGCCCGAATACGAGAGGCTTAGTATTTCTGCGTCGGTGGCTGTCTCTTCAGGACTGATGTCAGGTTGTCAGTAGTATAAAGTAAGGCAGCCGATGCCATTACATCAGTCTTTCTTGCCACGGAGCCAGAAGCAGAAGCAGTTCGCACAAGTGCCAGTCGGCCACTACCTGAGTTTCGTCTTCCAAACTGAAGCTGAAGTCTTCTAAAGCTAAGTACCCCATTGGGGATCCTTTTTTCTTGCACTAACCAATATCAAAAAAAAGTTAACTGTCTCACCTGTGGAAAGCAAATACCACACCGAGACTTTCATTCTTACTGCATCACTTGCTTACGCCCAGACCACAACAACCCCGCTGTCACTTTTGTGCTTTGCTCAACGCCAGAACTATACTTCACCGGGCCCTTATTGTAGCTAGATATTTCACTTACAGTCCTTGAATTCTGATATGGCTTTGGTAAGCCATCTGACAGCAGATCTTCCAAAAGAAGGAAAGATAAAGACAGAGACAGACCGCACAGGTACAAACTTACTGACGACGCTTCCGGTAAGCTAGTTGTCAGTTCTCCAGTCCTCAGTGAGGAGCTTTTGGAGCCCCTGATGCCCACTTCTGTGGATTCGTAGGCAGCTACCGAGACCCTTTTGGAGTCCCGTATGCTGCAAAACTCTTCTTCGACTTAGGATCCTGCGATTGTCTCTCCCTTGGATGGGTCCGGAGCTGCTAAGCAGGTACCGGCTTCCGAGGAAGTCCTTCGCACTACCGATTCTCGACATAAACCGACGACTTCTTTTGAGTCTACCGTTCTTTTGAAAACTACCAAGTTTCTAAGGTCCAGGGTACGAACTACACCCAAGAAACTGATGACCCAATCTCAGGCACCTGCTTCCTTGCCTCAGTCTCAAATGCTTAAAATGGCAGATGACCTTATCATGCTAACCAGGGAAAGCCAAGCTACCCCTTCCAAAAGAAAAAAAGATCTGTCCCCAGTAGTTTTGTCTGAACAGGAGACTGATGACTCTGATGCATCGGAATATGAAGACATGCAACCCCTCTCAGCTTATGAGGATTCTGATGCAGCAAACTCCATTCCTTCAGCCTCTCCCCCCCAAGGACTTTTCCTTTGGGGAAACCCTTCATATCCCAAGGAAGCATTTCCAATGGGAATGTCAGAACTACCATCAGTCTAAAAAGAGACTCAGGGAATTCTTAGATCTTCCACAACACAGACCCCTGGTCATTCCCCCAGTCCTGGATGTTGTGGAGGATGTTTTCCTGGAATCCAGTTTGACTCCGGACACCCTCCCTCCTACACCCAGAAAACCAGACAAGTATTACAGAGTCCCTGACTCACACAAATTTCTTTTTAAAAATCCTACTGCTGACCCTGAGGTAATTTCTCAACGGCCTAAAGGAATTAAAGCAACCTCTGATAAGAACCCCACCCTCTCAGATAGGGATTCCTGAGCACTAGACAGATGGGGTAAAAATGTATACACCTCTGCTACTCTTGCTATCAGAGCACGAAATTGCCAGTTCCATATGCTAAAATTTCAGCAACATACCCTGGAACTCCTCCAACAAAAAATGTCTTCCTTTCCTGCTTGTGCAGAATCTAAAGAGTTACAAGAGTTCATGCATTCTGCAAGTCAAGTAACTAAACACACCTTGCACTGTGGGTTTGACACCCTAGAAGCTTCTTGCAGAGCAGCAGTCACTGGTTCCATCCTTAGAAGACATGCATGGCTTATGAAACAGCCCTTCTTAGACCATGTTAAATTTAAATTGTTGGATGCAACCTTGCACAAAGACAACTTATTTGGCACTAAGGCAGAAGAGATCTTAAAAAAATGGAAGAAAAAGCTAACTCTATGCAGACAGTTAAGGATTTCTTACAGGTCCAGCCACCCAGTTCAGCAGGCATTGCCCCTCCAAGCACTGGTACTTTTCTGCTCCCACCAGGTCAGTTCAGCCCAAACCCTGGGGAAGCAGCCCCTCAGACAGCAGCCGCAGAGAATGCAGAGATCTAAACAGTGGACTTCCTCCACTTCAAAAACAGAGAGTTCTAAGCCACCCCATAATGGTAAGAACTCACAATGACTCACCTCCCCCACCCCTCCCTCTGCCCACCTTCACTTACCCCTAGGAGGAAAACTCTCCTTTCACGCAAGCACATGGGCCATCATTACCAACAATCGCTGGGTCCTCAACATAGTGTCCCAAGATACAAATTTTATTTCCACACCCTTCCAACTCCAAAAGGGTTCCCAGATCTACCTCCAAACAAGTGGGCAGAGGTGCAAAAGCAAGTCCTTTTCCTGCTCTCTCTGAGGGCAATGGAGCACGTTCCTGCAGAACAGAAAGGCCAAGGTTTCTACTCCAGACTTTTTCTGGTACTCAGAAAAGAGGGCACCAGGTAATCATCCACGACCTAGCCATTCTAAACCCCTTCCTGGTGATACCAAAATTCAAAATGGTCACCCTCCAACAGCTGCTACCCATGCTCTTCAAGGATGCTTGGCTAGCCACCCTAGACCTAAAAGAGGCCTACCTCCACATTCCTATCAGGGAATCATGCAAGAAATATCTATGTTTCAGGGCAGGATCTCTGCACTTTCAGTTCTCTGCACTCCCCTTTAGCTTATCTACTGCTCCCAGAGTTTTCACAAAATTTCTGGCTCCAGACATTGCCTTTTGCAGACAAAGGAATATCCAGATTTACACATACTTAGATGACTGCCTAATTCAAGCAGAGAGCCAGGAAAAGCTGCTCAAGCACCTGGCCTTTGTAAATTCCCTACTAACCTCTCTAGGGTACACAGTCATCGAAAAGAAATACAAACAAGTACCCACCCAAAGGATTATATTCCTGGGAGCAAGCCTGGACACAGCATCCCAGATGGCATTCCTTACACCAGAGAAGCAAACTTACCTGACAGCCTACTTCTCTCATCTAGCCACCAGACCCCAGTTATCTGCAAGGAAAATCCTGCAAGCTCTGGGGTTCATGGCATCTTGCATTCTACTCATTCCATATGCCAGACTGCATATGAGGAAATGTCAGTGGTATCTAAAAAACCTTTGGTGCCAACACTGTCAAGGCCTGGAAACTCTTATACCCATGATACCTTGCTCAGAAAAGATTTTCTTTGGTGGGCAGCAGCACGCTCCCACAACAAGGGACTACCTTTCTCACCACCCTCCGCCACCCAGACCCTCACCATAAATGCATCAGACTATGCCTGGGGTGCACACCTGGATGGCAGGTACATACAGGGCCAATGGAGCCCACAGCAAATCCATCTGCACATCAACCAAAAAGATGATAGCTGTCCAGCATGCCTTGACAGCTTTCAAGCCCCTTCTCTCCCCAGGGGCTCTCATGATCAAAACAGACAACACCACTGTGATGTGGTATATCAACAAGCAGGGAGGGACTCACTCCTACCCTGTATGCAGGCTGGCCATGATCCTTTGGCACACAGCATCTGCCGTGCAGCTCCACCTGTTAGCACAATTCCTGCCAGGTTCTCTAAAATCTCTGGCAGACCACTTAAGCAGAAATCTTCTGGACCCACACAAGTGGCAGCTAGACAAAAGGACCTTCACCCTAATAACTCAGAAATGGGGCACCCTGAAGGTCGACCTCTGCCTCCCACACCAACCATCAGCTCAAGTTCTGCATCAGGGAGCATCACTGCATGGCTTGGAAAGTGGATGCCCTGTCCTTCCCCTGGGTCAATCTATCAGCCTATGCCTTTCCTCCACCACCTCTCATCCCCAGGCTACTGCTCAAAATAAGGGAGGAAAAAACAAGGACATATCTTACTGCTCCAGACTGGCCTCGCCAGCACTGGTACCCACTGCTGCACAGCCTGTCCCCACTGCTACCATGGCATCTCACTCAGACCCCAACTCTCCTGACCCAGAGGGAAGGGGAATTCATGCATCCCCAATTGCAGACCCTCAATTTGGCAGCTTGGCTAATTCCCTAACCACCGATCAATCTGCCAACCTCAGTAAACAGGTTCTAGATGTTATACATGAGGCCAGATGCCCTAGCACTAGAAAGTCTTATACTGACAAATGGAAAAGGTTCTGCACCTGGATTCAGGCTAAGGGAGCCGATACGGCACAGCCCTCCCTCCCTCCCTCTCATCCTGGATTACTTAGCTGACCTGCTGCACAGTGATCTTGTTCTTTTCTCTATTAAAATTCATGCCTCTGCTATCTCTGCTCATTTCCCCACTGAGCAGCCCCAGTTCTCACACCCTCTGATCAAACAATTCCTAAGAGGGGCTAGCAACTTGAGGCCACCCAGAAGAGCACCAACCCCAGCTTGGGACCTTAACTTTGTGTTGGAAAAGCTCAGTGTGCCCCCCTTTGAACCTGCATCTTCAGCAGAGCTAAAATTTCTTTCTTGGAAGACAGCTTTCCTTCTGGCCATCACTTCAGCCAAAAGGGTCTCTGAGCTACAAGCACTCATGGCTGTGGAGCCCTTCATCATCTTCCATGCTGACAGGGTTTCTCTCAGGACTAACCCATCCTTCATACTCAAAGTGGTGTCCAGTATGGCCCTCAACCAATCCATTCATTTGCCCACCTTTTTCCCTAACCCACAGAACAAGGAGAAAAGGATCCTGCACTCTCTAGATGTGCACAGACAGCTCAGATTCTGTCTAGACAGGACTAAATCCTTCAGAAAGTCTGATCAATTGCTGGTTAGCTTTGCTGCAGGGGCAGAGGGCAAAGCCATCTCCAAACAAACAATTTCCAAATGGATAGCACACTGCATCCATTTCTGCTACAAGCAACACAGAAAGCCTCCCCTCAAGGGGGTCAGGACTCACTCCACCAGAGTAGCCTCCACCTCTGCAGCTTTCCTCAGGGGAGTCCACACCAGGGACATCCTGGAGGCTGCCACCTGGACATCTGTTCACACATTTACCAGACATTACCACCTGTCTATCTTCTCCAAATCCAGGGCAGGGTTTGCCTCTGCAGTTTTGCAGGGCATCCTAGCCAGCCTCTAGTCTCCTTGACTGCCTCCACCCTTTTTCTCAGCTTTGGGAATCAGCCCAAATGTGATGACTGCAACAGTGAAACACAAAGAACATAGTGCAGTTGTGTACACTTACTATAAATGTAGATGTTCGAGTGTATTCACTATTGCAGTCCTGGTTTCCCTCCCTCCATTCCCCCTCTTCTTTCTTTTCTCTCCTTACAAGGGACATTTTGGTATTTACTTTCTACTGGTGGGGTTCTTCCACCAGAACCTGGCTTCCACTTGGGGGCTCCTGACAGGTTAGGGCAAGAAAAACTGATGTAATGGCATTGGCTGCCTTACTTTATACTACTGATGACCTGACATCAGTCCTGAAGTGACAGCAACCGACGCAGAAATACAAAGCCTCTGGTATTCAGGCCGGCTGAGGGCTACCCTGGCAGGGATAACCCAAATGTGATGACTGCAACAGTGAATACACTCGAACATCTACATTTATGGTAAGTGTACACAACTGTAATTTTTAAATGCATGTGAGTTAAATGATAACACAGGGCACACAAAACTGAGACTTTAAAGCCCTTCAAGTCCACATCAGCCCCACAAAAAGCAAGATGTATGAACTTAATAACAAAAATGCACCTATTTGTTGAACTTTTCTCAGTTTTGGCTGAATCAAAAAAGACATGCACATATCTTCTGGTGAAGACACATAGTCACTGGTTTCAGAAGCCAGATTAATGTCTCTGTAACAAGTAGGGCCCCATAAAAGTGGGCGCATATTGCACGTCCTTCAGTAATATGTTTTTTTCAGTGAAACACAAGGTATAATTGGAACCTGGCATATGTTTCCTAATTCATTATTTTAGACTATACACACACACATATATATATATATATATATATATACATACACATATATAGACCCACACACACACCATGTGTGTGTGTGTGTATATATATATATATATATATATATATATCTAGAGAGAGAAAGAGAGAGTCTAAATTAATGAATTAGAAAACATATATATACACACCATGTCTGTGTGTGTATATATAATGTGTGTGTGTGTGTATGTATATAAATATATATATATATATATATATATATGTGTGTGTGTGTGTGTGTGTGTGTGTGTGTGTATCTATCTATCTATCTATTTATATATATATATATATATATATATATATATATATATATATATATATATATATATATATATATATATATATATATATATATATATATACACACACACACACACACACACACACACACACACACAAAATAAAGCTCTAGCAACTACAGCTGGTCCACCACAACCCCGATGCATGGGTATACCATTGTCCTTATAAGCAATGTCCTCTTTTTTTTTTTTTTTACAATTAGTGGTCTATAACAAAAGGCACAATATCTGTTGTCTGAGTAAAATAGCAATAAGACTCGGTGCCCCATAAAAGTGGGCATATTGGATTATGCTAAAACACTTTATTGGATCAAAAAAGAAATAAATAGTAACCCAAGTGACACAACTAAGCAATTTTGTCTTGTATCAAGTAACAAATTCAAAGTGTTTAAATAAATTGAAATATCCATGGACTACCAATAACATGGAACATGATTAATTAACCTAGTTTAAAATTTAATGATGCAGATACGCATGTCTAAGCGACTTACACTAACCTTAACACAAATCATTAAAGCCAGTTTAAATACCCTTGAAATACACCTTGAAAATATTTAAATATTTAAATTACTTGTTCAGAACTTGTAAGCACTAAATAAGCTACTAATTACTATAGCACTCAATCTTCCTCATTACCTAGAGGAAAACAGTTTTTGTACTTACATTTCCTACTGGCTTAGAGAAAAAACAGCTCTTGTACTCACTTTCCTCACTTATCTAGAGGAAAATAGTTTTTTATTCAGGCATGCCCATGGTGAATCTGGGCATCTTGAGGCAATGTAGAAATTGCCTCATGTACACAGACAACCCTCTCCTCCTACCACCCAACACTACAACCTGTGAGAGATGCACTTACCTAGACAAACTGGAGGTAAAGCTCTCTCCGACGGAGAATGAACTTGACAGTCATGAGGAGAAGGTAAACATTTGCACCACACCACACTCATTACATAGTCTCACTAAATCTACACCACCAAAATCCACACATAGTAACACAAAAACATTTGCGGAGGCTCTCAATAATAATCTGTCTAAGCAACAGAGACCTCCAAAGCAGAAACGCAAGCAACCTCCATCCCCCAACACAACCCAAATGACATATAGCCCACAGACTCAGTGCGCCACTCAACCACAGCCAATAAAGCAAAATAACGTGCCCAACACACTAGTCATAGGTAACTCTATAGTCAGGCACACTGATGTCCCACTCACCAGGCTAAACAAGGAGAAGGTTACTGTCAGCTGCCTGTCGGGTGCCAGGATCCGCCACATAACCCATGCACTCAGATCACTCCACAACAAGTACAAATATGACTCTGTCATTGGTCATGTTGGTGTGAATGACCTGAGACGTACCTCCCTAGACTACATGAAAAGAGACATGGAAGAGCTCTCCGATCTTGTAGCCCAGGCAGGTATGACCCTAGTCCTGAGTAGCATTTTGCCATCGCTCAGAATGATACCACAGTACAAGGACAAAATGATTGACTTCAACAATTGGCTAAGATTCTGGTGTCATTCTAAGGGGATCCAGTATCTCTCTACTTGGGATGACATGGTCGACAGACCACGATGCTTTGCCACAGATGGCCTGAACCTGTTGCCCCTGTGATTTCAGATACTGGCTAAGGCTCTTGCTGCCCATATAGTGTCATTTTTAGGCAGGGTTCAAATAACAAATTCACCACCATAACAGGAACAGGCGAGCAAAAACTGAGGGTAATGCTACTCAATGCTAGAAGTCTAAATCTCAAAATGCACTCACTCGAGGCACTCCTTAAAATGGAGAACATTGATATCTGTGCAGTGACTAAGACCTGGTTCAAGGCTCCAGAGAGCACCCCTGCACTACCAGGCTATAACTCATACCACACTTTTCGGCCATGTAACCTGGACCGAAACACCAAAGGCTGAGGTGTGTCCATATTCATTAAGGATATCCACACCTCTAGGCTAGTTGCTCAGCATAATGCATCCGAGGTTATCCAAGTGCAACTAACTCTGGGCAAAGCTGCAATCCAAATTGTAGCTTGCAACAGATCCCCCACCATGCCCCAGGATTCCCACTCCTCTTTTCTTTATGTACTGGAAAATATTAGGGTTCACCCAAACACCCTAATAATGGGTGACTTCAACTACCCCACCATTAACTGGGAAAACTACTCATGTACCAACTTCTTAGCTCAACGCTTTCTGGAATTTATAAACTCCAATGTCCTAGATCAACTTATCCACACCCCCACCAGGGGCAACAATATCCTAGACCTAGTCATTACCAACATGAGTGACCGATATTCCACAACTGAAGTCAACTACTTGTTGGTCTGATCCAACCATAAGCTAATCACCCTTGATATCCACCCCCATTAAGGAAACCACAGTAAAAAATTTCTCCAAAGCCAACTTCATGCTTCTTAAGACAGAAGTGGTGAACTTCATGACACCCATGCAGATGGACAATACAGTTACAGCAGCTGAATCCTACACAAATGCACTCTATAAGCACTTACACGAGTGCATGGACTGTGCTATCCCAAACAGAACCAAGATGCTATCCTCCAAAAAAAGGAAGCCAATCTGGTGGTCCCCTGCCATAAACAAGCTGTACAACAGAAAGAAGAAACTGTTGCAAAAGAGAGTAAAATCCCATGAGTGAAGGAGCTCCCTGGTCAGCCTCAGTAAAAGCTGAGATCCCTTATAAGATCCTCCAAAGCTAAATACGAAAACAAAATCTCCACTAATTCCAAGGACAACCACAAAGCATTCTATAGCTATGTCAAGAATCTCGATGGCAACACCCAGATCTGCTTTGAGTTACCGCATAAAGGCACGAAAATTACAGAACCAACTGATATTGCCAACATCCTGGCAGATAGGTTCAGTGCTAACTTTACCCCCCTCTCACCCCCTAAAGGGCCCATATCCATACATGAAGTATACAGAGTCCCTGTAATCACAACTACCCAGGCAAAAGCTACACTCTCTAAAGGTAAAAACACAGCATCCATTGGACCGGACAACATCCCAGGCTGCATTTTACATGAACTTCAGAATGAACTGGCTCCCCACTTAAGCACCATGTTCAATAATAGCCTCGCATCAGGCTTTGTGTCCACTGAATGACGCTCAGCAACAGTTATCCCACTCCACAAAGGGGGAGCCACTACTGATCCTGGGAACTATCGACCTATTAGCCTGATGAGCCTGGTCTGCAAGGTCATGGAACGTATCATCATGGAATTCATAAACAAAGACATTGGTACCCTCCAAACTCTGGATCCCACCCAGTTTGGGTTTGTGAAAGGCATATCATGCCTCCTGAACCTGATCGACTTCTTTGAGGCAGTCACCAAAGCCGTAGATGAGGGTAAGGTGGTTCACACAGCCTATCTTGACCTAGCCAAGGCTTTCAACACCATCCTCCATTCTGGAATTTTAGCTAAACTCAATAAACTAGGTATAAATCCCTACGTCACAAGATGGGTTGCCAACTGGATCACTGACAGAAGCCACACTGTAAAAGTTGCAGACTCCAAATCTGACCTCAAAGCAGTGACAAGTGGAGTACCACAGGGTTCTGTCCTGGGACCTCTCCTGTTTGGTATCTACTTCTTTGAAGTACAGGCTAACACAGAAGGCCTCGGGCTGACGAAGTTCACAGATGACTGCAAACTAGGAGCCATAGTCAAGCCCCCAAATGATGTGGACATCCTACAGAAGGGCCTTACTGAGACAGATGCCTGGTGTCAGAGCCATGGCCTCAAGCTCAATGCCAAAAAGTGCAGTGCCATCCCCTTTGGTAAAAACTCTGTACCCATGAACTACCACATAGGCAGCAATCTACTTAACACCAAATTCGTGATGAGACCTTGGGACCCAGGTGGATAGTAGTGTCTTCTTTGATAGTCACATCTCCACAGTAGTCAGGAAGTCCTTCTACGTGGCACACCTCATCATAAAAGGGTTCTCATCCAGGAAAATAGAGGTCATTGTTCCCCTCTACTCGACACTCATTAGACCCATTATAGAGTACAATGCCCCTTTTGGAATGTACCTCACAAGACATCTGCAGCAGCTGGAAAGGCCACAGATGTACCACACAAAGAGGATTACTGGCTTCAAACAAATGCCCTACACTGACCGCCTCAAAAAACTCCAGCTTTACTCCGTAGCATATCGCCTACTCCGAGGTGATCTCTGCCTAACATATAAAGCTATGTCAAACCCAGAGCTGTTGGACATGCTACACTTAAAGAAATTTCAATCCCTCCAAGCTACATGCTCTAGGGACCTAAACCTTGTCACCACAATAAACAGGACATGCTAGAGGGATAGATTCCTGTCCCAGAGACTTCCCATACTCTGGAACAGGCTACCCATCTATGTCAAGCAAAGTTCTTCATTAGCACTCTTCAAGAAAAATCTTGATGAGTGAATGGGAAATAGGAAATACACCCCGGGGATCAGTTCTGTATCTCTGCTCGACAGTGGAACAGGAAAATAACTTTCTTGGGTGGCGTAAGCCAGGGAACCTTGTTGGCTAGGCTACCTAGACCCTTGGGCTGATAGCCTAGTACCTACCTATGAACCTATGAAATATATTGTTAAGTATATTTTTGAATATAATAAATACATTTAAGTAAAAAAGTATGAAAGTGTAAAAATGTTGAAAGTATTAAAAAGTTAAAAATATGCTCAATGCAAGAACTGAAGTACAAAACAGACCTAAGAACCTAATACAAATACTGTGTGAAATATTAATTTAAATAATAAAATCCGTGCCCTCTTTTTCAACAGACAAGATAAAGAAATGGTTTCAGTTATTTCAGGAAAGGCTGAGGCGTTAAGCCTCTGACAAGTGAATTCTTTGTATTCTCATAAGAAGTCTAAATCACCTTTCAATGGTTCCACAGTAACTCGGTCAATAATAAAAAATACAAACTTCTTAAAATTAGTACAACTCATTGTGTGACTGTATAAAGTAGCAGTGATCTTACATTTTGTATGGCATAAAGCTGTTCATGGACGCTGTCTTTCAACTTCCTATTAGTTTTCCCTACATAGAAACTATTGCAGGAAATGCAGGAAGCTAAGTAAAATACATTGACAGCTTATAGTAAGGGGAAAAAGCATTAAGTGCCTGATAAAAAATGATGTCATTAGTTGGAAGACAGAATATACCAAAGTGGGTGTTGTAAAATATGTAGATAAGTACATGAAGAACCGTATATATCTGTTACTAATTTTAACATAACAATACTTTGTGCAGGGAAATGTAATTGTAGCACTTCCAGTTACAACACACTCATACAGTGTTTGTTGATGCTAAATGACTGGTCCCTCGGTCAGTCTGTGATGAGCTCCATCTTTTGGTGCTAGAGCAAGCCATGCTGCAACCTGTTTGCATCTCAGCCAGTTCCAAGTATAGCAGCTTTTAAATCCTAATCCATCTACAGGGACACGCTTTCCAAGGTGCTGTAGTCCCAGTGTCCTCTGGGGCTATGTTACTCATTTCCTCTGTTGTTCTTATGTTGAGGTTTCTGAGGAAAGCCAACCTGAGCAAGGCCAGGTTATTGTCAGAGTTTAATTTTGTCCCTGGCAAACTTGGCTCCCAGTGTTGTGGCATTATCTGGTGGAGAATCTTCTTGTCAGACTACATAAAAGTTCCTGCCTCATCCTCCTGGCAAGTCTCACCCAGACATCCAGTCCCTCAAGCTAAATGCATGGTTTCTTTTGTTCCACTAATGGTCAGTAATCCTTTGTACCCTCACACAGCAGTCTAGATCCTTATAGCTGCCCAGAAACCCTCTACTAGAAAAGCATACAGAAGTAAGTAGACAAACTTTTCTTCGTGGAATAGTCACCAGGGACTTAATCCTTTTTTTTAGCCACAGTTCTAACAGGGCTTCAGTTTTAGCACAGATATCAGGGTCTGAACTAGTCCTCTGTTATAGTACATTTAGCTGCAATTTTCAACTTTCATCAGGGAATAAATTAATTGTTAGTGACATCTTTAAAAGTTTGCAAGGCTTTTCTTAAAGCAGCTTTTTATTAAGACCTCACTCAGAGAACCTGTTCACCTTGAGACCTTAATTTTGTGCTGGAAAAACTGGCAGTGTTTCCTTTTGAACTGGAAGCCAAAGCTGACTTTAAATTCCTGTTATGCAAAGCACATTTTCTAGTCGATTTCTCATCAGCCAGGAGATTGTTAGCATTTGGAATGCTTTATATTTCTTTCTAGGCAAGTATAACAAACTATTACCATTAAAACAAAAAGGTCCTTCTGCAAGAGCCATGGCTGTTTCCCTCGCCTTTTTCAAGAATTCCTCTGTCGATGATGATTGTGCTCCTGTCTGCACAGTGTTATAAGGCACTACAAGCTGGATGCCATCTCATGGTTCAGGTAAACTTTTAGGGTTGTCGTACTTAATGATATTCTGTTTTGATGCCACTCAAGAGGAGAAACTAGTTCTGTTGCTGAAGTGGGCAAACTGGATTGTGTAATATGCAAATGTTAAGTACTTATTATAGCTTTAGACCTTACCGGTGCATGTCAGTCCACCTGAATGTAACCATCACTTCTCTTTCCATTGGAAATTGTCTCATGTGGAGAGACCTAAAACAATGGCCCTTGGGCCTGTATAAATTTTCTCTAACCTCGCTCTGTAGAGATGGGGAGTTGTGGTGTTTTGTGGAATCAATGGGAGGAGTTTTTAACCTGAAAGAATCTCAGACATGCTGGGTTACTATTACCTGATGCTACCAGTCATGCACAGACATGGATCATGGAAAATTAATAATATGGTAAGTACATAACTTTTGTTAGAGTTGATTGGCAGAAGCCAAGAAGTATATAACTAGCAAAGAAGAATTAAGCACATTCTGTAATAGACTATTAGTGGAATCACAAAGCAAGAAGTGATATTTGCGATGGTCAGAAAAACTTATAAAATTACATATTTTATTTAGAATTTTTTTATACTAAAGGTAGTTTTAGGACTGCTGCATAAGGCAAGGAGAGGTACAATAAACTCTCAGTTAACCAGAACTCAAGCAACCAGAAAAAGAAAAATGAAGAAATACAATACAGTATGAACAATTCAGTTTTTCATGTGTTGCACTTTGTTTTCCCCCTGCAGAAACACACCTTACATTTTTAGAGTTTTAAAAATGAAGCTACAAATAAATTCCCTCTCTCCCCAACATGAGAACAAATCAAACCAAACAAGTCAAATCGCTAAAATGTCAACACTCATTCAATACTCACTCAGCCAGCTTGCATCAGATTGCACTTTCTCTCACCAATCTGTCACAGGCAGTTGCTTCTGCATTCATACATGCATTCACTCTCTCAATCTGTATTCAGTTCATTCAATTCCAATCCACTCAGTGTGCCAAGGAAAACCGTTCCGCGTGCCATGCTTTCTAGCGGAAATATAAGTTTAAAATATTATTATTCCAGCCAGGCATTTAATTACCTTATTTCAATATTAAAATCAAATCACTACAGCATTTATGGTATGGTATAGGGTACAGTATTTGTTAGGTCTATTTTTAATAGTAACTCTCAAGCAACCAGAAACTACACTTATCCAACATTTACCAATCCCCAAGGGTGCTGGTTAACTGAGAGTTTACAGTAATGTGTTTTCAGGTTTGGGCATTAGAATGCAGTAGACCTTTGATATTTAAGAGTGAGCTGTTTGGTGAATTTGTAAGAAAGTTTAAACTGAGTCATTACCCTGCCAACAGTAAATTTGACTTGAATATGAAAACAGAACAGCAGATATAAATGCCAAAGTATTTATGGGCATCATTAAAAGAAATAATGATACCTCTGTGGTCATGAGAATGCCAAAAGGAAACAGAGAATGTCACTGAGAGGTACAAAAAATCATTTTTTTTAAAAGTTCCTTTGTTAACAGTAAGTTTGTGCGTGTTAAACCAGACATAGGTAGCAGAACTGTTAACTCAAGTGATCTTTGTACCTCTGGATTACTTGACCTTTCTTTTAAAAGGAACAAGTCATTAGCACAGATGGTTGTTTTAAGTGTAAGGAGTTCAGTGGGGATGTTTATAGAGAGAGAATAGGAGAGATCCGTGGGCTGAACCCGGAGTGATGTCACAGTCCTTGGATCTCCTAAGTTCTACTGCCTTTGGCAGTTTTGTCATATAAATCAGCATGACATGTTTCAAGTCAGTTGAGACTTCTCTTGGGTGCCAGCAGCACCTTCCATTTGTTTTTGCCAATGATACTTAAACTGTAGCTGAGTAGTCTGTGCTTTACACCTTTATTAGGCACTAGAAATAGAGCTTGTATGTTTTAACCAGGTAACCTTTATCTTGTATGTCCCACAGAACTTTCTTTTTTAAATGATGCGAACAGCAGATAAAAGAAACTAATGGAATAAGAACCATATTTTTCTAGATAATATATCAGAAACAGATTGTAGCAGGTAATTTTTACTGAAAACATAATAAATACACAGACAGTAACTTAGACCTTTCCAGAATTTTTTGCATTGACTTTATAGCCCATAATACCGTTTGAAATAACATTACAGATATATTCTCCAGCTCATGTCTTTTCTAAAATTGCTGTTTTTATACAGGAAATGCATATATCCTCTTCAGCTGCTGTACTGGTTTAAAAGAATGATACTGTCACTACATTACGGTTTTAAACACCAATAGAGAGAAGGCACATTTTTTTTGGAAATTATAAGAATGCTGCCTCGACATAACAAATTCAGTCAGATGTAAATAATGTTTGGTGGTGTGTGATGACTATAGTAACTGTATCACTGTTACTATCACAGGAGTATGGGATGGCGTAGATGCTCAAAGCACATATATTATGTCTGCATATGTGTGACCAGAAATATATAGTCATTCATACTGACACTAAATGACAATGCAGGGAAATTAAGCAATGTTAGGTTTCTCTTTAAAGTAAAACTAGAAAGAAAACCTCAGGAAATGCAGTTACTTCATACAGTGATCGTTGACTCTTAATGTTTTTATTGTGAAAGAATGCCATTGTTTACATCTA
Source organism: Protopterus annectens (assembly GCF_019279795.1). Lineage (NCBI taxonomy): Eukaryota > Metazoa > Chordata > Ceratodontiformes > Protopteridae > Protopterus > Protopterus annectens. The sequence continues at coordinate 916,759,402 of NC_056741.1, forward strand.
AGCATAAAATTATTCTTCCTGCTTTAGTAAATTACCTCAGAAATCACAGAGCATGTGCTTAGTTGTTACAACATTTTGATTCTGGTCTTGTTTTTGTTAACAATAGTCTTTGTTTCCTTCACTTCATGTTGCAGCTTCTTAAATTTCAATATGCCTGCTCATTTCACTGAGGAAGTATGTATTTTTGACAAAGGGATTAGCAGAGAAGGCAGACTATAAAAATGTATGTAACAAGGGTGAATAACTCAAGATTTAACTTCCTTCACAGATCTTTCTGTGCATTTAAAATAATCTTGCACAGAGCCTGGAAAATTAAACCAAGCATCATTAAAAATACATGTACTATTAGTTCTCACTGCTGGAAAACAGCCCACATTGATGTTGACTTGACTTTCATTAAGCATTTCACATCTTTGAAATCTGATAATCTGCTGATATTATGATAGTACCATGACACAAATACCATGATGCAGGAATGAAATACCTTTTCTTTGCATGTTTCTTTTGAGTGCATTGTGGATTTGGATTGATGTTTGTGTGCCATATTGAATTCTGTAATTCATTTAAAATTTAGGATCTGTTTTCTTATGAGAAATATATTTAATTACATTTTGATGCAATTATAAATTCTTTTGTAGGTGGGGTTGCGGATCTGTTCTAATATGGAAAAAACAGCATTGCAGAAGCAAGTACACTAGACTGCGGTAGCAGGGAGGAGAAGAGACCAGTTAAAGTGAAAACTTGAAAAAACGTTTTGACTGGTAAAATGACTGTGAGTTTTGAGGTTGCAGTTTTATCATAAATCTGATTCAGACAAAGGAATAAAAATGATGGGGAAGTGGGGGGGGGGGGGCTGGAAGGAATTGAGAAAAGGCATCTGCTGGCAGAGGTAAACCTGAGAAAGAGATGAGACCTCAGGTGGGTTAGTAATAAGGCTATTTACTGTAAGGGAATAGTGAGGTTGTGAAGTCATACTGGGGGTTATGTGAGGGGGCAGTAAAAATATAAGACATGACAAAAGACAAGGAGGAACTAGAGCTCTGAGGCTGGAAAAAAAAAGCTGGAGGTTCAATTAAATGAGATGGAGAGATAGTTATGAAGAATAAGTGAGGTTGATTTTGGGTTATGAATGACTAGATGGGGATGCTGAAGTAGGTACTAATCTTATTCTGGTCCGATAGCACAAGGGCAGGCTGCCCAACTGCATCTTGAGTGACCTGGATTCAACTACTGGTCTTCATGGTAGATGGCTGGTCAGGAGAAAAGAAAATGTGGGCATAGGTCAGCTCACTTTTCCGGGGGGGGGGATTAGGAAGTAGGTCCTTATTACAACAGCCCCTACATTCAGGGTGAAAGGAACATTTTTGATTGTTCATCATGACCAAAAGTAAGTCTATGTATATGCAAACTGAGAACCTTGAGTGAGCATACTAGGAACAAACAAGTGGTCATGTCCTACTAGAAAAAGCCACCAACACCAGTCCTTTGATGAAGATGATCTCTTACCACCTTTGAAAGCTAACATCTATAACATCTTAAGTCATCAGAGAGGGAGTCTATGGATATATTGCAGCTGAGTCAAAGGAAAAAAGAAAAGTTAACATCTGTAAAAAGAAAGAAGAAAGGCAAGATGACATAAAAAGAGTGCTAGTTTTCGAAGATTTATTTCCAAGAAGAATATAAAGGACTGGCAATGAGAGAGCAGATGTTTGGTGTGATAATAGATATCGGTCATTACGATGGGTAAGGTGGGTTACCATGAGGTATTGGGGAGGTCAGACTATATACGATTGTGCATGTGTTACTAAAAGACTTGTAATGAGAGTCTGATTACAAATAGCAATCTGTCACTTTAGCTCAGAGTGCTAAGGCTATACTAATGAGATTCACCTTGTAGTCCCATGTTTGGCTCTTTCAATTTCCACTTGCAAACTATATGACTGAGCAAGTCGATTAATCAGACAGTGCTGCCAGATCACCCCTGTAAAGTGACACTTGTGTCCATTGAGCTTACCCAGTTAATAAATAAACAAACAAATAATGACATCAAAAGGGTGTCCATGGAAGTAACAAAGTAATGTTCACAGACATTTGGTGGAAATGTGCAGTAAAGTAGGAAGCTCAGTAGTCCTCGAAGAGCAGTCATCCCTGCATGCAGATTGGATTAGGAAAAATGGAATAAGGGATTTCAGTGAATGGTTGAAGGTCAAAGATCTGGCAACTGGCATGATGGCACGTTTGACATCAGGAACTGCCTATAGGTATTTGCAGACTTTAAAAGCACACTGGAATTGTGACTGGAATATTTCATTAATCCTGTGGTCCCTTTAAAGTGTAAATAGGATGTGGTAAAAGGAAAAAAAAATGAATGAAGGTTAAGGAGTTGGATAAATTGGGAATAAGTTAGCAGGAATTGGCATCAGACAGTGTACACTTAATAGTAGCCAGTGTATAGGAAAATATGTTGTTATCTAGTTTCAAGGTGACTACAGTGGACATGGAAAGTATGAGAAGAGGCATTTCAGTAGGATTTGATCATGAAGAGAAAGTTTGCAGACAATGAGGTTGAGGATGCAGAGATAAAGAAAAGATAATGGATACAATTGCTTTAAAGAGTAGTAATTGCCCACCATGCTGAGTAATGCTGTTGAATTTAATTGATTGAAGAGCAGCAGCTGAATCCACAGGTACACTGCTGGGGTGGGTTACTGTATAGATGCAGATATAATGCTGCTTTTATACACATCACTAATGAGGTCTCTCCTACATCATCATACATATGGAACCCATATGCAGTGAGGACTTTAAGAAAAATGCAAGTGGCAAATGAAGAGTCCAGAAAAATAAGCACAAAGAAAGTCATTTGCATAAGGAAGTTAAGCAGACAGTAAGGCTGATACAGAGAGCATTGATAATGACAAAGAATCTGGAAAAGAAACATGGATTAATTCATGTGGACATACATAATATGGCTAACAACGATGGTTCACCCCAGAGGTAGAAAGAGTGAAACTGTGAATGGGAAAAAAAAAAAAAAAAAAAATATATATATATATATATATATATATATATATATATATATATATATAATCTAGGGTCAGCCCCATCAATGATTTATGTTGTTAACTGTGAGAGAATGTTTCCTTGGGTAGCACTAGGAGAACAATACATGTTACTGAAGACATACTTCTACAGGTGAAAAACTGCCCTTAAATGCAAAAAATAATGTTATCAATGACATATAATGGTATATTGCAGCTGTCAGGCTAGCATGGATGCACATAACAGAAGAAGAGCATAACTGTTTCCCAGGGAATGGTTATGGAAGGTTGAATTGAACTGGTATTGCTATAAGACAGTGCAAATAGCATCACGTCACAAAACTGTGGTAAAAATTCCAAGGCAAATAACTGTTACAGATGCAAAACAAGTTTTTGTAAAATAAATAAGGGCACTGAAAATCATGAAGGCCAAGACTGAAGTAGAAAAAATGCCTGTCCTAAATTTCACCAAGCTTCATAAAGTGCAATATGCACTCAGGTGCATGGCAGAGCTGGAATTATTGAAACTGAAAAAGTTTATTGTCCAAGGCAGAAGGGAGGGACTGGACCATACATGTAGATCTGTCATTGGGAGTGTACCCTTCCTCACCTGTAGGGCTAAGACTAGCAGGACCTAGTCTGGCACCTAAAACTTTCCCAGGCTACATTAGCCCCTCCCAAAGCCCATAATACTTGGTGACTAAGGACCCCAGTCCAGATCTCTTCAGCCTTGAGCTGAATTAATTTGTTTACCAAAAGAGACACAGGCTACCTTTGCATTTCTGGGTTTTGTTGTAAATTATGGTGTTCTTTCACTCCAGGCTTTCTCCCTCTTATTCACTATTTTTTTTTAGTTAGGCAGTCCTGTCATTCATGCCTTTTTGATGTTCCTTTCCTTGCCTTTCTCGAGCCATTGAAAAGAAACCAGTCCCAATCAATAAACAAAGTGCAAATACAGAGCAAAAAATCACCCCACATGATAAACATTCAAAATGTGTGAAGTGAGTTGGACAGGCTTATCTGTTAGAAAATTTTCAGCATTTGGATAGCCTTTAAGCCTTTCTCTTTATTACCCTCACTTAGATTTACCCCTTCTTCTGAGACCTCCCCAAGTCACAAGTAGAGAAAAGCTATCTGGGAGGTATCTGTCTTTGCTTCAGCTTCCCTTTCACCTCAGCCATTGATGGGTGACACTGATACAGTCATCTGTTGTTCCTCAAACAGCTCATCACTTTCTCTCAGTCCCTCTGATGCTGTTCTTCAGTAAGCCACGGAGGATCAGGAGGCAGGCATGTTTTATGTGGCTGTTCCTCTGACCTTGTTGGATAAGGGTCTTGCCAATATCGGGGAAGGGACCTGGTGATGCTCTTAGCTAAGCCAAAATAAGGACCTTCATTCCCAAAAAGGGACCATTTTTTCATCTGCTGTTTTTCTTGGGGTGGAGGTGGGTGGGTCTCCCAGGATAAAGGAAGAATAAGGTTAGACATTTATCTTCTTCCAAAACAATAAAGAGGATTGACTGGGCTTTGCTTTAGGTCTGTTTAAAATCTTTCGGTTTTAAATGCTGAATCTTCTCATTTACAAAGGAAAAGATTTTCCTCTCTCTGATTGCCACAGGCTTCACAGAATGGGCTTGCTCACACAGAACAGGGTTTGTTTGATATACCCCGACTTTCAACTTCTTTGATTGATTGCCTGAATCACAGTTTAGTACCTTTAAGACATCTTTTTTTTGAGGATATGTATCAGGTAATAAAGGAGGTAAAGAAACTTGTTACTAGAAAATCATATATGGGTATATGGAAAAGACTTTCTAGTTGGTGCTAAGACAAAAATCAAGACCCTGTTAAGGCTCAATCGTCTTTGGTTCTACACTGTTTGTGTAAATTATTATCCTGTGGCCTTTCTTACTGTTCTATCAAGATTCACCTCTCGGCCATCTCTGTTTGTCTATCCGTAGACCCCCCCCCCCATTTTCTACACTACTTCATGTGAAGCAGTTTTTGAAAGGAGATTTACATATTTGTCTGCCAAGAAGGCAGGAAGCTCCTTCTTCAGATCTTAATTTTGTAATAAAGAAATTTCCAGTGTTTCCTTTTGAACCTACTTGTGAGACAATGATGCTCTTCATTTCCACTGTCCCAGTGCCATTTTGGTTATTTGTCAAGGTAATCAATTACTAGCCAGCTTTCAAAAGCTCGCCTCCCTCCCTCACTCTTCCTGTGACAGCTGATTGGTGAGAGCATATCTGAGAAGAAAGCATACAGCTGTCATAGAAAGTGAGTGTTCAGTCTTTTCTGCCATCCAAAGAAGAAAGTCCTCTGAATTTTCACTGGATCCAGTGCTTATTTTTCCAGCTTTCTGCTCTGATAAGTCCCATGAGGACACCCTTCCTATCATTTATTGTTGGATTTTTTATTCTCTTTCTTTTATATGTTCAATTAAAAAATATTTATTTTAACATTTTCTTTCTGTCAGTGTTTACTGTAATTCCTGTGGGAATGTCTGCTACTAGTAGTGTTTATTTGGTTTCTATCTTTAACACATGCTTGTTTTTTACTGTTTCTGAGGAAACTTTCAGTATTTCTCTAAGAAATACAGTGTTGGCGTGTACTGTTAGACACAAGATGCATGTTTTTATTGTTGTTTCTCTACTTTATTGTAATCTTATGACAAGAAAATATTGCAGAACTTGGATTTTTCAGCATTTAAACAACGTTTACTATATGTATAATTCTGATCTGTGTCTTTTTAACATAGGATCACAATTTTACTGTGAACGAAGTTATTTGAATATACTGTGGAGAGTTTAGTCTCTCTGTCTGACAAGAAAATATAGTTTGAATAGCTATTAAATGTTATTTTTGGCAGTTTAACATGGTTAAAGTGTGTGGAGCTAATTTTTCCCACTGGTTTGGCACATTGGTTGATTTGGTGTTTGGACTTTGAGTACTGGAAATTCTTTAAACTTCCGTTGGTTGCACAAGAATTCTAAACACATTTCAAACTTTTTTTCGTAATAATCGCAGTTTGGCAGAGTTTAGTTGTATGGGGCCATCCTTATTACTAAAACTTTGAGTGCTTATTGTTTTACATTATTCAGTACTGTTAGTTTATTATTCTGGCTGGTGTTCTCTCTCCTGACTTGATGGAGCCTAACTCTGGTAACCCCTCCCTCCCCATCAAATCTGGTCTCACCTATAAAGAAAAAAAACAAAATAAAAATATGGCTCAGCCTACCATTAATGATTCAGTTGGGGTCACTGATCAGTCCACAGACCACTTACCTTTTGCCCCTTCTACTTCTCATGTACCTCTTGCTAGATACAAAGGAATGGGGGTTAGACACATCCTTCAGGGATATTCCAGAACATGGCACAGGTATGGGAGAACCAAACCCTTTAGGTGCAGGAATAGATTGGGGTAAGTGACCCCTTGCTAGATATAATACTCTATTCCCAGATAGTTTATCCAGTAGTAAAGTTCACAACAACAACAAAAAAAAGAAACAGAAGCTTAATTGTATAGCTAATAATTAGAGTATAGCTGTTTATAAGGTTGATGTGGTTTCCTTGGCTAAGAATGTTTTTTTCAGATTTTGCAGTGGAAAAAGTGACCATGAGAGTTCAAGGCTAAGGCTTGTGGGGTCTTCAGGACATGCCAAAGCACATAAATATAAAAGAGATGTTGGCAGTGAGTCATGCCTTAAAAATTCTTCACCACTTATGGACTCTAGGTCCTCTTCTAGTGGTCACAGTCACTACTGTGATGTGGTACCAGAACAAGCAAAGGGGGGGAGGTACAAGTTGGCAATGATGGCCTGGGAGCTGGATGTACAGCATTCTCTGACTTTTCAGGCCTCATACATTCCACCAGAACAAAACACAGTGGCAGACAGATCAAGCAGATCCTGGACATACTTTTACAAGTGGAAACTCCAGGTAGACTTCTACCAGGACTTGATCCAGATGTGGGGAACATCTCAAATAGAGCTATTCACCTCATTTCAAAACAGATAACTGAAAAATTCTGTTCAAGACATCCTTGCAGTCATACTTGAAAGACAGACATTCCCCTGATAGGGAATTTTCCTGTTTGCATTTCCACCTTTTCCAGTACTTCCTGAGGTACTTTTAAAGATTCAGAAAGAATTATCAAAGAATTCTGTGGTAACCCCCTTTTGGCCCAAGCAAAGTTGGTTCTCCATTTTAATGGAATTGGCAAAGGGGAATTACCACAAACTTCCTAACAGACTGGATCTACTCAAACAGCATCAAGGGCTAATTGTACACCCCAGCTTAGGCCAATTGCAGCTGACAGCATGGATGATTCTATTTTGATGCCTTTCAGGCACTTGTGTTTCATGAGGATGTGCAACAGATATTTAAGCAGGCAAGAAAAAAACAGTATTAAAAAAACTTATATTTACAAGTGGACAAGGTTTTCTAGGTGGTGTATAGCCAATTACAGGGTCCCAAAAGTGTTTTGACCCCTCTGCATCTGAAATATTTATGTGGTGTACCTCATATGACACATGCTTTTGTCATAGTATATTTTGCAGCCATCTGAGTCTGTCATCCCATGGATCCCCTTCTTTCATCTTATTTTATTGTCAAACAGTTTATGAAAGTAGTGCTGCACGTGAGACCTCCTCAAAAACAAATTCCTCCTCCATGGAATCTCAAATATGTTCTTGAAAAATGTACTTTTTCTTCTTTTGAACCTGATTCTCAGGCTGATTTATTGTTCATTACTTGGAAAACTGTTTTACTCATTGCACTGATCTCTACAAGGCAAGTCTTTGAGCTGCAAGCTCTCATGGAGGGCCAACCCTTTCTGATTTTTCACAAAGACTGGGTTGTGTTATGCACTAAACCATCATTCATCCTTAAAGTTTTTTTATGAATTTGCCTTGAAGCAAACCACCAATCTCCCATTGTTCTATTCTGATCCAAAGAAGAAGGAAAAAAAAAGATTTTACATGCCTTGTATGCACACAGGAAAATCAGGTACTACCCTGACAGAATAAATCCCTTTAGAAATGCTGAACAGCTGTTGGTCTCCTATACAGAGGCTAAGAAAGTTCAACCTGTCTATAAGCAAACTATTGCATGATGGTTGTCCTCTGCTATTGTTTTTCCAGAGAAGGTTAAGGTTTACTCAACTAGGGCCTTATCCTTTTTGATGGCATATTATTACTGATACCAGCCACGGTTGCTGGTTTGGTCCCGGCCGGCGGCCGGGCGTTGGGTACGGCGAGAGGACGTAAGTAAAACCACGGTAACCGTATTACATTAGTACAAATTGTTATTATTAATAAAAAGAAATTATTTAAGAAAAAAAATAATTACTTTAATAAAATAATTGCTGCCCGCCCTCGCTGCTGCCTGCCAGGCGGCATCTGGTGTTCTACAGCCTGATGCATACGATGTACCCCTATGCTCACGCAGTCAGAGTTGCAGCAAAGCAACGGAGAAACAAAGATCTCCTGCTTTTTGCATTGTCTCATTATGTTAAATGGACATATATTGACATCATAAGGACCCCCCCTTTTTTCCTAGTGATACCTGTGTATATGTGATACATATACTTGGTGTTACTATACCCAAATAGCTAATATATAATTTGTCATGTTTATGTTTTTTTTTATTTTTTTTATATTTACATATATTTTTAAAGTTGTCTCTATGAAGAAATGTACTACAAAGTTTTATGGTGATTAGTTTTAAGCCTTGTTTTTTTAAAGTTCTGTTGGTTTGGTTGTTTTAAAATAACCTAAAGTTTTGGTTTGTCTAACCTTTTTATCTTTTCTTAAACCTTTTAGCCTTATCTTGGTGTATTAAGAGGAATAATAGTTTATTTTATGCTTTTTTTTTTTTATTTTTTTTTTTTTTTTTTTTTATTTTTTTTTTTATTTTAAGAATGTTTAAAATGAAAAGTAAAAGTTCTTTCAGCCAATGTATTGTTTGCTATGTGAATGTCCTTTATTGCAATGACATTTCTTTATATTTTTTATATTAATTGTGGTTAATTTTAAATAATAATACTAATAATAAATTTGAATAAACATGATCTTACAATGATCCTGAACCACTACTATTTAAAGCGCACTCGCTACTGCCCTGTACCTCTGATTGATCCCTTTTAGAGACTGGTTAAACGCTGGTGGTATTTTGCTTGGTTAATAAAAATTAAGTTTAGTCTTACTTTGCTCTACTTCTCCTTCTGCTCGATTGGAACTCTTGTCGTTTGGGACTCTTTGTGTGTTTTTTTCTGTTTTTTTTCTTTGAGTTTAGTTTTTGGACAGCTTTACGGAGAAAGCTTTAATTTAAATCTGCTCTTTTTTTTATTAACTATATGTCACTGTTAAACTTTAAAAACATTTAAAAAGCTAAAAGCTTTTTACTACTTGTTATTATAGCGAGTTTAACATGAGACAGCTTTAAAAAGCGGAGGAGAGGAGATCGTTTTTTTTAAACCATGCTAATGTGTATTAAACTCTTTTTTAATAGCAAAAGAGTTTTATATATTAACGGAAAAGTCCGGGTGTGACGGACCTTTTTCGTTTAGTTGAGGATTTACAACAATGGCGCTGGTTGGGCTGGCCAATCAGTGTGCACGTTTTAGAGGAGGCATTGTATAATGGAAAGGTTTGGATTCTAGAAGCATTCTAGAAACAGTAAAGGTGGTCTTACTTACAAACTGGATTCTTTTTCAAGGTCCAGAGCACGTTTTGCTTGAACTGTTCTCCAGAGGCTCCTGGATCCTTATCCCTCCACCTCCCTGGTAGGGTAAGCTTTGGGAATCTACCCAAAATGCCACTGAGGCAGTGGGAATAGTGAACATAGCACAGTTGCGGTAAGTCCTACTTATCTGCAACAGTAGATGTTCAAATTCCTCACTGCCGCAGTGACAGCATCCATCCACCATTACACAGACTGTACATAGTTGAGGTAGGTTTTAACCTCTTTGATTTGGTTGTTTCATTTATTTTTATATGGTATCATGACTGGTTGCAAATTTATTCTTGCTAGATGATTCCGGCTTCAGGTACTTTCCTCTCCTTCTTTGTGGAAGCGAAAAAGCTTGAAAACTTGCTTCCTGTGAAAGCTGTAAGTTTCCATCTCAGGATATGCACATACCAATCAGCTGTCACGGGAGAGGGAGGGTCTGAGCTTTTGAAAGCTGGCCAGTACTGGGTTACCTTGGCAGATAACCCAAAATGTCACTGAGGCAGTGAGGAATTCCAACATTTACTGTTACAGGTAAGTAGGACCTAAGCAACTTCACTTTACTCATTGTTCTGACATCTTCAAAAAGAGTATGTGAGATACAAGCGCTTATGGTGATTCATCCCTAGCTCATTTTTCACAAGGCTAGGGTAACTTTTGAGAACTAATCCTTCCTTCCTTTTAATGCCAAAAGTTGTTTCAGAGTTTACACTGAGCCAGGCATTTAATCTCTCTGTTTGCTTTCCAGAACCAAAAAGTGAGGGAGAAAGAATTTTTACACACTTTGGATTTCCACAGATAACTCACATACTACAGTGGCAAGACAAAACATTTTAGGACTTCTGATCAGCTGTTTATTTCAGCTTCCTATTGAAATGTCGGCACTCGAAAAGCTGACTGCTGACAAAACAAAAAATGGTTGAAACTATGGGAGAAGAGAGAACCTCGAATAATGGTCTTCTACTTTAAACTTCTTTTTTTTGTAAGGGGCAACCCCGCCCCTCTGAACTTATACATACCAACTCTGAGATTGCCATACCTTGGAGAAAAGGAAATATTTCTGAAAATGGCCATCTCAGACTTGGTATGCATAAGTTCGTTTTTCTTTGGCCATTCATTTTCTGTGTTTCAGGACTCACACTAATGGGTCCCAACATTTCAAATGGTTACCATCTATCTATTTTGTTTATTTATTTATTTAAATTTGTTGACTGGGAGTGTCCGACTGGACGTAGGTACATTTTCAGCGGAGGCCCAGGGAGAAAGCTCCACAGTAAAATAAACAGACAGTAGTTACATTGGATTACATAGCGATAAACAATTTAACATAGCAATTACTTACAACATATTTACAGATGAAGAACATAGTACATCAGTAGACAACTAGAATCTTTATCTGTGAAGTACATAACAGACATTAACAAATGTTACAATGAGAAGTTCCTGCTGTATAATAAGTACTAGGCTTATGAGCATCTGAGCTTGCTATAATCAAGGTAGTTAGTGGAGTGGAAAGAAAGGTAGTGGTTGGATGGGGTGGATGACATTAGAGTGGGAGTTGCAAGGGCATAGCCAGCATGTTTTTAGGTGCGCTTTTAGTAAAGTTTTGAAGTGGGTGGGAGTGAGTTCCATAATTTGGCTATGGCGCAAGAGAATAGTGCTTCACCAGCAGAGTTATTGGCTTTAGTGTTCTGCAAGTGATTTTTGTTGCTGGATCTTAGTGGTCTGGTGGTGCGATAGGGTTGGAGTAGATTCTGGAGGGATGGGACATTTAGTGGATGGTTTACTAGTTTGTTGGTGAGTGAGAGTTGATACCACTGAAGGAGGTGAGGGAGTTCAAGCCAGCCCAGTTCATCAAGTGAGAGACAGTGGTGACTACGGTAGGATGCCCCTGTGGCAAATTTGGCGATTTTGTTGTAGCAGGTCTCTAGCTTGTTTAGATCACATTGCCTTAGGTTGGTATATATTGGAGAGCCATAAAGTAGGGTGGAGATAAGGTGGGAATTTGCTATTGAAATCTTTCCTGCTTTGGTGAGAAATTGCTTATTTCTGTATAACGCTCCTAGTTTCTTGTGGACTTTTTTTATGGTCATGGATATGTGAATGTCAAATTTTAGTTTATTGTCTATTTCCACTCCTAGCAATTTGGTGTGTTCAGCTGGGTATATAGTGGTGTTGTCTTTTGCTGTGATGTTAAAGTGAGAGTTGTTTTGAGTATGTTTGGTGGGTTGGAAGATGAGTAGTTTAGTTTTGTTTGGGTTGAGTATTAATTGGGCATTGGATAACCATGTTTCAACAGAGGAAAAGGCTTCCTGTGTGACATTTTGCAGTTTTGGTAGGGACTGGGCTGTGCAGATGATGGTCGAGTCATCTGCGTATTGTATGAGTGTGCCATGTTTGGTGGCAGAGGCTAGATTATTGGTGTAAACAGAGAAGAGTAGGGGTCCAAGAATGGATCCTTGGGGAACCCCTATGGAGACAGGTAGTTGGGGAGATATGTCATTCTGCCATACAACAGATTGTTGGCGGTCAGACAGGTAACTCTGAAAGCAGTTGGTGACTGATTGTGAGAAGGATAGGTTATTGAGGACAGAGATAAGTTGTTTGTGTGGGACCATGTCAAATGCTTTAGATAGGTCTAGGAAAGTAGCAGAGGAGAGATAGCCATTGTTTTTATGCTGAAGGATAGTGTTAGTAAAGGAGAGTAAGGCAGTGGTGGTGCTATGGTTTGGTCAGAAACCATGCTGAGTACTGGAAAGGAGGTTGTTAGTAAAGAGGTAGTCTGAGACCTGAGAGTGTATGCATCTCTCTAGTATTTTGGAGACTGGAGAGAGAATAGCGGTAATTGGTTAGTTCTGCGGAGGGTCCGCCTTTGTGGAGGGGAATTATATGTGATACTTTCCACAGTGTGGGAACGTAACTTTCTGACAGAGATCGGTTAATCAAGATGGATACTGGGTAGGCCAGAGCATCAGCTGCAATTTGTAGGTATTCACTTGGGAGGTTGTCTGCTGCTAATTTGGTGGGTTTAAGTTTAGTTAAGAGTTTTTTTATGTTGGAGGTAGGTACAGGAGAAAAGAGAAGGCAGTGGGGAGATTACTAGTTGAAGGTGTGGGTTGGAGGGAGGGGGTTGTGTTGTTTAGCTAGTGATAGTATGGTTTGGGTGAAGTGTGTGTTGAATGAGGTAGCAATATTTTCTGAGGAGTGAGGGATGTTAGGAGGAGGGGTACTGACTTTACCTGGGTGGAGGATGGAGTTTATGGAGGACCAGAATTGTTTGGGGCTGTGTTGTGAGGAGTCTAAGGCAGACTGGTAGTATTGGAATTTGTCCTGTTTTATTAGCTTTTTGACTGTATTGCGTAGTTCTAGGAATTTCTGTCTAGCTGAGGGGGTTTTGGTTTTGCACCAGTGCTCCCAGGCTTTATCCCTGTTTTTCATTTCTGACTTAGTGGTTTTCTGTAGCCATGGGGAGGGTTGTGATTTGGTTCTGGAAAATCTTATGGGGGCATGGTAATTAAGGATGTTCAGGAAGGTAGTATTAAAAAATTCAACTGCATCATCTAGACTGAGGTACTTTAGAGGATGCCAGTTACATTCTTTGAGGGATGAGATGAATGTGAGTGGGTTAAAGTTTAGTTTTTTACGTATTTGACGGTAGAAGACAGGTTTAGCTTAGTATAGGTATATTTTGAGTAGGAATGTTGGGGAGTGATCACTGAGGCTATCTGATAAGCAGCTTGTTATATATGACTGGGGGCTCTTACTGACTAGTATTCAATCCAGGGTAGTGTGCTTGCTGGAGTTTTTATTTATCCTGGTTGGTGACTGGACTAGTTGGGTGAAGCCATGAAGGTGTATATGATGGGTTGGATTGTTGCCAGAACAGGATTGCCAGTCAATATTGAAATCACCTAAGATGATAGTTTCTTGGGGGAGATGGTGGGTAGACCAGCTGAGGAGGTTTTCTAGTGGAGGGATGTTTTGGCCAGGTGGGAAGTAGCATCCAATTATGTTGATGGTTTTGTTTTGGTTAATTTTGAGGTTGGTATATATTATTTCTTCATTGCCTATTTGTGGAGCTGATGATTTTAAGATCTGGATGTTTAGATGCTGTTTAAATATTATAGCTACACCACCTCCTTTTTGTTTAGCTGGTCTACTCTTAGTATGCCGTAACCTGTAGGGAGTATTTGCTCACTGGTAATGTGAGGTTTTAGCCAGGTTTCTGTCAGGATGACTATATCTGGGGAGTACAAGTCTATGATGGCATGGAGTTCATGGACTTTGTTGGATATACTTCTAATATTTAGGCTTAGTAGAAGGAAGTCACTTGGCTTTCTATTGGCTGTAATATGGGAGAAGTTGTGGTTTCTAGTCTGATTATGAGGATTGGGGTTGGAGATGGTAGGGCCAAGGTTGGGGTGGATGTCTCCACTTAGGGCTAGTTTTGATATGCATGAGATTATTAGTTTTCTCAGTTTTGAATGTGTTTGTTTATAAGGGAAACTTTATGATTGTGCTCTGTGGGTAATAGGTATGGTGGGAGGGTTACTATGTTAAGTTGTAGGGATGCTTTATGTTTGAGTAATATAGTTGGTAGAATATGTGGGGGTGCATAGGGATGGTTCTTGAGCTGAGTGTGGGTGAGACATGAGTGGTGGTGTGAGTAGTAGTACAGTGGTAGTGGTTGAGTGGGGCGATGATGGAGTTTTGGTAGGATGTAAGATATGCAAGGAGAGTGCATGCAGTGAGCATAGGAAAGGTATGCTTGTACATGTTAGTTGAGGAGGTGTGATAGTAGTGGGAAGATGGAGGAGGTAGTGTTGGGTTAGCTGTGGTTGGCTATTGGAAAGATGGGAGGGTTTGAGTGCAATAAAGGTGGGACCACTGGGGGCAGGAGGGAATAGGGGCAGGGTGGGAGCAAAGCGGTAGAGACCCTGTTAGTTGCTCGTATGAGGGGGCTGGAAACAATCACAAAGCAAAGACAAGTATGTGTTAAGAAACAATCACAACTGACCAAAGACTGCTTTGAAACTGTAAGTCATTTCTTAATTTGTCCGGTGGAATAACATGATAACCTTGTATCAGTAGGCTACTGTGGTCATAGTTTAAATTAACAAACGCACAGTATTGGTCAGTTATGGATACTATTTGCTAACAGAAGGGAATAAGAGAAAGTGGAAGATGTGTGTGTGTGTGTGTGTGTGTGTGTGTGTGTGTGTGTGTGTGTGTGTGTGTGTGTGTGTGTGTGTGTGTGTGTGTGTGTGTGTGTGTGTGTGTGTGTGTGTGTGTGGTGGGGGTCTGCTTACAGCCAAAGCAGAGTGCTCTCCAGTGGAAATGAGTATTGGCTCAGATAGACACATACTCAAAGTTAACTGTAGCTGTTTGCAGACAGCTCAGACCCGGACTGCGCTTTTCTTATAAGAATGTTAAAGGTGGTACCGCAGTTGAATACTTAAGAGTGGTGTTAGGTCTAGAAAAGAAGAGTACAGAGAGGAGTAAGCACTTTTGAGATGGTAAATATATATTATAAAGATTATAAAAAACACACTGAGCAAATAGCTACCGCATGTAGGACAATACCATGCACCAACTACTTAGTATATGCAGATACTGAGCCAATTGGAAGAACATTAGAAAAAAAAAACCCAGACAGTTATGCAGTCACAGATAAAAATATAGTGAGCAGCAATCTGTCGTGGTTCTCTAATGTGATTCTATCCACCAGTAACAGCACAATTATATAGAAATAATTAGACACTAGTATGAGCTGTCTACACACAACACAATTACATGAATAACATTAGTGAACAAGGTGCAGCTATGCAAATAGACCATACATACTATTATACTAAAAACAACTTTGTGCATACAAATGCTAGCATGCCATAGTAACATCCAATAATAAAGCATACATCATATTAGATGTCTAACACAATTCAACATAAACATATACAGTTGTAAAATGTCTAATACAATTCAACTATTCATCTATTTCCTTTCAAGGTAAGAAAAAGGAGAAATTGGTTCCAAAACAGACAGAAAACATTGTAAGCAGACCCTAATAATTGTAGCTTAGTTATACATAGGGATTTCTGTAGCATTCCGTCTGCTAGATACCCATTTTGAGATGATGTTCCTTTTACATGCTATTGCTTTTTGTTATTCTCACCATAACAAGACACTTCCAGCAAAGTCAGGGCCCACTCTACCAGAGCTTTGGTTTCTTCTGTGACATTTTGGAAAGGGGTAGAGTCTATAAGTTTGGCCATCTGTAAACACTTTTACCAAGCTCTATAAACTAAATTCCTTCTCTTGGTCCAGGGCAGCTTTGCTAGGACTGTTCTTTAAAGGCTGCTGCACTCTTAGCTTTCTTCCTTCTCCCTTTCTTTTTAAGCTGTGGTAGAGTCATCCCATATAGATTAGGCCACTAAAACAGTGATCTAATGGTAAACATAGCACAGTTGTGTATGTAATCTTACCATAACAGTGGCTGTTTGAATAGATCACTGTTGCAGTAGACACACACTCCTTCTGTACCTCTCTTTTTTTGACCATTTATGCCAGGGTATAGGATTTTATTATTTCTGTTCCTGTCTGGCAGGGCTCTAGCCTTCCTTGTCTGAGATAAACATTTCTGAAGTTTTGGTACCCTAGCTGCTAACTTTATACCACTCTTCTTCAGCTGTACTGTTGTGCAATGGGTAGGGCATGTGGAAAGAGTTCTAAAGCTTTGGAAGCTGTCTGGCTAGTCCGGTTCTTGGCATGATATGCCATATACCTTAGGCTACTGCAACAGTTTTGCAATCAAGCATCTGTTGTTATGCTAAGTTTACTTACACAACTATACTTTCCAGATAATACTGTGAAACCGACTGTATTTGTTTAATGAATGTTGATGAACACCAAACATAATTATGCCCAGATAGACAGAAAAGCCAATAACTGTTTACTTGAGAGGTAAAGAAGTTTTACCATTATTTTTATGGAAGTAATTTCACACTGGCAATGGATAACCAGTCTTTAGTATCCATTTTAATTAAAAATGTTGTATTATTGGACTGTAGTATATCTGCAGCAATATTCACTTTCCTAGAAATAAATTTATATTATATTGAGTTCAAAATCACAAATCAGCATGGTAATAATGGAGTGCCACATTTACCAAATGAGAGGCAGAAGATGCGTGTATCACTGATTAGGTTAACAATGAATCCACAGACATCAGAACCATAAATTTTGAATCCTAAACATTGAAAATCACAGATAATGACCCTACATAACAAAAACTAAGTAAACATACCAAACTGAGAAAATAAAAGTCAAAAGTACTTTTTTCAGGGAGGCAAGCACCCTTGCACCCCAGTGTGTTGGGCTTCAGTCCTGCACATCTCCATTATTAAATATATGAACTCCACAGTCACATACCAATGGAGAAGGGGCAAGCATCCTGTATGTGCAATACATGGATTAATAGACGTAAGTAAATCTCCTGTACTTTCTGTTAGGTAGTAACAATTGAGGAGAAACAATAACAACTTTCTACAGTTTGTTATGTACCTGCTAGGCAATAAATAAAGCCATCACAACCACTCAGTAAATCAGCAATGATAATAGTAGCATTCAGTACAACTTTACTTTATGAAAGGCATGTCAGTGTTATTGACTATGAACTGACTATGAATTATCATCTATCAAGAAACATACTCCCCACTGATACTTAATTTGTATTATACCACCTTAATGGAACTGCTACCAGTACCAAATTCTGTCATTTTAAAAGAAACCAAAAATGTTATTGTCCAAAAATGGAAGCGTTTGTCATAAAATGATGGACAATAGGTGAAGTTTCATTGTAACTGATATTTAGGAGCTATAGTATATGGAACCAAACTGGTAAATTCCTTCCAAGTTACATGCTACAGTTTTTCATGTTATATATGAGAGGAACTTAGGAATTCTAAAAACTGAAATGCTTTCCATTGCAGATTTGTATGATGAAAATGTATTTGGAAGCAAATTAAAGGCTTATCACAGTGCTTCTGCAGTAGCACTCACAGTGCTAGATTCACTGGTTCAATTCCAAAATGGTATTCTTTTTGTGGAGAGTCTTTGGGTCCGAATCCAAAAGACATGCTCTCAGTGCAAGTGACCACTTACACTAAGAGCAGGCTGAGCGCAGTTCTTTCGGAGTTTGGTCCCCAGTGTAAGTCTTTTTATAGATAGGCCTTACACTGAAGTAGGTCATTCATGAGAGCAAGTCCTTCAGAATCAAGTCAGACTTAACACTGACAGCAACTCTTTTAGAATCTGGTCCTTTAATGTCCTCACTCTGTCCTAATGGGTCTTCAATGGGTGCTCCTGTTTCATCCCAAATACCAGGTAGGTGAATAAATTACCCACAGATAAGTGTGTGTGTGCATATCTGAATGAGTCTGCATCCTGAAAGGGTCGGATATTCTGTGTAGTACTGGTTCTCTGTCTTATGCTTTTTGCTGGATAAACTCTGTCTCTCCTGTAGTCCTGAATGGTGTAAAGTGGGTAGCAGAACATAAATGAATGTATGAATACTTTCCATACATTTCATTGGGTGCTAAATATCTCAGAATTCACCACCACAACTAGTTTTGCACCACTGGGAATTGCTGTGCTTCCTTGTCATGGTACTGTATCCATACTGATTTTATAGAAGGACCATTCATTGACTCTGATCTTAATGGCCATGGATGGGCACTCAGAGCGACAATACATCAAATTAAAACTTAAAGGCAAGAGATCATTTGCATGAAATTCATTTGGTTTGAAAAGGACTGTCACGTGTCAGGAGATGTATATTTTATTAGATACTTTATTTTATTATTAGATATTTTATTAGATACTTACATTTGTAACTGTGCGTTAAAGTAATGGCTGCAGGTGTGGATGGAATGGAACTCTTTTCATACATATTTTTGAATGTAACTCTTGATGTGTTGTATGTGTGCATGATTTCAAACAGAAAGAAGTATTCTGTTTCGATTTGAAATGTTAAACCAAGACTGCTGTTCTTTCTTCTTTGTCTAGACTACTATTTGGATTTGGAAAACCTTTAACATAGGGAAAAGGCTGCACTAGGATGCCTGATCTTTTGTCTTGATTTTGGATTATGGACTTGATTGGCTGTAATGAAACCTGGAAGCAGTAAGGATTTTTTTCCTGGACTGCAGAGGAAGGGAAATGCAGCCTACATTTCCAGAGTCATGGAACTCAAACTTTGATAATATGCCTCTCTATATGTCATGTGCAACTAGTGAATGTTTATAGAGACTTAGTTGTAAGTCAGACTACAATATTCTCCAGAAAGTGGTAGAAATAAGATCATTTAGACATAGTGTTATCCAGTTGTCATCTCACTGGTTACACTTGGTTAGTTTTTATTATTTAATTGTTCTTTTCAGTTCAATTGCCTGAGTTTCTGTTGAATAAAGCTTTTACATTCACTTACAAAAGTTTAATGTTTTTGCTTTATTTATTATTCATAAAGGGTAACATCACAGCACTGGTGTGTCTCATAGTTCTCAACCTCATAGAGCAAGAAATCTGGACAACACCAAAAATAATGGGGGGGGGGGCAAAGGCCCAAAAACAATGACAGATTTTAAATATTGCTCTTATAAACTTGGAAAGTTGCTGGGATGGCAGAATTTGTGTTGGCTTGGATTTTCTGAAGTATATAAAGGGTAAAAGTCAAACGTGTCATTTATTTAGTGATTTCAGTTATCAGTGATTTACCAGAAAAGTGCAAATTTTATGAGGAAGAGACCAAAAATATGAGGTAATAATCTGGACATTCTATGAAAATCTGGACAGTTGAGCGGTATGGTGTGACTATAGATTTCCACCTTTTTGAAGAGAGAGAGTTTGGCAATAAGTTTCCTAATTTAATATATTGGTTGTCTTAATGTAGAAATGCCCAGCATTTTATTGCTTGGTGCAAGGTTAGGCTACTTTGTAGCTGTTTGCACCAGGAAAGCAGGAAAAAGATGTTATCAGTAGCACCTCCAGGAAACCAGTGTGCATATGTATATGGAAAACAGTTTAGCTAAGAGTCACTTAGCATTGATAATATTGCACTAGAAGGCAATGAATCTGACTGACATTGGTAAATCCTGGGAAGCTAGTAATTATACCTCTGTTCTGTTGCTGGATAGTGTTAAGCTTATTTGGGTATGCCAGGCTTGGCCAGAACCTGAGGCAGCTGTATGCATTTGCCATGTACTGTTAAGGCCAGTTGCTCCTTTTATATTATTTGGTGATATGCAGTACAAATCATCAGGCTTTACCACTTTCCCTCACATGCTCATTATTGGCACTAATGCAGGAAGGATTCATACCCATAGCTCCGCCCATCACATATAAATAAGGGGGCAGTGGTGGGATTCCAACCCCATCTCTAACAAATGACTAGATACCAGCAGTGTGGATTTAAGGCACAAATCTGTGCACATTACTGCAGTATTATGAAGATAATCAAAAGGAGTGGCCTGCCAGATCAATTTACAAATGGTACTGGACCACAGTTAACCATACAATTGCTTTACGCCTTTACTTTCTCCATTCCCCTTGCTTACATTTTCCCCGTTTACTTACATGTCCTTTATTATGACCACCACACACAGTTCTCACACATCTCACCTTTATTCCTTTCCACCTTCACCAATACTGTGAGTTATGTTCCATATGTACTTACAATGCTACTGCTACAAGCTTACAACTGAAAGTTCTCTCTCAGTAGACAATTATGCCTATAACACTACCTTAAGATGTGTAATGCATATCCATCCCAAACCTCTCATGCTACTCTTCATCTAATAATCTGAACTCATTCTGCTTTTAGTCTTCTACATATATATTTTTACAGTTCTTGGGGCGGCGCTCATTTTGTCATTACCAGTTTTCAGTTTTTGTCCTGCTTTTAACTTGCCGTTAAAGACTGTCATACATTACATTCATCAGGTTATTATTCATATTCAGGTATATAGTTTTCAGTATTTAGTTTTTCACCAGCCATCATTATTCCTGTGCTTTGACAACATAATCACCTTAACACCTTATCACCAACACCATCAGGAATGAAGGCGATCCAGCATTTTTTTAACCATCCTTAATACATCACAGTCATAAATTTATTATCTAAATATTAAAACACCATAAGCATGACTGATGTGCATTTTTGAAGTACACGCCCAATTTATCAAGGATGCCAAAATACCTTAAATATCATACAAACCTATCAGGACCAAGTAAAACCCTCAAAGAGCCATGGATCCCAAGATGTAATGATTTCTACATCCTCTGTCTAAATCATCTGAACTGGCATTACATTCTCCTTCTGTATAACATAACGAATTACTAATTCTTTCAAATATAGGCCCATTACAAAAACTTCATTGGGCGCAACCATCTTTAGTTGCCTTCTGTAGATGCCACACAAACCAGACAAATTTGTTAATTTATATGGCTTCCAAACTGCTAGTGACTTCAACAACATAAAGCTGCAAAACCTTTCATCTGATGTTGTAAATCTTTATTCATTCCTTACTGTTAGAACTTCGGTTCCATCCTTGGAACCAACACGGCCATTACCAAGCTCACACCAGCCAAAAAATCTCAGCTAGGACCTACCCACAATGCCCCTCTCATAGTCTCTTCAGATCTCATTTGCCATGTTCCTCGTCAGACGTGCCAAGTCTTCTCTCAAGCTAAGTGTAGTGTTTTTGTGATTTATCTTTCTAATTGCCTTTATCTAGTCAGTTTTCCTTTTCATCTTTAAATTTATACTCTTTCTCTATAAAACCTACCCTCTACCTTCAGTAGCTCTTTTCATACCATCGTTGGTACTTTCCCTCTCCCCTACCTTTGGTAGGTCCTTCCCTACCACTTGTGGTATTTCTTAGTACCATTGTTGGTACTTTCCCTTCTTTTCTATCTGTTTAAAAAAAAAAAAACCCTCTTTCTCTATAACCTTGCTGTTGTTGTTGTTTTTGGTTGGTTAAATTGTAGTTTAGGGCATAGTGTAGTTTTTCCATAATGTCTGATAAAGTTAAACTAGGATTTAAACAGTGTGATAAGTGCGGGCATAAGATGCCCAACTCAGACAGTCACGCCCAGTGTGTCTATTGTTTGGCCATCAACCACATCAACGTATCTTGTGATATCTGTTCAAGCTTCAGCAATTGTACTTTGGCTGAGCATCAGAACAAGCTGATTCTGAAGGGTATGATGAAAAAACCCTTCTCGGAGGCTCTTTCTGGGATGGAGGTCTCACCACCTCCTAAGCATAAGGATGTGAAGAAACACAAAGAGAAAGTGAGTCACTCGGTTCTGACATCTCCGTCCTCCTCGGAACCGAGTCGACACTAGGTTTCTCCCGCGCTTTCAGTGCAGAATACTTCAGCACCAGGCTCCATGTCTTCTCCCTCGTGCCTCCCTTAAGTTTGACTCCAACCACTGTACCAGCTTCAGCACCATCCCCCTCAGTGCTGACCTTGGTTTTGACACAAGATCCGACTACTGTACCTGCATCGGCACCATCCCTGGCCATGGTGCCGATGTCTTATATGGCTCCACTGACTCTGACACCATCGGTTCCAAAGGTTGAACACCTTCCCAGAACCAGATACTCTCCCACTTATAACCCCTTTTTTGACAGACCTGAATGTCCTTCAGCAGCTTCCTTCAGATCCACCAGGAGTCTTTCAGAACAAGATGTAGTGAGGGATGTGGACCAGCTTTTGGCAGCTAGAGGATTACCCACCCCTGCTAGGTCTTCCTTCCCTCTTGGAATGGAAGCTTTCATGGCTTATTCACCTGTATATCCTCCTCGAGTAAGTTGGATGAAGTTGTGGTGAGTGTACCCAAGGGTCAGAGACTAGTGATTGGAGCGGACTTTAATGGGCATGTTGGTGAAGTGAACAGAGGGGATGAGGAAGTGATGGGTAGGTATGGTGTTAAGGAGAGGAATGCAGAAGGTCAGATGATTGTGGATTTTGCGAAAAGGATGGACATGGCTGTGGTGAATATGTATTTTAAGAAGAGGGAGGAGCATAGGGTGATGTATAAGAGTGGAGGAAGATGCACACATGTGGATTATATCCTATGTAGGAGGGCCAGTCTGAAGGATATTGGAGACTGTAAAGTGGTGGCAGGGGAAAGTGTAGTTAAGCAGCATAGAATGGTGGTCTGTAGAATGACGTTGGTGATCAGGAAGAGGAGGAGGATGAGGAGTGTGAAAGCTGTGCCAAGGATTAAACGGTGGAAGTTAAAAAAGGGTAATTGTGAAGTGGAGTTTAGGGAAGAGTTAAGACAGGCACTGGGAGGCAGTGGAGAGTTACCGAATAGCTGGGTAACTACAGCAGAACTAGTAAGGGTGACTGCTAGAAAGATGCTTGGTGTGACATCTGGACAGAGGAAGGAGGACAAGGAGACCTGGTGGTGGAATGAAGAAGTACAGGAGAGTATACAGAGGAAGAGGCTGGCGAAGAAGAAGTGGGATTGTCAAAGAGATGAAGAAAGCAGACATGAGTATAAGGAGATGAGGCGCATAGCAAAGAGAGAGGTGGCGAAAGCTAAGGATAAGGCATATGGAGGGTTGTATGAGAGGTTGGACACTAAAGAGGGAGAAAAGGACCTGTACCGATTAGCTAGACAGAGGGACAGAGCTGGGAAAGATGTGCAGCAAGTAAGGGAGATAAAGGATAGTGAGGGAAAGGTACTCACAAGAGAGGAGAATATGTTGAGTAGATGGAAAGAGTATTTTGAGAGGCTGATGAATGAAGAGAATGAGAGAGAGAGAAGGTTGGATGATGTGGGGATAGTGAATCAGGAAGTGAAACAGATTAGCAAGGAGGAAGTAAGGGCAGCTATGAAGAGGATGAAGAATGGAAAGGCTGTTGGCCCAGATGACATACCAATGGAAGCATGGAGGTGCTTAGGAGAAATGGCAGTGGAATTTCTAACTAGATTGTTTAATGAAATTTTGGAAAGTCAGAGGATGCCTGAGGATTGGAGAAAAAGTGTTTTGGTACCTATCTTTAAGAATAAGGGTGATGTGCAGAGCTGCAGTAACTACAGAGGGATAAAACTGATCAGTCACAGCTTGAAGTTATGGGAAAGAGTAGTAGAAGCTAGGTTAAGAAGGGAGGTGATGATTAGTGATCAGCAGTATGGTTTCATGCCAGGAAGGAGCACTACAGATGCAATGTTTGCTCTGAGAGTGTTATTGGAGAAATACAGAGAAGGTCAGAAGGAGTTGCATTGTGTCTTTGTAGACTTGGAGAAAGCATATGACAGGGTGCCTAGAGAAGAGTTGTGGTATTGTATGAGGAAGTCGGGAGTGGCAGAGAAGTATGTAAGAGTGGTACAGGATATGTACAAGGGTAGTGTGACAGTGGTGAGGACTGCAGTGGGAGTGACAGATCCGTTTAAGGTGGAGGTGGGATTACATCAAGGATCAGCTCTGAGTCCTTTCTTATTTGCAGTGGTGATGGACAGGTTGACAGATGAGATCAGACAGGAGGCCCCGTGGACTATGATGTTTGCAGATTACATTGTGATCTGTAGTGAGAGTAGGAATCAGGTTGATGAGACTCTGGAGAGGTGGAGATATGCTCTAGAGAGCAGAGGAATGAAGGTCAGCAGGGCTAAGACAGCATATATGTGTGTATATGAGAGGGAGGGTACAGGAATGGTGAGGATGCATGGAGTAGAGTTGGTAAAGGTGGACGAGTTTAAGTACTTGGGATCAACAGTTCAGAGTAATGGTGAATATGGAAGAGAGGTGAAGAAGAGAGTACAGGTAGGGGTGGAATGGGTGGAGAAGAGTGTCAGGAGTGATTTGTGACAGACGGGTACCAGTAAGAGTGAAAGGGAAGGTCTACAAGAGGGTAGTGAGATCAGCTATGTTATATGGGTTGGAGACGGTGGCATTGACAAAAAGGCAGGAGTCTGAGCTGGATGTGGCAGAATTAAAGATGTTAAGATTTGCACTCAGTGTGACTAGGCTGGATAGGATGAGGAATCAGTATGTTAGAGGGTCAGCTCATATTGGACAGTTTGGAGACAAAGCAAGAGAGACGAGATTGCGTTGGTTTGGACATGTGCTGAGGAGGGATGATGGGTATATTGGGAAAAAGATGCTAAGGATGGAGCTGCCAGGTAAGAGGAGAAGAGGAAGGCCTAAGATAAGGTTTATGGACGTGGTGAGAGAGGACATGCAGGCAGTTGGTGTGACAGAGCAAGATGCAGAGGATAGGAAGAAATAGAAAGAGATGATCCGCTGTGGTGACCCCTAACGGGAAAAGCCGAAAGAGGATGATGATGATCCTCCTCCAGCCTCCTCCCAGACCCAGGAGACTTCTGTACCAATGGCCATCCCAGTGCATTCTGTCTTGGCTCTGACAGCGGAGGCTTCCCTGTCGGCACCGATTACTCTTGCTGCAATGGCTCCATTGGAACTGGTGCACTCTCAGAGCAGTGATTGGGCTGTCAGCACCATGGCTCCTAGTTCAGCGCCTATTTTTTCGATGACACCGTCTATGGCTATGGCTCCCCCAGCAGCTACCAGTCCTCTCAGAGCTCCTCACCTGGAGGTGGGCTCCTCAGGGCAGGGTGCGACTCTGGTTCCAAGGTTGATCTTCTCAGTTCCGGGCACTGATCCCTCCTCGGGCGGACCTGCTTTCCAGGTGATGGAGAGGGTCCTTGCCTCAACAGGCTCACAGTTGGCACCATTGGCATCAACACCAGAACCCCCCTCTAGCATGCAGCTGTCCCAACTCCATACTCTGGGATCCTGAGCATGGGAGCCACAAGACTTTCCCTTCAAGGGAACCCTTTCTCCAGAGTCCTACTCAGAAGATCCCACTGGGGAGCTACCCCAGAAGAAACTGTGCAAGAGAAAGCATCTTGATTCCCCTGAGGAATCCATCACCAAAGACACCGATTGTGATGAGGGAGAAGGGTCCACATGGTCTCACTTGGAAGACGTCTCATTTATAGACATTCTCAAGATCATCAAGCAGAGGGGAGACTGGAAGCTCTCCAACCTTCTTCGGAGGAATTGGTGCTCTTGCAGGCCTTCCGTGCTCAGCCATCTACTTCTTGGGTGACCCCACCTGTGGATGAGCTTGTTAAACTTATTGTGTAGCATGCCTGGAAGGCCCCAGACAACATAGAACCTGTCCCCTGGAGGCCAGATAAAATTCTATCTACCCCCTGAAGACCAGCCTAATTGGTCCAAGCAGCTGATAGTTGATTCCATGGTCATGGAGGCGGCCACCAAAAGGGAACTGGCAGAAGATAGTCCCACTGTTCATCACCCGAACAGGGAGTCTCAGGCTATGGACAGACTGGGGAAGCGGGCCTACACTTCTGTGATGTTTGCCATTCAGTCGCTGAATTATCTGGCACACTTTACTCACCTCCAAAGAGACCTAATTTCAGAAATGTATGCCTCTTTGGCAGGGATACTGCCAGAGGAGGTGCGTGATACTGTTGCCTCTCAGCTACCTACCCTGGAATCCATCTCAAACTCCTCAATATGCTTGATCTCTCAAGCTCAAGCAGCCACATCAGGCATCGTCATGAGACGGCATGCTTGGATGCGTTTGTGTGAATTCACAGACCCCTTTAAATCTTCCTTTGTCAACGAGCCTGTTGACAAATCTTTCCTTTTTGGTCCCAAAGTAAGAGACACACTATCACATAGTGAGAAGGATGGAAAGAACTTGTCTGCTGTGGGCATATGTTTTTCCACCCCCCCAGAGATCCTACTGGGGAGGTAAACTGTGGTTCAAAAAGTCCCAAGGATCTTTTCGTGACACTCGTGATGAGCAATCCCCCTGGGGGCAGGGGGGAACTCACCCAGAAGATGCCCCTTTCGAGGTTGAGGGGGTCCGCGCAACCAGGGCGCTAGAGATTTCTTCTCGGGCCGACCCTTCCAGCGCTCCTGAACAGTGGCCTGATTGCTTTCCTCTGGAAGCAGTTGGGGTCAATTTTCCCTGCACGTGCAGGCCTGACAACTCATAACAGTGGATGCGTGGGTGCAGGGAATAATATCCAGAGGCTATCATATCCCATTCGATCTTACTCCCAGACCCATGAAATGAATCCCTGATGTCTCACCCAGTCAGAGTGAGGCTGTGGCCGTAGAAATTGAAAAGCTGCTAAGAAAAAGAGTCATCTAGCCAGTCCCACCAGACCAGAGAGGATCCAGATTTTACTCAAGGTTCTTTTTAGTGCCAAAAAAGACAGGGCACTGGAGACCAATCCTGGATCTCAGCTTACTAAACAAATTTATAAAACCTCAAACAAAGTCCGGATGGTCACAGTGCAGTCCATCCTCCCCTTTCTGGGGAAGGACAACCTGATGTGCTCTATAGACCTCCAGGATGCGTATTACGACATAAAGATGGACAAATGCTCATGGAGATTTCTCCACTTCTGGCTGGGAGCCAATCACTATCAGTTCAGGGTACTGCCCTTTGGTCTCTTGACAGGCCCCAGAGTGTTCACCAAATGTATGGCAGTCTTAGTAGCTCATCTCCGACTACAAGGATTTCAGGTGTTTCCATATTTAGATGATTGGCTCCTTACCACCATGACCAGGAATCTTCTTATCCTCAGTCTCTCTTACACTCAAGGCCTTGCTCTTCACTTAGGTATCACGATCAATGTGGACAAATCACAAATGTTTCCAGCAAGAGCACTGGAATTCATTGGAGTGATATTCAACACAATGTCCTGTCAAGCTTGCCTTCCTCCTCACAGGCTCTCAAAAATAATAAGCCAGATTCAAGTCCTCCTTCCACATACATTTGTATTAGCACGCTTTGTACTACAACTATTGGACTCTATGGCAGCAACCATTACCTTAGTACCACTGGTGAGGTTGCACATGAGACTATTACAGTGGCTCCTTTCATCACAATGGTCGATCTTAACCCACCCACTCGACCACATGATATGCCTTACAAACCTTTGCAAGATAGAAACGAATCTTTGGTGTAGACCGTTCTGTCTTCCCTAACCCAGGGCCATGGTGACCAAGGACGCTTCCCTGTTGAGGGGGGGGGGGCATTTCCAGGGAAAGACAGTCCAAGGCACGTGGTCCCCTATGTAGGCCAATTTGCACATAAATGTCCTGGAATTGAGGGCAGTTCTCTTAGCATTGCAAGTGTTCCACACATCCCTTCCTTCCGGGACCATTGCAATTCAATCGGACAACATGTCAGTCATCTGGTACATCAACAAACAAGGCGGAACCAGGTCTTACCCCCTGTGTCGGGAGGCCACGAGAATTTGGCACTGGGCGATGGCTTCCAACCACTTTCTCATAGCAATGCACATTCCTGGGAGTTCCAATCTTATTGCGGACAATCTGAGCAGGAACATTCTGATGCCTCATCAGTGGTCCCTCAGTCCTATAACAGCAGATCAGATCTTCTGCCGTTGGGGCAGGCCTTGCTGTGACCTGTTTGCTTCTCACCTAAACAACAAATGCAGAAGTTACTTTGCCCTGATCCCCCCTCAGGGGGAGTCGAGGGATGCTCTGACTCATGATTGGCCACCGGGTCTGTTGTATGCCTTTCCCCCATTTCCTCTCATCCCAAAATTCCTCCAGAAAGCTCAAAGGTTGAGAAACAGAGTGATTCTCATTGCTCCTTATTGGCCCCGTCAAGTCTGGTTCCCTTTCCTATGGCCTCATCTGATTCACAGCCCGTGGATCCTGGATCAATCCTAAGGTCTGCTGTCTCATCCTCAGGGACTGATTCACCCCAATCTCCACAGCCTCAAGCTCACAGCTTGGCTCCTCCACTTCCAATGATTGCCAGGCTACCTGATATTTCATCTCCTCTTCATGAGATTCTTCTGGCTTCACACAAATCTTCCACCAGGAAAATTTATTCTAGTAAGTGGGCTAGGTTCTCTAGATGGGCCAAAGAACATAACATAGACCCCTTTTCCATGCCTATTCAGAAGATCCTACAGTACCTAACTACCCTATTACACGCAGGAGCTTCAGCATCGACAATTTTCACAATGGAATTGACAATTCTTCTGTTATGTCACACCAACTGTGCAAAACCTTCATGAAAGGAGTATTACATGTTAAACCTCCTGTCAAGCCTCCTATAGATCCTTGGGACTTTACATTGGTGCTTCAGTCATTAACAACTCCTCCTTTTGAGCCTTCTAACTCATGTGATATGAAATTTTTGTCTTGGAAAACTCTACTAATAGTAGCCCTTACCTCAGTGAGAGGAGTATCTGAGTTGCAGGCCTTGAGTGTCAAGAGACCTTACTTGATTTTTCATAGGGAAAGAGTGTCCCTACATACTGACCCCTCCTTTTTGCCCAAGGTAATTTCTGGGTTTTCCATTAATCAATCTATTGACCTACCAGTTTTATTCCCTCAGCATTCAAATAGGGGGGAATACCTTTTGCATACCCTCGATGTTCAAAGGCAACTTTGTTTCTACTTGGACAAAACTAAATCTTTCAGAAAAATGGATCAGTTGTTTGTGGCCTTTGCAGGACCCAGATTGGGTAGGTCTGTCTCCAAAATAACTTTATCTTCTTGGCTCAGAAATGCCATTACTTTAATCTACCATCAGAACAAAGTGTCTTTACCTTCCAGAATAAAGGCTCACTCTACTAGATCAATGGCTACTTCTGTGGCCTTTCATTCCAGAGCCTCTATGGATGATATCTGTGCAGCAGCCACTTGGGCAAGACCTCATACCTTTATCACTCATTACAAATTGGATTTGGCCTCCAGGGGACGAGCTTCTTTTGGTTCTATGGTGCTCAGGAATGTCCTTTCTTAGGGCCACCCAAGACTCAAGTAGCTGGGGACTCGGTCCTTACAGTAAGGAATGAATAAAGATTTACAACATCAGATAAAAAAGTTATGTCTTACCATAATGTTCCATCTGTGTTGTAGATCTTTATTCAGTCATACTTCCCACCCTCCTTCCCCCTGCCTGGACTCCTGGTGGACTTTAGGATTTCCTTATTAGTTAAGGTATTTGCTCAGACAGAGCCTCCTACTGTCTCTTTTATTACTTCTATACTATAATGGTGGGCAAACTTGATCTGAAGAGACTATGAGAGGGGCATTGTGGGTAGGTCTTAGCTAAGAGTTTTTGGCTGGCGTGAGCTTGGTAACTGCCATGTCAGTTCCAAGGATGGAACCGAAGTCCTAACAGAAATGAATGAATAAAGATCTAGAACACAGATGGAATGTTATGGTAAGACATAACTTCTTTTTTCCTCTTTACCAGCTGACTGTGGCATATCATGACAATCCAATAATAAATTGTAACCAGTTTTACCATCATAATATCCTTACTCTATTATGCAATTCATGTTTTCCCACTGTTGGCCAAAAGATGACAGCCTTACTTTTCATCTTACCTTAAGCTGGCAGCTTCTCTGTAGATTGAATAGCCAAAGGATATGCCCAACTTCAAGAGTACTACACATCATCAAGATCATATGTTTGACTGTTTCTTTGTACTCATAACCCAAACTGTGGGTGAAAAATATCCTAGATTATCCCATCTACCCAGGTAAACAAACAAATAAAGTTGACGTAAGCGTCTGGATCCATGTAGCTATTGTTATAATTTATCATATGATCATAGGAGACAGCTAGGCTATTGACCTGGAAGTCATTTTAAGCCTAGCCATTTCAACCCAATGTACTAGGCAGTACCCAAGATTGCATTTAGTGATAACTGCCCATGTCCAGGAGGGTTGTGAGCGCTGTCCCAGGTAAGACTTTACAGTGCCCTGTGCACTTGTCTAGGTTCCTCAACAGTGTCATAGAGGTGCTCTGTTTCACATGAATTGGTAGCATGTTCCAAAGATGTGGCAGTCGCTGGGAGATAAATCAGTCCTTCCACCATGTCCTATTTAAGTTGCAGGCCATATTTAAGTCCCTGGAATGGGTGGCCTTAGACCCATTTGATTTACGGATATGCAGTAAGTTCATTAGGTTTGGGTCTTGGGTTGCTCTGTAGGGCAGGCATAAGTCTCCCCTAAGAAGTCTATATGATATGGAGTATCGTGACATGGATTTTAGTCGGTCTGTGTAAGGCACATGCTGGAGGCCCCTGATCTTCTTTCTTAGAAACCTCTGAGGTCCCTCTAACTGCTGTAGGTGTTTAGTATGGTACATACTGAATGGGAAGTTATACTTAATTATGGGCCAGATAAGTGCTGAGTATAGGGGGGGTTATAACTTATTTTGCTCTTGAGACAATACCTTTACTAATCAAGTGAACTACATGGAAAGCTTCCCTTACAGTGGTAGACACATGATGGTCGAAGTTAAGCTCATGGTCAACCTGTGATCCCAGATCCCTTACAACTTCATGGGCACTTAGGATATTGTTGTTGATCTGATAGTGTTTGTGCTGAAGGAAATGATGATGCATTTCTTTGCATTCAATTTGAGACTGTGACTAATACACCAGTCATTGGTCTGTGTGAGACCATCCTGGAGTATACTGATATCATTTGGGGATTCAATGATTGCACCTACTTTGCAGTCGTCTGCAAACTTGGTCAGCTTTAGTTATGACATTAACGTCTGAGAAGTATATACAAAACAGTAGGGGGCTCAGCACTGACCCCTGTGGCACCCCACAAGTAACAGGTCTGCTGGTTGATGTGGACTCCCCTCCATATGGTAATGCTTAGTTGATAAGAACACAGTGAGTATGTTGTTTGATCCACTATGTGAAACAATGCGGACTTCTGCTTAGTCTGTTGGACAGAATGCATATGAGTAGGAGTTATAATATGGAATGATGAAAGAAATATGATCAATACTATTTAACTGAGAGGTTCACAGGTTATTTTATTTTATTTATTTTATTTTACATTTGTTAACCGGGCTAGTCTAACTGGATATATTTCCATTTTCAGTAGAGGCCCAGGGAGAAAATCTCCAGTAGTAAACAATTTGATTATAAATTTGAAATACAATACAAATGATGCAAATCATAGTTGATACATAGTAAATGAAAGTAGTTCAATAAAAAATACAAGACGCAGTGAATAAAAAATGGAGATAAAAGATGGTATTTACACTAATATAAAAGTGACAAAAGTATGTGTTAAATTATTTACACAAATAAAAGTGACAAAAGGGTATGATAAAATTATGAAAATAAGAATGTTTTGTGATAACAAACAGGATAGATTCCACCAGTATGTTCCATTGTGTTCACCAGTTCCTGTTCTACTTCACAAAGTATGCATTAGAGTTTGAAATATATAGTAGGAGGCGGAAATAATATTAGCAAAACCAGAAGGTTAGTCAAGGTTACTGCAGGGGCATAACCAGTGTGTTTTAAGGTGTCTTTTGAGGTTTTCTTTAAAGAGAGGCAAGGAAGAAAGTGAGGTTAGTTCGTTGGGGAGTAGGTTCCAGTTTTTTCCCGCTGTGTTAGAAAACAGGGAATCACCAGCCGTGTTATTAGTATTGGTTATGCTAGCTAGAAGTTTGCTAGAAGAGCGTAGGGAGTTTAGATTTTTATAGGGGATTATGAGATTAGATAGTATAGGAGTGCTGTTAGGTTGATAAAATATCTTGTGGGCAATGGTTAGTTGGGAGATATTCAGATGGTTTTGAAGTTCAAGCCAGCCTAGCTGCATTAGATTTAAACAGTGGTGAGTTCTAAAGGGATTGCCAGTGGCAAATCTGGCGATGCTGTTGTAGGCATGAGCTAGTTTGACAAGGTTATTTTTTTGAGGTTAGTGTATATGGGACAGGCATATAGAAGAGTTGAAATTAAATGGGAGTGTGCAATCTTGGTTCTGGCTATTGGAGTTAGGAAAGTTTTGATTCGATATAAGGAGCCTATTTTTCTGTTGACAGTTTTTATGGTATTATTTATGTGGATATCAAATGTAAGGTTATTGTCAATAGTAATTCCTAACAGCTTGGTGGTAGAGTCGGGGTATATGGTTGTGCGATTATTGGAAATGACAGAGAAATATATAGGGGAGGACTTACTGGTGGGTGTAAAGAGAAGGAGCTTGGTTTTTTTAGCATTGAGAAGGAGGCAATGTTTTGTGAACCATGTTTCAACTGTGTTGAATACATTCTGAGTCAGAGAATGTAGTTCAGATGGGGAGCTTGCCAAGCATATTAATGTTGAATCATCTGCATATTGAATGCAGGTGGCTTGTGGGATTGCTACATGGAGGTCGTTGATAAAAGGAGAAAAAAGAAGTGGGCCTAGAATAGAGCCTTGAGGGACTCCGAGGGTGACTGGTAGAAGGGATGATATATTATTTTCCCAGAGAACTGCTTGTTGTCTATTGGTTAGATAGGACATGAACCATTTAATAGCCAGAGAGTCAAGGGAAAAGGATTCAAAAATGTTGATAAGAAGGGTATGGTTTACCATGTCAAAAGCTTTTGAGAGGTCAATAAAGAGTGCAGATGAGAGGTTGTTGTTATTGCGATTTCTATTTATTACATCTGTGAAGTTTAATAGGGCGGTAGTGGTGCTATGTGATGGCCTAAAACCATGCTGGCATTTAGCTATTGTGTTATTTTGAGTTAAATGGTTTAAAAGTTGTTGGTGAATGCATTTTTCCATGATTTTTGCTAAGGGTGATAAAAGAGCTATTGGCCGGTAGTTAGAGTAATCATTTGAGTTATCACCTTTGTGAAGGGGGATAATATGGGAGATTTTTCAGATGTCTGGAATGATTCCTTCCTTAATGGTTCTGTTTATGAGGATGGATATGGGATAGGAAATGACTTTGGCTGCTTTTTGGAGGTATTCAGAAGGTAGCTGGTCGGCAGAAGGAGTACAAGGCTTAAGTTTTTGAATGAGTTTGTAGATGAGAGTGGTAGAGATTGGTTGCATATAGAATGCTGGTAGAGTGCTGGGTATGAAGGTGGGAAGGCTTGAGTTGTCTGGAGTAAGTTGACTAGCTAGTGCTTGTATGGTTTCTGTAAAGAAGGAGTTGAAGGTATTGGCAGTTTGATGGGGGGTATCTGGGTCTGCCTGAAGTGGGGTAGGTGTACGAGAGTGCCCTGGGGAAAGGAGTTTATTGATACTAGACCAGAACTTCTGGGGGTTGTTTTGGTGATTTTGCTGTAGTTTACAGTAGTAGTTCTTTTTATCCATGAGTATTGCCTTTTTTGTACTATTTCTTAGTTGCTTAAAAATTTGTTGATCAGAAATATTTTTGTTAGCCTAGGTTAACAGAGGTTCACAGATTGAAAACATTTTAAAATGATGACAACTGGAGGAGGATGTAGAGAACGGTTTAGTGGCAAAAATAATGGAGAGTTGCCCAAAAAAGACTACCATATTTGGTCCATTGTGCTACTTCCTCCTAGAAAAAGCTGCTTTGATGCATTCTCACTGATTGCTGCCTACAAAAGGACAAGAAAATGCAAGTATACAATTCTGTAACCTCTACTACCATTCCTTACTGGCACAAGCTAATCAGCCTGGAGAGTTACAGCAGTGCTGCTTCTGGAAAATCCTCCTCATCTTGTACATCACGGTTCTTGCACAGATCAATGTCACCAGCACCGAGGTGCAGTTACTTAAACATCATTTCCACTCGTCTGGACACTAGTTAAGATGTCTGGCCCTTGGTTACAAAAGGCATATACTCTTCTCTTAGGTCATTTGCATTTAAGTATCACATGGAGGTCAAAGCAAACACTGCAGAAATACAAATAAGGTGTTCAGGTAGTTAGAGAAATTGCAAATGGGAAACACTGGCCATCAACTGATATTACTGTTACCTTAACTCCACATCAAATAATGGCTTGCTGTAAAGAATAATACCCTGACTTCAGGAATGAAAACTGAGTCTGAGAAATGAAAAGGAAAGAAACTTGAACCAGTTGGTCGTTGTCTTTCTCATACTCTAGCGAAAGGTATAATGAGAATCATAGAATCCATGAACCCAGGGAACCTGAGAAATTCTCTTGAAGAAGTCAGAGACTGATTGGAGAAGTTCTAGATAAAGAACCACCTTGTTGAGTGTTAAAAAGGTCTTTTTAAGAGTAAAATCTATAATGCATCCCAGAAACACAGTCCTGTGAGATGGAGTCAAGGAGGGTTTTGCAATATTTATCTGGAAACCCCAACAGGTCAAAAGAGGCAAATACTCTGCAAAGATAAGCAAGTTGTCTAAAAAAAGATGTGAATGCTATTCAATCTGCAATAAACTATCACTAGAGCTACACATTGTGTGAATAGCCTTGGAGCTGTATATTAACCAAATAGTAATGCAGAGCACTGATAATGTGACCCAGAAAATGAGAACCTTAGAAATTTCCTGAAGCCTATGGCTATGGGAATATGGTAGTAAGCACCTTTTAGTTCTGGAGTTACAAAGTAACTTGTGAGGAATGAGAGAAAATGGTTTTTGCAAGGTCAACATTTTGAACATTAGAATTTTCACATACACAGAAGTGAAAGATCTAGTACTGGTAACCAAGAAGCCTCTTTTGCAGTACCAGATACATTCAGTAATAGAAGCCTTTGCCCCTTTTACTTAAAGACACTGGTTCTATGACTCCCTGATCATGTAAAGACTATAAAGAACCTGAGGAAAAATATGTTTGGTTTGGAGGGTGGGCAGGTATTTCCCTGAAAGGAGGTTTTTGTATCCAGTGCCATATGTAACCCTTTTGCACCATTGTTCACCCCCAGGAGTCTGAAACAATCTTATGCCAAAGGGGGATTGTTGAAGGCAATTTTTTTGACAGATTTGTAGAGATATTGGCTGGAGAGGAAAGAATGCTGGCATAGTCATTATGTACTGTTGGTCTGCCCCTATTTCTGAAAGGACCCCTATTTTTTTTACCCTCCAGCCATTTCCTTTTGCATTTTGTTTGCCGGAAAAGGGCCAAACAATACCTCCTTATCTAAGATCCAAGATTTCAGACTTCACCTCATCAGCAAACTTTAGGTTACATACCCAAGATAAAAATTTAAAAAAATATATATTCTCATTCAAGTGCAATTCCAATCACTTCCTTATGTACAATATCACCCAATCTCACTTCTGTGTATAGTGTACTTTTCCTTTCATGTGTTAATCATCCACTCAGCAGTGATGCCCAGTGTATATAAATAGTGTACAAGCATGTGCGTCAGCTACCTAGATATTTACTTTTGTACATTCAGATATGTAAGAAAGGGTAGAAACTGTATGGTTCAAAAATGGCTTTTCTGCTTTTTGAGGGAGTGACTGTTGGGCATCAGGATAAGTCCATACACCATTCAATACATTCAGCAGGGCTGGAAGTAAAGGAGGAATGGGAGAAGAATCTGACATATCCATTTGTAACATATTATTATATCTCCTCAGTTCAGGAACAACATCTATTTGTTCCCATAAAAATACCCCATTTATCCTGGCAAACGTCTAATTAAAAGAAAATCTCTCCACATAAGGAAAATAATTAATCTTTTCCTCCCAATCAGAGAGGGTTGGCCTTGAGAATCTACAGGAGAAGAAGCCTTGTCTCTGTCAAAATCAGTCATTATAGGTTCATAGGTGTGTACTAGGCTAATGGCCCTGGGGCCTTTACAAGCCTAGTCATAGGATTACCCTGGCATAGTGCCACCCAACCTTAGTTCCCAGTGCCTCTGTCGAGTAGAGCCACTGGAGTTATCCCCGGGGTGAATTTTTTGTTACCCATCCACTCATCAAGATTTCTCTTGAAGAGGGTCAGCAATGTGCTCTGCTTGACATGTATGGAAAGTCTGTTCCATAACATAGTCAGTCTCTGGGTTATGAACCTGTCCCTCTAGCATGTTCTGCTAATTGTGGTAATGAGGTTGATGTCTCTGGAGCGTGTTGTGCAGAGGGATTGGGATTTCTTTAGATGTAGCATTTCTAACAGAGCTGGGTCAGACATGGCTTTGTAAGACAAGCAGAGATCACCTGTAAGTAGGCGATACGAGACAGAGAATAGTTGGAGTTTTTTGAGTCTGTCCATATAGGACAAGTGTTTAAGGCCTATGTGAGGTACTTTTGCAGCCTCTCTAGTTGTGGCAGGTGTCTAGTGAGGTACATGCCAAATGGGACACTGTACTCAATGATTGGCCTAATGAGGGAAGAGTAGAGGGAGAAAATGACCTCTTTCTTCCTGGATGCAAAACCCTTAGCAATGAGATGTGCCACATAGAAGGACTTTCTGACCACAGTGGCAATGTGGTGGTCAAAAGAGAGGTTGCTGTCAACCTGTGTTCTCAGATCTCTTATAATGCCTTCTGTGTTCAGTGGACTACCATCAATGTGGTAATTCATGGGAACTGGGTTTTTCCAAAGGGGATGATGACACATTTTTTGGCATTGAGCTTAAGGCCATGGTTCTGACACCCGTAGTTGGTCACAGTGAGGCCATTCTGTACAATGTCAACATCACTTGGGGAGTTAATAATAGCTCCCAACTTACAATTGTCTGTGAACTTTGTCAGCCAGAGTCCCTTTGTGTTGGCCTGGACTTCAGAGAAGTAGATACCAAACAGGAGAGGACCCAGGACCAAACTCTGTGGGACTCCACTCGTGACTAATCGGCAGTCTGACTTGGAGTCAGCTACTTTCACACTGTGGGCTCTATCTATGAGCCAGTTTGCAACCCACCTAGTGATATATGGGTTGATGCCAAGCTTAGTGAGTTTTTCTATGATTCCTGAGTGGGGAATGGTATCAAAAGCCTTGGCCAGATCAAGGTAGGCTGTATGAGTCACCTTACCTTCATCAACAGCTCTGGTGACTGACTCAAAGAAGTCGACCAAGTTGAGCAGGCATGATCGACCCTTCGTAAAACCAAACTGTGTGGGATCCAGAGTTTGGAGATTCCCTATATCCTTGTTTATTAGGTCCATGATGATGCATTCCATAGCTTTGCATATCAGACTCGTCAGGCTAATGGGGCGATAGTTCCCAGGGTCTGTAGTTGCTCCTCCTTTGTGGAGATGGATGATTGTAGCACTGTGCCATTCGGCAGGGACAAAGCCTGAGGTGAGGCTGTGAATGAATAGGGCACACAGGTGAGGTGGTAGTTCACTCTGTAGTTCATGTAGAATGCAACCAGGGATATTGTCAGGTCCCATAGAAGCTGTATTCGTGGCCTTGGACAGTGCTGTTTTAACCTGTGCAGCAGTAATATTGGGTGCCTGGCAATCTACTGGTATTGTGATTGGTCCTTTGGGGGGGTAAAGTTGGCACTGAATCTGTCGGCCAATATACTGGCAATATCTGTTGACTCGGTATAGGAGGTACCATTGTGCAGTAGCTCAGAGCAAATCTGGATATTGTCATGGAGATTCTTTACATAACTATAGAAGGCCTTGTGGTTGTCTTTACTATCTGCTCAAATTCTGTTTTCATATCTAGCTTTAGAGGATTTGATGAGGGATCTCAACTTTTTGTTGAGGCAGATAAGGGAGTTTTTCCAGTCTTCGGACTTCACCTTATTCTGCATCAGTTTCCTTCTTCTGTTGTAGAGTTTGTTTATGGCAGGGGACCACCAGATAGGCTTCCTTTTTTTGGAGGAGAGTATCTTGATTCTATTGGGTATGGCGAGATCCATGCATTTGTATACGTGTTCATACAGTGCATTGGTGTATGATTGTGTGGTCACGCAACTATTCTCCATTTGCATGGGTGCCGTGAAGTTAGCCACCTCTGTTTTTAGGATCCCAAAGTTAGCTTTGGAGAAGTTTTTCATGGTGGTTACCTTTACTGGGGGTGGGTGGGAGAACCTTTCTCCTCAGAAATCACTTTATAGGGAATGCCCACCTGTAAAGGATTGTGCATATCAGGATTTACTGCATATAATGTCTGTCTAGCCAAGGTAAGGAATTCATCTATTCGAACAGTAATAACTTCTTTAGAAAGACAATACTTAACTTTTTTTTTTTAATTGGAGTTCCAGCATGAAAGGAACAACTCAAAGGAGGGGACATCTGCCTGATCGAATGTTCGCCCTGGTTACCCCATAAAGAATCCCCGAGCGTCTCCCACACCAAGTGAAGATGATTCTCTCATGACCCTATCAAACACTAGAACAGCTGAAGAGGGCATGACTGACCTCCAGTTCATGCTGGCTGAAAGGACTACAACACTGGAAGCCAGAGACAAAAGTGAATGTTCTGAGGAACAAACCTGTGGCCACTGCATGTTCACCCATTATTTGCTGAGGCAAATACTGAGTCTGTGACAATGGCAAGGACTCCTTGGTATGTGTTTTTTTTTTTTCTTTCTAGGTACTGCAGGAGAAGAGCCATCTGGACCGGAGTAAGTGTCCCAACTTAATTGGGGGAAGAAGCACCAAGAGTGGTAAGTGTAGCTGGAGTGAGTTGGTCAGAAGGTAAGTTGTCACTAGATGTTAACAAGCAATACTCATAACACCTCCCCAATCCCTTAGATTATACAATGTAAAAATAGAATATAATTCTCCTGTCAATTCTGTTCAAACACATGCACAAACACTGACAGAATCAAAAAGATAGGTAGGTTGTCACAAAATGAGCAAAAGCATTACAGTGACACACAGTTCCCCACCTTTTTTTCCGTAATCTTTCCTGTTCCACAAAATTCAAAGTTTACATAAGCAGTACACATTTTTTCACAAAATTAGCCCCAACTATTTTAATAAACACTCAAAGTTAAAAATAGAAGTCTCTGACAGGAAACTTCCAATACTGAGAAAAACACCAAGATTCTTAAAGGGGAAATACAACTTTTAGACAAAAAAAAAAAACAGATAAATTGTTATTTTTCTTAAAAGGGCAATAATTTCTGATTGGAAGAGTTCTACAGTAGGAACTTATCTGACAGAAACAAACCTCTAGGCAACTTTGAGAGAAATGCCTCTTCTTGAGAGAGCAAGAAAGTACTGAAGAAAACTTCACTCTGACTGCTGACTTCCCTCAATGGGATTAGCCAATCAAAGCTGGACAGTTGTTTCCTGGGCAGGAAATAACCCATATAGCCAAATGGCTACTGCAGCAGTGGTAATGATGAACATCTGAGTTTTGTCTAGCAGTCTAATGTGTTGCTACTGCTATAGTGACAATCTTTTTTTATTTTGTTTCTAATTTCTCCCACTGGAAAGGTAATATTTGGTTCAAATTCACATGATATTCTGTATTTACTGGTAAATTCATTGATTTGCATGACATAAGTGAATATCCTAACAATTTTCCCAGCTTGTGTGTTTTCTAAAGTTATGAAAGAATGTTTTTAATAGGTTCCATGACATCTCATTTAGATGAAAGCCTCCTATTAGTTTGTTTCTTTCCTTTTCATTTCTCACATTCTTTATTTTCATTTATTAAGCAAAGATATTCTCTGAAAGCATGAAACCCAAACTGGTTGAAGCACTTACCAGCTGAAAAAGCAAATAAACAATTCTTGTGAAATAAATAAGGTGCTCTTCTGTTGGTTAGTTATAGAAATTGCAAATGGGAATGAAAGGAAAAAGGAAATGAAGGAAAGAAAAGGAATGAAACTTGAACCAGCAGACAGCTGTCCCACAAGGAAACATTTATATTCTTGGAGATGGTTCTGTGGGGGGCAAAGAATGGATTACTGAGCCATTGCAGGACCCATTAAAGGACTGTTGGCGATGAGCATTGTCTGTTGTAATGCACAACAGAGAAGCTAGCTTGCTATTGCTGATGAATGTCATACATTAATTCCAGTCCCTCACAGAATGCTTCATTTGCCGGTAGATCACTGACTGTTGCAGTCAGTGTCAGGCATTAAAGTTTCATTCTTATTGTTTAGATAATGCATGCTGATGGACTGACTGCCTTTTGCAGATGAAAGAAGTTAAGAGGTATTCACTGTCTGTCTTTTTATCACTCATACCTTTCAAACTCTAAGTGCAAGAAATCTAGACAACGCCAAAGATAATGGGTAGACAAAAGCCCAAAAATAGGGAACATTTTTAAATATTGCTCTTATAAACTTAGAAAGTTGATATGCTAAAAGGTTTTTCATTTCTAAAGGATATAAAGTCTGATGCTTGAATGTCTGTTATTATTTAGTGACAGCAATCCTCAATGTTTTGCCAGAAAACTACAAATTTTATGAGGGGCAGACCAAAAATAAGAATAGAAAATCTAGACATTCAGTGAAAATCTGGACAGTTGAGCTGCTACTGTCTTACACACACACACACACACACACACACACACACACACACACCCAATGCTTTTTTTCTTTCCTTCTTTCTTTTTAGGTTATGCTCACTAAACTACAAAACCATGCTTATTGAACATGAAAAATGATGTCCATTAGCTTTTTTTCTGTCCGAGCTTCATTGCAACTTAATATGCTACTGCGAAGCAGCGTTTTTTTCTTACTGTGTTTTATCAGTACATTAACACCTTCTTGGGGAGCAGTTAGTCTTCAGTAGTGTGGTAATGTACGCTTTTCCCATTCTGTAATGTTAACTGTTTAATAGGTATCTGAAATATTTCATTTTCATTGATTTTCAACATTTTAAAAGCCTTGGGCTAATTTGTTAATTAACATAAATAAACTAGTCACAGAATATTTTTAGGAAAAGAAACAATTTCTCTCTGACATCCGTGACTAAATTTGCATATTAAGAAACTCATTACAGTATACTGCAGACTAAAAATAAAATTACTTTCAAAAAGTTCAACAGGCTAATTAAATGATGTTTTCCTTTTAATCAAAATGTTTTTACCTGCATAAGTAAATTACAAACAATGACAACTGTTGATGTTCATATTATAGCTGTTTGATGGTTGCCTGTTGAAAAATCTCTTTCTGCATTGTTCACCTTATCAAGTACATCTATTTATTATTACATAATATAGTCATTAGATGTAAATGGCTTTTGTTCTGTGAACATTCTCATATTTTGGTAATACATTCTAACAATGAAACTGAGCAGAGCTTTTGATTATTTGCATTTCACAGCATTTGACAGAGACTTTTGATTTTTGCATTTCACATCAATTAATCTATACTAAGTATTCCAAATTTTAAAAGGAACATAAACATAAAATGTAGGGAGTACTGCTTAGTGTAAATTACTGTGTAAACAGGTAGAATAGAAGACATTCAGTTTCATACAACTTGTTTAAAGTACAGTTCAGAACTATATAAAACATGCATTTGAAAAATACAGCCCTGCAAGTACATATGAACTGAGGCTCTTTCAGCTACATTTATGATAAACAATATGATGTAAAGACATCAACAGGCTGACAAACTGCAGGACCAAGGATGTGGCCAAGCTTACAGCATGTAAAAAATAATTTATATAAGATTATCTTATAATTTAAATAAAAATGTCATATTCATAATTTTATAAAAAAAGTTCTTCGTTTCATTTAATGGTTTGTTTGATTTGGTTAACTGGGTTAATTGTTGTAAATTAACTTATTTTAATTAAGAGTAAGAATGGTATTTAAGCTGGTTAATTTGTTTCATCATGTGCATCTATAAAGTCCTTTCCTTGGACAAAAATGCAGTGAATTCAGTTAAAACGTTCATCTGCATCTGTTGTGGCTGTTAAACTGGTGGAGTTATTTTGCATGTTTTTTTTTTTTGCAGCTGTTTTAATAAATCTGTTTGGTTTTACATAACGTCATGGTGGCGAGGTACCTGTTCTTCCAAAGTACCCATTTCATTTTGGTTTAAGTTTCTCCAGGTGAGTATCGGGTACTAGTTCTCCTCTTTTTTGGTAGTTTCCAGTGTCTGTACATGGAGAATGAGGAGATACAGGCAACTTTTTCAGTCGGAGAAACTGTTTTATTAAGAAATCATATTATAGAGTTATGGAAGGCAATGGGTGAATTGATGACCCTGGTGAATCTTCTGACCCAGTCCTTTACTTGTGGAGGTGGGTCTTCAACACAAGCTTCACTTCCTTTTAATCAGGAAGCACTATCCTTTCCTTTTCACAATGGCTTGGAATGTGGATGGGCTAATGTTATGGATTTTAACAGTGTGACCATTTCAGAGGAACTATTGAGTCCTTTTCAGATTGTACAGGACTTCCCAACATTTTTTCTGCACAAATAGAACTTAATGATGATCAACAGCCTAGAACCAGGGAAGTGAACAAACTAAGCAATTTGGGACAACAACAAAAAGGTGACTGTTCTTTATAATATAATGTACTTTCCAACATTCCCAGCCATATTAACACTGAAGGCTTAAGGAATTGGTTAAATGATAAAGTTTCCTTTAATTATACACCACCTACCACTGATAATAATGTGTCAGGTGATACCTGTGATAATCTACAGAAGCTTCATGATTATATGCTAAAATACAGAACTCTGCACATTGCAAATGTTATCTAAAGGAATGTATTCAGAGGGGTTTAGTACCTAAGGGTTTAAGGGTAACAAATACCCCAACAATGTTTGTGAGGGGTCAGATTTTCACAAGGAACTATAATCTATTTTTGATAAATGTGGGTTTGATATTATGTGAGCATTAATCAAGCAAAATGAGAAAGATATGAACCTTGACACGGTTATTAATAGGACGTGCTGGAGGGACAGATTCATCACCCAGAGACTCCCTATGCTGTGGAACAAAATCCCGGTACATGTGAGGCAGAGCACCTCGCTGGCCTTGTTCAAAAGAAATCTTGACCAATGGATGGGAGATCGCAGATATACCCCAGGTATTACCTCAGTGTCACTGCTTGACAGAAGCACAGCAAAATAATGGGCATAGTTTCCTTCAAACTAAAGGGGTGGCGAAAGCCACAAAACTCTGGGCTAGGCTTATAAATGCCCTTGGGCAGATAGCCTAGTATGAACCTATGAACCTATGAACCTATGAAAACAAATTGAATCTACAAATTTAATTATTAATTTGTTGTTTATAGTGGACAGTGAAAAAGTTAAATATATATGCAGATTAAAGATAAAATTAATGAAAAATGTGAACTTATTATTAAGAGAAAGTGCAGGAAACTAGACAGGGACATGGGGTCTATATTAAATCATCGAACACTTAGAAACGCGAACGATGATTTATCGACCCCATGTAAGCGAAAGCTTACAACTCGAACACTTAGAACAGTGATTTTTTTTCCAAGGGAAAAAATCGCTGTTCCAAAAAAAAAAACAAACAAAAAAAACCCCCACTTAACATATAACATAAAGTGTGGGGGGGCAAACCGACAATATACCAACTCCGAGATCACACTACAGTGATGAAAATGGCAAAGTAATGGACACGGCCAAGCAATTTCTTTGCCAGGGAAAGAATTTGCTTATATGCCGCTTCGTCATTTTGCCTTTTCGTCTTTTCAAGTTCGACCAAGACGCATTTGAAAGAATGCATCTTCGGTCATCTAATAGGAACCCGGGACATGTATGAATATGCACAAAATATTAGTTATCCCAGACATAGGTGTTTTCATGGAATGAATGATGGGGGAAGGAAGTTTAATGGTTGGACTGATACATTTACTTCCATGAGAGAGCACACTGACACACGTTTAGAACAGAACATGGGTAACATTCAGGACCCTTTAGAATACCCCCCCAAGGAGGTCCGAAAGGTTGAGAAACAGAAATGTGGTATATTACAACCATCAAAGGGGGAGAACTCCCACCAACCCCAGATATACCAGGAACAACAGGAACGAGACATTTCTGGATTAATTATTAGTTCAATAATGACTGAACACTCAATTAGATTGGAGACGCAGGTAGATCCTGTTATCAAAGATGGTTACAATTTGTCTTTTAATAATTGAAATATTTTTAATTACAATGGGGTCGAAGTGGATCACACATTTTTTGACTATTTATGAAGGGGCTCACCTTTATACCAAATAGGAGGAGTAATATCAGCAAGGTACTCATAGACTTTAAATTATTTCTTAGGAAAAAGAACTTGGAATTGTTGTTTGCAGACAAAAATTTTAGTTGTAGTATGGACCAAATTTTAAAGCAGAAAAGCACTTTCAACCCCCCCGCTTCACCCCCAGCTTAGGAATTTTGAAAGAGAAGGAATTAAGGGAGACCTTAGGCAAGTCTAAGATTCACCCCCAACTTATCCACTCAAGAAAGGTCCTTGTCATTTGAGCTCAGGTCCAATCGGAATATTAGGGTCATGAGACATGAGAAAGGTGGGGGGG
The DNA here is from genome assembly GCF_019279795.1 of Protopterus annectens. Classification (NCBI taxonomy): domain Eukaryota; kingdom Metazoa; phylum Chordata; order Ceratodontiformes; family Protopteridae; genus Protopterus; species Protopterus annectens. Next base: position 916,804,368 of record NC_056741.1, read on the forward strand.
AATCATTTTAATGGACACCATGGTATATATTGGGAAGATGATGGATATTTTAGGGGATATGGATAAATATAGTAGGGTTTCCAAAAATGAGATTAATGTAGCATACTCAAGAATAGATTAGATTCTTAAAGATTTTTTGATGGAAGGTATGATTGACATACACATGTATAATTTTCTTATAACTGATAAACCCACCATCCCCTCCAACTTTGGTATTGCTAAAATACATAAGGATATTAACAATACCCCCCTCAGACCAATAGTTGCAGCCAACAGTTCTAAAACCCATCCTTTGGCCCAATATGTGGACCGTAAGTTAAAGAAAGTTTGGTTGGGACAGGAGGGGATATTGAATTCATGGGGATTTCCATAAAGCAATCAAGACTGACTTATTTTCTAATAATTTGATTTTTGTCACTGTGAACATAGTGGATTTATTCACAGTTATACCCCACGATACAGGGCTTACCTGGTCAGAGGAAGCCCTGGTAGAGGTAGGAGGGCTGGAACAAAATTAATTTAGGGTTTGTTTAGATCTCATGGACCTGGTGTTTCAAAGCAACTACTTATTTTTTGAGGGGGAATTTTACAAACAGTTGAAAGAGGTTGCTGTGGGGGCCTGTTGTGCCTCCACTTATGCAAACATAGTTTTACATATGTGGGAGCAAACATTTATTTTTAATTCACAATATGTGACAAACTGGACATATTATAAAAGATACCTGGATGATATCTGTATATTTTGGATAGGGACTGAGGAGAAATTAGATGAGTTTATTGAGTATCTTAACTCCATTACTGACATCCTTCTGTTTACCTACAAGAAATCTAAGCAGGTTTTAAATTATTTGGATGTATGTATAAGGATGAGGAACAAAATGGTTTTAGATCCACCATTTTCCATAAAGAAACTTTTTCTAACTCATATTTATTTGACACTATTGCCCGCCCTTACATACAAAAAGGAAATATAATTAAAGAGTGGTTTATTAGGGCATCCAGAATAACCTCAAATGAACAGGATTTTGAAAAGGAATGTACTTTTTTATTTATTTTATTTATTTATTTATTTTATTTTACATTTGTTGACCGGGATAGTCTGACTGGATATATGTCCATTTTCAGTGAAGGCCTGGGGAGAAAAGCTCCACATACCAAAAAAGGGACAGTACATACATCAATGAGTGATAAACTCAGGCAGACATGTTTAGAAAAATATAGACAAAGAATACAGGCAGATATCAATATACACAATGTGCAGACTTGCATCTGATTGGCAAAGACGTATCAGAAAATGTGAACATAGAATACAATCAGATCTCATAATTCACAATGCTTAGACATTCAAATGCTATGAGGCATAGATACTTGGCTAAACAGCAGGTTGGGTAGCAAGACATGTATTAGTGAAGTTGTTAGTCAAGTTTAGAACAAGATCACAGCCAATGAGATGTGAGGTATTTTTTAAGCTCTCTTTTAAATAGGGGTAGTGAGGTTTCCTTGGTAACGGGAGTAGATTTCAGATTTTAGCGGTTGAGTTGGCAAATATAGCATCGCCTGCAGAGTTGTTGGATTTTTGGGTCAGTATCATTAGTTTATCAGCTGAGCGTAATGACCTGTGGGCACTATGAGGGGTGAGAATATTTTTGAGGGCAGGAGTGTTATCAGGTTGTTGGAGTATTTTATGCGCTACTATAAGCTGGTTGAACTGTAGAAGGGTAGGATACTCTAGCCATCCCAGGGCTTTGAGGCTCTGGCAATGGTGGGTCCTAAAAGCCATGCCTGTAGCAAATCTGGCTATATGATTGTAACATCCTGATAATTTGTTGATCAGTTTTAGATAGGTTGGTGAGTACAGGGGAGGCATACATAAGGGTAGAGAGGAGGTGTGATCTTGCAATAGCTACCCTAGCTAGGTGTGTGAGGAAAGGTTTGGCTCTGTACAGGGAGCCAAGTTTTTTGCTGACGGACTTAATAGTGTGATTGACATGTTTATCAAATTTAAGGTTGCTGTCTATTATTATGCCTTGAAGCTTTGTATGATCATCAGGGGAGATAATGGTGCCATTGCTAGATTTGCTGTTGAAGGAAGGAGGAGGAATTCTACGGTTAGGGGAGAAAAGCAGTAGCTTGGTTTTGTTAGGATTCAGAAGCAGGCGGCAATTAGCTAGCCATGTTTCTACCATGCTGAAAGTAGTCTGGATGAGGGTTAGAAGTTGTGTAGGAGAGGAGGCGGAGCACATTAGCATTGAGTCATCTGCATATTGGATGCAGGTGGCTCCTGGGATGGTGGAGTGCAGATCATTGATAAAGACAGAGAAAAGAAGGGGACCTAGTATGGACCCTTGTGGGACACATAGGGTTAGAGGAAGTTGGGATGACAGCTTGCTCTGCCATAAGACAGCCTGCTGTCTACCATTTAGGTAGGAGTGAAACCACTGTATTGCATGTTTGTCTAAACCAATGGTTTGTTGGGTATTGAGCAGTAGCTGATGGTTGACCATATCGAAAGCTTTTGAAAGATCTAGGAAGAGTACTGAAGATAGTTTGTTGTTATGATGAAGATTGATGACATTAGAGAAAAATAAAAGAGCCGTGGTGGTACTGTGGAATGGCCTAAAGCTGTGCTGAGAGTCGGCGAGCTTTCTGTTTTGAATAAGAAAGTGCATGATTTGCTTGTGTATGCATCTTTCCATGATTTTAGCTAGTGGCGAAAGAATGGCTATAGGTCTAAAGTTAGATAATTCTGTGGAACTTCCTCCTTTATGGAGAGGTATAACGTGATATTTTCCATATTGCTGGGATGGATCCTTCTGAGATGGATCTGTTGAACAGAATAGAAATGGGAAGTGCTATGGCATCAGCTGCTTTTTGAAGGTATTCAGCTGGGAGGTGGTCGGAAGCTAATGTAGTAGATTTTAGCTTTTTGAGTAAGGTCCGGATCAGGTTGGTAGGTATGGTTTGAAAGGTAAAGGTGGGTTGGGTGCTGGTGGATCAGGGCTAGATGTACCAGAGCTGGTGTTTGAGTCCGATGGAGTGAGATGGGTAGCTAGAGACTGGATAGTTTCAGTAAAGAAGGAGTTGAAACTGTTTGCAATTTCAACAGGGGATTTATCGAGGGCAGCTGATGGGGTAGGAGTGGTGGAATGGCCTGGGTGGAGAAGATTGTTAATACCAGCCCAGAATTTTTGAGGTTTTAGCTGATATTTTTGATGTAGGAGGGTGTAGTGATTTTTTTTATCTAGAATGACAGATTCTTTTGGTCTGGTTCCTTAGCTGCCGGTATCTTTCTTGGTCCATAGGGGCTTTGGTAACATGCCACCTGGCGCAGGCATTGTTTCTTAGTTTCATTTTGTTTTTTGTTTCTTTAGATAGCCACGATGCAACCATGGCTTTTAAATGGATGGTATGGGTAGGAGCATGGTGGTTAAGGATAGCCAGAAATTTGGTATTGAAGTACTTAACTGCTTCTTGCAATGGGAGTCATTTCAAGACATTCCGGTTACATGCTTTGAGTTCTTTTTGGAAGTTGTCAAGGTTAAATTCCTGATGTTTCTTATAGTTTTGTAGGTGGGCTGGTTGGGAATGTCAGCTTTGAGCCTAATAATATAGGTAAGGCAGTGATTGCTTAGATCATCGGGTAATGTACCTGACTTATACTTTTGGGGGAGGCTGTTAATAAGTATCCAATCAAAGATACTATCTTTGACTCTATTTTTGCTAAATCTGGTGGGGGTGGCAATGATCTGAATAAACCCATGGAGGTTTAAATGGGTGGAGGGAGTTTCAGAGGAACAGGTGTTCCAATCAATGTTAAAGTCCCCCAATATAATGGTTTCCTGGGGATAGTTAGAAGCTAGCCAATGTAAAATATTTTCTAGAGTGTTATCATTCTTGCTGGGTGGAATATAAATGCAGACAATGTATCTGCATTTATTTTAGTTTATTATTAGTTTGGAGATGAGAATTTCTGCATTGCCAAACTGGGTTGGCTGTTGGGTGTCAATTGTTATTGTTAGGGTAGACTTGTATAGTACAGCTACCTCGCCACCTTTGCTGGAGATCCGGTCCAGTCTAAGGATGTTGTACTGTAGGGGGGTTATTTCATTATCTTTGGTTATTGGTTTTAGCCAGGTTTCTGTGAGGCAGACGATATCAGGGGAGTGAATAGCTAAAAGACCATGTAGGCTATGGATCTTGTTGTTTAGGCTTCTGATGTTGAGATGACAGACCAGAAATGAGTTTGGAAGTCTATCAATCTGGGTAGTACACATTGGGTTGTTAGTTGGTGTGCTTGGGTCTACTGTTGTGGATGGGGCAGGGTTGGGGTGGATGTCTCTATCCTTCATAAGATTAATTTTTAAGTTGCTTATGAGTCTTAAAAATGTGGTTATGATTTTTTCATAGCTTTTGGATTTTGAGCTAATGTAGCGGTATTTAGTTGGGTGATGGTAATTGGGGGGCAAGGAATTAGGAGAGGGGGTGGTTATGTGGTGGATAAACTTATTAAATGCTGGGTTGGTGTCTGTTTGAGAGTTTGGGTATTGGATTTCAAGATGCTATACATATTCATAGGAGCTTAGGTGACAAGGAATGAATAGCAGGGGTACTAAGGGTAGCAACATTAGTGTTTTAGCTGTGGTCATAGTAAATTACTAGGGTAGGGTCTGTATTGAGTGTATGTAGTGGATAAAAGATTAGAGAAAATAGAATAGCTATGGGTGGGTTAATATGGATAGTGGGGTGAATAGAGGGTGTATTATTGTGCTAGGAGTTTGCTGGGTTCTAGGAGCATGTGTAGTTGGTTAGCTAATTAAGGGGGCGTGCCAATGGTACTATAAATGTAGCACTGCTGGGGGGCGGGTGGGATATGGGGGCAAGGTGGGGCGCGGAGCGAGAGAAGCAAGCGGAGCGGGGCTAAACCAGTAAAGCAGATGCTTAGAGGCAGCATGTGCAGGTATGAGTTACAAGCATGCTTTTTTATTTATCTTTATATGCCCAATACTCTGTTCCTAAGCCCTGCTATTAAAAACTACACAGTTCCCTGCCTGCTTCTCAATTTACAATGCAGAGAGCTTGTTTTCCAATTTCCTTTTGTAGCACGCTTGTTTCACTTAGTTTATTGAGAAATGCACTGTTTGGAGGTGCAGAGCACACTACACTCGTCTGTTGAACAGTAGAAAGCATGCTGTTTTTACCATAATTGGGGAAGAAAGAAGGCTAAAGGAAAGTCTAACCCTTCCAACCTAATGCTTATCAGCATAAACAGAATTACGAGTGGGAATTATGGGGAGATTCACCAGTGCTTTTTTGGACCCAGTTTATTAGGTTTACTGGTGGCAAGGTATTTAAGTGGATATTGACCTTATTAAAACAAGTTCTGTGGTGGGGAAGTCTTCCGTACTTATGTTTTTACAAGCCTTTCAGGGGGAGGTGAGGTAGGAACACCTAGAGAGGGGATATGATTATTAGTACTATACCAAGAACAGAGTTAATCATTCAGACATTCAGTATACATGATTATCAAACAAGTCCACATGCACCTTTTAGTATTAACAAACAGCAGCACTCTTTCCTATATCCCTGCCTTAAGGGCTCAGTTAATATTCATTATTTCTGTCTCTTATCAATGCTACACTACTTGTTCATTATTTCTGTCCCTTATCAATGCTACACTACCCAGGACAGACCACTAAGTCAATGCAAATGACAATAAATGGATACAATATCAACAGCAGTTTGCAAGTAATTTGTTGCAGCCAGTACCAATAAACATGCCTTAATTCATTAAGGTTTCAGTTTGTGAGTAAATGCAGTAAACAGTTAGTACATTGAGCTCAGATAAAGAAACAATAATTAAATACATAAGTATGTGAACATACCTCAACCGACTGGGACCTGATGCACTCGTTAATTTGAAAATGGCTGGTCAGGTAGGTGATTATTTCTTAAAGGGATTATTCCTGGATAGGTCATACCCCTTGGGGTTGATAGAGGAGGTAATGAAAGAAGTCAAGAAAGGTAGATAGGATTAATTTAGTCCCTTAATAGGTAGGGAGGACACCTCCCTGAAACCAATAAGTTACAATAATACCCCAATTCTTGAACAGGGGATGATACAGATTTTACATATAAATAAGTATAAGAGAGCTTTGATTTTAGACTACAATAGTGATGTGAAGCTAAGGAAGAGATCTCTAAGAATTGGGTTCACTTTGCTGAATTTTCTGACCTAGAAGTGATTTTTAGGAACCCCATTAGATATGTGTTCCATAAAGGAACTAATCTCAAGGAAATTTTAGAACAAACTAACTGGGGTAACAATATGCCCAGTAAGAAAAAAACCTGGCACTTTCAAATGCAGAGCTTGTGCTCAATGCTCCTATATTTCTAATACTCCATCAGTGTATGTTAAAGTGAGGGACAAGCCTATTCAATCTAAATAATTTTTCAGTTGTGATAGTTATGGGGTTATTTACCTCACCCAGTGTTAACACTGTGAGGTGTTCTATGTGGGGAAAATGAGCACAAGTTAAGGAAGAGGATATATGAACATTCCTATGCTATCTCTAGGAAGGATGAAACCAATGCACTTTTTAAGCATACTATAACATGTCCTAGGGCTGTTTTTAATTTCTTTGTACTGGAAGAAATAACAAAAGATCTCAGAGGAGAACCCTGGGACACCAGGAAAGAATACAGAGAACTATACTGGTAACTAATTTTAGAGGCCAGTACCTATCCTGGTCTAAATGAACAAGTGTCTATAATGCCAGTGTTGAAACTTAGAGCTGGTAGGTTATAGTCAGTTCATTACATTAGACTCTATAGTTGTTTATTACATTTTATCATTTTTTCACATTATTTTACATTATCAGATTTATACAAATTAATACACTATAAAAGTAAATATATATTATTTTACACAGCTCTTTTACATTGGTTTTAAATTTACTGTTTAAAATATTTTAAGCAATATTTATATCTATATAGCATTCACTTATATTTAATATTTATAGACTTTTTAAGAATCACATTTTTATTCATATGTTCACACTGTTTGGGATAATATTCCTGCTCTCCTAAGAAATAGCAATGCACAAGCCTAGTGCATACTTTTCTGTACTTTCTCTTCTTTTTTATCTATGTCTATTCTTTTCCAATATATATTCTTTAATATGCATTTTTTTTAATAAGTTTTCATTCATATCATAGTTTACATACTTCTAAAAAAAATTCTTCATTTCATTTATTGGTTTAATTTGTTTCAATTGGTTTAATGGGTTAATTGTTGTCAATTAACTTATTTTAATTAAGAGTAGGAAGGGTATTTAAGCAGGTTAATTTGTTTCATCATGTGCATCTGATGAAGTCCTTTCTTCAGACAAAAACACGATGAATTCAGTTAAAACATTCATCTGTATCTGTTGTGGATGTTGAACTAGTAGAGTTATTTGACATGTTTTGGGTTTTTTTTGTGGCTGTTTTAATAAATCTGTTTGGTTTGACATAACATCATGGTGACGAGGTGCCTGTTCTTCCACAGTACCCATTTCATTTTGGTTTATCTTTATAATTTTATTAATTTAGAGATTTTGTTAAATGCTTTTTTTAGGATGCTGAGAATGTATAGGCCCAACATGGGGACATTGCTATCTCATACTAGTATCATAACCCCTCAAACAGCCCCTGCTCCTGTAAGCTGAATGTTCCTCAACCCAAGTATATACCCCTGACAACTCAACTTGGTTCTACAAGAGACAAGCAGCAAAAATCAACAACAACAAAATAATAAATAAATATTTTTTCCCCCTCCCCAACTGTCCCTCTGACTCTTGGGTATCTAATTAAACCTGAGTTGCTGGCAATGCAGGTAGATTTCATGCCCCTTTGAGCTTGATAGATTCTGAACAGTTTCTTGGAGAGGCACAGCTATACGTTTTATTTTGTTCAAATTATCTCAAAAATGTGTATCTCCTTTCTGCAACACAAACAAAAATGAATCCTTTGTGCCACTGTGGTGGGAAGTAACTTTTTGTCTAGACTAACAACAGCTATGCACTTGTTTAATTTAATATGACACAACTACTCATACATATACTTCAGTATATAAAGAAAGGTGTTGAAATTTAACATTGGCATATACTTACTTAGCTTTCTTTCTTGGTAAATTGATCTGATCTGTTTTTTTTCCAGAATCTGTGATATTTCCCCTCCTTCCCTTTTTATTAACTCATCATGGTTATTAAATAATTATTTTCTAATCCTTACAAAACTCTGAAGCCACTCCCCTAATAACTAAAACAAATGTATTAAACTTACTTGAGCCAACAACATAAATGCAATTTATACTCAAATATGTCACATAAGAGATTTATTAGGTATACTATTTCAAAAACAGCTCAACTCATTTTCAAAATAATAAATTATGCATTGATATAAGAAGTGTATGTGGAAGGATAATATTTTCAATTTACTCAATTCAATTTATTCCATGTAGTGCTTTACAAAATAAAACCCATCTGCACAGTATGCTGTGCTCATTGCAAACAGAGTTTCACTGAAGAATTTACAGCAGTTAGTTCAGTCAAGTAATTAAATAATCAGCAGCTTTTAAGACGAGAACTAAGTAAAATTATTGGATGTAGAGAACGGCTGACACAAACTAAGACAATGGCAGTAGTTAGAGCCAAACAGAAATAAAGTTGGGGAGCAACAGTTCAGAAAAGTATAGGAACTGGGAGCAAGCAAGCAGCAACTCAGCATTAGCTGTTTTAGAAGGCCATCCTGCCCAGCCATTGAATGAGTGATAAGAAAACCCAGAAACCATGGCCGATCTTCATGCCTGACTCCCAAAGCAAACTGACAGTTTTAAACATAAAGTACCCGGGAAACACTTTCACATATTTGCTCTAGGTAACATAAAACTGTGGCACATTGTAGGAATTGTTAATCAATATTTTCTTTGTTTAATTACATATCTGTTATGTGGCTATATAGTAAGATCTCTTTCTGGCTGAGACCCCAGTCTGATGTCATATCCATGTTCAGCTACTAGGGATCAGTAACACTTTGAGTAAGGAGTGACTGAAGATATTTTTCAGCTTAACATATCATGTCAAGGTCCCTATTTAATTGTTCATAATGACTCCATTGGCTGTTGTCTTTCTGAATTGCAAGTTATGATTAAGCATACACAAGGCAGCTTGGAGCAGGCTAAAGATGCAGAATTTGAACAAATACTCACTGTCCCATTTAAGTTACCATAGTCAAACAGGATAAAAGGTTCTTTAAATATATCTAATGCCATACTCTACACACTGAAAACTACCTCATCTGTTGCTGTCATGGCAAATATGTCACAAGCAACTGTGCTACTGACATTGTGAAAGTCCAAGTTTACTACGTTGAATGGGCGACTTTTTTCTAATTCAGCAGTGAACCAATGTTAGAACTGTATTTACATGAACAGGAAGCACATATGTAGCATTATGCTGTTACCCATCTGCTAGGTGGTTAAATAGCCTATCATGCATGGTATATTCTGACATTTCATATCGGTGGAAGTGAGACCAAACTATGTATAGCTACCATAGAAGTAACATTAACCCACTCACAATTGCTATGTTTATACCTGGACTAACATTTCAGAGTTGCTTCACTGTTAGTCCTGTACAGGTCAGTGGCACAGTCACAGAATCCTAACAAATGACTAATCTTAGCAAAGACCTGTCAGGCATTCAAAAATATTTATGGCCCATCACTGACCTCTGTTTCTCAGGATACCTACCTTCTGGGACTGAAGATAGCATACAGTGCTTATGCCTTTCAGGAATATTCCTTAGATCTGGAGGTGACATTCATCACTGTATTTTATTATGTTCTGTTTAGCAAAGAAGACCCAATTCACAGACAGTAAATATAATAGACATTTATGGTATATGCACAGAGGTTATCACACAGATGTGTATTGCATTTTAAAAACTTTTAATAAAAAAATGGCATACCACACAGACTTAATAGAGCATTGTCTACTTTAATAGATTTGCAACTTTCCAGTGCACAAAACCATACCTTTACATACCTGTCATATGATTCATACTAGAACACAGAATTGTAGGAGGACCAGTAGGGAGAAGCTGCCTAATTTGGTTCATGCATAATGTCTGAAGCTCTCTTTCCTATATTCATTCAGCAGGCCTTACTTGCACTATGGACCAGTCAAAGACTACTAACAATTTCCATTTGCAGAGCTGTGTTGTCTGTTTTTATTCTGCAACTGCACATGGGTAGCTTTCTGTTGGAATGCATATTAGAAAAGTTTTAGCCATGTTCAGATGTTGCCAGGTGAGTTTTCCTGCTATTGATTTAAGTTATATTTTCTTGGGTATGCCATGTTTTAAGGGAAGATAATAGACCATCCATGAAGAATATAAAATAAGTACTTCATTGCATTTTATCACCCCTTTATATAGGGAACTAACATTCAAGTCCTTCTTACCCATACACTGAAATTTCATCAGCTGTATACACTTTTATATTACATGCATGTCAATGCTTTGGTTCCTGTTCCATTTTCTTAAGTAACAAAGCAATCTAAACTTACCATATAATGTCTGTACATTAATATCACCATTACCACTGCCAATGCTTTAAATAACTCTTGCTCTAAAATGTTATCTCATATGTAGAAACATATGCATATGGGCACTGTTATGGCGCAAGTCTATAAACTGTACAGTAAAGAAAATAAATTTGTTGAGAAAACATTTCTATTCCAACAGCAGCTCTGCTTATTCATAACATTCATATTTGTATGAAAGGACTGCATCACGGACATTTTGTATCAGGCGAGAGACAGACAGACAAGACACTATTTAAGAAAGAAAGTCTGTGTACAGATTAAATATGCAAATATGCCCATCCCCATTCATAAATGTTTCAGTAACACAGTGGTGTACTGACTGGTCCCAAAAGGGTAGTCTATGGGACTCCAACTGTGTGTAGTCTGATACTGTTGCCATTGTGAGTGATTTCCCCTTCCCTGCTAATATGTTGCCCAGCATACAAAGGCTAGTAATATATCAAAATTGTCTTAAAAAATCAAAACTTCCTTTGAATAGTAGGAAAAAGCCTATCAGAAACAGGATTCCTGCTACCACAACCATATTACCTCACCCCAACACAGTGATACTGCCAAGTTCCCCCCGTGGAAGCTTGCACAGTACCATAGGGCCTCATTACCGTATTATGATAATGACACCAGCTTCGTTGTCATGCCTACTGAGTGAAATATTTATAAAACACACACTAGCATGACAGAAGAGCACAGTGCAGCAGGAGAAAACTATTTACTGAGGTGTTCAGAAAATAGTTCCCTGCTGTGCTGTAATATTATGTGACAAAGCACAATTCAGCGGCTGCAGGGATGTGGGTAGCATCAGGGATGAACTGGGCACTGGAGTGCTAAGTACACCACTGTCTACTGTGTAGTCTTTTGCACAATTCATAAAAATACGAGTCACTTCTACACCATCATTAAGGACCATAATCCATGTCTATGAATTGAGATCCTGAATGGCAGCATATTAAACACAGTGTACAGGGTTGCACATCTCTGTGGACTGTTTATAAGTATCAGGACCTGTCTTGCAAAAATATGTATAAAAGTTTTGTACTTCCACCAGTGATGTAGTCATGGCCAAACTAGGGAAATACTCATTGCAACTTTAACAAGTAAGATCCAAGCCAAGACAACTAAAGTAGTCTGTATATATGTAAATAGATAGCTATAGTTGGTAAAAAATAATAAAATTTTCATTTCCATTTCAGTTTATTTAGTTTTCTTTGAAGTTCACAAGACATGTCACCTGTTTTAAGTGAAATTGACAGCAAGGGAAATTGCAACAATATTAATTACAGTGGCAATTAGACAAGTACAATCCACAGTCAAAAGGTCCTATTTAAAAGTCAACCTATATCAAGAACAAGTTACAGTTTTAAATACAGTCCTATAAGTGAGCACTGTTCTAAAAATTGTTGACTTCTGTGTCCTCCATTCAGGTTATATAGAACAGTCTAAACACTATACAAATTTTTTTTCTGCCCAGCACATAAGTTTATGATAGCTCTTGAAATGTATTTGTGGTAACTTCATAGAACAACAATATGCCCGGATAATTAATCTTCTTTTCCAATTGACTTAACTTTAAATGCAAAGCACAAGGATCAGACGTAGCAGATTTGTTATCTGTCTTACTGTAGCATTAGATAGAGACTTTAACTTTTTCATATAACTTTGGCCTCAACCAGAACAAAATAAATTGCTATCAAAATGTTGTAACAACTATGCATTACCAAAGTACTTTCTGTTAGCATTCTCTAGATTTCTGTATATTTTGTATATGCAAGCTAATATGTGAAATACCTAATCACACAGTTTGTCAATATGCTCTTTAATATCAAGCGTATGTTATGATACTTTGATAAAAACAAGAGCAACATCATTCATCTGGTTCCTTATTTTCCTCCAAGGCCTCACAAAAGTATGTCATTATAGTTCTTATGGTCTTCGTTTCAAAAAAAAAGATCAACAACCCAGGATTGTAAATTGTCAAAATCAGTCTGCAAGTTTTTCATCTTCTATTCAGCTTTTACTTTAGCTGAGAAAATAACAATATCATCAGCATAAACTGACAGTTTAGATTTAAATCAATTATCAGCTAATGCATTCTTAAATAACAATAAAAAGTGATCCCAACAGGGTGCCCTATGGCACTTCCATAAATAGAAGTAAATATCAAGTAAACAGAAGCTGTTTTAGTGCAACATCTGATAAATAAGAACACCCAATAAGAACATCTCTTTCCAGATCTAATTTAGATACACGGTGAATGATGTCTATGTCAAAAGCTATACATCTACCTGCTTTGGAATTATCCTATGGTAGACTTAGTTAAGTAAAATAGTCTTCTCAATCTGAATAGAAAGAAACTTTCTAAATCCTTGCCGGAAATCTTCTACCTTATTATTTGTTTCAAAATACAATCGACAAGGTAGCTATAATTAGCTTCTCAAAGATCTTAGATAATGGGATAAGAAGAACATTTTGTGTGGAGTTTTGATATTTAATTTTTATTAGCCTTGTTAAGTGCAGTAATTTTCCACTCCTTGAGAAAGGTGTGTTCTATAGTTGAGCAGTTGAAAAAATGAATGTGGGCTGTGTTAAAGAGCCTGAAGCTAAGTCCAAAAACCTTATGTTAGTGCAATCCATCATAACTTAAGATCTTAACTGATTAGTCATTGTCTGTCTGGCCTGCTCAGTCATGAACGATGCAGAAGAAAAACCTTTCACAGGATATTATTTAAGTCATCATGTTGATTTGGTAACTTGATCAGACTAATACAATATTTGTTAAAACAAGACACATTTTCAGGCCTATCCTGTATGACATGTTCTTCTTCTATTTTTAGATTCTTGATAGTTGTAAGGCATACAGTCCAATACGCCATTGAGAATAGTCCAATTTCCCAGCTGGACATTTGGTAAATGACTTGCTCAGAGTTACAGTCTAGGCAAATGGAGGATGAGGGAATTAATCCCTGGACTACAGGAAGCAGATCATTATCAGCTTATGAGTCAAAAGGTCCTTAATTCTCTATGCCAACTGCCAGACTACCTGTCAGTTGTTTAAAAATAACAAGGGATATATTTGTTATCCTTAGCTCTGGCAAATTTTCTCCAGTGAGCCTATTTTTCTTGACATGTTTGTTTATACAGATTTCATATATTCTTAAATTAAACCTTGTTGCATCACATGTATGATTTTTCAACTTGAAAAGTGCTCTCTGCTCAGAATCAAACTATGATATATTATTTTTTTTTACTGAAGACATTCTGTAGTGGAAAACTGTTCATAGTAAGTTATATTCTGGTTAAGAATATCTCACTTTCTTTAGTTTTAGCAGTTTTAGCAGTTTGAGACAAATGCCATTGTTCTGAGGAATGCCTCTCAATCTATTCGAGAGATTTACAGCAAATTTTCTTGCAAAGATGTTACAGGTAGGACCAAACAACAGTGCAAATAACAATCACAAAATGGTGGCAATACTGGAAAATAAAGAGAAGATGGCTAAGATGCATCTCTGGCATGTATACTAGGGTAAATAACAAAGAACCACCCTGGAAAGTAGAGTTCATCACTGAATATATAAGGAAAATGCACTGATATTAGCAATACCCATAGCCCATGTTCCACATGAGTATATACTAAAGTATATAATCAATATATGTTAGCCCATTCTTGACTTCTTAGCATAGTCATTTTACCACTTATTTATGAACAGCACTTGTATTTTGCAACTCTCACGTATTAGCCAATAGCAATCTTACTATGTGTAGCAAGATGTGAATGGAAAATTAAAGTGTGTTTTTTCAGTAAAGTATCAATGTGAAAATCAGCATGTGAATTTTAGATTGCTAATGACCTTTTTCTTATAGAAATAATAGCCTTGCACTAATGACCTTCACATACTCTACTACAATTAATTAATTTATTTATATTCATTTGGTTACTGAGAAGGTCTGACTAGGGCAGGCAGATAGTTGTCAAAGAAGGAAAAGAAAAAAATGTAATCGCAGAAGAGTAGAAACAGGAGTACAAGAAGAGAAAGAAATCAAGAGTAAGATGTTGCCAGAGATCCAAAAATACTGAAATGGGTAAAATCTAGAGGACTGTGTGTAAAAGTTGGTGGGGGTTGCATTGTTAATCTGCATGGTTAAGCTTACAGAAAAGAAGAGGTTAAGGATTCATATCAATAGCTTTGAAAAGGGCAACATTCTAGAGTCACTGATGAAAGGAGAAGTTGAATTTATGCAGTTTGAATATTTTTTTGCGTATCTCATCAGAATCTATGCATAAGGTCATTATTTTGTGATGTATGTTCATAGGTTCATAGGTAGGTACTAGGCTATTGACCCTAGGGCCTATACAAGCCTAGCCAAAAAGGTACCCTGACTTTTGCCACCCAAGAAAATCATTAGCCGTACATTTGTAATGACCTCAATATGAGGTCTAAATTGAATGACCCAGGAATGCAATGCAAAGGCCTTGTTTTGGAGCCTGTAAATGTTCATAAATACAATTTTGCTGTCATCATATGAAGCAGGCTTATCCATATGAGAGGCTAAAGGTATGCTGGGTTCAATTTTTATAAATATTAAAAGATTTGAAATTCACAAAACTACATTTCTATAATACAGTGTTTGTGTTTATAAATCTGGGGAGTGTGTTCCTGCACTCTCTTATACTATAGTTACTGGTTTACTGTTTATTGCAAATCAACATATTATTTAAGATACAAATTATTACTTTGTCATTGTGAGCCTTCTCTACACCACTGAAAAGTTATTGAGACTCCCACAAATGATACAGAAGTGTGCAAGACCTTTCCATACAAAAAAGAGCATACGCTGCACTGTACAGGAGCAGACCAACCACCCTTCTCCAGGCACTCACACGTGCACACACAGACCTGAAATAATCAAAATGTGGCTAACTGCATAATTTTACTATTAATTTTATGTCAAGTAAACATATTCGTTGACTGATCCTTCTGCCTTTATCCTGAAACTGTATATCATTAAAACTGAATAGGTAACATTTTAAGCTGACATTTCTAGATTGAAACAGTCCCAAACTTCACATGTGAAGCTGGCCTCACTATTTCAGAAATGTTTATATATAATGAGTGTTTGTTGGCTACTTGAAAGTTGGTGTAACAAACTTGCTTTAGTTGGAAAGATCTTTAGGGCAGGTAAAACATTGCTAAATATTTATGGCTTACATCAACTTGTACATGTAGTTTTCATTGATAGTAGGTTATAGTTAGAGGATGCAATGCTTATACAACATTTAAGACCTTTTTGAGTGTGAGGAACTAAATAACTCACATTTGATGTAACATACATTTGGGTTAAGGCTAAGAGACTGTTTTATTTGTGCAGTTCCCACAGGGAGTATTTCTTTCTGTGTTACATGAATTCCAGTTCTCCCAAAAGTGAACAAAAAATTAGCATAGGTGATAGCCTGTGGAAATATTTTTTCTTGGGTGACTTGAACAGAATTTAATTTGTTTAAGTTCTGTAAGACATAACCATATTAACAATTTGTTCCCTGCCAGATGAACTGTTATTGCAAAACATAAACAAACTGCAGTGATTAATGACTGAAGAAAGTGACATCACCATTGAAGGAATGACAGTGTTAACATCAGAAGTAAACTCAAGTATGTCATGATAATTATAGAAAGCAGGTGCTGGTGAAACAAGCTTCAGTATTTTGGCTTCCAATTACACAAATACTCAAAATTCTATGGCTGCCAGTATGGCTATTTCTTCTGTACTAAGGCTGTTGCACCTTACAAATCAAATGAATAGAACAGGTCATTAGGTCAGTAAACAATGTATTTTTGTGTAAGTGCAGCTGAAGTCGGCCCCAAAACTTACCCCTGGATTCCAAAGCAGTTTACACCAGGGACAAGGAGCTATATGAAGAGGTCGAATGTTGATAAGTTTTTTTTTTAAACAGCTTTATTGAGATAAATATTGTCAAATAAACACAAACTAGAGATATGTACATTTTTCAAAATGAGGGACATAAAATGAGAAAATTAAATACAGATTTTAAACTATATACAATGACATTCTCCTCAAGAATCAAATATTAATAAACAAGGGCATTAAAATAAGAAGATTATAAAAGAATACAAATTACTTGTTCAATAAATCATATACTTTTTTAAACATATTAGATGAATTAGTATTCCTAGAAGATTTTGCAGTATTGGTAAAAATTTCTAAGTTACAGACTTCAAGAAGTAATTTTTTGAATTCAATTATTGAGGGTGAAGTATGAGACTTCCAATTTCTTGTAATGATTTTTCTGGCAATGGATACACTTGACTAAATCAGAGGATGATTTGTCTCTCTGATACAATTAGGAACAGGTGTGTTAAATATAACTAGTGATTTAGAAAGATAAAAAATTATCTGTAAAAATAGCTTGTAAAAAGGAATTAACATCTGTCCAAAATTTATTTAATTCTATACAATCAAACATCATGTGTGCCCAGTCTGCATTAACAACTTTGTTACATCTCCAACAATTGGTATCTTTTTTTCTTAAATTTACTTAAAGAAACTGGGGTAACAAAAGACCTATGCAAATACCTCAATGTAAAAATTTTCCAATTAAGTGATGAAGTGGTTACACTTGCTGACTGTAAGATATTTATTTTGTCAGAGTCAGTAGGGGTATAATTATTAATTAAGTAAAATAGTGCCAATAACTTTGTGAGGGGTCATCTAAATCAAATTTGATTGCTTTATATAAATGAGATAAATATTTTAGATGTAGAATTATGTTGTAAAGCTATTATCATAAATTGAAATAATTTAGGTATTGTATTTTTTGTTGTTAAAGACAGAATCCGTTTTGTTTAGAACATATTTCCTAGTTACCTGTAAATCTAATCAAGATAAAGAATCATATTCATATTGATTTTTTAATATGTTTATAGTTTTCAGATCATTCGTAGTCATCAATTGAAACCAAAATATTAGGTTTTTCTGTTGAAAAAAAAAGCATTTTATTATAATCAGATGGAAAGATGACACCTTGTGTGAAAGCTATAGGAAAAAGAATATATATCCACTCTTTATAAATATTGAATTTATAAATATCATTTCTAAAGGATTTCAGAAGAAGAATTATATAATTGGAGTTAATTTTTTGAGAGGAGTAAGATAAGAAATATTCTTTTAGAACCCAAATAAAAGAGTTACTTAGTATAGTTAACTTCTGAAGTTTGTTGTTATTTATAGAATTACTAATTAAGATTTCTAGGGTATTTTGCCAGTTTGCTGTATAAGTATTATCTATAAATTGATAAATAGTTTTGGCCATTGAAGAAACAGAATAGATTTCCAAATTAGGCATTGCTATACCACCATTTTCCCCAGCTTTTCATAAGATTAGATAGAGCTATCCTGGGTTTAATTGGAGACCATAAAAATTTGTGTATCAAGGAATTATTTTTTTAAATAATCTGATTAGAAGGAAATAATTAGATGGATTGTATAATATATAAAATTTTAGGTAATAAAATCATCTTTATTATTAAAAGTTTTTCATCCATGGAGAAATTAATTTTATTCCATTTTTAATAAGATTTTCTATTGCCAATAAACTCTTATTATAGTTTATTTTAATGATATATTTTGTTTTTTGTAATTATAATATCTAAATAAAGTAGTTCATCAGATTTTGCCAGATATTTACTATAAGCAGCTTGTATTTCAATTTTTATGACTAATTAATAAAATTTGAGTTTTATCATCGTTGAATAATAAACCAGATTTCTTTTGAAAAAGTTCAATATTACTAAAGAGAGCATGAATTGATGAATCATTATCACCAAGGGTAATAAGAATGTCATCTGTGAACATTTGTATTTTGGAAGATTTATTGGAATTTAATTTAAATCCTTGAATATTTTTATTATCTCTTATCAAATTGGCCCATGGTTCCATAATAAGGGTAAATAATAAGGGAGATAAGGGGCAGCCCTGCTTTGTTCCTTTAATAATAGGGATTTTTGGGAAATATTACTACCTATTTTAATATATGATTGGCTATCCTGATATAATTGAGTGATTACATTTATAAAGCTTTTTGAAAGGTTTAATTCTTCCAATAATATCAATAAATAGTTCCAATTAACAGAATCAAATGTACAATTTATATCTAAACTAATTAGTGTTAGATTATTATTTAAATATTTGACTGATTCTATTAGAGGTAATTTTTTTAATGTTATCATACATATTTCTATTAATTATGAATCCTGTTTGGTCATTTTCAACTAAGATTGGTACAATTTGTTTGTCCATCTGCAATATTTAGCAAAGAAATAGGTCTATAGGATGAACACTTAACTAGATCTTTGTTAGGTTTAAGAATAGGAGAGATAAAAGTATACTTCCAAGAGGGAGGAATTAACTTATTATTTTGGGATAAATTATATACTTTATTAAGTAATTTTATAGCATCAGTTGGTAAATGTTTATATATTTCTGGGATGTTTCCATCATTTCCTGGGGCTTTATTTAATTTAAAATTTTTAATCTGGGTTTGAAATACTTTAAAGGAAATAGGTTTAATTATAGAATTAGCTTGTTCATTTGTTATTCTTTTTTTAGTAAATCTATTAATACATTTTTTTAATTTCTTGATTAGAATCTATTATTTTTGATTGTTGATTAATATTAATAAAAAATTATCTGAATTCAGCTAGAATGTTTTGTATGTATGAAACCATCTTTTTCTTTTTAGGGGAAAATTTTTATTTAATTGTTTGGTTTTGTTAGCTAATAAATTTAATGGTTTGGGATTTGTGGAAAATTTAAAAACATTATATTTCTCTAATATAATCATGTTTTTATGGTTTAGGATTTCAATATATTTATTATTCAAAGAATTTATTTCATTTTTCTTATCTTTATTATTTAGATCTGACTCTTGATTATGTTTCAATGAATCTAATTTAAGTTGAATCTCTAATAACTGTTTATCCCAACTTTTCCTTTTTATATGATACCAGTTAATAATTCTCCCATATAAAAAAGCTTTTAGGGCATTCCACACAAAAAAATTCTGAGGTGTTATTATTATTATTTAGTTCTATAAAATTGTGTGCCTCCAAAGTTAAGAATTCTTCAAAATCTTTTAGTTTTGTGATATAAGCAGGTATTCTTCTTATCTGTGTATTGTA
Source organism: Protopterus annectens (assembly GCF_019279795.1). Classification (NCBI taxonomy): domain Eukaryota; kingdom Metazoa; phylum Chordata; order Ceratodontiformes; family Protopteridae; genus Protopterus; species Protopterus annectens. The sequence continues at coordinate 916,824,201 of NC_056741.1, forward strand.
ATTTGAATTAACTGAAATTACAAATATTATTGAATTATGGTCTGATATTAAGCAAGAAATAAACTTGGTGTTGACCACAGAGCCTAATAAGTCATTAGAAAATAAGACTCAATCTATTTTTGAATAGGTGTTATGTCTATGAGAGAAAAAAAGTATAGTTTAAAAGAATCAGAATCTACAAATAAATAAATATCTTTCAAATGATATGATTCTAGAAAATCTTTTAATGATTTGGCTGAAGCTGTAATCCTTCTTTTATTTAAAGGTGTTGATTCTTTATTATCCAAAATGCAATTAAAATCCCCCATTATTATTAAGGACCCTTTGGAATGTTGTACTATGAGATTCAGATGTTCTTTTACTGTATTTATACCTATTCCTGGTTGTTGTTGTGTCTTTCGGCTTTTCCCGGTTAGGGGTCACCACAGCGGAACTCCGGTCCACTAATGAATGGTAGTTGATTTTTACGTGCCGAGTTACCAGCCCTGATGCACAATCTTCAACGAAGGTACGCCCATTCACACATGTCTCCACACAGAAGACGCTCTAGCTGAGAATCGAACCGGACAGCATCTTACTGTGAGGCAACATTCCTGGTATCCAATATAAATTCACTAAAGTATAAATTTTCTTATTAAATTCAGCAAAACATTCCTTTATTAACTTTATATGTATTGGTAATCTTTGGGCAAGGTAAAATATTATTCCACAGGATTGCTACCCCTCTTTTCTTCTGAAGATGTTCTGAACTAATTAATGTTGAATATGATTTAGTATCTAGTCTAAACATATCTTCTGATTTCAAATGAGTTTCTTGTAAGAAAATTAATTGGGATTTGTGTAATTTAAGATATTTGAATAAACTTCCCCACTTATTTGAGTTATTTAATCCATTAACATTAATAGAAATACTCTTTAATGAAGTCATAAGAAGTAAAATTTGTGAAAAGAGTGTATTTTGACCAAAAACATATCAATTGTTAAATATTAAAGGAATACGAAGAAAATGTTTAGATTGATTACATAGTAATAGATATGAAAAATATGAGTGTATTACTATAGTATTACTTTGTGTTGTGAAGAATGTCAAAAAAAAACTGTAACAAACTTTTATAACATAAACTAGTAACATCAAAACCCCCCATAACCTTCCTGGAGTATAATACTCCTAATCCAAGTGACATATAATCACTCAGATTAACCCCTCGTCAAGTAACAACCTCTGATCAGCATCTGTCTAAGAGAAAATTTCACGATCATGGTAAATCAGTCTTAGCTTCTATAGAAAATCAAAATATCTAATAATTTTAAATTAATAACAAAAACATTATGCAAAAGGCAAATATGATACAGTATTTAAAGAGAATCACTTTGTAGTATAGTAGTATTAACTAATTCCTATTAACATAAATTAATCCTCCTGTTTCAATAACCTTTAAGTGAACAAAACTTCTAACTTCAAAAACATTTTATACATATATCAATCTTCATTATTCTATTATGTCATTACTATTTATCCATGAAAAAATGACATTGACTATCCTAGAAGTGAATTTAAGTTCTATTAGTATCACTATAAATCAAGATATTGAAGACAAATAACCATAACATGTAGTTGATATGATTGCAAATAAAAATAGTAAAGCAATTTATAAATAATATATTTTCATATATAAATAAGGAACTGATACATTATAAATAAATAAATCATAAAAAACTCTCATATTTTCTTAATATGATATTTTAAAGAAATAAAAATGAAGTTATAATTAATGATCTACTAGTGAAGGTATGGATTATTCTCATTTGTAATAACTTAAATGTATTTACTTTAATTGTATTTATGTATTTAAAAAGATTTTGTAATAATAAGTGAGGTGTTAATAAAAATTATTTCTAATTGATTGCTCAGAATATAAGGAATAAATTAGTTTTCATCTATAACATAAACATTTTATTGACAGTGTTGCGTAAACCATTTCAAACCACCAATTCAATGTGCTTATTCTTTTTTTTATTTATTTTAGTAATCATCATCATTCTATTTAACTATGCTCATCCAGACCCTAGTTATGTTATCAAACCTATTAAGTTGCTGTGAGAAATTATTATTTTGCTGCTTATTAAAATAAATAAACAGGCAATTAAATATGTATGCAAACCAGTCGCAATAAATTGCACTTACGTATCATCGCACCCACAATTTCTACTTCAGAAGCATCTCATTTCAAATTCATTCATTTGTCAACAAAAAATACTGAAACTATCTAGCAAGATTTTGTCATTAAACTGATATTTTTCTGGGACCATGAGAATTTCTGCACATATTATATTTTTCAAATGATCAGACTGTAACATTATTTGTGACATTTTCAAAGTAAGAACTACCACCAACCTATGTAAAGATGTCTGAATGATACTATACCTTTTCGGTACCCCTCCGCTAAACCCTCACCACTCAGTGGCTCCATCTGTGTAAGCAATGAAATGTCTGCCAGATGGCAGGGAGTCAAAACTAAGAGGCAGCACAAAAACTGAAAAAAGCGTCTGGACTTTTCCAGCTGAGAAGCACCGCAAACAGCTTGAAGCAAACTATTATCTAGTCTTTCCTGTGAGTCAGTCAGGAAACCCATGCAACCCCATCGAAATGATTGGAGACATACCGCGGGTAAGCAATTTAGAATGTTGCATAAAGGAGAACAGAATGTGGCAATCCATTAAACTGTAGAGCCACTGAGACACTCGCCACTATTCTTCAACAATAAAGTCCACTAGGATGGAAAACATCAACCTAGGAAGCAGGGGAGCACATTCCTCAAAACAGAACTGTGCCAGTACAAAATGACCTCCTGCACATGGACTCCGCAGCCCCTCCATCGATCAGAAAAGGAGCAAAAAAGTCAGTGCACTGTCCAGACCCGCCTCCATCAGATTTAAGGCTATCACACAGTCTGTGAACCAAAGTACTTTCCCCATGTACAGTTATTCTATAGAGCCATGGCCCGCACATGTGAAGCACTACAAATGTCCTCAAATGCCCAAGCAAGAAATGCGTCCAAATGCTTTTCAATATATACCCTCCATACATCTGTGCTGCACCTCCACCTCTGCACATACCACAAGGATTGCGAAAAAACAGGCATGGATGAGTCACCTACGGTGATCAGCAGCATTCTGAAAAAGGAAGAACAACTCCAAAAACCCTGGCCAGACCCCTGCTGCCAACCCACCCCTTCCAATTTAAGCATTCTATTTTTTTTTTTTTTATAAATATGTAATACAGCAGCACTAGTCTCCCCAAGATTATAAATTAAACTCCTTTAGAGCTATAGGGTTTACAAAATTCTAATGCATTTAAATTGCCTTACACTCTCCTGTGTTCCCACTTCTTTGGTTACATATAAATATGTTAATAACTCTCCTCCAATTCTGGAATCCACAGCTGTACCCAAAGCCAAGTGGTTTTGATATATGTATAGCCAAGTTATTTATAGTTTTGTGTCACATTTTAGCTCTGAACCTTAATCCTAATTTTTTGAGTTGAGAAGTAAAGTCATATTATGCACAAGTTGCAAAAAGCAGACCAACATGAACTAGTAGGGGTCCAACAGAAAAGCACCACTTATTCTGCCCAAATATTAAAAATCACAACCCTATGCACTTCAGTATGAAGTAACATCAAATCTGATATTGTTAATCCTCATTCATTCCTTACGTGTGGGGTAGTCGTTTCCGACCTCGGAACCGAGCCGGCCATCTTCCAAGCTCGTGCCATCTGCAAACTCTTGAGCTAAACTCTTACCCAGAATTCCCCTCTCCCTGTTAATCCAGATTTCATTTGCTGCTTCGCCATTCGGTCGTGTCAAGCTACTTCTCTTGAGCTAAGTACGATATTTTTCTTCATACCTAAGTTCTAAGACAGCTTTTTTCACAAAAAAGTTATTAGATAGTTATCTCTTACCTTATTGCATTTAGCGACAATGTTTTTCGAATTCTATCAACTCTTCTTACTGCGAGGTAATTCCTTTTTTTTACCATTGTTAGTAAACCCCTTTCCTTTTTACCTTCGGGTATCTCTTCTACCATTGCTAGTATTTTTCTGGTTTCTTTCCCTCTAACCATGGCAGATAAAAAAGGTAGTCCAGGGTTTAAAAGATGTTTGGATTGTGGCCATAAATTACCTATTTCTGATGCACATTCCCTATGTGTCTACTGTCTGGGTGTGCTTCACTTAACAGTTGACCTGCCTTGCAGGATTTGTAAGAACTTCTCGAACAGGACGTTAATTGAAAGGAAAAATAAATTAATATTGAAGGGGCTACTTAAATCTCCCTTTTCAGAGGCTATTTCTGGATCGGAGGCTTCAACCCCTCCAAGATCCCATAAGAAAAAGAGTGATGAACAAAAAAAGGCCAAGTCTCTTCCTTCGTCCACAGCTGGGGACCCTCAGGAACAGAGATCTAAGAAAGCTAAGCTTTCCAGTTCAGATTTGACTTCTTCAATTCCAGCACTTTAGGTGCTTAGACCTTCGGCACTAAGGCCATCGGCGCCATCTGCGACTTCGGCACCAACTAGTGTGCCCCATACTGCATCGGTACAGGAGAGCTCCTTGGTTCAGTCTCCCTTACGGGCACTGACTGTTCAGCCAATGCAGACTGTTATGACGTTGATGGATGTTTCGACACCCATTCCTTTGTTGGCTCTGACAACTTACCTGGCACCGACTACTCTCTCAGTACCGACCATTCAGTTTTCATCACTGTTGTTTTTGGCTCATGCCTTAGCGCCGACAACCACTTCGGTACCGACCTCATCGTCAGTGCAGACCATGCCTTCTGCATCGATCATTTTCTTGGTGCAGACACCAGTAGTTCAGACCATTACAGCTCCATTGTTTTCTGTGCAGACCTCCCCCATGGTGGGCACCGAGCTTGCTTTGTCCTTGGATAGACCTGACTCTCCCTCAGCCATGTCTGTGAAATCCACTAGAAGCCTCTCTGAACACGATGTGTTGCGTCTTTTGGATCAATTGCTTTTGGCCAGAGGTATTCCACCCCCCAGGACCTATCCTTCCTTGGGAGGTGATCACCCTTTACCAAAGACTCCTACTTATTCTCTCTGAACACAAGCCCCTCCTAGCAGGCACTGGGCACAAGGGCCTCAGGACATACTCCCACAGCAGACCCCTTTTGTGCTGTCTTCCCCAGCTTCTCCCTCTGAGGAAGATCATCAAAAGAGCTCATGCAAGAGGAAGCACATGGACTCCACAGAGGAGTCCCTTACTGAAGACACAGACTTTGATTATGGGGAAGGGTCCCCTCGATCACCCTCTGAGGTATCCTTTGGTGATATCCTTGAAATTCTTAAACAGAGAGGTGATTGGCAGCCCTCTAACCTGACCTCTGAAGAGTCTGTATTCCTGCAGGCCTTTTGTGCCCAGAACCCTACCTCCTGGGTTACTCCATCTGCCGACAAACTTGTCCTTCTCGTCATGCAGCGTGCGTGGAAGGCTCCTGACATGGTTAAGACCATTCCCCAGAGGCCAGATAAAATTTTGTCCCCTCCTGCTAGTGATCCCCATTGGTCCAAAGGTCTTCCTGTAGATGCCTTGGTGATGGCGGCCACAACTAAAAAAGACCTGATGGAAGAAGAAAGCCAGACTGTCCATCCACCCAACAAAGAGTCCTGAGCTCTGGACAGAATAGGGAAGTGTACCTTTGCATCAGCGACTTTTGCAGTCAGGTCCCTGAACTATATGGCACATTTTACCAGTCTTCAAAGAGACTTAATTTCTGAGCTCTATGAAGCTTTGGCTGGAGCTGTGTCTGTTGAGATCCATGACAAAGTGGCCTCTCAGCTAGCCACCATCGAATTGATATCTAACTCCTCCATGCACCTGATATCTCACACATCAGAAGGAGCAGCTAGAGTGGCAGGTTCAGGCATTGCTCTTAGATGCCATGTCTGGATGCGCTTGTGTAATTTTGCAGACCCCTTCAAGGCTTCCTTTCTCAGTGCTCCCATTGAAGCCTCTTCATTGTTCTGACCCAAGGTTAAAAGCACACTGGCCAGATGTGAACAGGACAGTAAGACCCTTTCTGCTGTGGGTGTTTATTCTTCCCCTCAATGGGCTTTCTCCAGAAACCAGAAGAGTGGGAAGATATGGCACAAAAAGGCTCAGGGTTCTTTCCATGACACACAGGCTGAGTTCTCCCCTAGAGGCAGAGGGGGAAACCCTCAGGGAAGACACCCCTTTCAGGGCAGAGGGGGGTCTGCTTAACCAGGGTTCCAGGGATTCTTTCCCTGGCCAGTCTTACCAGGCTCCTGAGGAGCGACCCAACTGCTTTCGTCTGCAAGTCATTGGGAGTAATTTATTTTTGTACCCTTCTGCCTGGCTAACCATTACCACCGATTCTTGGGTTCAAAGGATAATAACCAGAGGTTATCATATCCCCTTCGACCTTTGTCCCGCTCCCCTAACAAGCTTACCCGATGTTTCAACCAGTCAAAGGGAAGAAGCAGCATTAGAGATTTCAAAACTGGTAAGAAAAAGAGTCATCCAAATAGTCCCTCCAGACCAGATAGTATCCGGATTCTACTCAAGACTATTTTTGGTGCCAAAAAAAAACCGGGGACTGTAGACCAATTTTGGATCTCAGTGTATTGAACAAGTTTGTAAAGGTACAGAAATTCCGGATGGTCACAATACAGTCTATCCTTCCGCTTTTGGAAAAAGATGATTGGATGTGCTTGATAGATCTTCAAGATGCGTACTACCACATAAAAGTGGACAGACCATCAAGAAGATTCCTTCACTTCTGTGTGGGAGCCAGTCATTACCAGTTCAGAGTACTGCCCTTCGGACTCTCTACAGCCCCCAGAGTGTTCACAAAGTGCATGGCAGTTGTCACAGCTTACTTGCGACTACAAAGATTCCAGGTGTTTCCATACCTAGATGACTGGCTCATCTCCACCCCCACCAGACATCTATTGGAAGAAGCCCAGGCATACTCTCTTCTCACTGCAGAAAGGCTAGGTATAACCATAAACTGGCTAAAATCCAATCTCACCCCATCTCAGTCCACAGAATTCATAGGGGTCATCTTAAACACAAAGAATTGCAGAGCATCCATTCCGGAGCACAGAATTATAAGGAAAAAGCAGCAACTGATTCCAATCCTTTCAAGGAAGAAATCCACAGCTCATTCTGTTCTCCAGTTGTTGGGTTCCATGGAAGCCTCCATTACTATTGTCCCCTTAGCCAGGTTTCACATGAGGCTTCTACAATGGCTACTGCTCACCCAATGGTATCCTTTTCAGTACCCTCTTTCAGCCAAGATTCGAGTAACTCACAGGTGCAAGCAGGATTTAAAATGGTGGATGGCACACAATCCATCACAATGGTCTTGTATCTTCTCCCCCCAACAGCCCAAGGCTACAGTGACCATGGACGCCTCCCTGATGGGGTGGGGGGGCTATTTCAGGGACAGACAGTCCAAGGTACTTGGTCCAAAATGGAGGCCCATCTGCATATAAATGTTCTAGAGCTGAGGGCGGAGCTTCTGGCGTTGCAAGCATTCCATCCCATGCTGCCATCTGGGATGATTGCGATACAATTAGACAACATGGCGGTGGTCTGGTACATCAGCAAACAAGGTGGAACCAAATCTTACCTACTCTGTCGAGAGGCCATTAGGATATGGCAATGGGTAATGGCTACCAACTGCTTTCTTCTAGCAATGCACATTCCCAGGAGTTCCAATGTGATAGCAGACAGACTCAGCAGGTGTATTCTACAACCTCGTGAGTGGTCCCTGAATCCTTTGATGGCAGAGATTTTCAACCGCTGAGGTCTTCCTTGCTTTGACCTCTTTGTGTCCCCGACCAACTACAAATGCAGTAACTATTTCACCCTGATTCCCCCTCCGAGACAGTCACCCAGGGACACTCTAGTTCACAAATAGCCCTCGGGTCTACTTTATGCATTTCCACCTCTCCTCCTCATTCCCCAGTTTCTGAAGAAAGCCAGCCAGTTGAAGAGCAAAGTAATCCTCATAGCACCATATTGGCCTCGTCAGATTTGGTTCCCCTTCCTTTGGCCTCACCTGTTACATCAACCGTGGATTCTCCATGCAACCCTGGGGTTGATCTCCCATCAGCAGAGTCTGATTTATACCAATTTGAACAGCCGTAAGCTCACAGCTTGACAACTCCAATTCCTTTGATTGCCAGGCAGAATGATCTTTCTTTGCCAATACGTGACATTCTTATTGCATCTCATAAGTCTTCCACCAGAATTACATTTCTCAGCAAGTGGAAAAGATTTACTATTTGGCTGAAAGAAAAACAGGTAGATCCTTTTTCTGCATCAGTGTTGATAGTACTGGAATATCTGTCTACCTTATTTTAATCCGGTCTATCTGCCTCTAGCATTAGAGTTCATTTGGCTGCAATATCTAATTTTCATAATGGTGTCCAAGACTCTTCTCTTATGTCACACAAATTATGCAAGACTTTCATAAAAGGCATGAATCATCTAAAACCCCCTTTTAGAGAACCTACTCAACCATGAGACCTGTCATTAGTCCTACAAGCTTTGACAATGCCACCTTTTGAACCAGCTTCTTCTTGCGACCTCAAATATTTGTCATGGAAAACCTTTTTTTGGGTCGCCATTACTTCTGCCAGACTCATCTCTGAACTTCAAGCCTTATGCATCAAGAGACCATATTTGATTTTTCATAGAGATAGAGTGTCATTGAGAACTAATCCTTCCTTTCTGCTAAAAGTGATCTCTGAAATGTCCATTAATCAAACCATTGAATTGCCAGTTTTCTTCCCCAATCATTCAAAAAGAGGAGAGTATTGCCTACATACCCTAGATATTCACAGAAAAATTCGCTTCTACTTGAATAGGACTAAGGCTTCTCATAAATCAGACCAGTTATTTTTGGCCTATTCTGGACCTAGATTAGGATGTGCTGTTGCTAAGGTCACATTGGCTAAATGGTTAAAAGACTGCATAACCTTCATTTATAGAAAACGTAATATCCCATTAATTACTACCATAAAGGGTCATTCTACAAGGTCAGTGGCAACTTCTGCTGCCTTCCATGCCAGAGCCTCTTTACATGACATTTGTGCAGCTGCAACTTGGGCTAGTCCTTATACCTTCATCAATCATTACAAGTTGGATTTGGCCTCCAGGGGAAGAGCATCTTTTGGTTCTATGGTGCTCAGGAATATCCTTCCATAAGAGCCTCCCAGGAATAAAGGTAGCTGGGGACTCTGTCCCATATGTAAGGAATGAACAAGGATTAACAATATCAGATAAAGAAGTTATATATTACCATAACATTTAATCTGTGTTGTTGATCCTCATTCAGTCATTATGACCCACCCTCCTTCCCCCTCCTGGGGCTTTTAGTGGATCTCACCATTCAGTTCTGTTAGGTCATTTGACCAGAGGTAGCCTCTACCTTCTTTTGACTTGCAAACTCAATCTGAGGTAAAAGGGAGAGGGGAATTCTGGGAAAGAGTTTAGCTTGAGAGTTTGTAGTTGGCGCGAGCATGGAAGATGGCCGGCTCGGTTCCGAGGTCAGAACCGACTACCCCACACGTAATGACTGAATGAGGATCAACAATACAGATGGAATGTTATGGTAAGACATAACTTCTTTTTTTCTTAAGAATTACTGACTTCAATAACTAATACCAGTATCTAAAACAGGCTGATGATAGCTCTCCGTCATAGAAAAGTCAAAAAGTAAGCTGCTTATGCAGGTCCTTCCAAATGTGGTATGATAACACACAAGTAACCAATAAATTAATTACAGGTTATAATTATTAAACACAATTTGTTTGCATATAAGTAAATATATCACATCACCCATTAATAGCAACAATGTCTAATCTCTATTGTTTTTTTCTCTTTTTTCTTCCCTTTAAAGCATTTGAGTGTTCTGAAGCCTCTGACACTTTATTTCCGGTATAGGGATTTATGGTTTCCATAGCAACAATCTAGATGTAACTCAAGGGAGAATGTCCATATTAAGAGAATGATCGTGAAGTAGGTCTTGAGCTGAAGCTAAATAACTGTAGACTTTCAAATTTTCAGCGGGAAAAAATGAGTAGGAGAAACTTTAAAGCAACTCATGCCACTGAAGTCATTCGTAGGTGGTGAAACAATGGTTTATGAATGTACAGCAATCACAGAAGCCGCTGTGCAGCTCACAAACCATTCCAAACCATCTCTCTTACCAGAGGCCAACACTGTGAAACACAAAACACCGCAATTTCAACCACAGAGAAACAGAGCAACACTACAACACACCAGCAAAAGACACATATCAGCAAGAATTAAATAAAAAAAAAGCAAACATTCAAAAAGGAGAGGGAAACAACAGCAGCAACAACAACGTCAACCCCATATGACCAAACAACTCCGTACATTTCCAACAGCAACTTTTGAGCCCACCACATTCCCGGACATTATCAACAGTAACCCCATAACACAAATTCAGTCCGGACATCGTCTTTATCCACATATCATGTTTTATTATTAGCTCCGGACACTAACAACAACAAAATTTATGTTAAAAATAGCTCCGGATGCCAATAAGAGAAAGCATATGCAAAAATAACTTTATATATACACTAAAATCATGTCTATAGAAACTTCTGAAGACAATATAAACTGTCTCTATCAATACAATACTAAACTAAATATAAGCACCAAATCATTGAGACATGTTATTAAAGACGATATTTATCCAAAGTAGCAACCTATAGATATAACTTTACTTCAATACAAATGGCAACAAATAGACAATAATAACTCAATTTAAACATTAACCCATACCTATCAAAAATAAGAAACAACTAAATATTTGCATAATAAGCATCAAAATAAAACAGTAAAGACTATCATTAAACAGTATAATAAACAGTGGTAAAATCTTACCTGTTGTTTCAGTTATCAATTTCCCCGACCTTATGGGTCATTAGTATGTTTAGAACAAACAAACTGGATTTCCATTGTGAATAGAAGCATATAAGAGCAGGTTTTTTTTATTTTCTTAGCTTCTTCTTGTGCTCATGGGTTTTCCAAGTTTCATTTTCGGCTAATCTCTTCAAGTTAGCATTGGTCCAATCCATTTCTTCTATTTTGTCCAAAAGTTTGTTGGATTTAACAAAAATAAGAGCACTGTCCAGATCTTCAAATAATTTAGATGTATCCTGATAAAATATTTTAAGCCTTGCAGGAAACAACAGGTGAGATTTTATTTGATTTTTTTTAAGTTCTCTTATCAGAGGTAGGAAAACTTTTCTTTTTGCAATTACCACAGGAGAATAATCATTATCAAAATGAACTAAATTATCTTTTATTTTAATTGGAGATTTTGAACATGCTGTCTTTAAGACAATTTTCTTATCATGTGAGGAAAGGAATTTTACAATCACAAATCTTGCAGAATTACTTTTTTTTTATTTTTTGATGAAACCAAAGATCTGTGTGCTCTTTCAATACCATATGAAAGAGCCTCAGGTAATTCTAGTATTTCAGGTATCCATGTAGACAAGAACTTTTCCATACTATCTCCTTCTATTTTTTTCTGGCAAGCCAAAGATTCTGATATTATTACGACGTGGCCTGTTTTCTAGATCATCTATTTTTGACAAAAGGTGAGTATTTTGCTCTAAAAGGAATTCAATATTATGTTCACCTTCCTGGAGCCTAGAATCCATATAATTTAGGGCTGTTTCCATTCCTAAAATCTGTTCTTTCTGTTGTTTTAAATCTTCATGTATAATGTTCATTTGTTTAGTACAGCTCTCCTTAAAACTATCCAATTTCAGGTCCATTTTATCTATTTTACTAGTTAGTTCTTGAATGTTAAGTAACAAAGATTGTAATTCCTTTTTGAAAGTTGTATCCTGGTGAGAAGATTTGTTGAAGCTCATCTTGTTGACTGGAGTAGTTCAGAAGATCTCTGATGTTTTTTGACAGGAAAAAATAAAATAATCAAAAATATTTTTACACTATCCTTGTTTAAGGTATAAAGTATCCTTTTAAAAAAAAATCCAGATTTCTAATAGATATATTTTAAAAATCCTGTCAGAGAAAATTGGAATAGACAGGGCTGAAGAGAAGTGCTGTTACTCTGAGTGCATTTTGGCCATGCCCACAATGTTGATAAAGTTTTGATTCCAAACAGATCAGCTCAAGCAATGTGTGCAGGTGAAAAAAGAATGAAGACTCAAGCAACATAGACAACCTGTGTACTGAAGATAGTGCATACTTTTGAAAGTAGTCTCAGAGCCACTGTGACTTTATGAAGCATAAGTGAATATTTGAAAGATCACACTCCAAGCAATTATTGCAACACAACACTGTGGTCTTACACACCACAAAAGGACTGCTTCCATTTCTGGCAGTAACCACCCTGAAATTAACATGCTGATGGTTCAGGAACTTCAGCCACCTACCCTGCATCCGACAGGGGGGGAAACGCTCAGCCAGATGTCAACAATGGCTCCTGATGGAGCAGCTTGCTGAGCTACAAATTATCCTGAATACAGCCGGAATTTTACTTAGTGGGTTTTCAAAACTGCTCCTCAGTGCTGCTGTACACCTAGCATCTGCTAGTTGTCAATGTGAATCAAGCAAGGCTGCCTCCATCCTCCAAAGTGGTGAGCCTGTGGCAGCCATTTATTCCCATCCTCCTAGGATGACTTGTCTTGCAAATGGGCTGCTAATGAAACACAGCTGTTCTGGGTCACAGTTAGGGCTTAACTGTCTCTCTACAGCAGCAGGTCAAACTCCTCAGTATCATTTAATGGTGCTGAGTTGGACTGCCACCAGTGTATTTCTAGTTGTCTCACTGCCCCCCTGCATGCTGAAATGCCCAGTCATTCATGTCAGTGATATGGTGGCGATACTCTTCCATTGTGCATTCATGGCAACCATCATGCCCCTTCATTCTTTTGACACTATTGTCTCTGGCCTTTGCTCTCTGATTGTGCTTCTCTTCAGAAATCTCTAGAGCCATTCTGTGCTATTATAAGACTTTTAGGAGTACATTATTCTGAAAATGTTATGATGCAGTTAAAGTGAATTATTTCTGGCAATTAAATATACATATACTTGCACACATATATGATGTGAATATGCTAAGGCTATGGCATGTGCATATTGTGATACTGCACATATGATGATGTACATGCACAAACAGATACGTCAGCACTGACATGCATTACACTGCTATGCTGCCCCTATTATATATTGTCAGTCAGAATAAATTACTCTTTGCAGTATTAGTAGTACGCCAGGTATAGAATACCTATTAAGTGACAACTGTGTACATTTTTGAATAGTCCTAGCACAAAAAATCATGTATTTCAATAGACAATCTCTATCAGAACTTCAAAATGTTGACTGAGAAGAAATTCTCATGTTCACAGCAGTCCAGAATGCTCAATCACTGAAGGGAGATTATGTTTGGCACATGCCTATGTGCATGTGTCATTGCTACTTGTATTACTGATGTGTTTCATTTATACTGAATGTTAAGGCTCTGTTATAGCATAATTTATGGTAAATGTACAGCCCAATGTAACATGTTACTCAGCTAAGAGATGCACTGTGCAGCATTCAACAGCTAGTTTGAGGACACCTTACTGGGGTCTGGGACACACGCTCACAATGTAGTGTTCTGTGATCTCCATTATCTTATGCTATGTGGTACATTCTTATTTATCAGCTGTTACAGCTACACTGTTTTATATACTTGAGAACTTATAATATTGATGACCGAGTACCCAAGCTATGTTCCCCTTAATATTCCATGAAATCAAGAGTACATCTTGAAAAAAAGATTGTTTTGTGTGTGCCAGTTTGTACGAAACAGGAGACATTGATAATGCTCTCATGTCTTAGGTGGTAAGATGTCCACCTTTTTTGGACCTTGGAGATTGTTTAAATGATGAGTGAGAAGATTTGGTCCACAGTAGAGAGGAATCTACCAAACTGGAGTTTGGGTTGCAGGTGGGCCACTGGTTTAAATATATGTAACAAGAGGAGAAGGCATGACCACTTGTGGTGCTGGTAGGAACATGCTGCACTTAAGTCAGCAATGGACTTTATTATGCCTTGTAGTAGTCCACTTTCCATTGCATTTACAAGTTGTATTCCATAATGGCTTATATACTCATATGATGCCCTTCCACACTGTCCATTTGTAACTATGCTTATTGTACTGTTTTCTATATGCAGTATAGACCTTTATGTTTGGCATGTCCTATATGCTGACATCAGCACTGCTTTTTCAGTCTCTATTAAGGCAGTCATTAAGGCCTTTTTAATATGAATTTACATTTTATGCCAAGCAGGACTGGGCATTTTTTTCTACCCTACTTGAATGCTAGTCTGTATCTGCAGTTGTACTATTCAGGATAGACATGTACATCTGTGTAATACCATTATATATATATATATATATATATATATATATATATATATATATATATATATATATATATATACTGAGCTACTTACTGTGAAGTGATTTTCCATTTACCCTTCCATGGTCTGTAGGTATCACATATTTCCATGTATGTTTCATTGTACTGTGCATGAGAACTCTTGTTGGTAGATATAGGTTTGGCTATATTAGCACTGGTTTGATTGACTGCCTAGCTTTGGGTCACCAGTTCAGCATATGTGGACATTTTATGTTATATGAAACATGCTGTTATATGTATATACGTTTGCTTTTTCCTATAGCAGACTGTTGTCAGTACCTGCACAATCTGTGAATAGGTTTTTATATGACTGTATATCTGGTCATGTAGCAACAGCCCTTCATTTTCATGTTGTGTTTTATCATCGTGGGTAAACGTGTGTATGGGAGGGCTGCATAACATAATGTGCCTGGTTGTCAAAAGTTTTTACCATTTTACTGCATCATGCATATGCTTGTGTGTTACCTATGTCTTGTTAATATTATTATACATCTGTGTGACCTATTCGTGATCAAGTTTTAAGAGTTCTAAGCATTGTCACTGCATTTTGTTTGACTTTCCCTGTAGGGGATTGTATTGTTATAGCTCTGAATACTGATGTATCCCACCTATTATTTTTTACAGTCAAACGGGAACATGTTGCCTACTAGATTGTGAACCATTAATTGCTACATTGTCTGGTACATGATGGAATATATCCCCACCTCTGTTTATTGCATTTCTCTTGTGGCCATTTTCCTGTTTGTGCATTATTATGTGCCTCTTGCAGGTGTTTTCTTGTATGTGCACGCCTCTTCAGTTATGTCTTACTGATAACATTCATCATTCCCACTGCCTCAGTGGCATTTAGGGTTATCTACCAAGGTAACTCTGTAGTGGCCAGCTTCAAAAGCTCAGACTCCCCTCCCTTTCTCTTCCTGTGTCAGTTGATTGGCTGAGCATATCCCGAGAGTGAATCCTTCAGCTCTCACAGGAAGTGAGTGTTCAGTCATCTGCCACCCAAAGAAGCAAGTCCTCTAATTCTTCACAGGATCTAGTGCTGATTTTTCCAGCTTACTGCTCAGATAAACCTCATTTTTGGACCTCTTTCCTCTCAGTTTATTAATAGATTTTCTATTCTGTTTCTATTTTTATGTTTATTAAAAATATATATATATATTAATATTTTATTTCTGTCAGCATGCACAGTAATTCTTATGGCAATTTCTGCTAATAACAGTGCTTATTTGGCTTCTATCCTTGACAAATGCTTGTTTCACCGTTTCTGAGGAAACATTAAGCATTTATGTTAAGTGCACTGTGTATGTGCTAGACAGTAGAGTTTTTATTGTGCAGTCATAACTGTAAATTAATCATGCCTGAATTTATTGTTGTTACTTGGTTTTATTTTCATCTTCTGACAGGAAAATATTGTAGAACTTGGATTTTTCAGCATTTATACATTATTTAATATATGTATGACTCTGTTCTATGCGTTTTTAACACTGGATCACACATTTACTGTGAATAAAGTTATTTAAATGTTGTGGAGATTTTACTCTCCCTGACAAGAAAATACAGTTTAATTTGTTTTTAAATGTTATTTTATGATAGATTAATGTGGTTAAAGTATGTAGACCTATTTTTTTAACAGTGGTTTGCTCATTGGTTACTTTGGTATTTGGACTGGAACTTCTTTATCTTCTGTCAGTTGTAAAAGAATTCTGAACATATTTCAAACTGTTTTTTTTTTTGTGTGTGATAATAGCACAGTTTAGTTCTATGGAGACATACTTATTACTAGAACCATTAAGTGCTTATTGTGATATATTGTCCAGTACTGTCAGTTTAGTATTCTGGCTGGTGTTCGCTCTCCTAAGGTGATGGATCATATCTCTTGTACTGCACCAATGAAATCTGGTTGTACCTAAAAATGAAAAACATGCAAAAATGCTCCTAAAATGAAAAAAATATATCCCTCAACCTATGGTTAGTGATTCTTTCAGGGCATAGCTCTCAACCTCTTAGCACAAAAAATCTGTACAAAGAGAAAAATAATAGGGGGACAAAGCCCCAAAAATAGGGACACATTTTAAATATTGATCTTAGAAACTTAGAAAGTTGCTAGAATAAAAAGTATTGTGTTACCAACTCAAATGCCTGTCATTATTTAGTGAATCCAGTTTTTACTAATTTGCCTCAAAAATCCAGAAAACCACAAATTTTATGAGGAACAGACCCAAAATACGAAGCGAAAATCTGGACAGTTGAGAGGTATGTTTCAGGGCCACTGCACAACTTCCAGACCACTTACATTTTGCCCCATCTCCCTCTAGTGTAGCTTTCTTTGCTGACCACTATGGAAAAGGGATTAGACATATAATTTAGGGCCATTCCAGTACCTGGCACAGGTATGGGAGAACCAAACCCTTTAGGTACAGGAGTATTCTAGGGTAAGAGACTCCCTGGCTGATGTAGTACTCTGTCCCCAGGTATTTTATCTAGTAGTGAAGTTCACAAGAGAAAGAAACAGGAGCTTTATTATGTAAGTGATAATCAGATTAATGCTGTTTGTAAGGCTGATGTGGTTTCCATGGATAAGAGTGTTCTGCAGACAGCTAACGCAGGTGGTTGTGTTTCCATACTTGGTTCTAGTGCTACTTTGGTTAAAGACCTTTCTGTTATTTCAGAGAATGATGAGGAATCTAATGAGGACAATGGTTATTTCTTAGATGACACGGAGTCCACTCACTCCGATTCTTCAGAAGGTGAAGCTTAAGTCCAAACAAGTGTTCACTTTTCCTTAGATGATTGCTAGATTTAGGGATGTTTTTGCTTGGGAGCAGCTAGGAACTACCCCATAGCTAGGCAGGGTTTATGACTTTGGACAGGAAGAGATGCCCATTTCTGTGGCTCTCCCCCTCCCCCTTGCTGGCTTTGAAAGATGTTTCTAAAGCTGCCTGCAGCAACCAGCATCTGTTCCAGAAGTCCCTAAAATGTCTCAGAGCAAATATAGGGTCTCCTTGGATATGACAAGTCTCTTTTTCTTATTTGACTGCTGACCCAGCTGCAGTCTCCCCAGCTGCCTGCTCACATAAAAAGTCTTTGGCTTCATTTAATCCAACACCCATCTGATAAAGAGGGGAAATTATTATATCTTCAGGGCAAAGGATGTCTCTTTCTAGTAATCTAGCCTTTAGAATGTTAAATTATCAAGACTATGTGTGGAAATCTAATTTACAGTGTTCATACAGTTTGGATGATTTTGATGCATCCTTACCTGTACAGCAAAAGTCTTATATGAATGAAATTGTTTCCCCTTTGACTCAGGTTTTGAAACATGCTTTGAGAGGTGTGCTTGAATGTGTAGAAACAATCCTGGGAAATTCTGCTTCCTCTGTTGTATCAGTATAATATGCTTGGTTATGTAATCAGGACTTCTTTGATGAGTTAAAAGATGAAATTTTGAATGCAGCTTTAAGTTCTGAATTGGTGTTTGGGCCCTCGCCTGCTGTTGCACAGATTCTTAAACAGTGTGTTGATAGAGCCAGATCATGATCAGATCAGATCAGAGCATGGAGTAGCTAGGATGTTTCACATACCCAAGTTCTTCCCAAACAAGGTGTCTTCATTCAAGGGGCCGAACAAACAAAAATCCCACCCAAACAAAAGTCAGAGATAAAAAAAGGAAATGGTAAGAAGATAATTTTTCAAAACCAAACAAGTGGGGTTCATTTCCAAAAAAGGATCAATCCTCTGCAAAAGAATGACTATTATTCTGATTATTATTATTATTATTATTATTAATAAAATAATTCAGAAAGGATACATTTGGCAGAGGTTGGATAATCCTCTCCCTTTCAGAGGAATTTCCTCAGACTCACCAGAGCAGACAGAGCTGTTTCATCCAGTTCTCCATTACACTGGGTCATAGAACCAGTGCCTGCAATACAAAATGGCAAAGGATTTTACTCCAGAATCTTTTTTGGTATGAAAAAGTAGCACTCCTGGCAATCCATCTTAGATTTGTCTTTTTTAAACACCTTTGAAAAAGTTCTGAAATTTAAAATACTCACCTTACAATCAGTCCTAGCTTTGCTTCCAAACCACTGTTTCATGGTGACTCTATATGTCAAGGACGCTTATCATTATATTTCTATTGCTCTCAACTTCAGGAACTTTTTGAGATTTGCTGTGTCTAGCTTAAATTATCAGTTTTCTGCATTAACCTTTGGGCTATCTACTGTACCTCAGGTCTTTACAAAGTGTTTGACCCCAGTGATTGCCTCTTGCAAAACCCTAAGCACCCAGATTTTTCCTTATTTAGATGACTTGCTAATTTGTGCAAACTCTATGTCCAGGTGCTTGGAATCCATGGACAGCATTGCATTCCTCCTTCCCACCTGGACTTCAAATTGAACTTTCAAAAGTCCTTCCTCACACACTCTCAAACTGTTTTCTTTTGGTGTTGGACAAACACAGGAAAAAGGACAGTCTTCCTGCCAGAAGACAAGGGCATTTTTTAGATTTCTCTCTTCTAGATGTGGCCTCAACAAAATAGTTCCTCAGAATTCTAGGCCTCATGGCATCAGTGCTCCTCCTAATCCCACTAGCCAGGCTGCACAAGAAAAATTCAGCGGCATTTGAAGAATAGTTGGACCCAGCATGTTCATTCCTTGAGTTTCCAGATAATGGTACTGGAATTTGTGAAACATAAACTGCAGTGGTGGAGGTAATAACTGCCTCTGAATCTAGGACTCCTTTTTTCTCTTCAGAGCCCATTCCAGTCTATTCAGATGGACTCTGTAGATGTTCAGTGGGGAGCACTGTCCATGGGAGTTGAAGTGCAAGGCTTGTGGGGTCCTCAGGAAAGCCAAAGCACTTATACATAATAGAGATGTTGGAAGCGATTCATTGCTTAAATGTTCTTCATCCCTTATGGACTCTTGTTCCTATACTAGTGCCCAGAGACAATAACAAAATCATGTGGTACCTGAAAAAGCAAGGGGCTACCAGGTCATACCCTCTTTGCTGGTTGGCACTGATGGCCTGATAGCTGGCTGTAAGGCATTCTCTGACTCTTCAGGCCTTGTACATTCCATCAGAGCAAAACACTGCGGCAGACAGGCTAGGCAGATCCTGGACAAACCCTCACTTGTGGAAGCTCCATGTAGAGGTTTTCCAGGGCTTGATCTAGATATGAGGATCACCTCAGGTAGATCTATTCATCTCCTGTCAAAACAGACAACTGAAAAAAATTCTGATCAAGACATCCTTGCAGCCATGCTTGGAAGGCATACTCTTATCACTCCTGTGGTCAGGAATGTTCCTGCATGCATTTCCACCCTTGCCAGTGATTCCCAAGGCACTTCTAAAGATTCAGAAAGAACTACCAAAGATCACTGTAGTAACCCTCTTTTGGCCAGACAAAGTTGGTTCTCCCTTTTAATGGAATTGGCCAAGGGCAATTACCACAGGCAGGCTTCCCCACAGACTGGATCTGCTCACACAGCATCAGGGGCAAATGGTACAGTCCAACTAAGAGAAATTGCAACCGACAGCCTGTTTGATTCTATTTTGATATTTTTTAGGCACTTGTCCCATGAGGATATGGAGGAGTTATTAAAGGAGGGAAGTAAACCTGCAACTAGAAAATCTTATGTTTACAAGTGAAAGGTGGTGCCTAGCCAATAACAAAGGTCATGAAAGGGTTTTGAAATGTTTATGTGAGCTACATAGAGATGGTTTGTCATATGTTTCTTTCAAATCTTGTGGCCATCTCAGCTTGCCTGCTCATTGATCTCCCTCTTTCATCTTTTTTTGTGGTTAGACAGTTTATGAAAGGAGTGTGGCATGTGATACCCCCTCAAAAGCAAATTCTTTCTCCTCATGACTTCATCTTTCTTCTTGAAAAATTGACCTTGCTTCCTTTTGAACTTGCTTGTCAGGCTGATTTACAGTTCATTACTTGGAAGACTGTTTTAATCATTGCTCTGACATCTGCAAGGTGAGTCTCTGAGCTGCAAGCTCTCATGGTGTGCCACCCCTATCTGATTTTACACAAGGACAGGGTTGTGTTGTGCACAAACCCATCATTCATGCCTAAAGTTGTTTCTGAATTTACCTTGACTCAAACCATCAATTTCGCAGTCTTCTATCGTGATGCAAAAAACAAGGGAGAAAAGATTCCTCATACCTTGGATATGAAGACGCAGCTCAGGTACTACCTTGACAGACCGATGCCCTTAAGGAATGCTAAAAAGCTGTTGGTCTCTGACACAGCGGCTAAGAAAGGTCAACCTGTTTCTTAGCAAATTATTCCATGATGAGCAAATTATTGCATGATGGTTGTCCTCTGCTATTGTTATCAGTTACTCCCACCTTGGCAAATCTCTTCCAGGCAAGGTTAAGGTTCACTTGACTAGGGTCTTATCATGTTCAATGGCACATTGCAAAAGGGTGGACTCTAGAAGCATTCTAGAGGTAGCACCCTGGTCATATATTTATACCTTCACAAAGGACTACAAACTGGATTCCTTTTCAAGGGCCAGAGCAGGCTTTGCGAGGACCATTCTTCAGTGGCTCCTGGATCCTTATCCTTCCACCTCCCTGTTAGGGTACGCTTTGGGAATCTACTCAAAATGCCACCAAAGCATAGGGTTACCACCTGTCCCACTTGGCAGATGTCCTGTATTTCCTAAAGTAGCATAATCAACTCAAATGCTACAAGAATAAGCTTATTTTGGCAAAAAGGTGAAGTTCTATCCTTTGTACTGGTCATGGGTATGTTTTGTCCTGCAAAATCTGACATTTCTACAAAAAATGTCCCACTTTGAGCATTTGAAAAGGTGGCAACCCTACCAAAGCAGTAGGAATTATAAACATAGTACAGCTTCATAAGTCTTACTTACCTATAACAGTAGATGTGCAAATTCCTCATTGCCAGAGTGGCAGCACTCACCCACCATCACCCAAATTGTGCACACTTGAGGTGGGTTTCAACCTCTTTGATTCGGTTGTTGTTGGATATGTTTTTTATATGGTATTGCGATTGGCTGCAAAGTTATTCTTGCTAGATGAATCTGGCTTCATTTTTTCCTCTCCTTTGTGGAAGTGAAAAAGCTTGAACACTCACTTCCTGTGAAAGCTGTAGGCTTCCCTCTCAGGATATTCTCAGCCAATCAGCTGTGACAGGAAGAGAGAGGGAGGGAAGTCTGAGCTTTTGAAAGCTTACCAGTACTGGGTTGCCGTGGCAGATAATCCAAAATGTCACAGAGTTGGTCATGCATTCAAACTTCTACTGCTACAGGTAAGTAGGACTTGCACAACTGTACTTTTCAACAGTGATTGGATGTGCCAGGAGTAGGAGGGCAGAACATTGTAGCAGCAGCAGTGATTTATTGGATGATTTGCTGGCCCAAAGGAATGTCAGTCCTTAGGTACAGTTGCCACAAGAGACCCAGTACTTGATTTTTGGCATGAGCCACATGGTGTGGTGATTGAGTTTTTTGCTGGGATGTGAACTCATCTACAGCAGTTCATGTAGGCATACATACACAATGAACCAAGGTAAGGTCCACTGCTTACTGGCATCTTGCAGGCCCCTGTGTGTAACATCTGCATATACAACAAATTAGCTTATTCAGAACAAGATAACTCAACGAAATTAATGGAACTATGTATGTGTGTGTGTGTGTGTGTGTGTGTGTGTGTGTGTGTGTCTGTGTATATATATATATATATATATATATATATATATATATATATATATATATATATATATATCTTTCTCTCTATATATTTATATATACCTATAACTATCTATCTCTATATCTATAAATAGTTATATGTGTGCATCTGTGTACGCCCTTGGATTTCTCCTTTTTGGCATTTACTTCTCTGAAGTCAAGGCTAATGTCAGTGGTCTCTGGCTGACTACATTTTCAGATGATTGCAAATTAGGAGCTGTCATTGAATCTCACACTGACACAAATGTTCTCCAGGAGGGGCTGACACAGACAAACAACTGGTGTCAGAGCCATGAACTAAAACTGAATACCAAGAAATGATTAATAGTATCCTTCGGGAAGACATCGACCCCTGATAAGTATCTTATTGACAACACACCCATTAGAGTTGACCTAGTAGTCAGGGATTTAGGGACACACATAGATAGTAATCTGGACTTTGACCATAACGTGTCTACAGTTGTGTGGAAATCATTCTATGTTGTGCAATTTATAAACAAAGCTATGGCATTTAAGTTCAAGGAAGTCATTGTTCCATTGTATTCGGCATTCATCAGAACTATCATTGAGTACAATGCCTTCTTTGGTATGTACCTAACCAGGCATATCCAACAATTGAAACATCCACAGAGGTTCAAAAACTAAAAGAATACAGGGCTTAAATAAAATGTCCTGTGAAGGCCGCCTCAAGGCTCTATCCTTGTATTCTGTCTCCTACAGGCTTTTGAGGGGAGATTTATGCCTGACATACAGGGCATTTTCAAACCCCACTCTGTTGGGCCTACTGCATATCCGCAAAACAAATAGCACCAAAATTACCCATTTTAAAGACTTAAACCTTGCCTCTGATATAAACAAGACCTGCTGGAGAGACAAGTCTGTATCCCCGAGATAACCCTGTCTCTGGAACAGGATCCCCCATCCATGTAAAGCAGAGTTCCTTCCTAACCCAATTCAAGTGCAGCCTGGACAATTGGATGGGGAACAGGAAATTCATCCCTGGTTTGGCACATATATCTCTAATGGACACAGACAACCTGTAAATGGTTCATCTCCCAGGCCCTAGCTTGTAAATGTTTCATCTCCCAAGCCCCTGCTTACACTTATCAAGGATATCAGACCTTGTCAGAGATTTGGGATGCATGGCTAGGCTTAAAAAGGCCCTTGTGTTCATTAGCCTAGTAAACACCTATGAACGGGTATATATATATATATATATATATATATATATATATATATATATATATATATATATATATACATACATACTGGATAAAAAAACACCCAGAAGTACTGAATCCAACGAACGTTTTAATAAACTCCAAACAGCACAAAAAGTAATGTAAAGCGCTTTTGGTGGTTGACAGATGTGCAAGACTGGCAATCCCTGAGTAGGGGAAAATTTCACATACAGAGACACACACACATGCACACTCACACACATACAGATATAATATATATATATATATATATATATATATATATATATATATATATATATATATATATATATATATATATATATATATATATATATATATATATATACATATACATACACACACACACACACACACACACACACACACACAGTAACATAAAAGTACCATCATGAGAATGCCTAACAAATATAACAGGCATAGGTAGAGACATGTAGTAAGCTATTACTAAGAACAGAGTGCTATTACTAAGAACAGAGTTAAATGGAACATCTGGTAGTGGGAGAATAGGACTTTTTGTATGGGAAAACTTATATCAAGTAAATAGAGACTGTTCTCTTTAAAGCAAAACACCTGTAGCCAGGTAGTAGTCATAAGCACCTTTTTAAGGGATGGAAAAAATGTAATCATACCTCTCACCTGTCCAGATTTGCCTCATATTTTTGGTCTGCTCCTCATAAAATTTTTCCCTTTCTGGCAAACCACTGAAGACTGAAGTCACTAAATAATGACATACATTTGGGTTTCAGACTGCATATCCTCCAGAAAATGCATACTAAAATAAATCCTGTTATTCTAGCACCTTTCTAAGTTTATGAGCAATATTTAAAATCTGCCCCTATATTCAGGCCTTTATACCTCCATTATTTTATAGTTTGTCCAGATTGTTCACTGTAAGAGGCTGGGATGTATGACTGCAGTATGGCAGTAGTAGTTAGAATGACACTACATAGGAGTCTGGAGAATTTTGGGGAATGAAGAAAACTATTTGAGGTTGGAGCATTTGGCTATGAGACAGAAGCCCTGGTTAAGGTTGATACTGTCAATGGAATCCTTGTAGCTGAGACCCAGAGTTGTCCTCTGGAGTGTTGTCAGTAATTGACTTTACTTGCTGAGACTTTGGATTGCTTAATAATAAAGGTGCTGCTAAACTGACTTTTGCTACGAATCAGAAAGCATCCCTCTATCCATGCTGATTGGCCTATCCAGGTTGAGCAATTAGAATGACAGTGAGAATCTCTGATTCAGAGAGATGGTAAAGCCTCACAGAGTAACACCTCATGACCATGTCTCTGAATCAAACAATGCACTGTCCGACCTAACCATGCTAGTGTACTCCCTATCAGAGCATGCATCATGGTAGCATAGGCACACCTTTATGCAAGCATGCACATGCGCAAACACACACACACACCCCAACACATCTGCAAAAGCATTCACAAGCAAGAACCCACAGACTCATTCACACTCACAGAAAAATTGACCCACATAACTGCATGTATGCTCTAACACACACATAGACTCAGCATCCTATATCTATCTCCTGTAGTACAGACAAATACTCACTTATTCAGCTGTATTTATTCCTCCACTGATATGCACACGTCCCCACAAATGCAGAAATAGACACATACACAGACTCATGACTCTGTTATAATTACCTGTGTTGCAACTACTCCAGTAGGAGTGAATGGGTGAAAGTTATTTTTTTTTTCTCCTAGGGAAAAACTAAATAAATAAAATTAACTTGGAAGACTGATTTTTTTGAATGCCTCTTTCATGTTAACCTGGAGCCATCACCATTTCTGTGCAAAAGCAAAAATACAAGGCTAATTAGCATTAGTCATTACTCTGGACTTCCACATTAGTGTGCAGCATTCCCAGCGAGACTGCACTCCTTACTAAAACTACCACCTGGGGAAATTATTCTGGAGAGTAGTTTCTTAATCATAAAGACATGCCAAGATGCAGAAACCTTCCAAGATTTTGCTTCTCAGTAAACATTTCTGAATCACAATGTTTATATTTCTACCAGTGGAAGTCCTGGTAAAAAGTGACTTTGAACTGCTTGTTGTGATGTTCTACTGGTAAAGACTTTTTATTGTTTGAAAATGATTTTATCCATAAGATGCATTTAAGACTGTCAGTACAGAAATTTGTGTTTGCATCTTAACTGAACACTGCTGCCAAAACGGCAAAAAAGTAAGTAAACCATTTCTTGTAACGAAAACTAAACTACTGAGTTATATAAATATATTTTTATAGTTTAAGCCCAGCTATATACCCCAAGGCTTTTTATAATTAGTTTATATCTTTTCTATCCAGCAGTGTCACAGAGTGAATAGTATGGTAAACTCTACCATCTTGTGCCCACATCCTGATGTGACACACAGATGTGATTCCTGCAAATCTCCACGACTTCCCATCCACAGGTCTGGATTTCTGGCAGGAGTCTCTGAGTGATAAATTCCATCTCATTAGGATATTTTATATCCCTAAATATAAGGTTTAAGTCAGCTATTCTAGTGGGCTGCTACGGCTTTAGTTTATATGTGGAGCATGTTTTGTAATTCAGTTGTTTTGGGTTTTGGTGGATTTGACATGTCAGGTGGAGAGCAGACGGTATGCGAGGGCACATGGCACCTTATTCTTCAATCTGGCAGCCCTTGAATAGACGGGCATGCGACCTTTATTGGCAAGATTTGAACTTTTTTGGGGCCCTCTTTATGCTTTTGGATGTCAAGTGTCCCTTTATCCCTTGCTGCAGATGTCGACCATCATTGGTCTGATAAGTGGCATTGGAGATCATCAGCTGACTCACTAGATCTGGATGTGAATCAATGATAAGACTTACTTAGATCTGATATGAGATCTTTTCTAAGAGATGGGCAATAAAGTGTGTCAAAAGAAAGTGTCAAAGGTTGTTTCAGTCCCCAGATCCCTGATAACCCTCCTGGAAGGCTTCTGTGAACCCTGAGTCCCCAGATCCTTGATAAACCTCTTTTTGCCCGCTGGGGTTACCTTGTTTTCCTTAAGGGTACAGACTATACATTTTCCTTCAGCACATGACTCTGCACTTTTCCGGGAGTCCCTTTCCGTGGCTATCCATGTCCTGGATGGATCTCTATCCATCCCCTATCTGTATTTTCCAGCAGGGCCTGCATCTCTTGTTGTATGTCAGTCTCCCATATTGGCCTGTACTTGAGAAGTAGATGTAGTCTCTGGGGCCAAACAACTGATTCTTAGGGGCCAGACTGACACCACTCCTTGGAGTCTGTCTGAGACACAGTCACAGCAACTCTAAGTGGGTTCTATCCTTAAGTAAAGCAACTTTGTAACCCATCTTGTAACCCATCTTGTGACATACCCATCTTTAGTTTGGCTGGTTTTTTTCACACCCGAAACACCACAGTATTGTGTTGAAAGCCTTTAGGTCAAGGTAGGCTGTATGGATCAGTTTTTCCTTCCTCTCATCTGTGGTGACTGTTTTCAAGTCAAGTTCAAAGTTCAATGCAAAAGGCATGATCTTCCAAGTTAAAACTGGGTCGGGTCCAATGTCAATGTCCCTATATCCTTGGTATATATCTTCATTTATCCTCTCCATATAGGCAGACTAGACTGACTTGTTAAGCTTTATGGTAATTACCAATTACTAGGGTCCAGGCGCTCACTTTGGGTGGGGACCACACAGCTGCCGTGACGCACTTGGGGGCACGTATCCTGTGGTAAGGCTATT
This sequence comes from Protopterus annectens, assembly GCF_019279795.1. NCBI lineage: Eukaryota > Metazoa > Chordata > Ceratodontiformes > Protopteridae > Protopterus > Protopterus annectens. Next base: position 916,851,407 of record NC_056741.1, read on the forward strand.
TGCTGAGTTTTCACCTGTTGCTGTATTTTGGTTCTTGTTTATGGTAGGTTAGACCATTTTTTATCTTCATCTAAGTAAAAGCACTGTTTTTATGAAAACTTAAATGTTTCTGCCATTTGTGCATTACATAGTCTAAAAGAAGTAATTCAGAACGTAGAACTGTAAAAAATAATAATCCAGTATTTATTGTGGCTTCTTCTGAGACCAAAACAGAAACCAGTTTTCCCCAGCAGCATCTTCTCTTCAGTGAGAGATACATACTGAAGTCACTACTGTGAAACCTGATTTGTGTTTTGAGTGCTGAATTATTTCTTTTGGACTTACTTTGGGATCAGGCACCACACTTTTGGACTTCTCTCTTTCCCCACCCACACACACACATATTATATAAGTTAAGTATGTGTGTGTGTGTGTGTGTGTGTGTGTGTGTGTGTGTGTGTGTGTGTATATATATATATATATATATATATATATATATATATATATATATATATATATATATATATATATATATTGGTCTATAGGTCTACCTGAGAATATCGAAACCCCATATCAATTGCGTTTCATCGAGACAACAATATAGAATCCTCACTTAAGTGAAACCATAAATCAGCAAAAACATTCACCAGGAAAGTAACCACTTGACCACCCTGGAGGAATTTGTCCTTTTCCCCACTATAGTCTGATCTCAGAGTTGGTATATATAGTTATGGGGGTGGGGGGCGCAGCCCCCTCACATCGGGGTGTGTGGGGGTGAAGCCCCCACTTTGGTTGGCTTTAATCACTTCATTGTGTGTATGTTGTCCTGGTGGCCAAGTGGTTAGTTTCCTGGTGAACGTTTTTGCTGGTTTAAGGTTTTGCGTAAATGAAGATTCAATATTGTAGTCTCAATGAAATGGGATTTGCTTATATGGGGTTTCAATATTCTGAAGTAGATCCATGTATGTATATATCATGTGGATCTCTATTTCTGGAGGTTTAAGGTATGAGACAGGGAAAACTGTAGTGTGGCTGTGTTTTTCTTGCAGTGTGCACACACACACACACACACACACACACACACACACACACACACACACACACACATTTTATATAAACACTGAGTACACAACACTTGGTCAGAGCTCAACCAATCAAACCTAACTACTTGAGTCTCAGTCCTCAAAAAAAGTCATAACTCCCTTCTATTTCTAAATATACTAACTCCAAGATCATAGAGCATCATCCATTCCTTTTTTCTCATTTTACACGGGTTGCTGTTTCATATCAACTCTTACCACTTCTCTCCATTTAGTGCCACTTTTCTACCACCTTTGACAGTCATGCCCAATAGTTACAGGTTTTCAGTCATAAAATCCACTCATCTCTTGGGTGGATATCATCATTTCCAAATGCCTTCTTCTTGTCTCTCCCAGGTTTGCTCTACCAGAGCAACTCCTGTTTTCCTGTACATGTGGCTAAACTGCCATTTTCTGTTCATTCTGACCTTCTCTGCATTTGGAGATACTTGGGTGTCAGCTCTGATGATTTTTTTCTTCTTCTCTCCCACAGTGTGTACAACCAATCACACATACTTTAACTCCATCACCTCAAGACTTTCTCTGCTGTTTTATACATCTTACTTTTTCGACTCTGTGGCTTTCTTTTGTCCCACATCAACCCTAACGCTTTACTAGTGGCAGTAGTACCTCTGATTCTAGCTTTGACCTCCTCACTGAAATATTATTTCTCACTAGCTGCACCTCCCATATACTTGAGGATTTTAACTTGTTCCATTCCTTCCCCTCTATTTCAGCTTTAAGCTTCTTCAGATTCCCCCTTTTACTATCATGGACACTGTCTTAACTGTAGTCAGTTTCATCCCATGTGCCTTCTCTTTTGAATTTCAGTTCCATAACATTTTCTGAAGTTCATGTTCAGAGCCTTCTTAAAATACCACATTATCAACATACAGCACCTTTTAGTTATTTAACATTTGTTTACTGGGAAAGGCTGACTGGGACAGAACCCGTTTTCAGTGGAGGCCCAGGGAGAAATGCTCCAGAAGTATGTCTTTGGAATGTGGGATGAAACCAGAGCACCCAGAGGAAATCCACGTGAATGCAGGGAGGACATCCAGACTCTGGACAGAAGGTACCCCATTCGAGAATCGAGCCAGAGAACCTCTTGCTGTGAGGCGACACTGCTAACCACTGTACCACTGCACCACCTGCCTTTGCTTTTCTGTTTCCTTCAGCCTATTTGCTGATGTAGTCCAGTATTTGAATGAACAGGGGTGGGCTCATATCTGAACAGTGATGCACATCTACTCCCACTAGGAACCCTTCTGTGAGCCTGAACACTGTACTTGTGTCACTGGATTATTGTACATAGTTTGCAGTAATTCTACTAATGTGTTTTGGAACCCTTAACTATTTGGGACATACATTTTGCCTTCTCTGGATGTAGAAATACCTAGTTGGACTCTTTCCTCATCTCTATTTTTTTCATCACTATGTGTCTTATTGCAAACATCAGAGTAGTTGTACTGAATCCTGATCTGAATCTGAACAGCTCATATTACTTTCTGCTACTCTGCATATTAATCAATCCCACTCTTCAGCATTTCCATGCAGTATTATAGGAGTCTGACATTGCTGTACTACTCTGAAGTTGTGAATATCACTATTTTTCTTGTATACAGGCAGTGGAATGTTTATTCTCTAGACATCTAGTATACTCTCTCTCTCTCCCCCCTAGCCACATACCTTGATGAGTATCCTCAGGAGCAGGGCCAGATCCAGCACAAGTTGACTTAGGTAGCTGGCTTGGAATCCCCCAGCCATGGCTATATTAAAGTCTGACCAAAGCTGCTAAAAACATGGTCATTCAAATTTCTGATCATTACAACTGCTTTGACCATTCTGCTTGGTGTGCAGTAAATGAGACTGGAGCTGTGACTTAGTCATGCAGAACAGACTTCTAGGAATTCTCTGCATGATTTTGAAAGGGAATGTGGATGGATGCTGATTTTATTTTTTTGAAGATGCCTAGCATTTGCAAGCACACCTTGTTGGAAGATGCTGAATTCCTTTCTTTGGGGCACCAGAGCTAGGGTGAAGCTAGAACGCATTGTTGGAGGCAAGGATGTACTTTAGTAGGTGGGCAACAGCTTACAATGAATTTCTACTAATAATGAATGAGGCTGTGTGTGTTAGTGAATGTCTACTACCAATGGCTGGGAGTGTGGGTGTGTCAGTGAATATCTACTGAGTGTGTGTGTGTGTGTGTGTGTGTGTGTGTGTGTGTGTGTGTGTGTGTGTGTGTGTGTGTATAATTTGTTGGAGGGTCTGTCTAATTAAGTGACTTATTTAGAGTCACACATACTCAAAGCCTGTACCTTGGCTATGGGAGGCAAGAGCCTTAATCCTACACATTAAATGCCAGGCCTCCTTTTTGGTAAATTGCTATGAGTTTAATTTAGTTTGTTTTTGCAGGCACGCAGGTGTGAAATGCAGTGGGTTTATCTATCACTTAGTGCAAATGAGTAAGACTATGAGCTATTAAATGATTACTTCCTGTATACCTTGTTTCAGTGTCTCAGCCTTCAGTACTCCTGGGCTGCTCCTGAAAGTGGATACTTCAGTTCAGTGGGCTGTTCTAGGTGGTTAGCAAATGTGTTGCTCATTTATCGTTTGAATTCCTGCACCCTTCACAAGATGCTAATTAGTACTTCAGTATGTGCTATTTCAGTATGAATCCCAAAATGTATTTTGTAGTTAATGGTTTGCCAGATGCATTTTTACTAAATGTGAGATTCAGGGAAAGACAAGTTTACTGTTTCTCATGTTGAGTCTATTTAAAATGTGACAGTATATTGTTTTGTTTAGAAAATAGCTGTCAGTGTTTTTTTCTGTAAAATTTGAAATAAAAGTTTTAAATGACATTCAAATCTCTGTGATAATTGTAACAGTAAAGAATGAAATAGTATGTACACTGACAGGTTTGAACATTGCTTATGATAATTGGGGAGATACCACCAAATAATTGGGCATTGGTATGGCTGGCAAGGGCCTGCATAGGGCCACATTTGTCAATGATCTGACTGTGTTTACTCTGGAGGTATATGCTGCAACAATACAGCATTATTAGCCATTTAAGTAGGTCAGATCTGTACTGAGTGATGGCAGAGGAGATAGCTATTTTTGATTACAGAGAAGACATAGGAAGGTCAAAAATGAGATGATGTGTCTTGCAAGCATGTAACCCCCCCCCAAAAAAAACAGTATTTTGTATGCAGTAATACTTTTGATGTTTGTATGGCTCGTGGGTTGTTGAACACAAACTGCTGCAACATTTATATTATCTTTTATTGTTTTGCTTTTTTCATTGCACTAAAAAGTGAATTAATTCATTAACAGTCCTGCACTGAGTAATATATTGTAAACATGTTGCATTTTAGTAATAAATGTTTACAGTACCTTCTTTATAGCCTACAGCATCTGGAAAGGGGTTGACATTTGCCAGGTCACATAGTCTGCATTATTTGGAGTGATGACCAGAACAATTTGATCTTCGGCATCCATTTACAATCATTGTTGCATATTACTGTGATACAGTCTTCTTTACAAGATTGGGCTGCAAAGGATTTCAGCATTTAGTTAAATCAGTTATTCTGGCAGTTGGCATAGATGATTAAAGCTGTTACTTGTTAATGAGCTGATTCCTGTGGCAAGGGTGCAGGTTTCAATCTTTCCACCTTGATTTATCTACTGTGTGACATTGAATAAATCATTTAACCAGACAGTGCTTTGGAGCTATTGGGAATTTGGGCTAGGCTCCCTAATGGTGCCCAGAACTGGTTAGTAACTCTGAGCCGATTGTGGTTTACCAGTCATTTCCTACTGCATAGCTCTTCTAGCTCGGGAAGTGGTATGACAATATCACCAGCACACCATTTTGTTAATGTGACATAGGCAATTAATTCTTCAAGGGCAGCAGGCACTGCATTTGTAGATGAAGCACACTGGAATGCAAAGTTGTTCACCAGCAGCAACAACTGCATTAGTAATAGCTCTCTTTAATGTAGAATTATTCAGATTACTTTTATTTCTGCAGAGATTATGCATATTGACTTAGCATATATTATTAGGTGGTTAATATTTCTTTTGCTGTTATAAATACTCTTCTATTTAAACTGTGCTACATATGGCTGAATCTTATGGTAAGATGCTAGTGATCTTTATTCAGTTTTATGTAGTTCATCCAAAGCTACCAATAAAGCACATATAATTTACTTCTTCATAACAATAAGGGGTGTTTGCAGAAAACAAGGTGGCTATAACATCTTTGTGGGATGGGGATTCACTATGGATGAAAGCACCTTATGCTCTCAACATCTGGTCATTTTAAACAGTTTTTAATCTGGCTTTGCAGACCTAATGTGCATATGTATGTGTGTGCGTGAATTAAGTTGGAGTACTCTGGCTACTGTGTGTTTGTGTGAAATAAATTTAAAATATGTGACTTTGGTCATTATTACTATTATTTTTTCGACAGACATCTGAGAAGGAAGCAGTCAATAATGTAACTATAACTTCTGGAGTTGGGGATGTCTGAAGATAAGTGTAACTGACGTTGCTAGCTGATCAACAGTCATTCTTTGCAGGACTAATGTGCATTTGTGCAAAGCAAACTGGAATACTTTACTTTGGCCATTTTTATCACAATCTGACGTGATGTGTACGAAATTGATAAAGTGGCCGCAATTGTTGATTATGGATATTGGTGAATTAAAATGACAGCAGTTTGAGTGGCCCTTTATGGTTGAAGTGTTCTGAAATGGGTATCTTTGTCATTACTAGTTCATACATTTTGTATCACTGCTTACTGGAAACATTTTCAAAACTGCAAACTTAAAAAACACTCTCCCACCAAATGTTGCTGCATTAAACAGGAAATATAATTTAATTCAATCAAGAAGGTGAATCAAAGGGCATATGCATTGATGCATTGTCCTAAAACTATTTGTGGGAAGCCCATGATTTGAAAACAGCCTGCGACCCAAGGTACAATTAATCCGGCAGTGGGCACATGCATTTTCAATAAATGTAAGTTTCGTGGGAAGAGAAGTTTACTGTTGCTCATGCTAAGTCTATTTTCAATGTGAGACTGCTTTGTTTTGTTTAGCAAATGGCCTATTTATGCTATAAAATGTGAAATAACATTTTTAAATCTCTGTAATCATTGCACAGTGACAGGTTTGAACAGTTTTTTTTGGTAATTGGGGAGAGTCAGTGAAGTAATGTAACTCTGGAATGGCTGTGAAGGGCTCGTCCATTAGCCTGCCAAGGTCCCCATTTGACCATGACCCAGTTTTGCTCAGGAGTTATTTTCTTCATACATCCAACATCTTGAACATATCATGTTAAGTTGTCTATCTCGCCTTCATTCTTGCTGGTTGGGTTCAAAGCCGATCCTTGGCTCCGGCTCAGCCATCTTCAAAAGCTCGAGAGCTGCATACTGGCTCGAGGCCACCCCATATCCCATGATGCCTGGCGCTAGATACCCAGATCTCGTTTGCCACTTCTGCTGCATGGTTGTCTACTGGCTCAGGTCGTATATTTTCATTATTTACTCTTTTTTTTTGCTAAATATTTATAGGCTTGTTAGTGTAGATTGTTCACACTAGTTAACTTTTCTATATATATATATATATATATATATATATATATATATATATATATATATATATATATATACTTGTAGTATCTATAATTCTTTCTTAAACCTTCTCTATCCCTTCAGAAAACTCGTTTTAGTTAGAGAGTTTTCCCCTCCCCCTTCACTTTCTTAGGTAGCCGTTTAACTTAGAGGCTAACCCTTTTCACTTTCTCTGTTAAAAAAAAAAAAAAAAAAAAAACTTTTAGCTCTTACTTAGTTAATTTTGTTTAGCTTATATATACACAATATTGTCAGTTTTCTTGGCTGTATTTTGGGTGTCTTAACTTAGTGTGTGTGGTAGTACTTACATCCTAATTTCTTTTGTGTGTTGTCCTTGGTTTTCTAATTCCTTTTCAGGTATGTCCAAGGATACCAAGGTGTCCGGATTCAAGAAGTGTTACTCATGCTGTCAGAAGATGTCTTTGACAGATGGTCACACTTCTTGTGTCTATTGTCTTGGTGCCGTGCACCTGCAGGACTCTTGTTCGGTTTGCCATGCCTTCAGCCCAAGAGTCCTGCAGGAGCGTAAAAATATGTTAATCCTACGTGGATTACTTAAACAGGATTCACCGGCAAAGACTCAGCCCGTGAAGGCCTCTAAGCCACCTAAATCTTTGGCTCCCAGTTCGGAGCCGTCGATGGGTGAAGCTGTTCTTTCAGCCTCGGTTCCGGCCAGAACCGATTTGCCTGTCTCCCAGTCGGTTCTGTCTCTCCCTTCGGAGCTGACGGGTAGTCAAAATAGGTCTAGGTCTCCCTCCCTGGAGTCGATACGCTCGGCTTCGAGGTCTCCTCTGCTCCAATTGGAGCACAGTCATCGGTCCCACTCTTCTTGGTCCTCAAGACTATCCAATCATGACGTGGAGAGAGTGGTAAGTAGGCTGTTAAAATCGCAGGCCCTAGCAAAAATGTTGTCTAGCCCCCCTCATCAGGTGTCGGCTCCATTCATATCTACAGTTATTCCTCCTCCGACTCCTTCCTTGAGCTTGGAGCTGGAGTTCATTGGGGTTCGGGTCGTGGAACCGTTGGCACCAATACTTTCTGCTTCCGTTCTGTCGTTGGCCCTGATCACTTCTTTGGTACCGTTCTTGGAAGGGTCTGGGCACCGAGACTCCCTCATCGGCTCTGAAGGGGGCAAGTGGCATCGGACCCTTGTCTGACCCCGCTCTCCCTCTCGGAGCTTCAGCGCTGGTGAGCTCGTCTTCTACATCGGCTTTGGAGCCATCCCCCTCAGTGCGGAGAGGGATTCCAGTCTCTTCAGAACCGGAGCCTTCTCGGCATCCAAGCAGGGACGCCTTCAAGGTCATGAGGAGTGTGTTGGCCCCTGAATCAGCCCCACGATCATCCCCACCGGCTCCTCCCACTATGGTCCTGCATCTGCCTCTGTTCCTCCTCCAGACCCCAAGCATGGGGATCCAACGCTCCAGGGCACCCCCTTGGGTGTATCTTCCTCTTCCGAGGCCTCCCCTGATCATTCAGAGGAGCCACCTCATAAGAGGAAATGCAAGAGGAAGCATGTTGACTCCCCTGAGTCTGTCACATCAGATACCGACTTGGAGTATTCAGAAGGGTCCCCGAGATCCCCCTCTGAAGATGTCTCCTTCTCAGACATCCCTGAGATGCTTGGGCAGAGGAGGAACTGGACTATCCTAAGCCCCTCCGAGGATGAGTTGGTATTCCTGGATGCGTTTGGATCCCGACCTTCCACCTCCTGGGTGTCTCCACCTTTTGACCCACTGATGTCCATGGTGGCTCGGAAGGCGTGGTCAGCTCCAGACACAGTGGAACCCACCCCCAGAAGACCTGCTAAATTCATAACGGCACCACAGGATAAACAGTTTTTGACCAAAGGTGTCCCTGTTGATGCCATGGTGGTAGCGGCGGCCACAAAGAAGGAGTTGGCTGAAACTTCTTCATCTCTCCATTCCCCTAACAAGGAGTCCAGGACAATGGACAGATATGGGAAGTGGATGTTCTCTTCAGCGACCTTTTCTATGAGGTCTCTGAATTATTTGTGCCACTTTACCCGCCTTCAAAGGGATCTCCTTAAAGAGCTTGGAGATACCCTCCAAGATCCATCAGCTGAGGGGGCCTGGGCTAAGGCAGCCTCCCAGCTGGCAACTCTTAATTCAGTGGTGAACTCCTCCATGAGGCTCATTTCTTATGCAGCTGATGGTGTGAGTAGAGCCACAGGCACAGGTGTTGCTCTAAGGAGACACACTTGGATGCGGCTATGTAACTTTGCAGAACCTTTCAGAGTGTCTTTCACCAACACCCCCTTTGATGGTTCCTCTCTTTTTGGATCACAGGTGAAGGACACCCTTACTAGGTGTGAACAGGAAAGCAAGACTCTCTCTGCCATGGGAGTCTGTTTTTCCACTCCTTCCAGACCATATCCCAAGGGTCAGAAGAGTGGAAATATGTGGTTCCGGAAATCTCAGGGAGCCTTGCCGGACACACGTGGTGAGTTTCCATCCAGGGGCAGAGGAGGGAACAATAATAGACGCCACCCTCATGGCAGAGGAGGTCCGCAAAACCAGGGCAGCAGAGAATCCTTCTCTGAGAAGCCCTCCCGCCATCCCTGAAGGGTTGCCTGACTTGCCCACCTCCGGAGGCAGTCGGGGGAAGATTATCGCTGTACCCAAGAGCCTGGCAAGACATAACACAAGACAAATGGTTACAGTCAGTTATATCCGAAGGCTACAGAATACCCTTTGTTTACACTCCCATAATGTCAAACAAGTCCCTTCCAGATGTTCCACCCAATCTAAAGGATCAAGCAGTACAAGAAATTTCAGAACTGCTAAGAAAAAGGGCCATCCAGCAAGTCCCAGCAGACCAGCAAGGATCCGGAATTTACTCAAGGTTCTTTTTGGCACCAAAAAAGACAGGGGACTGGAGACCCATTCTGGATCTCAACAGACTGAACAGGTCTGTACAAAGAACCAAGTTTCGGATGGTCACGCTACAGTCCATTATGCTCTTTCTGGGTCAGGACAATTGGATATGCTCTATAGATCTTCAGGATGCGTACTACCATGTCAAAATGGACAGACGCTCCAGAAGATTCCTCCGCTTCCGGCTGGGAGCCAGCCATTACTAGTTCAGAGCTCTGCCCTTTGGTCTCACCACAGCCCCCAGGGTGTTCACCAAATGTATGGCAGTAGTTACCGCTCACCTGAGACGGCAAGGATTCCAGGTGTTTCCATATCTAGATGACTGGCTCCTTACTGCTACCACCAGGCATCACCTTCTGTGAGCCAGAGACTTCACTATCAAGACTTGCTCCAGACTAGGTATCTCAATAAATTTCAAAAAGTCTGCATTGTCACCCTGTCAGTCTATCACCTTTATAGGCACAAATTTAAATACAAAAGACATGTCAGTGAGCCTTCCACCAGACAGGGTATTAGTGATTCGTCAACATGTACAGGTTTTATTAGCATGCAAGAGAATTCAAGCCAAGTTCATCCTCCAAACTCTAGGTCTCATGGCAGCAGCTATCATACTTGTTCCTCTAGCTTGTTTTCACATGAGGATCCTCCAGTGGCTACTTTTCACCCAATGGTCCTTCCAGCAGCTTCCCATGTCTCACATGATTATGATCACTGAAGCATGCAAAAAGCACCTTGCATGGTGTATGGTCTCCACATCAGTACCCCTAAGCAGACCATTTGTACCCCCCCAGTTGCTACGGTTACCACGGATGCTTCCCTGATCGGGTGGGGGGGCATTATCAGGGCAGGACAGTCCAAGACACCTGGTAACCTCACGAGTACCACCTGCATATAAATGTCTTGGAGATGAGGGCTGTGCTTCTAGCGTTGCAAGCTCTTCAGGACTCTCTTCCTACCGTGACCATTGCAATTCAAATGGACAATATGTCAGTAGTGTGGTACATCAACAAGCAGGGTGGAACCAAGTCCTACCCCCTATGTTGAGAAGCACTGAGACTCTGGCAGTGGGCGATCTCTTCCCAATGGTTTCTGATTGCAATGCACATCCCTGGGAAGTCTAACGTCATAGCAGACAGGCTGAGCACAGCAATTCTCATGCCTCATGATTGGTCTCTGAATCAAGTAGTTGCGGACCAAATATTCCGCAAATGGGGCCAGCCTTGCTGCGACCTTTTTGCCACCCCCTTCAACAGCAAATGCAACAAATTCTTCTCTCTCCTTCCTCTTCCCGGACATTCCCCCAGAGACGCTCTAGTCCACGATTGGCCTCAGGGACTTCTTTATGCATTCCCTCCGTTTCCCCTTATTCCAAAACTGATACAGAAAGCTACCATTTTGGGCTGCAAAATGATCCTCATTTCTCCTTACTGGCCTCGACAAATATGGTTCCCGTTCCTGCATCATCTTCTCGAGCAGCCTTGGACTCTGGACCCAGTTCCAGACCTTCTGATCCATCAATCGGGTGGGCTGCACCAATCCCTGCAATCTCTCCAGCTCACTGCTTGGTTGCTCCACTTCCAACCTTAGCCAGGCTTCCAGATATCTCCCCGTTTGTGTGGGAAATCATTTTATCATCACACAAGTCTACCACTAGAAAAACTTACGCTAGTAAGTGGAAACGTTTTTCTTCCTGGGCAGAGACTAAGAGTATAGACCCCTTTTCAGTTACTATACACCACATTTTGGATTTTCTTGCGGAACTCTTCCATTCTGGGTCCACTTCCGCTACAATTAGAGTTCAGTTAGCTGCAATTTCAAATTTTCACATTGGCCTGTTGGGAAATAATATCATGTCGCATAAGCTGTGTAGAGCCTTTCTCAAAGGGACCACTGCTCAGGCCTCCAGTGAGAGATCCTCCACCTCCGTGGGATCTAAATGTGATTTTAGCTTCTCTAATATTGCCTCCCTTCGAACCTGCAGCTTCTTGTTCCCTGAAGTTTTTATCTTGGAAAACTCTCTTTCTGGTAGCCATTACTTCTGCCAGAAGAGTTTCGGAACTGCAGGCTCTTTGTTCCCGTCCTCCATACCTAGTGTTCCACAATGATAGGGTTGCTCTCAGGACTAATCCTTCCTTCCTTTCTAAGGTCTCTTCAGAAAATAATTTGAATCAGTCCATAGACCTTCCTGTGTTTTTTTCCCAACCATTCCAACAGGGCGGAATATAAGTTGCATCAGTTAGATGTTCGCAGGCAACTACGTTTCTATTTACATAGAACTAAGGATATCAGGAAATTGGGCCAACTTTTCCTTTCTTATGCTGAGGGTAAACAAGGTCTTCCAGTCTCAAAAGTAACCTTGTCCAGGTGGTTGACTTCTATCATCACATTTATCTATCAACTGAGGAATAAAGAATTACCTGTTAAACCAAAAGGTCACTCCACCAGGGCTTTAGCCACTTTGGTGGCCTTTCAGGCTAGGTTGCCCATGGAATCTATTTGTGCTGCGGCTACGTGGGCCAACCCACATACTTTCATTTCACATTATAAGTTAGATGTGGTTTCCAGAAACAGATCAGATTTTGGTTCCACTGTTCTGAAGAGTTTGTTCCGATGAGCCACCCAGGATTTTAGGTGCTAGGGATGCTGTCCCAACCAGCAAGAATGAAGGCGAGATAGACAACTTAACATAAAGAAGTTATGTACCTACCATTACGTTCCATGTTAGTTGTCTTCTTCTCGACTTCTTTCTTGCGTCCCACCCTCCATCCCCCTATCCTTGTAGACCGATTTACTTATGTTTTTTTTTCCACTGGCTGAGTCTTCTCTGGCTATTCCTTTCTGTCTAGTAGCCTCTCTGGAGGTTTTATATATTCCAGGATAGGATCCTATCCTTATTATGTCTGCAGTTAGACTTACCAAATGAGATCTGGGTATCTAGCGCCAGGCATCATGGGATATGGGGTGGCCTCGAGCCGGTATGCAGCTCTCGAGCTTTTGAAGATGGCTGAGTCAGAGCCGAGGATCGGCTTCGAACCCAACCAGCAAGAAAGAAGGCGAGAAGAAGACAACTAATGTGGAAAGTTATGGTTGGTACATAAATTCTTTTTCTGTGACTTCACCTGTGCCTCTTACTTTCCCTGACTTCATTTTCCTTAGCACACTTTGCACTTCTAGGTAGATTTTCCCTCTTTTTTCATTATAAGCTATGCATGAGGCACTACAATTTGTTTGGGGTTCTCTTCATTCAGAATCTTCTTTAAGTACTCCTTCCATCTGTCTCTGATGCCCTCTGACTGGTGAGCAGATTTATGCTTGCATCTCCTATGAGTGGTGTCTGTTGACTATCATCTTTATGTTTCTGTTGCTGTTTAGCAACCTGATAGAGCTTCTGTCACACAGCAGTGAAGAGACACTGAACGTTCCTTACTGTACTGCTCTGTGGTCCTTTAGTATAAGAAGACAAACAAGGAAAAAGAGAGTGTGTTTGCCAAACCTCTGTTCTCTCCTCCATGTCTAAATATACTGACTCCAACACTGCACATTAGTAGGGAAAAGGAAATCCTTCCTTATTTTTACTTGCCCATAATCTCAGTCTGTTATTTTCACTTGTTTTGACAAGTAGTGATCTGAGAAATGGGACATCCCATCATTTTGTTGACAAAACAAGAAAACAATCACTTAAGTGAAAGCCACATACATGTATATATAAACAGAATCCCAACAGATGGTCAGTCCCCATTTATTTGAAGCCAAGTTGTCAGCTCATTTGATGAATGGAAGATGTTTGTATTAAATAGCTGGACCACTTATCCATGGCCTAAGTTTCTAGCTACAAATAGTATAATGTGATCTTGAAGCTGGTATATTTAAGTAAGGAGGAACTTGCTCCCTGCGAAAGCATTGCTTTTAATTTCCAGTGAGTCAGTAGTAATATTTTTGATTGATCAGATTCTTTTTTTTTTTTTTTGGTCTGTCAAAGATGTGTCCCATACTCATATAAACCTAAACTCAAGTTACCTAACTGAAAACTCTCCTAAGCACACCTTGAGTTTCTTACAATAAAACTACTAAATGCTGTTATACACAGGTTCACATAGGCCTGAATGTATAAATTATCTTCATGATAACCCCATTTAATGGCTGACAATTACTGCAAGTTTAGGGAAGGTAAATTGATTTTGATATTTATTAGACAGCAATTCATATTTCCTTACCTGATTCCCTTTACTTTTTTTTTGAAAGGCATTTAACTTTGTTGTTTTATGAGTTGAATTGTAAAGCCATTAACAATACAATCTTTCAAGAAGGCAGGATAAGCCAGTGCCACTATCAAAACTTAAAAAGCTTTTGGTAAAAATGTAGGGGTCACAGTATAATTCCTGGCCTTTTATTTTTAAGAATGTCTCATTTTTAGAAGTATATGAACATAATCTGTAAAGTATATTGAAGAAATGGCAAATTGGACAGTTATATTAAGATACAGGCATTTTCTAGATTTAATGGAATCTGACCCTTCACAACTTTCGATTTTAAATCCAGGCTATTTAATAATTTGTCCTACATCTATCCTGTGGCTGTTTTTTCTAATGAAGGCATTTTTTTTACAGTTAATTAGCTGTTCATTACATTCTTTGATACACTTGGTCCCTGTAGCACTTAGTGTAACCTCAACATCATTAAGTCTTCCATAGTGTGATGTCAGTCACTTTTAATGCATTTTATCTCTCCTGCCACTTCATACATTTCACATCAGTTATTACATTCATTAATATTTCAAAATGAACAGACTTCAAATGGAGAGCTTCTGAAATAATTCTGAGCTCAAAATAAAGGAATTTCACCAGGGCTGCATTCTGGATATTTTACGCATAACCTCTTTATTCTTGTGACGATAACAGATGCTTTAATACTAACACTGCATTCAGAATACTTTTATGAAATAAAACAATATATGTATATATGAGAATGTGGATGTCTAACAAAGGTAGAGATAGGTGGAAATAAATAAAACAACTAACACCAGTCTCTCATAGGTCACCGTTCTTGCAATCATTAGAAATATCTTTCTGGTAACCTGTTCAAGCATAAAACAAATGATAACAGCTCTCAGGTCTATCTGAGGCAAACAGTAATGATGGCAGAAAACATGTAACAGTTTTCCTTAGCTTTTGTATTGGTGAATGAATGCAACAAAATAAATCAGGTAATAGTTCTGTCTCTCTCTTCCCTTTTTTTTGAGTGGTTACAGTAAAGTAAAAACAATTAGCATTCTTCTTTCTTTTTAGCAGTTTTACCCTGATGAACAGCAGAGGTTTCAAGAGCAAAAAAAGATCTCTTTCACTGCATTTCCCGCAAAAGCATAGGAGTAGGTATTTGGACAGAAATAAAATCAGCAGCCTTTCATAGGACTTCATGCTTGCAAGAGCAACAAGTTTAGATGAAGCCAGCATGCACACACCATTTAATATATAAACATCTCTTACTCCTGGCCTATACAGAATAGCTGGGGTTTCTTGCAACTAAGGACTAGAGTCAGTGAATCAACAAGTCTTTTACCACTGGCTTATGCTGAACAGTTAGCATTTAGTTTGCAGTTACTGCAGAGGTTAAGGTTAGATGCTTTGGTTCCTATGGTACAGGGTTTGATTCTCTTAGCCATAATTTGCTTCCTGTGTAACCTTGTGCAAATCACTTAAACAGACATTACTCCCAGTTAACACCTGAAAAGGGACGGTTTCCAGTGGGCTTACTTGGTTAATAAATAGGATTATTTCTAGCAATCAAGAACTAGATTAGGCAAAGAATTTAGGATCAACACTTAAACAATACCTCCTCCAGTGAGCTGAATTTCCAAATCCAATTTGTCACTCCAACAGGATATGTTGTTTCCAAACTCCTTAAACTTTTGGGATGCAAATTATCTAGTGACTAGTGCAGCTCCCTCCTTCTCTGTAGATCCACCAAACTTCTCCAGGGCTAATTTTACAAGTACTCCTTCATTCTGTTACTTATACTATCATCTGTGGCCTCAGCTTATACAGGCAACTGCCTTCCTCTGAACTTAATTACCTTTTCCTGACAGATAGGTATTTAAAGTGCCAGACACCTAGAATGTCCAACTAAACCCTTATATATAGTATTTTTCACACACATATATATAAATCATATAAATCTAAGGAAAAGCTGGAGACATCTATGTTACTGAAAAACAAATACTCTCAAATTTATTTGGTATTCCAGACAATGTCGCCTTAGCTTTTAGTTTCAAGAACAAGATAAAGCCCACTTTGGTTTTAGTTCAAAACAGTGCCTTTTGTTATTCTATGGAGTTCTGCACAGCCCCTCGAGCAAATGAACTGTCTTAAAATGTGGAGGCTGTAGGTCTCGCCCAGATCCATAGATAGTTCTACAAAGCCCCATGCATCAACCCTGACTGGACTGACATACTCCCTATTTCCAGGGTCTTCCTTTTTGTTGCCAGATAAGGAACTAACATCCCAGTTCTAGTCATCCAGACTACTTCCATTTATACCACAATAACTGGCAAATAAGCCCTCATTACTGACCAACGCAGTGTTTTGCCTAGCTACCTATTTGTGAGACTATTCCTATAATCCACAGTACAACATACCTTTAAAGGCATATTTTCCATTTTCTATATTCAACATGTTACAACTAACCCACTCAGCCCAAAACCAGGGGTTCTGGAATCATAATGTTTGGTTGTACAACTTTGTATTGCCATGTCTGCTCAGCCTTTGCGATAGGGCATGACTGCTTACAAAACTGAAGTGCTTGCCAACAAATAGCACTTCAAGAACAGAAATCCCACTTTATAGCTAGAGACACTATTTCAACTACTGTCCTCTTTCAGCATTGCTGCTCAGCTTCCTACTGATATAGCACACACGATGCTTCTGACTTTGAATGCCTTATGATAACACTACCCCCAAAGCTACCTCTGATGTGTTGGTACAGAAGGTAAATTCATTAGTAGAAATTAGGAATCCCTAATGCAAGTTCAGAACACAGAACCCTTTGTAGTTCATTAAATGCTACGTCTGCCTTGAGAGACTGCTGCACCTTGGCAGAAGCTTTCTCTTTTGTGAAATCTTTTAAAGGACAAGTAGCAGTCAAAATTAGACATGCACTTTCTGTAATATCCAGATAGTCTAACAAAAAAAACAAAACAAAAAACAACATCTTTCAGTGGAGTGTATATTCCAGTTTTTTATGGCCTCTTTTTTTTCTCCTTGTGTTCTTTATTACCACTCATCTTCTTGTAAAATATGCCAAATACTTGGCTTTCCACCATGCCTGGGTTATTTTATTTGTACTTGCAGTCAAACTTGACTGGATTATAGATTCACAGCCTACACTTTTGGTGATACTACTAGTCCTCTGAACTGATGACCACATCATTCTGGTATGAAGCAGCAGCATATCATGAGTGGAGTTTCAAGAACTGGTCAGTCTGCGAAAGTGGTTGGGACTTCATACAGGTTACATGATAACATTTTGTACTGCAATAGACAATCTAGTGTTACAGAGGGTTTTTTTTCCTTTGATAAAGAGGGTATGTGACATCTGCCAGTGTCCCTTTGTCAAGGCTAATGTTAACTTTCTGGCCTTTCTTAAAATCTCAATCCACACATCAGTTCTGGGCATGGGATAGCTATCAAATTTTGAAATGCTATTCATTTTCCTAAAGTCACTACAGAATGTGATACTTCCCTCAGCCTTGGGGACTAGTCACTGTTGGGGTCACTCTCTCACTCTTTAGTCACTCCTAACTTAAGCACTTTTTGAAGTTCTTCATTTGCAATTTGTTTCTGTAGCTCTGGTACTGTATTAGGGCTCTTAGTCTAAACTTTACTGCAAGTATTCTTAATATTATGTTCTATGAGTTTATCTTTTCATGAAATTTTTCAAAATGTTCATTTGTTTCCTAATAATAAAAAAACTCTCTCAACTCCTGCTTCTGTACCTTTAACAAACATTCCTTTAGTTATATTGCCGGTACAGATGTGCTGACCTCTTCTATATGAATTTCAAGTTTGGAAACTTTCTTCATTTTTCCATGGTTTCAGTATACCACTATCATAAATTTGCTCTTTCTCTTTTGTGGTTGTCCAACCTTGCTGTCCCTGCATTTATTCTTTCAGACATCTCCAGTGGCCCTTGCCGTTTGTGCAGAACTTTGTTTTTTGCACATGACACTAGCACTAATACCCCACCTGTTGGGTTAAATTCCTTAAGCTGGCCATTGCTATTATGTACTTGTTGCATTTCCTGGGCTTTCTGCATGGGCTCCTTTAATATGGATATTTTATTCTACCCTTTAAACTAATATAGTGTTCTAAATTGCTTTTAACAATGTCTTTTCTTCCTCCCAAGTTACCTTTTTTTAAACACCTTTATTGCATTATCACATACGATATAGACAAACATACATTTATATAAAAAAAACCCATGTTAATATGTTTTCAGTTACAAACATTATATATCACATACATGCTTTTATACAATTATTATAAATCCAACATCACATAAATTGTTCAATTCCTGCCTTCCCTTAAACCTAAGTCCTCCTCCAAAAACATTATTCTGCATGTATTGTTCCCAAAATTTCTATTTTTTTCTATGTAGATTGCACCTACCCTTTTATAAAGCTCCCACTTCCAGTACTATTATCTCTGTTACAGTATTCCCTACTAAGGGAGTATTTCAAAGGGACTATGATACAGGATAGTATAATATTAATGAAGTGAATTTAATAGATAGGCATCTCAAGAACTGAGGAAGAAATAAAAATGGCTATAAGGAAGTGAGGGAAATGAATGTCACCAGGGCAGCCTCTCACTCTCTCTCTCTCTTTCTGTTTGCAAAGCAGATGCCAAACGGTGATGGTGCACCAACCCCAATATCATTAAACTTACATCAACTAATAAGCAACCTCCTACAAGATTTTGAAATCAAATAAAATTCTTTGGTAAAATAAATCAGGCAATATAGTTTGAGAATGAATATGCAGATATATATCTATTGCACAGAGAAAATATAAAATGTTATATGGATAGATGACATTAGAAAAATTCTCAACAGGCTGGCAATTTCAGCATTACCCTCTAGCTAAATGACTGTAATCTGTCTACCACTACTTAAAATATTGCAGTATATCAAGTGTAAAGACCGGAGTTCCGCTGTGGCGACCCCTAACCGGGAAAAGCTGAAAGACACAAACAAACATCAAGTGTAAAGCAAAATGGAGATTAACTCACTGATCCAGAATGCAAGATAGTCTTTGGCTACTCACATCCAAGCAAAAACTGAAACAAAATGGTTTCTGCTCCAGAATTCCCAGAAGACAGTCAATTATCCTGAAGAGCCTGAAATGACATATCACATAGCTCTCAACTGTTGTTGATTTTGCAGAATGTCCAGATTTTATTTCATATATTTTGATTTTCTGGTATATCCGTAAGGATTGCAGTCAGTCATTAACACCAGACATTGCAGTTTCTTAATTCTTATTCTATAGAAAAAAAATCACACTGATACAAAACTTGCTATCTTTATTTTTTAAGAGAATTAGAGTAATTTTTGAAAAGTGTCCCTGGTTTTGGGCTTCTGTCCCACATTATGTTTGGCCTTCCTTGATCTCTGTCCAGATGCTCTGGAGAGTTCTTAGTACATGAGGTAACAAAATGCATTAAGTGACAAGAGACAGCTGGTTCAACCTTGATAGAGAGAGGCAAACAAAAAGTGTCTGCCCCCTACCACAGGAAAAGAAGATTTTTTTTTAAATTTTATATCTCACAGCTTTACATATTGCTATAGAATTATGTATTGTGTACAGTCCTTTTCACATAGTTTTAAATATAATTTATAGTTTACATTTTGTAACATATTAAAAAAAATCTGCAGATTGTATACGTCTTTCACATTTTACAACCTACCTTGCTTTTTGCTAAAAAACAGTTGCAGATTTGTAGGCAGACTTTAATATGAGGTTACATTACAGATGTCTTTTATATGTGTAACTGCAGCATTAAACTAAATGAATGATGCCTGTTCATAGAGTCTTAACAACATGCAAGTTTAATGAAATAAGACCATGATAACACTACCAACTTGCTACACTGAACATTAACACACTCACATAAATGGCTGAGAGCAAATGTTAAAACCAGTAAAAAAATCATACAACATGGAAGCTTTTATGCATATTTTCATTAATTGCAAATATATGCAGAAAAAATTGTACCATACGCAGGTTTATTCATTTACATTCTGTCTGTCTTAATGGATTATGTTAAATGCTGATGATAAAAGTGTAAAGTAGGTAATTATTTCTCATGCAATTAAACAGGCAGAAGTTTTCTCACATATTCTTGTCACTTTAGATTCTATAGTGGTTAATTTGAATGAAAATTAGCAATACTGTTGGTAGAAAACATTTACTTATCATAGCCTTTTCTGTTTTAGAAGATGTTGATGAATATTCTTTTGTATATATTTTTCTAAACATTATAAGCCTGTGCCATGTTAAATCTTAACCCACCCACAGACCTGCTCACCTCGAAGATGAAGTGTTCCTTTTAATTAATTCTTCCTACTCACAGACATTCTTCTGTTCTGCAGAATAATCTGCCTCAGAGGTGATTCAGAATTCTGATTAAGTTTGATACTGACTTTTCTTATCTGTAAGCCAAAGGTAATGCAGGTGGACTGGTTTTGTTTGCTGTGCAACACCGTTGAGAAGTTACCTATCCACCAGAAAAATCCATTTTGTGCCACTACACATGCTACATCTGTATAGGATGAAGTCTAAAGAGAATATGTACTTTTGAAATGTTTAGAATTCTGTGTCCTGAATATGTTTACTTTGTAAACTGTACAGATAGCAACATGTGGAGTGGAGCTTTGTTAAATCATTAAATGGGCAGCAAAGTTTTGCATTTGCATATTGTTCCTTAAGAATTCTCCTCACAAAAGACGCTCTTATTTTCAACATAAAATTGCAGTGACAGATAAATAAATTTCTTCAGTCATGCAGAAACAATTTTAAAATAAAACACTTCATAGGTTCATAGGTATATACTACACTAATGGCCCTGGAGCCTTTACAAGCCTAGCCCATAGAAGTGCCCTGGCATCGTGCCACCCAATGTTAGTTCCCAGTGCCTCTATCAAGTAGAGCCACTGGAGTGAAATGGTATAACCCACACAGGATATGATTCTCACCCAAACACACACACACAAACAGTTGCCAGTATTGAGATTAGAACCCCTACCTATCTAGTTATTTCTACTATATTGTTACACAGCTATCAGACGTGCCACAGAGCTTATATATCATCTAATGACCTTACATCATATTTTTCATCGCTTAGATTGAACATGCTTTCCATATCTAAAAAAAATACAAAACATTATTTAGTGTATGCTGGGCAAGTTTCATAAAGAATGTGAATGCAAGTTGGTTGTGTGATATTGCCAAGAAGAAGGTAACATTTTATTAAGGAGCAACACAATAGATCTGAAGTCCACTTCAAGCTGCACATTATTATGCAACAATATATTAAGGTTTGCATCTTTCAGCACATGGGAAGGTGTATTCAAACAACATAGTCTCTAAGCAAGGATGGTAGAGCAGCTTAGAGAAAGCTGTATATTTCAGCTGAGCTGAAACAAAGAAATGTCATGGATGAAGATGTTGCATATCGTGCCAATTCCCAGTCACACTGGAATTTATAAATTAAGCAGAGCTGCCCTGTGCCAATTGAGCAAGAGTTCATTAGCTGGTACGTAATAAATAGGGCTATGATGGGCATATCTTGTATGTCATTTGGAAGAATCATGCAAGTTTGAATCTTCGTAAACTGAATTCAGATAGTTGAAACCTCATTTAATCAATTGCTCATTTGTATAAAACATCATTTAAAGTACAACTGCAAGACATATTGTACAATCAGCAGTATTTTAAAACATTGTTTTTTCAGGAGCTTTACCCTTCATATGTCAAATTGTGGAAGGTGTGCACCTCTTGATACCGTATATATATATATATATATATATATATATATATATATATATATACATACACGTATATATTAACTCCAAACATGCATTACCTTGGAAGTATTTGCAACTTCAAATTTAGGGATTAAACAAAGGTTTAGTCCAGAGTATTGTGAGCATGGAGTTAATATAAATAGTAGACAGAGGTGTGGAGGATGTACATTTTCTACATGCCTATTACAGAATACATTTAATTACAGAACAGTGAACTAAATCAGCTTTCAGCCATTTGAATTCAATGTGTTGAGACTTAACTGACTGTAAGTCTTTTAAATAATGAGTACCCATGATAATCGTCTGTCATGTCATCATCTTACAAACCTGGCTCCAGGTCTTAGCATCTTGCTTGGCAGCAGGAATTGAGCATGCACTGTATCCTGGCATAAGGGTAATTGCAATAGAAATAGTGGGTGCTGTCATGACTGTCATACTGAGACACATAGAAGATTACATCTCATTCTTTGATACATCCAGAAAAGCTAAACAGGCTTATCTATACATCTTCAAGTCCCAGATCCATGAGGACCCCACTCACTGAAGACAGGTGCCTGATGCTGAACTTGCTAATCATTGTATTCAGTAGTAAATCAATGCCACTACTGTTTCTAAGGATTACTGTCAGTGATTCCATTGTTTTGGGAAATGTCTTTTCATCATGTTTGTGCGGTCATAGAGTTGGTGTGTGTGTGTGTGTGTGTGTGTGTGTGTGTGTGTGTGTGTGTGTGTGTGTCTGCACACTTAAAATAGTCAAAACACCCAAATGTTGATGCAAAAAAAAAAAGTCCACACTTAACTGTGCATGCTCTGAGACATAACCTTGGAGTATACAAGACTCTTGCATGCCCCCCCTGCTAATTATATATTCTAACTCTGAGACCTCACAATAATGGGGAAAGGGCAAGTAATCTAGTGAACTTGCAGAATTATCGATCAAAGTGTGCTGACAAAACAGATACAGACTCTGAAGAAAGTCAACTTAATTTATATCTTCACTTCCATATCTAATCTATCTATCTATCTATCTATCTATCTATCTATCTATCTATCTATCTATCTATCCATGTATAAATTCAGGGGATTGGGGTTGGGCTTTCCTCCTGCAAAATATACCTGCTTTTCATTTTATTCTGCAGGTTGAATCGCAATCAGTTTAACTATGTGAATTGAATCCTTATTGAATCACACATCAGAGATTCATAGGGGAACCTGCTTAACCGTCATACAAGCCTTCCACAATGTGGTAGGTGTGCTGATAGACATAATTGCAATAGAGTATAGTTATATAGCTATAAACATTCCACTGTGAAAGGAGAAGATATAAACAGGAAAGGAATCCAGTCCAGCAATTGCCTGGCACTATGTCATGAGAATGACATTGTCACTACTGTCTCCTGCAATCACCCTGGCAGTGCTCATGATACTTACATGTCACAGTTGAGCAGCCTGTGTCTGGCATTTACCCTGGGCCACTCATCGTAGGTGTTTAAACTGGCAAATCGGTATGCCACATGGATACTTTTAATATCAAAGAGTGTTATGCTGATGTAGGGGTAACAAAGAGCCAACAATGAACTATGTGCATCTTAAAGCTGATGCCTCCAACCTACTGTACCCTTAGATGGTGACCTCTGTCTGCCATCCCCAATAGTCTTCAGAGGAGCACTGCAGCTGAACAAGTAACATGCATGGTGTTGGAGTGCATTTAATCTTGATCTTCTGAAGGGCCAGTTAAGGTGAATGAATGCTCTGAGGAGTGCAGTACTGGGCTCAGTGGGGAAGGTAGTGTGGATATTCCTCTCTTGCATCATGCTGCATGGTATATGGCTGAAATGGTGGTTTTTAGCCAGGCAACATATGGCATAGAAGGGTGACCCCAGCACAGAACACAACGAAAAAGAGGAGAATGCATAGGAATCAGTTGCCTTTGTTATGCATTGTATTGTGGCATTTTGCCAGCATTTAGTGGGCCTGTGTACATGGTAGCACATAGCAGAGGTATATACAGTATGTGCTGAAGAGGTCTTTCTCCAGTGCATCCAATGGTGTTTTGTAAAATGATGTACAAGCACTACTACCATTGCAAACACGTCCAGGTTTCCCTAGATATAATTCCACAGTGAGTCTTCTTACTGCAACAAACAATAAAGGGCCAATGTTCTGGTTACACATTCCCATCTCCACAAGAGGCAACTTCAAGATGGAAGGGTACAGTACTAGCCCTTTTCTTATGGTTCTCTTAAAATGAGCCATGTAGAAATCTTTTTTGCATAATACTCAGTAGTGTCTGACTACTTAAATCAACAGGTCTGTTTATGGCCTTTATGCACAATATTTATATCATTTTAAACCAGACATCATATTTGCACTCTGCATCATTTTATATCATTTTGAAACACCATTCTGATTCAAACCATCACATTGTGGTATGATATCTATGCTTTTGATCCCATTCACATTAATTATCTTGAACAACCCAACCAGCTATAAATTTGTTTTAAACTGAACCTTTTAAAAATTTTGCCATTTGGCAATTTCTAATGGCCATTCTGACATTCACAAGTCTTACACCATGCTTCACAATCCTTCACATCCCTTAAGACATTACCTGTGTCAGCAGATAAGGCAGCAACCAGTGCAATGTCTTCTTCACCTGGGGAAAAAAACAACTTCCAAGCATCACTCCAAGAGTTGACAGGAGTTAAACCTAGAAAGCCACAGCTACAAGTCTACAAGACACAAATTACTCAGTCCAAGGACATTATCTGATCTCTCTCTAAATCCACTCCCAGTCTTAACTGTGACTTCATGTTGAGAATGCTGACAACTGTGACAGTCAACTTTCTGACTTCTGTTTTTGTTCCTTTCCCCAGGGTACAGTGACCTCAGACTTGATACACACACACACACACACACACACACACACACACACACACACACACACACACACACACACACAGGATGTGGAGTCAAAACCTTAATATGCAGGTGCATGCAGACTTCCTCACTGAAAAAACAGGAATTCAAAACCTTCACAGTTCTCAGCAGATGCAACTAGAAGACTTGCACTTACAATACAGAGCCTTCTAGAACCTGTAAACCTGCTTTATTCTTACATACACACCCACCACCATTCATTTGAAGCTTTACATAAATTTTGCAAGTGCATTTTTTGTCAGCCTGTGAAATTTAATAGGGCACAGCCTTGTTATCATAAGAAGCTTCAGAATCTTTGATTTTAATGGTTTCCTTCCAAAACCCATAGATACCGCTAGTATAAGCTGATTACTAGGATTAGGTTGGATCTTTGCATAAGGATGTAGAAGATTAGACAGGAATTGCCCTATCTACCCACCCCATCCACCTTTTCTTCTTACATTATGTTGTATTTATTTTTCATACTTACCCCTTTCCCATTATACATCATCCTAACATGAGCTGCCAAGTGCCATTATGACTTCATCATGCTGCTGACATCACAGGAAGGTCTACTGATAACTATTAATCCACCAATAGCCTTTCTTCTTTTTTATTACACTGACATCCAACTCACCTCTGTTCTGTACAGCTTTCTTACCTGACATTTTTCTACTTCCTCATTCATTTCTCAACTATTGTGAATACAGACTCAGTCACTGACAGCTTTGACACCAGCTCTACCTGGGACAACCTCAAGAAAGCCATTAAAAATGTTTAAGTGGCGGAGCCTAGATGGCCAACTGAGAGCAGTGAATTTTGAGAGTTCCATAAACTAGTATAATAATATAGGAAAATTTTATTATTTTCAAGTTTAAAACATCAGAAATATATAGATAAACTATTAAACTATATACATTTCAATTTTGGTGAAGATATACAAAAGTTTTCATGTCAAGTAACTTGGAGATATATCGAGTCACTGAATATAAACAACTCAAGGAATTCTCATCCAGATGCTGCTTTGAAAAAAGAACTGAAATTGATGACATCTACCTTACAGGAACTATCTTTGAAGATGGGTGGCTTTAAAAATGACTTAGAAAACCTCAAATTAAATTCTCAAAAACAGACTGATACCCTTAAGGAACTATTACAGCAACACCATACAAAAATAACAAATATAGAGACTTCTTTAAATGAGATTGAAGGGAGACTCAAAGGGGAAGAATTCCAAAAAGAATTTCTGCTTAAACAGAATACATGGCTGCGTAACAAAATAGATGATTTAGAAAACAGGGAAAGGAGAAATAACATAAGGATCTTTGGTCTGCCTGAAAACACTGAAGGAGAAGACATTATTTAACTCTTGGCAACCTAGATTCCTGAATTTTTAGACTTGAAAGAGGGACTTTCATTTGAAATTGAAAGAGCGCATAGAGCACTGAGGAAACCTGCTTCTAACTCAACAAATACTCCACCTAGATCCATAGTTATAAAATTTCTTTCATTTCTGGACAAGGAACTAATATTAAAATCTGCTTGGAGAAAATCACCCTTAAAATACAATCAAAGCCTGATAAGGTTTGACAATAATTATTCTTCCAGAATACTAGAACAAAGGAAAAAAGTCTGGCCAATAATAAAACTGTTGAAACAAAACAACATTAAAGCACAGCTGGCATTTTCAGCCAAGATAAAAATACTTTTTGCCAATGAGATGAGAACATTTAATGACTAAGAAGAAGCTACTACATTCATCAAAAACAACAACATAGTGTCTGTCCCAGAAGAAATGGAATGGATGGCCCCTACTCTTAAAAGAATAAAAGAAACAAATCCTTGGACTGATGCTAGAAAGACGAAACAAAAACTGATTCCAAGATAGCTGTCCCAAAAAATAACTCTTACAATTACATCTCTCAAAGTATCAACTGATATGGTACATCACTTGTCATATGTTTTTATTAAAAAAGGAGGGTTTCTTAAACAACTGAGAAACAGTAATGATTTATTCAGAATGTTCAAAGAGTCCAATAATTCTTCACAAACAAAGGTAGGTCAAGATGGGTTACTATTTACATTATATATAAGCCAAACAAAGCAACATATAATACAAACATAGAAGTTTCTATTCCTCTACTTGAACTCAATGAAAACTTATCTTGTTCATTTTTCATTGATTTTACTTATAATAATTTAAGTAATTAATTAACTAATTCAACAAGGTACCATTCATCAGAGTTCAGACTCATGTGTAACAAATTAACATCATATATAATAGCAGTAACAGTAGAGTGCTTTGAAAAAAAATGCTGTCATGGAGACTAATGCCTTCTTCAGTTAATGTATGATTTAGAAATGTCATGTATATCCTGGTTAAATAATAGTAGCAAGCTCTTAGTACAAATGTCATCATTATTTTGTCTATAGTTATTACCAATCATGGCAGGTATCACAGCTACGAGTGCTGTTTGATCAATCCTGATATGGTGTGCATGGATGCAGCTGTGTCTGGCAGCTAGTACAGATGTCATTATTATTCTGTCTAAACATAGTTAATTTCAATTATGGCAGGTATCATAGCTTTGAATGCTGTTTGACCAATCCTAATATGGTGTGCGTGGATGCAGTTGTGTCTGGCAGCTAGTACAAATGTCATTATTATTCTGTCTAAACATAGTTAATATCAATTATGGCAGGTATCATAGCTTTGAGTGCTGTTAGATTAAGCCTGACATGATGTGTGTGGATGCAGCTGTGTCTGGCAGCTGTTGTATGTTGCCATTTTCATCTCCAGGAAGCTGTGGGTTGCGGCTTGTGACTGAGGTTTACTGATGCTTGTGTATTATGAAGAAACATTTGGTGTTTTAGCCTGGATCCAGGGGAAGGGGTGGATAAAACTGTGATTTGGGATATTTTGGTAGAGAATAGTTTGTTTATATATCTGCTAAGTGAGAGGTGGGAAGGCTGGAAGAATGTGTTATCTCTTGTTGTGGCGGCTTGTTGGGAGCTTTTTTTTTTTTATCTGTTTGCTCTCCGTTCTTTTCCCGGCTGTTGCCTCGCTGAAGGGAAGGAATTTAGGCTTGAAGTTGCGGCGAAGTGAAACTTTGCCTCAGGTGCATCGTGAGCCTTTGATATGCAGTACACAGACAAACTAACAGAAGCAGAAGGCTCCCATGTTGCTCTAGTAATGGAGACAGAGTGATGATAATGCTTAACATCTCTGAGGAGCCTCTGAGATGATTCTCAGCAATGAAGTTTTTGGTTAAAATATATATATATATATATATATATATATATATATATATATATATATACATACACACATATATATATATATATATATATATATATATATATATATATATATATATATATGTAAAATAAAGGGGCTGTTTTAAACCACATGTACACATATTGATGGTCTCCCAACACTTAATTTAGCTCATTAAGTTGATTCTTGATAAAAATAAATAAATAATAAGTGCAATTTTATAATTAAAATGTATTTTGGTCCAAACACATTAAGGATTTACATAAGAGTGGAAGTCTGAGTTATTGTGAAAGACTAAGAGCACTTGGTCTTGTGCAGTACCCTTTGTAGTGGTCTGGGAGGTGAGCTTGCTCGGATGTGTTGGACATATGGGGATAGCTGATTCTAGGGGTATTTGGGGTTGCCGGGAAGTGCTAGAGAGTCATCAGATTTCCTTCATGGAAATATCTGTGGGAATGGAAGGTGTGTTGTGTGGTTCACTGGCAGAGTGGCCACTGCATGGAACAGGCTGGTAAAATGGAACAGGACAAATATTGGTTTGGATATTTTAAGAAAAGCCTGGAAACACACCACATGAACTAGTGAATGGTATTCTGGCAAAACTGGATGGGCATTGTTGGCCATGCTTGAAGTAG
This sequence comes from Protopterus annectens, assembly GCF_019279795.1. Lineage (NCBI taxonomy): Eukaryota > Metazoa > Chordata > Ceratodontiformes > Protopteridae > Protopterus > Protopterus annectens. The sequence continues at coordinate 916,879,912 of NC_056741.1, forward strand.
TGATATGTGTGTGTGTAAGGATGGAAATATACTTTTAACAGATAAGAAACTAGAAGGGTTTCATAATTTAAAGCCTAAGGACTGTATAAGCATGCTTGGAAGGAGCTAATAATAAGCATTACAGCTTGTGGTCTTTCAAATAACTAAGGAAAAGCCAAAAAAAAAAAAAACACACACACAATATTTATGTAATGTAATGTATGATTTTAGTAAATCTTGACATAAAATATATAATTGTCATATAAGATGAAGCAGTCTGCTGAATTTAGATATTAAAGACAGGATTTAATAACATAGGCTTGTGTATAATAACACTACTGTCTTAACTTGTCATAAATGACATATATTACATTGAACATCAAGGGGAGGCATGATGATTTTGTTATATAAGTAAATATGCATAACAAGTCAATTGCTTTAACTTGAATAGTAGTTTTTGTAACCATCTTGACCATCTATAATACTTAAGCGGTTACCAAGGAAACTAATGTTTATACATGACATCAAACTGACAAAGTTGTTCAAGAGAAACACTAGAAGCCTGAACTTGAAATGTTACAGAATGTAACAATCATATTCTGAACAAATAGTATTAAATTGTCAATAGACACTCAGTTTAATAACATGAGCTTGTGTATAATAGCACTACTGTTTTAACTTGTCATAAATGACATATACTATATTGAACATCAAGGGGAAGCATGATGATTTTCTCATATAAGTAAATGTGCATAACAAGTCATATCATTGCTTTAACTTGAATTGTGGTTTTGTAACCCATCATGACCATACATAATACTTAAGCTGTTACCAAGGTGACTAATGTTTTATACATGACACCAAACTGACAAAGTTGTTCAAGGAAAACAATAAAAGCCTAAACTAGGAATGTCACAGAATGTAACAATCACATTCTGAACAAATAGTATTAAATTGGCAATAATCACTCAGTTTAACCTTTGCTGGTTATACAAAATAGAATGTTGCCATTTGAAATGGCAATTTATGAATATGGAACGGGAACTTGTAATCATTAATTATAATAAGTGAATTTGTTGTTTTTAACCTATAATTTCACAAATTTTATAATAAGAAATGGCAGATATGAAAATCCTTATGTGTAGGAAATGGGGGGAAGAGGGATGCACTGATAATTAAAATGCAGTAACTTTCATCAATGTTTACATAAAACAAACTTGATGCTTTAAGTAAGTTAGCAACAAACAAAGTGATTACTTAAATGCTGGCAAACAATGAAATATAACTTCTGATATATCCAGTGAAATACATTGCATTATAAACATTAGGTATAAATATTAATACCATCTATTTATATGAAGTAATACGTTTTGAAAGACTTCATCAATAAAGGTGAATATGTTAAATAACTGTGTGCTATAATCTTTTATTGAGGTTTTATATATGATACATCCTAGTTTACTATGCTTGAATTGCTTGTCATCTATCTTTCTTGTAAATATTAATTGCTTATACAATAAGTAGACATTTATATTGTATTAGAATTTTGTGTAATCTACAATAGTACTATATCTGTTCAAAATAATATAAATATTACTTATTCCTATTACAAATATTCTCCATATGATAACTAAATTTATGGAGCTCAGATATTCTGGATTGTCAAGGTATGAATGATAATCTGATGGATTTACGTTTATCCATCAGATTAGGAATGATTTTCATTCCATGGCTAGTGCGGATCTTAGTTTTGTTAACATTTATTAATTTAAATTTATTTTACAAAAACATTTTTAGTATGCCTGACCAAAACATTACTTTATTGATAAACACTCAAAGTATAAAACTAATAATTTCCTTTAAAAGCTCAAACATATACTTTATAGTTATTAGAGGAAAATGTTTAATAGTCACAATAAAACAAAAATACATAGTCTAAATAACCTAAGATAAAGAAAGCCTTATGGCATTAGTAATAGTTAAATATAATAACAAAATATGAACCCTAGCCAATCTATATTGGTTCCCAGGCATTGGAACAGGAGCTGTTAAAAAACACTTGGATTTCATTTCCAATAATTATAAAGGCAACTTAATATTAGGAGGAGATTTTAACTGTATATTTGATATTTCTGAAACTACAAATAAAAGACTGCTGTGTACATTTGCTGTATCAAAAGCTTTAAACTAGTGCGTAGAATCATTTCATCTTGTAGATACTTTCAGATTTAAAGAAGATAAATCTCTGTTGTTTTCCCATCAAGATGACAGATTTGGTACCCAAACTGGAATAGATAAAATATTTGCTGCCCATGACTTACACTCTAAAATCATTAGTTTCTCAATCACTCCCTGCCCCTTTTCAGACCACAATTCATTGATACTAAAACTTCAAAATGAGTACAAACCATTAATCTTTAACTCCAGAATTCCAGCATATATAACTAAAATTAAAGAGTTCAAACCTTGGTTATTATCTGAATTACAGTTATTCTTAGATATTAATTACACCACAGAGATAAATAAAATAATGATATGGGACTCAAAAGCTTACATATATGGTAAAACCCTAACTTGGTATAAAACAATCAGAGAATGGGATTCTGAATTATTAGATCTAAAATCCAAACTTTTGGCAGTAAAAGCTTAAAAACATCAAAATCATTTGGAGATGAAAATGAAAGTAGAAGTATTAAACAATAAATACAATGAAATTCTGACACATAAAACTAGTTTAGCTTTAAAAAAACTAAAAATTAATACCTTGGCCACTTCTCCCAAATATCTACATAATTTACCCACAAGAATCAAAATACAATCAAAAGCTAATAACATTAAAAGTATCTTCCATGAAAAGAAAGGGAAAAATGTCTCGGATATAGGTGACATTCTTGATGCCTACAGAAATCACTATATGGAACATTTCCAAAAATAAAATATACATATCGATCAATTAAATCTTGATGAAAAATGTTCTAATATAAAAAACAGAAAAATTAAAACTAGATCTGCAAGCACCCATATCCTACAAAGAAATTACAGATACAATAAAAGAGGGTAAAAATAATAAAGTTCTAGGTATAGATGGCATAATTATGGACATATATAAACTTTTTCCTTCAAAGATACTATCTTCCATAAAACTCTATTAGAAATTCAGTCACAAGCTTTAATACCACCCTCTTGGGGATATTCCTTAATCACACCAATCCTAAAGGAAAACAAATCCCCAAACCTCTGTACCTCATACAGACCTATACCATTATTAAATAATGGCTATAAGATATTTATGACAATATTAACTAACAGAATGAAAATACCACTATACAAAACAATAAATAATGATCAAACTGGATTTATATATCATAAACACACACGACAATATTAAAAGGATAATTTCTCTTATAGATCATGTTAGTAAAGAAAATAAAGAAACACTCATAATTGGCTTAGATATAGAAAAAGGCTTTGATTCCCTAAATTGGGACTATTTATTCAAAATCCTAATGCTATTTGAATTTTCTGCATCCTTTGTTCATCGCCTAAAGAATATATATATATATATATATATATATATATATATATATATATATATATATATATATATAGACACAAATGATTTAGTGATTGTCAAGTTAGGTCCTTTTACCTCTGAATCTATATATATAACAAAAGGCACTAAACAAGGATGTCCCATGTTACCAATTCTATTTGCTCTGGCTATTGAAATATTGGCAGATTCAATTTGTAACAATATAAAAATCAAAGGAATAGATGTTTATGAACAATACAATTATAAAGTAATGCTATTTGGTGATGACATATTACTAACATTACCTAATACAAAAGAGACATTAGAAGAATTAGATATATTAATTGACAAATTTCACATGACTTCAGAACTCCATTTCATTAAATCAAAATCAAAATGTTTATTTTTAAATACAAAAAAAAAAAGAACTGCAGACTAAGGGGGATCACATCATAGAAAAACAAGAATCTATCTTAAAATATTTAGGAATTGAGTTATGCAAGGATAATAATGAATTAGTCTCAAACTACAATAATATCATCAAAATAATTAAAATCTCGGTGGAAAAATGGAACAAAATAATATTAACATTTGAAGATAGACTACAGTTAATAAAAATGGTTTTACTGCCCAAGTTCCTATCTACAGCCTTGGCAATACAACTGTTACCAGAAAAAAATATACTTAAAGAAATAAATTCATGCCTAATAAAATTTTTATGGTTTCCCAAAAGAAACAGAATAGCTTTAATACATCATATCAGACCATGGAAGCAGGGAGGATTAAACTTTCCTAATATAGAAACATCATATAAATCTAAGTATGGTCTAATTTTTTCTCTAAAAATACAGACAATGGTTCGGTACTCCTACCCCCTATAGTTATACTATGTACCATTTTTTCTAAATCAACCATCAGTATAAATTGTGCTTTAGCTGAGTGTTTTACATTAGGTTTAATAGACTAAGTTGTTGCAATATTTTGCTGTTCATAATCCAATACTACCAAGTATACAAGGTTTACCTAAGGTCCATAAGAATGATGAAGATCCACCAATGAGACCAATTGTCTCAGGAGGGGGTTGGAGTTCCGAACCATTGTCTATATTTTTAGAGAAAAAAATTTAGACCTTACTGATGTTGCAATGAAATATACCAAAAATTTTGTCAACTGTTTATATAAGTTTTGTAAAGGGAAACAGGTACTCTAATGGTTACAATGGATGTTCAATCCTTGTTTACCAAAATTCCAAATTTAAAGGGCATAGAGATGTTAAGAGCCTTCCTACAGGAGACACAATTAGATGGAAGCACCATTGATTTGTACATCTTTCTGATGGAGGTGATCTTAGAGCATAATATTTTTGTGTTTGATGAACAGGTGTATTGCCAGAGGGATGGCGTAGCTATGGGCACTTTGTGTGCCAACAGCTGTGTCAACCTAGTCATGGCCATATGAGAAAGGGAACATATATTAGAAAGTCCATACAGAATGAAAGTTAACTTATACCGCAGATTTGTAGATGACCTTTTCTTTTTCTGGGAAGGCAATGAAGAACAACTGAATTGTTTTTATGAATATTTGAACACTTCAACTGCATTTCTAAGGTTTACCCTGAATTTTGCAAGTGAATCAATAAGTTTCCTAGATGTGCTGATTACCACTGACAATGAAAATAAGGTTAACACTAGTATACATAGAAAAGAATGTTATAGGAACACGTTGTTACATAAGACCAGCATGCATCCCCAATATGTGTTTAACAATGTTATTAAAGGTCAGAGTATGAGGGCATCAAGGTTAAACACCTGATCAACAGCTTTTAATGTTGAATTGCAAGAGCTAGATTGTAAATTAGTCAAGAGGGGATATAATCATATGGACATTTCCAATATTATGGAGAATGTTAGGTCTTTGAGAATGACTTCAGCTGAACCTTATTTTTCTGAACAGAGTATACAGAATAAGAGTCATAGTAAAGGTAGTGGTTTAAATGAAAGTAGGTTAAGAGTACCTGTTTGGTATATTAACAACGTAAAGCCCATTTTGGGGGTATATAGAAAATATTGATCTATTTTAATGATGTATCCAACAGTGATAAAGATTGTAGGTCCCACCCCCAAATTTCAGTTTAAGAATATGAAGAACATGAATAAGATGTTATGTTACCCAGATAAAAATAAGAAAGCATAGGTTGACAAGTATTGTACTAGCCCATGTGGTAAATGCAACCAGTGTATATATATATATATTAACTCAGAAGGTTGCTTTAAACATCCAGATTTAGGGAAAGATTTTGTTTTTAAGGTTAATGGCAATTCTAACTCTGAACATATAGTATACATGGCTGTATGTCAGCTGTGTAGTGCATTTTATATAGGTAAAGTGGACAGAATGTTTAGACCTTGGATAAGAGAGCATATTTATGATATACATAATAATATATTAACCAATGCTTTAGTGAAACATACTTCTCAGATGGGACCTTCACATAATTATAAATTTATTATTATTGCTAAAAATGTACCAAGAATGAGAATGGGTGATGTAAGAAATAGGACAGAAGCAATGGAGACAAAATGGATCATTAAGCTGAGAGGTAATATTAGGAAGGGCCTTAATGATGTAGTACCTATTCAACCTTTACTTAAGATGAGAAGACTTAGGAAATGAAAGCTAAGGGGTATAACTCAATAAAGTTATTTATATGCATTTTTAGAGGTAGATTTATGCTTTATTTTGTGAACAGTTTTGTATATAGTACTTATACCCCCTTTTTATGTGTATGTATGAGATAGACATATGTGTATTTTACTATATTTTATTGTATTCTATTTTTATATTTTTATTTAGGTGCAATTATGTCATGTGTCTTTAAGAATTTGTGTCTAATTATTCAATTAATCACATGATAGGTTTTTAGTATAAAATAAGGGCTTTTTATGGTTGTAAATGGCTGATGAAGCAGTAGTGATTACTGCGAAAGAACTCACTATCAAATAAATTGTTGGTTTGTCTGCTATTTGCATTGCCTCACCAATTTTTGCCACAGTACATTTTATGGTCGTATTGGATGAGGTATTTACGTGGATCTACCGGGCTATTTTGTGTTTCATAAATACACACTTATTTAAATAAGTTTGACCTTATGCATGCAACTGTCCCTTCAGATTTTCCTATAAAATGCTCAGGACAATACTTGGATATATAACTTTTTACTGTATGCTACATGAATAAAGAGTACAAAACACAAGGCAACAAAACCAACTTAAATATTTAGATGACATTCTATCCTTGTTAATATACGTTTATTGCTGTAACATTTAAAATGACAAAAATAGCATCTTTTTGAGAAATAAGTATTATTTTTAATTTTGTGATATCAAAACAATAAAAACATAATTTGATATTGTCAACAACAAGAAATGCCATATGTAAATGTTTGCTTTGAATCAAATAGGACAAAACTGACAGCCTAACAACATTGTAGACTTATAGATTTTCTATACCAGCATGGGATTACATCCCTAAAACTTGGTGAGCCATTTCAAGGAACATGTCCTATAACATCCATCTACAGAGTTCATTTAGTTGTTTTTGTTTTAGGTATAAAGCCATGTATACACCTTCATATTCTTTAAATGTGTATAATTTTATATATGTCGATATGGAGTGATATGCTAGCATATTTCCAGTCATAACAAACATGAATCACAAAGTATTATTGACAAGGATGAAATCTGTATCACATGAAATCACCCAGTAGCAACAGTTAAGAAAAATGATGCAGGAAAACTAGATATAGAACTCCAAACAAAAGGCAAAAGTATCATTGAAATAGCTACACATAACAAATAGAGTATCTTGTGTACTGAGAGAGACAGTCATAAAATACCAGGATTTACAAACAGAAAGAAGAGTAATGTGTAATAAAGCGATCCAGACAGTCCCGTTGGAATAACAGGACTAATACAAAATAATTTTCAGTTGTATTTAAATATGCTAAAACTGCATGTAACCCTGTATGAAATGCATGATGAAGCAGTTCTAGGTATATTGTGTGTGCTGAGAAAAGCTGTCTTGGTAAACATAAAAGAATGAAGACATTAATTTCATGAACTTTAATTGTGCCCTGACCCTAGAATGGGGTCCATTTCTGCTGTGGTATTAGAAACCCAAAACATTTGGAGAAATTTAAAAGGAAAAAGTATGCAGGTATGTTTTTACACAATGCAGCACAATCAGTCAATCAGACAATACATGATTAAATAAGTACATATAGTTATATTCGAGTGCAATGCAACAAATGCAAAATGGAACAAGATAAGGTTCCTAGGATGTTGCACTATAATAAGTAATTGTCTACCATAAGATTATCACTTTTATGAAGAAAACTAGGGGTATGTGAATCATTTCAATGATAGCTATACAATAAAAGGCTTTTGTCAATGGGTTTTCATTTGCTTTGTTACCTTTTACTTTAATATAACTGCCTTTAGTTATTGGCTTATTGTCTAAGTGGGTGACTGCATTGCATTTGAGTCAATTTGTGTTGAAATTGGTTGCAAGGAATGCTCACAAAATAAATATGCTTCTAACTCTACTGTCTAAGAACATCAAAATCTACTCATGTTTAGTCCTCGTTGTCAAACCTTTATTCAGTTGTGTTAAAACCTGTGCTAAAATTAAGTTATTCAACAAATTTTAAATTGCCGCAACCAGCTTACTTCAGTACCATTTCACTCCAAACTCAATGCAAGACTATCCACTATTGCTGGCTCTGACTGCCCCTTAAGATTCCTACTTGTGCCTCATTGAATCCAGAAACAACAGCCAAACTCAGGGGCAAATCCACCTGTATGAAGATACTTTAAATTAATTTAGGAAGGTGTACTAAGCTAAAACACACAGCTATATCAAAATAATTAAATGCTTCCAGATTTTGATTCCATATTGCTTACTCTGCTCTAATTACAGTGTTTTTTTAGGCTGAGCCATCAGAAAACACCTCTGTCTGAACTGCTATTCTGATACTCTTTACTAAAGGGGACTATATAGAGCTATAAAGGTCTGTTAATATGAATTTCTTGCATGAGTGTTGATGGTGTGGTGGACTCAAAGGGAAGATGGGATTCATGCCCTTGATCATACACCAAGAGTATAAACCATGCTTATTTGAGGTGCATATATGATTGGTGGCACGTTTACATGAACATAAATGGTACTTGAGTGTGGGTATGTTTTGAATGGTACTGTGTGTGGAACAGTGAGCATACAAGTGTTATGGTGAATGTACGTGTGTGAGATTTGTGAATGCAGAGTAAGTGATATAACTGATGTGGGTCATACTGTGCAGTCAATAAACTCATAAGGTCACAATTAACTTTATTATGTAACAGTCTTGGACTCTTAAGAGCATTCATTTTGGGAAGATGGAGGGGAAACGGTTCCCACATGGATGAAGTAAGTGGCTTTACCCCACTGCATGAAACAGTGTGTGTGTGTGTGTGTGTGTGTGTGTGTGTGTGTGTGTGTGTGTGTGTGTGTGTGTGTGTGGGTGTGCGTGTGTGTGACTGAGCATGTGTGATGGGCTGTTTGCTTGTGTATGTTTTGTGTGGTACGTTTAACAGGCAGAGTAGTGTAGCTAGATAAAGTCATCACACTGAAAATGTATCTGGAAAATGAAATGTTTTTTATGATGATGTGCTATATCCAGATAAGATCAGTGCTTTTAGTTAAGGGGTACTGAGATCTCTAATGAAAATAAGCAGAAGAGAAAGAAACTTCTAATTGGTAAAGTATCCTTGTTAATTAATGTACTTTGAATAACCTACAGTCCTGTTAGCTAGCCAAGCTGGAACAATCTTATAATAACATTGCAAGGCTTGCTAGTGACCGCATTAACTGAACACATTGCTGTCTTGCACTTCAGTCCCCTGACTGGCTGGAGCTATCTGATCTATTAGCCTAGACTCTTATTAAGATTGTCCACAGTAGCCCAGACAGATTTCCTGCATCTGACAGTTATCAGACGGATACACACCTCACAGAGAACTGCACTCGGTGAAGCAACATTTAACATTCACTCAAACATTTAAAAATCATAACAGTGACTGCCTATAGTCTATATACATTGGTAAACTGTGGAACTTTGCCCCAACAAATATCAGATATATCTCACTTCATTGCCAATTTAAAATCTCATTTAAAACATGTCTGTGAACAAAATAATCCGGCATTTGTGACAACTCCCCTTCTTATTCAAAGCTTATCTCATCTGTAATTTAAAATTTTAGTGAAGTCATACCTATCAACAAAATACTCCTGCCTTATGCAGCTAAATCAAACAAATACCATAACATTATCACACTTCATCTGATGGTTATAAGTCTCAAGTAAATAACTGGATAACTATGCATATGCCTCAACTCCTAAGTTCAAAAAATTCAGTGTGACTATAGACATATATCTGTTTATGTGTCTCCTTAACATGTTGTTATTACTACCAAGTATACATAACTTGGTGACTGTTCTACCTCAGTGTTATAAATTTACAGTTCATGCTAATTGCCTATTTAATGTATGTAATGTGGAGCTTTTCTCCCCTGGCCTCTGCTAAAAAAGGGACTAATTAGAATTTCCTGGTAACCAAGGGAATAAATAAATAATTTGTTATACTTGTATAATAAGTCTGCAATGATAAGGTGTATGTTGTTCTAATGGCATTTACTATGTATGTAAAAACTGCAAGAAAAGCCCAGTAAGACTTTTCACTGTATGATACTGTAAACCTTCTGTGATAGAGGTCCCTAGGATATATGCAAATGACCTCTGAAGGACATCAAGTATTTCAGCTACATGGCTTCCAAATGCCCATTAAGTCTTTATGGATACATTCAAGCCAATAAAGCCAAACCCCACTAGCTGTGTAAATGCATGTTATGGCCTTCGTATTGATGCTGGAAATTAAATGTATTTCTCATTTACTGCTTAGTAAGTTATAACAGCATCTGCTGCATGAAATGTGGTAGATATCTTCATGCCAATGGATCTAATTACTATACTTATCTCAAACACTTCTCTTGCATGTTTTGGTGAGACAGTCTTTTACAATCTGGTGTAATTCTCACTGTTACCTAGCAATGCAGACTGGACTTTGCCAATAAAGGTTATCAGAAGTTGTAGCCTGTGGAACAATTTCTTTTTATAATCTAATAATTTTGTTTTTTGGGTGTGGTATAGTTTGTTGAATCCTGACCAAATGATAGGCCATTTCATCAAAAACTTTTCAAATGAAAGGTAACTTAGAAGCCCTAGGTGAAATGGGTGCAAGCAACCCCCCCCTCCCACAATACCTTTGCATGTGACATTACCGTTGCACTCCCTTACTTAGTGATTTATTTCTAAAGAGACATAATAAACAAAGACTCATTTCCTCTCTTTCCAGTGTGATGTATTGGATGTGATATACAATTCAAAGCATTATTTCTTTAATTTCAGTAGCTAGCCATATTGTGCAAAATCATGAATTGTTGGAGATTTCTTAAAGCAGTGGTGTTTGTGAAAGGTTTCTTTTATTACTTCTCTTGCATTTTGCCAGATTTGCCTTTTATTTTATCCCCCACTCAAACAAGTATGCTTTCTTTCTCAGAAAAGAATAATGCAGTCAACAAAAGACTAGGTTTTCTTTAAAGATGCTGATTCACATCCTAAATGGGACATAACAGGCTATGATGCTAAACGAAAATATGCATGAACTATGAACTAAACTTATGAATAATATAGCTTTACAAGCAAGCTCCTGTGACAGGCGTATCATCTATCTCACCCTTCTTGCATGTTCTGCCCCTTTCTAGCTACTGGCCTGTACAACAGAGAACAGACTGAGACTGATGTATGTGATGTCTGTGCTGCTGCTAAAGTAATTCTTCAACTCTTTCCATAATATAACCTACATTCATCATCAAATAGTTGTTGTAAGGCATTCTTCCTCAAACATATCAGGCCTAAACCAACATCCCACATACAGATAACACACACATAATTTTTTTATCTGTTTTTTGACACTTAAAGTACTAATAAAGAACTTCTGCAGTGCCACAGCCAAATTGCCCTTTGTCAGCAAGAAAACCACCTTGGGTTTCCTGTGAAAAGAGGCCAGTGGCCTAGTGGGACTAACGAAGACAGCAATGCATAAATAAATTAAATAATAATAATAAATGATATCAAGAGCCAGAGCATGGTTTGAAGTTATTTTTTGCTGTAAATTTACATATTCCTATGGTGTGATCAGGAGGGCATGCACTGCTACTTGCTTATGTAAACAAATGAGTTAAAAGCTTAAAGTGTTACACGCACCCTGACTTATTTAGACAGGGAAAGGTCTGTTACATATAATTGCCAGTTATATCTGTTTATGAGCACCTACATACTTTGTGATGTCCATATTGTACTGTATGTTAGCACGTTGTATGTTTACTAGAAGACTTTAAATTGTCCTATAAATTGACATTTGACTTAAGTATTCACTCCCTTTACAGCTTGAAGCTCTTAGGGGACAAGCTCCTTGGGTAACATCTCCATAGCCCTACTCAGAGGTGCGGAAGCTGTTGAAGACTTGGGGGCAGAGGGTGGCAGGGTCGCTTAGTGATCTAAAAAGGGCAATAGATATTTACTACCACAACATAGGTTCACTTGGAGGACATTTTAAGCTTAGCCAATTTCCATGTTGATGCTTGAATTAACATTTCCTGATTGGTCTTACCTATCGCATGGCTGACAATTGTGGAGGACATTTTAAGCTTAGCCAATTTCCATTTCTTGAATTAACATTTCCTAATTGGTCTTACCTATCCCATGGCTGATAATTGTATATTAACCTGAGTGAGAATAAATGTGATCACACTACAGATAATTTGAGGGTACCTATGTAAGGGTGCAGCATTTAGGAACTGCCTCTATCCATTAGTGGCACTAGGGACAATCCTGGAGTACATTTTCTATTACCCATCCTTAGATCCAAGTTGCATTTGAATATGGACAGGGATGAGCTTTGTTTTACTTGAATGGATAGTCTGTTCTGAATATATATCTATCTCTCCACAACATTCAGTTTAGATACCTGGACTGAGTATTTCTGATGCCGTTTGACTTGCTGATGTTCAGTAGGTCCATCTGTATTAGATTAGAGGATACCTTGTATGCCAGACATGTCACCTCTAAGCCCTCTGTAGGATACTGAGTATAGTGACAAATCTTTGAGGTGGTCCATGCAAGCCCTATTGGTTAGGACTTGTATCCTTTTAGTAAGATATCTCTGTGAGTATTCCAATTTTTGCATGGGTCTGGACAGACACATGCCAAAGTAGGCATTATTCAAAATGATTGACCTAATGAGAGCTCTGTAAAGGGGGAAATAACATCTCTAGATCTAGTCACAATCAATTTGTTTATAAGCTGTGCAATATAGAAAGACTTTCTTATGACTCTGGGCACATGTTGATCAACAGTTAGGTCACTGTACACACAAGTTCACAAATGGCAGACAACTGGGTCAGTTCTCAGGGGGCATTCTCAGTTTGGCAGTTCCCTGGAGTAAAAAAAAAAAAAATATATATATATATATATATATATATATATATATATATATATATATATATATATATATATATATATCTTACTGTAACTGTCTTAGTTACTCTTCTGTGTGCTGTTATCTGTTCAGTCACTCTTACTCTGCACTTATTACTGCTTGTTAGTAGCCTTCTAATTTACTGCCTTCTGCACTTGTTTTTTAGTCATTTGTTAATTTAATTGCATTTATTTGAACTGTATTTGCCGTAGTGTTGCTACACACTCGGGAGTGCTGGCCTGCACTACAATTTGAATTGTATTTACTGCTGTTTTAGTTGCTTTTCTGTAACAAAAAAAAAATTCTAAGCTTGTTTCCTGCCTGTCAAGTCCAGATACAGACTTGCTGTATCCAGGACTGTTGGTAAGCTTCTGAGCCCCCCAAGCCTTTCTGTGTTGGAGGGAATCCTTCTAGCTTATCAGTGGGAGTGGTAAGCACTAGGTAGCCTATCTACCACAGGAAGAGGGGGGGTTTGGCCCTGAAATTGTAGTTCATTGGCCATTTGGGCAGTTTTTCCATCTCTTTCTACTTTCTGGTTAAAAGCCTGTTTTGCATTTGGTCCCTGCCTTTCCTATAGCTAGTGTAGTCCAGGTACAGATTTGCTGTATCCAGGACTGTTGGTAAGCTTCTGAGCCCCTCCCTAAGCCCTTCTGTGTTGGAGAGAAGCCTTCTAGCTTATCAGTGGGAGTGGTAAGCACTAGGTAACCTATCTACCACAGGAGGAGTGGTTTCTGGCCCAGAACTTATAGTTTATTGGCCGTTTTGGGAAGCTTTTCCATCTCTTTCAACCTTCTGATTTAAAAGTCTGTGTGTGCGCTTGTTTTCTGCCTTTCCTGTTACTAGTCTAGTCCAGGTACAGATTTGCTGTATCCAGGACTCTTTGTAAGCTTCTGAACCCCCCCCCAAGCCTTTCCATGTTGGAGGGAAGCCTTTTAGCTTATCAGTGGGAGTGGTAAGCATCAGGTAGCCTATCTACCACAAGAGGAGTTGTCCCTGGCCCAGAAACTGTAGCTATTGGCTTGAGCAGTTTTTTTTCCATCTCTTTCAACTTTCTGGTTTGAAAGCTGCACTTGTGCCTGTTTCCTGCCTTTCCTATAACTAGCCTAGTCCAGTTACAAAGTTGCTGTATTCAGGATTGTTAGTAAGCTTCTGAGCCCCCCAAGCCTTTCTGTGTTGGAGGGAAGCCTTCTAGCTTATCAGTGGGAGTGGTAAGCACTAGGTAGCCTATCCAACACAGGAAGAGTGAGTTTTGGCCCAGATATTGTAGTTTATTTGGCCATTTAGGCAGTTTTCTATTTCTTTCAACTTGCTGGCTTAAAAGCCTACATTTGTACTTGTTCCCTGCCTTTCCTGTAACTAGTCTAGTCCAGGTACAGATTTTCTGTATCCAGGACTCTTTGTAAGCTACTGAGCCCCCCAAGCCTTTCTGTGTTGGAGGGAACCCTTCTAGTTTATCAGTGGGAGTGGTAACCATTAGGTAGCCTATCTACCACAAAAGGAGTGGTTCCTGGCCCAGAAATTGTAGCTATTGGCCGTTTGGGCAGTTTTTTTCCATCTCTTTCAATGTTCTGGTTTAAAAGCCGCAGTTGTGCTTGTTTCCCACCTTTCCTGTAACTAGCCTAGTCCAGATACTGAGTTGCTGTATCCAGGACTGTTGGTAAGCTTCTGAGCCCCGCAAGCCTTTCTGTGTTAGAAGAAAGCCTTCTAGCTTATCAGTGGGAGTGGTAAGCACTAGGTAGCCTGTCTACCATGAGAGGAGAGGTTCTTGGCCCAGAAATTGTAGTTTATTGACCATTTGGACAGTTTGTCCGTCTCTTTCATCTTTCTGGTTTAAAAGACAACATCTGCGCTTGTTTCCCATCTTTCCTGTAACTAACCTAGTGGGTAACATTAGAAAGCCTTAAACTGATCAAAATCTCTCTTCTAAGCTAGAAGGCTTGTGAGTGATTAAGTATCAGTTTTCTGTACTTTCTTGCTGTACTTAACTGTTTTCCATCTAAATGCAGGTTTTCCAGCATTTATTGTGATTTAAATGCTTGTTTTTTCACATATTGTACTTATTTGACTGCCTGCACTTTTAAAAAGTTGTTTTTTGTTTAAATAATTTGTTTAACAGTTGTGGGCTACACACTAAAGTGTGATAGCCTTTTCTGATTGTTTGTAGTAATTTAAGGCTGTTTTAAGTGTATTTTTTACTGTTTTTGCATTATCTTTTCAAAAAAAAAAAAAAAAAACAAAGAAATTCCTTGCTTCCTGCCTTTCTAAGCTAGTATAGTCCAATTTTCAGGCTAGTGCTGAATTCAGGGCTGTGATACTAGTTTCTGAGCTGCCCATACCTTACTTGGATAGAAGTAAGTTTCTCTGTTCAACTGTGAGAGAGGGGAGCTTTGAGCAACCTATCTGTCCCTGGAGGAGTGGTTCCAGCCCAGAAGTTAGTAGTTTATTGGCTATTTTGGGCTCATTTCTATCTCTTTCATTTCCCTACTATAAAAACCGCGTTTGCACGGTTTTGCGCACCGGGCACTGCCGGTTAGCTACTGTTAAATTATTCCCGGCTCCACTAAGTCTCCTGTTTAGTTTATCCCTTGAAACTAGTCTAACTCTCAACCTAAGCACTCAAAAAGCATCTTACAGCCCAGCAATTGCTCAGACCTAATAGCAAGCACTAATATACCCTGACACTGATTGCCCAGCAGGGCAAGGCTCTTTATTTACCCCTCACCAACCAAACTACTAAGCAGCTCACCCTACTATTCAGGCATGACCAAAGGGCAACTTCAGGTGCACTCTCCAGTCCAGCTGGTGAAGCTGGGTATCCTGAGGCAATATTACAACTGCCTCATGTACACAGACAACCCTCTCCTCCTACCACAAAACACTAACATATGCGAGAGATGCAATTATACAGCCAAACTGGAAGCTAAGCTGTCTCCACACAAGACTGGAACAGACAGTCAAGAGGAGAAGGTTAAAACTTGCACCACACCGCCAGCCGCACACAGACCTACTAAAACAGCACTGGCAAAAAATACACAAAATCATACTCAGAGGCTCTAAATAAAAACCTGCAAAAGCATCAGAGACCTCCAAAGCTGACACCCAAACAACCAGCACTTCCTGTCACTAACCAGACAACACATAAAACACAAAATCAGTGTGCTGCACAATCACAGCCCTTAAGGCAAAATAACATACCTAACACACTAGTAATAGCTGACTCTATAGTCAGACACACTAACGTCCTACTCACTAGGCTGGACAAGCAGAAGGTTACTGTTAGATTCCTGTCGGGACCCAGAATCTGCCACATAACACAAGCACTCAGGTCACTCCAGAACAAGTACAAATATGACGCTGTCATTGTTCATGTTGGTGTGAATGACCTGAGACGTACCTCCCTGGACTACATGAAAAGAGACATGGAAGAGCTTCCTGATCATGCAGCCCAGGCTGGTATGACCCTGACCCTGAGTAGCATCCTGCCCTCACCAAGAATGATACCTCAGTATAAAGAAAAAATTATCAATTTCAACAATTGGCTAAGCTTCTGGTGTCATTCAAAGGGATCCAGTGTCTGTCAGCCTGGGACGACATGCTCGACAAGCTGCATTGCTTCACAAGAGATGGCTTGCACCTGTCACCCCTAGGCTTTTGAATACTGGCCAAGGCTCTTGCTGCCCCCATAGTGCCTTTTTTAGGCAAGGCTCAAAAGTCAAACCCACCTCCGTAAACAGCACAATTAACAAAAAACTGAGGGTTATGCTACTCAACGTCAGGAGTTTAAATCCAAAAATGCATGCGCTCGAAGCACTCCTCAGTATGGAGAACGTCGACATCTGTGCAGTAGCTGAAACCTGGTTCAAGGCTCCAGAGAACACCCCAGCACTACCGGACTACAACTCATGCCACATGTTTAGGCCACAGAACATGGACTGAAACACAAAAGTAGGGGGTGTATCCATATTCATCAAGGATACCTACACCTCCAGGTTAGTGGCGCAGCATGATACCTCTGAGATCATCCATGTGCAACTAACATCAGGCAAATCTGCAATGCAAATTGTGGCCTGCTACAGATCACCCTCCATGACCCAGGACCACCACTCCACCTTTCTGGAGACACTGGAAAACATGAAGGTCATACCGAACACCCTGATATTGGGTGATTTCAATTACCCTACCATTCACTGGGAAAACTACTCGAGTACAAATTCCAAGGCTCAGCGCTTCCTGGAATTCATCAACACAAACACCCTGGATCAGCTGGTAAACTCCCCTATCAGAGGTGAAAACATATTGGAACTGGTCATCACCAACATGGGCGACAGGTGTTCCACACCGGAGGTCAACCCGTCACTGGTTAGATCAGACTATAAACTAATCACTCTGGATGTCCATACCCCACCACCAGCCCCAACTAAGGAAACCACAGTAAAAAAACTTTTCTAAAGCAAACTTCACCTTACTTAAGACAGAGGTGGTAAGTTTCACAGCCCCCACGCTGAAGGATAACGCTGCCCAAGATGCAGAAACCTTTACAAATGCACTCTATGAGCACTTACAAGGATGCATGGATCGTGCCATTCCTATAAAAACCAAGACTCACTCCTCTAAGAGAAGGAAACCAGTTTGGTGGACCCCTGTAATAAACAGGCTTTACAATAGAAGGAGGAAACTAGTTCAGAAAAAAAGCAAATTCCAAGAAGGAAAGACATCCCTGATCAATATCAGTAAGAAACTAAGGTCCCTCATGAAATCATCCAAGGCTAACTTCGAAAGAAAAATAGCCAAGGATTCAAAAGATAACCACAAAGCCTTCTTTAGCTATGTTAAGAATCTAAGTGGCAACTCACAGATATGCACCGAACTAGTGCAAAATAGCACAAAATATACTGACCCTACTGATATTGACAACATCCTGGCAGATAGATTCAGTGCAAACTTCACCCCCCTCTCATCTCCAAAAGAGCCCACAACAATACCGGAAAAGTGTAGTGTCCCAAAAATCACAGACGCACAGGTGAAAACAACCCCTTCAAAAGCCAAAAACACAGCATCTTTGGGACCAGATGGTGTCCCAGGCTGCGTCTTGAACGAACTACAGAACGAACTAACCCCCCACCTAAACACGCTGTTCAGCCTCAGCCTCTCCACAGGCTACATGCCCATAGAATGGCACACATAAATGGTTATTCCTCTCCACAAAGGAGGGGCCACAACTGACTCTGGTAACTATCGCCCCATAAGCCTGACTAGCCTGGTCTGCAAGGCTTTGGAGAGCATCATCATGGAACTCATTAACAAAGACATTGGGAACCTCCAAACACTTGACCTGACCCAGTTCAGCTTTGATAAGGGCAGATCATGCCTACTAAACCTGGTTGACTTCTTTGAGACAGTCACCAAGGCCATAGATGAGGGAAAGGTGGTTCACACAGCCTACCTTGACCTCATCAAGGCTTTCAACACCATTCCCCACTCGGGTATTACAGAAAAACTCACCAACCTGAACATAAACCCCTACGTCATGAGATGGGTTGCTAACTGGGTTACAGACAGAACTCATACGGTAAGAATAGTGGGCTCCAGGTCCGATTCTAAATCAGTCACAAGTGGTGGCCCACAAGGCTCACTCCTGGGACCCCTACTGTTCGGCATATACTTCTCAGAATGAGAATGACTGCAAACTGGGAGCCATAATTGACTCTCCGGCTGACACAGACATCCTCCAAAAGGGCCTTACTGAGACAGACACCTGGTGTCAAAGTCATGGCCTCAAGCTAAATGCCAAAAAATGCATAGTCATCCCATTTGGAAAAAACAAAACACCCACAAATTACCACATAGGTGGCAGCCCCCTTAATACAGAAGAGGTAATAAGAGATCTGGGGACCCAAGTAGATAGTAATCTCTCCTTTGACAATCATATTGCCAAAGTAGTTAGGAAATCCTTCTATGTGGGCCATCTAATTACTAAATGGTTTGCATCTAGAAATAAAGAGGTTATAGTGCCCCTCTACTCATCCCTCATTAGACCCATCATAGAGTACAATGCCCCATTTGGGATGTACCTCACAAGACACTTCCAACAGCTGGAAAGACCACAAACGTACCTCACC
The DNA here is from genome assembly GCF_019279795.1 of Protopterus annectens. Taxonomy (NCBI): domain Eukaryota; kingdom Metazoa; phylum Chordata; order Ceratodontiformes; family Protopteridae; genus Protopterus; species Protopterus annectens. The sequence goes on from NC_056741.1 coordinate 916,899,173, forward strand.
AAGAGGATTACTGGCCTCAAACATATGTCTTATGCAGCCCGATTGAAAAAACTCCAGCTGTACTCAGTGGCATATCACTTACTCAGAGGTGATCTCTACCTGACTTACAAAGCCATGTCCAACTCAGAACTGATGGGCATGCTCCACATAAAGAAATCCAAGTCACTGCAAGCCACGCGCTCTAGTGAGCTAAACCTCACCACAACAATAAATAGAACATGCTGGAGGGATAGATTCCTGTCACAGAGACTCCCCATGCTTTGGAACAAAATTCCAAATTACATCAGGCAGAGCCCCTCACTAACACTCTTCAATAGAAACCTTGATGAATGTATGGGTAACAGAAATTGCACCCCTGGGATCACTTCATTGGCTCTGCTTGACAGAGGATCAGTTAATTAATCAATGGGGTGGTGAAAGCCGACACACTCTGGTTAGGCTTATAAATGCCCCCGGGCAGATAACCTAGTACCTACCTATGAACCTATGACTTCCCAAAGGATACAATAATGTATTTCTTGGAGTTTAGTTTCAATTCATGATTTTGGCACCAGTTATTGTTTGGGACAAAACTTCTTGCATGATGATTAAGTAATTTGGGGATTCAGTAACTGCTCCTAGTTTGCAGTCATCTCCAACTTAGTCGCACAAACCCCTTTGGTATTTCCTTTTACTTTTGAGATGTATTTGCTAAACAGAAAAAGTCTCAGCACCGAACCCTGGGGGACACTATTGGTGACTGGTCTCTTCCTTTCTTTTGATCTCCTGCATCCTGTGAGCAAGCATACATGTATACATTCTTTGATTCACCTTCCTGATTGTATTAACCTGATTGTATTAAATTATATTGCTTGTATAATACAGCACTACTTGTTAGAATGCGTTTTAAGTTTTAGTTTGGAACAGTCTTCTAGTAGGCAATGAAACAAAATGTATGAACCAATAATGACAAAACAACCCATTTCAGAAAATTTCAACCATAAATGGCTTCTGTCATTACAAACCACCAATATCAGTAAATATGCAAAATGTCTGCAGAAGTAAGTCATCTAAATAATTCCACATTAAAGGGATCTGTAACTAATGAAGAGGTTGCTGCTAGCAACAACTTTATATTTTGTTGCTTCACCTAGAAATAAAGTACCTGTTGCCCTTGAAGAATAAATTGCCTATGCCGCAATAAAAAATGATAAGCAAGTAATTTTGCAATGGGAAATGGATGGAAAACTGATAACGGATTCATAGTTACTAGGGAACTCCTCCAAAGGAGGACATTCATAGGACTGCTGCATCCACTCCCATTAAAGTACAACACAGTACAGTATCAGCAATCTATCTGCATACTGTGGGAGTAGCACCCACAGCCTTCTGCATCAAAAGCAAGTATAGTACCTGTTGTGCTACTAACAATGCAAACAACTTAGCATAAGTAGCATTAAACTTCTCTTCCCCTGAAGCTCTCAGCTCCTTGTAAAATCCACTTGACAATCAACTAAATCTCTCAACTTCACAGCACAAGAAATCTGGAAAAAGCCAAAATTTATTTGGGGGGGGGGGGCAAAGGCCCAAAACCAGGGACATATTTTAAATATTGCTTGTATAATCTTGGAAAGTTGCAAAAATAAAGTGTTTTGGGTTACCATGTGTTTTGTGAAAGATAGGAAGATTGAAACTTAAAGAGCTATCATTATTTAGTGAATTCAGTTCTCACTAATTTGCCAGAAAAACACAAATTGTAAGAGGAACAGACCAAAAGTATGAGCCAAATATTCTGTGAAAATCTGGACAGTGGAGAGTTAGGGACTGAACTCCCTGAATCACAAGTGTTGGTATGGGTAGAGAATTTAGGCTCTTGCTTGAGCAACACTAACCACCAGGTATACCTAACTGAAGCATTGCACACACACACACACACGCGCACGCACACACACACACACACACACACACACACACACACACACACACACACACACACACACACACACACGAGCAGCATAACTCCTGCAAATAAAAGAACAAACTCCCTTATCGGCTTGACAGCACCAAAAGAACAGTGGCAGCATAACTCCTGTAACACAGAGCAATAAGAGAACAAGAACAGCTAGTTTAGTTAGTTTAACTTCTGCGTGCAAATCCACATTAGCGTGAAAACTCCACTTCATTAATTCTTCCCGACAGGTCTTGCAGCTGTAAAAGTGTGGGGGGGCTCCCCCTCACCCGTGGCTCTATGGTTACGGCACCCATGGCCCTACTGAACTGAAGGGGTCCGAATGGAGAGATGATAAAATCATCAAGCAAAGGAGAGTAGTATTGCTGGAACTGAATTCATCCTCAAGTCTTGGTGAGTACCTTCACAAAGTAGACCCTGTTTTCACAAAATCTCACCATCACAACATTAATATATAGACTGTATTTTATATAGCATATATCATGGACAGAAGTAGGTTAAAAATAAAAAAGACAGCTGGGTGCATTAAGTCCCAGGATAAAAAAGTGCTCAATCCTTGTAAGCATACTGCTGCCAGGATGGGAAAAAATGACAGTGTAGAAAATTCTCAAGACATGGAAACATTTCTGCAATGGGGTTAGGCCTGGCTCAGGGGGAGGATTGCCCTCTGTTGTAGAATGAAGTAGTAGTCCACAAAAAAAAAAAAAAAAACTAACAGGCCAAAAAAGAGCCATAAAGATGATAGATAGAGTGGACTATTGAGGATAAAAAAGAAATTATGCATTCTTAGTATTATGCAAGAAGCCCAGAATTTCCAGAAAGAAGATATGCAAAAAGATTAAGAGAGAAATTAGAGGAAAGAAAAAATACTTGCACGAGAAAAAATGTACCTATGTCACAAGTGATAATTCAATAAAGTGGTCTGAAAAAAAGCTTGAAATGCAAATTTATGTTCATGAATACAACAGATTCATAAAACTATTATATAGACCAAGGAGCCATGAGACATTTGGAAAAAGAAGCGACTGAGGAAGTAGTAAAATATAAAGAACAAAATCTAGAGATATTGAAAGGTATAAAAAAGAAATCTAGACATGGGAAAAAAGAGATCTGGTATGGTACAGTATGTATGCAAAGGAGAAAGAGAAATTAATCAGTGCAAAAAAGCAGCTCCAAAGATATTTAAAGAGAGAAAAAAATAAGATCACAAAGGGAGAACACAGAACAGGAGATAGAAGTTAAAAAAATAGAAGCTGACATTATGGAATACCTGCAAAGTGAAGTATTTAGTGTAGAAAGTCTAACACAGGTTATGTCACAGTATGATGGAACAAGGAGTCCCCCAAGTAAGGAGAAACAGGAGGAGCAGGAGACATCTGAAGAAGAAATATGGACATGGGAAAGAAAAAGAGATCTAATGTGGTGTAATATTTACGCAAAGGAGAAAAGCAAAACTAATCAATACAAAAAAGAAGCACCAAAGATTTTTGAAGAGAAGTACATACAAAGGTATCCATACGTAAAATTTTACAATAAAAAAAATAAGAAAGGGTGAAGTAGAAAAGTGGATTAGTAACTGAGAAGAAATAGAAACTGGCATTATGGATTACCTGTGAAGGATTTACTTTAGAAATTCTAACTCTGACAACATCACAGCATGATAGAATAATGAATCCCCTAAATTAAGGAGAAACCAGTGGAGCAGAAAGCATCTGATCAGTTGCCATATGAAGATACTTTGGAGCCTTCTGTAGCAAACCATTAGAAAAGTTCAGTTGGAGTTGTACAGCAAGTGAAGGAACAGGAAACCATAGCAACTCTGATGCAGTCGGTGTTGTAGAGTGACAGACCAGTGAGTTCCCATATGAAAGTGACAGACCAGTGAGTTCCCATATGAAAGAGCAACAGATGACACAAGATAAAGCTGAAGAGAATATGGCACAGGAAGATGTTCTAGAACGTTCTGTAGAATGCCCACAGGAAATAAAGAACAAAGAAAGCGCCCTTAGTTTTGAAGAAAATGATTTAAGGGAAAAGCTGCTTGATTTAATACTGATGGATAGACATGTTAAGAGCAATTAAAGAAATAAACTACAGAAAGTCAATAAGACCCAAAATGTTGGAAGTTTGATAAAACAAGTGATCACAGCAATCAAGACTGTCCATAGAAATTCATGCGATATAGCAAAAGTAAATAGGATATATTGCTGTGCAGCTAAATTAATAACAGTTTTACCATAAAAACACAGGGGAGTAAGGGAAAGGAAGTGGAAAAACCAAATGCCATCATGGAAGTATTGAACAGAGAAAACTATAAAGCAATTAAGACAAGAACTGTCACTGTTAGAAGAGCACAGAAGAGGGAACAGATCAACAAATTTATTTAGAATGATAAACGTGATAAAAGCAATGAGCATTATCAGAACAGACCAGGATCTCCCGTACATTATTGCGAATAATAAACTAAAGATATCAGCACAGGCAGAAACACTTAGATTCTAAGTGTTTCTGCCTGTGCTGATATCTTTAGTTTATTATTCGCAATAATGTACGGCAGATCCTAGTCTGTTCTGATAATGCTCATTGCTTTTATCACGTTTATCATTCTAAATAGAAGGTATGCAAATAAGTATAAATGAAGAGTACAAAATAAGCAATGTATTGATGACCCAAAAAGTTTTATAGAGCATTGGGAGACAAGGCAAAAGGAAAAGAAACACGACCAAAAAAGAAGAAATAAACACATTTTGGAGAAGTATCTATGAAGATCCTGTGGAACATAACAAAGATGCTCAATGGATAGAAGTAAAGGAAAGAATAAGAAGTTCAAATGTACAGGATATGAAATGGAATGAAGTAAAGGCCAGACAAATTGAAACAAAATTAAGAAAAGCTCCTAAGTGGAACACCCCAGGCCCAGATGCAGTACCTAACTTCTGGCCGAAAGTTTTTAACATCTTTACATGAAGATTTAACCATGAGTAAGAACTATTTATATGTGCACCCCAAAAAGATGCCAACCTGGTTAACAACAGGAAAAATTATATCCTTTAAGAGTTAACCTGCAAGTTATCCTAAAAACTATAGACTAATAACTTGTCGTCCGACGATGTATAAACTATACACTGGAATTGATGCTAACAGAGTTTATAGTTATTTAGAAGAAAATTCAATCATGGCAATAGAACAAAGGGGTAACAAAAAAGTCATATGGAACAAAGGATAATTTGTTGTTAAATAAAGTCATAGTATAGAATTGTAGAAAGGGCGAGAAACTGAGTATGGCTTGGATAGATTACAAAAAAAGCAATTGACAGCATTCTTCATTCATGGATAAAACAGTGCGTACAAATGAATAAGGCACACCCTACATTGATCAGTTACATTACAGTGACCATGAAAGGGACGCAAACCACTTTACAGCTAAGCCATGATAAAGGACAGATCATTATCCAAAGGATAAAAATTCAAAGGGGGGATTTCCAGGGTGACTCTGTGTCAGTTCTGCTCTTTTGTCTTGCCCTTAACTTATTACATTGTCTACTTAACAGATTAGATCATGGCTACAATTTGGCTCCTAGAAAACAACAAAGTGCAAAGACTTCTCATTTTCTTTTTGTGGATGATTTTAAGCTATATAGTTCATCAGATGAGGAAATGATAGCACAACTGCAACTGGTCAAAACTTTCTCAGATGATATAAGAATGCCATTTGGTCTTGATAAATGTGCAAATGCAACCTTTATAACAGGAAAGCTGCGGCACCAAGAAAATGTCACCAGAAATGTTATATTAAAGAACATGAGCAGGAGGGACTGTATAAATATCTGGGAACTGATGAAGGATCAACAATAAAACATGAACAAGTGTGAATAAAACTTAATAAGGAATATTTTAGAAGACTAAAATTAATACTGAAAGCAGCCCTGACATCTAGGAACAAAGTCCAAGCTATAAACCAATTTGCTCTTCCTGTTCTAACATACAGTTTTGGGGCAATTGCCTGGCCCTAAATGGTATTGGATCAGTTGGTCTGGAAAACAAAAAGAAGCTTCATGCCTATCAAATGATTTATAACAACCAAGATTGTATATTCCCTATTCTGAAGAACCTCAAATGTTTGTCATTAAAGGGATTGTTGACACTGAGACAGTGGCTTCATAAACTGTAGCTTGATATGCCACTAAAACTCATTTGGTTTGAGTATTTTTTTAAGGTCCACCGTTTGACTGCTGTTATGTTTGGCTAAACCTTCTGCTAACTTATTTTTGATAGATGATGGGGAGCAGATGTAAAATGTTCTGTGCTATTTCCCTTTCCAAATCTTTAACCTCTTTCAGAGTAGACTGAGACATTATCAATGACAATCATTTTTGGCAGGCCATTCACTATGAGTAATATTTATACCACTGAATGAGTAATTTCTGATGTAGCTGATTCCATACGAATAACCTCTGGATATTTAGAGAGGACATCCACAACAGGGAAGAACACTGAGCTTGTAAATGAATCAAACTATAAGCCACCTGTGTGCAGTTACTTACTGTAATACAATTTAAAAGTGGCAGCAAACAGACTAACAATAGCCAAGACGTTTTACTGGTAAACTTTTAGCCACAAAATGCTCAGCCACACTAGCAAATAAATGATTAAAACTTACATAGTATATGAAACAAACAGAACTTGCAACCACCATATAAAGGCATATACATTTCCTTCTGTAAGAGTTGTCATACTCACCTTAAAGGATATTTTCTGATACCACTTCTAAAACTGACAACATAGCTTCTAGTAATACCATAAACTGATTATGTAAGACATTACTCAATTTAATAATGCAAATCAAATGTTCTTTAATTCTGTTATGCACATGTATCTGTGTTTTTCTAATATAAATGAGTTACACTTACATTTTGCTACATGCGGAACACCTCTTAGTACCAAAACATTCATATTATTTTGAAGCAAATTGCTGCTTTGTGCTATAGCATAGAAAGAACTGCCTGTCTAGCTCTTGTATATACTGGAAAGTTGAATAGTTATCAAATGTTGTGTCTTTAGGTGTAGAGCTCACTTTTCTGTGACTCAAAACCATTATATTTTGTGAGTATCCTCATCAAATTCCTACCTTTTCTAAGCAACAGCCTTGATCTATCTCCCATTAGTCCACTAGCAAGTGACTTAAATAAAAATATATATGAAAATTTTGGATCATAATCAAACCTTGTCATATACCAACTGCAATCTGCAGAGAATTAAGAAAAAATATTGGGACTGTAATTCTGTTGAGTTTTCATAGTCTGTAGGTGAAGAATCCTGATAATGACTGACAGCTTCACTAATTAGCTAATCTTTGTAGGCCAGTATGCCTGATTCAGGGAAGGGGGGATATGTGAGAGGAACCCAAGACCCAAAACTCACAAAATTTCACTTTTTAAAAGACAAAATTGTCTCAGTTATTCCCTTACACTTCTGCAACAGCTCTTTATAGACAGTGTAAGAGAAATATAGGAAACAAATATATAAGAGTTAATTGCAAATCCGGATTTTCAAACTTAAACAGTAGTTCTCATAGCTTAAATTCTAAGTTAGTTGAGCTGTGATATCACTGAAAAGGCTAGGGTTAACAACTATCATTGATCAGGCTTGGTGCATTTTGAGCAAACAAGTAATTTTCCAAAGAACAATATTGTATCAAGATAGCTGGCACTATGAGGGCATTCATGATTAGAAAAAATAAATAAATAAATAAAATTAGCAGTAAGTAGTTATTGTGCTACTTGCAGCTTTGGACTGTATAGGAATTCATGACAAGACTGCATATATAGAGTCAGATTCCAAAAGAGTTGCTCTCAGTGTAAGTCTGCCCTGATTTTGAAAGACCTGCTCTCAGTGTAAGTGACTTACTTTGGTGTAAGGCCTATCTATAAACAGGCTTACTACAGGGACCAGATTCCAAGCCACCTGATCTCAGCCTGCTGTCAGTATAAATCGTCACTTACACTGAGAGCAAGTCTTTTGGAATTCATGGACATTTTATATATATATATATATATATATATATATATATATATATATATATATATATGTATATATATATATATATATATATATATATATATATATATATATATATATATGTATATGGGTCTCTTTCGGTAGATCAAACGTTTACATGTTTGAACCTCATATGGCCGAGACCATATGTTCGAACTTGTAAATTTTCATTTGGACTGAATGGAGATCTCCGTACAGTGCAGAACGGGAAGATTTCTCTTTTCCACAATGTAGTGCAATCTCGGAGTTGGTATATTTAATTAGGGGGTTGTGGGGGTGCAGGGGGGCATAGCCCCCCCCTGCTACAAACATTTATTTTATGTTTTTTGTAGTTTTTTTACTTTTTTATTCAGTATTCAAACTTTTACAAGTTCGAACATATGGTGTCGGCCATATGTGGTTCGAATTTGTAAAAGTTCGATCTACTAAAGTAGACCCATTCATATATCTATGGGTCTACTACACATGATCAAAATTTCATATGACTGAAATTCATTTGACTGAGACTAGAACATCAAAAGTTAAAAACACTGAAAACTCATTTGTCTGAAACTCATAACACTGACACATTAAAGTAAAAGGTATATGCCCTTTTCCCCACTGTAGTGTGATCCTGGAGTTAGTATATATAGTTAGGGGGTGTGTGGGGGGCACAGCACCCCACATTGGGTGGTGTGGGGGGCATAGCCCCCCACATAGTTTGGGTATATATTGTCTTCTGGAAAGAGTTATTCATTCCAGTTATAAGTATCCATCTGTATGTTTTAAATGTATAACATATGTGGGGGGCTATGGTCCCCACACACCCCAACTATATATACTAACTCCAGGATAGCACTACAGTGGGATAAGGGCATATACCTTTTACTTTAATGTGTCAGTGTTATAAGTTTCAGTCAAATGAGTTTTCATTGTTTTGAACTTTTGATGTTCTGGTCTCAGTCAAATGAATTTCAGTCATATGAAATTTCGATCATGTGTAGTAGACCCATATATATATATATATATATATATATATATATATATATATATATAAAACAAAAGAAACAATTAAATAAAGGCAATAAGCATACCCTTAACAAACCAACATAAGAAAAAAATTGGGAAGAATATAATTGCTTACATCCATTTGTCTTTTAGTTCTTGACTTTGCCAGCAATTTTTTTAAAGCTGTTACCATAAAAACATTACACATGTTTGTGAATCTGTGTGCCCCTGCTAATCAAGTCTCATCCTCTGAACCCTTTCACTTGCCATTATTTGGTTAATGATGTGCTATATTCCTGTTTTGCTTGTGGGATGGATAGCAGTCACCTGTGTCTCTGATTCACAGTAAAATAAATATGAGAAAGAATGTTTTGAAGTGAACAATTAAAGTAAGTTTTGATATGTTCAGTATAAGTCATTTTTTTCACATTAAACCAACAAATGAACAGCACATAACAAAAGTTAAGCAAATAAATAAATAGATAATACTTCTGTAGTGAAATACATAAAACTGTCTTGCTTCTTTTTCTAGACATAACCACAAAAAGATAACAAGTAATAAAATAACAATAGCATAAAGCATATGTTGTTCATAGGTTCATAGGTTGGTACTAGGCTATCTGCCCTAGGGCCTATACAAGCCTAGCCATAACAATTCCCTGGCTATTTCTTCCCACGCTATTTACTGCCCTGGACCCCTGTCTAGCAGGGCGACTGACGTGATCCGCAGGGTGAATTTCCTTTCTTCCATCCAATCATCAAGGTTCCTTTTGAAGAGGGCCAAAGAGGCACTTTGCTTGACATGTATGGGAAATCTATTCCAGAGTCTGGGGAGTTTCTGGGTCAGGAACCTATCCTTCCAGCATGTTTTGTTTATTGTGATGACAAGGTTTAGATCCCTGGAGCATGTGGCTCTGAGGGATTGGGATTTCTTTAAGTGTAGCATGTCCAACAGCTCTGGATTTGACATGGCCTTGTATGTTAAGCAGAGATCGTCTCTGAGTAGATGATATGTGACAGAGTATAGCTGGAGTTTAAGGCGGTCATCGTAGGGCATCTGCTTTAGGCCTGTGGTTCTTTTAGTGAGGTATTTCTGCGGCCTTTCCAGTTGTTGCAGATGTCTTGAGAGGTACATACCAAACGGGGTGTTGTATTCTATAATGGGTCTAATGAGGGATGAGTACAGTGGGACAATGACCTCGTTTTTTTCTGGATGAAAAGCCCTTAGTGATGAGGTGTTCCACATAGAAGGATTTCCTGACTGTTGTGGTGATGTGGTTATCGAAGGTGAGACCATTGTCCACCTGTATCCCTAAGTCTCTTATCACACTGTCAGTGTTTAGTGTACTGCCACCTATAGGGTAATTCATGGGTACATGTTTTTTCCCAAAGGGGATAACTATACATTTCTTGGCATTGAGCTTGAGCTCATGGCTCTGGCACCAACCATCTGTTTCTGTAAAGCCCTTTTGTAGAGTATCCACATCATATGGGGATTCAGTAATGGCTCCCAGTTTGCAGTCATCTGCGAACTTTGTTAGCCGGAGTCCCCTAGTGTTGGCTTGTTCTTCAAAGAAGTAGATGTCAAACAAGAGCGGTCCCAGGACTGAACCCTGAGGTACTCCATTTGTCACTTGTCTGGAGCTGGCTTTGGAGTCAGCTACTTTTACAGTGTGGGTTCTGTCAGTAAGCCAGATGGAAACCCATTGAGTAACGTAGGGATTAATGCCCAGCTTAGTAAGCCTATCTATGATTCCAGAGTGGGGGATGGTGTCAAAGGCCTTGGCGAGGTCCAGATATGCTGTGCAGACCGTCTTACCCGTGTCCACAGCTCTGGAGACTGATTCAAAGAAGTCAATCAGGTTCAGGAGACAAGATCGGCCCTTCATGAACCCAAACTGGGTGGGGTCCAGTGTTAGAAGGTTGTCAATGTCTTTGTTTATAAGTTCCATGATAATACATTCCATGGCCTTGCATATCAGACTCGTCAGACTGATGGGGCGGTAGTTCCCAGGATCCAAGGTGGATCCCCCCTTGTGGAGTGGAATAACTGTAGCTGTGCGCCACTCAGTGGGCACGAAGCCTGAGGTGAGGCTATGATTAAAGATGACACTTAGGTGAGGTGCCTGTATAGTAGTATAGATAAACAGTGGTGGAAAAGCCTGAGATGTTTGAAAAAGGACTAAGCAATTGCCTAGTCAAGGGTCTGGTTTGGCTCTTAGACCCCATTAAGAGCTAAGCAGGAACAGAGCTTATAAAGTTGAAAGTAAAAGAGAAGCTGTGAGTCCCAATCACTCACACACACACACACACACACACACACACACACACACACACACACACACACACACACACACACACACACACACTTTGCTCCTAAGAAACCAGCTTGATGGTTAATTACCTCCACAGAAAACCTACCTACTTTCTCACAAAAAAAAAAGCAATTTTTCTGGCTTCACTTCGCTTGTCTGATTGTTAGGAAAGTGAAAGATGGTAATTCTGTATTTTAACTTGTTACTCTCAGACACATACACTGCCTCCTCCTCCCCAGTGACTTGCCATATGTCAGTGATCATTCAACAATGTTAGAATTAAACATCCTGTATTTATACATATACACAGACAAAAACAACAAACATGTCTCCACAAAAACATGGTCGCTCTATTCCCCTGGTGTCAGCTTGGAATTATGGTGAACATAGCCCGTCTCAACCTCTTAATTCATCAAGCAGGGAAAAAGCCAAAAACATAAGGGAAGACAAAGGCCTCAGAAATCAGGGACAGAGTTTAAATAGTGCCCTTATATAATTGGAAAGCTGCTAGGATAACACATTTTCAATTAGCATGCATTTTGTAAAGGATATGATGTATGAAATTCAAGTATCTGTCATTATTCAGTGTTTACAGTTCTCAGTAATTTGCCAGAAAACCACACAGTGTACAAGAACAAACCAAAAATATAAGGCAAACATTAAGGATATTCTGAGAAATCAGGAACATTTGAGAAGTAATAAATAGATGCATTCTAATTTTGTTTGCTGCACATACGGACATCTGCAACCCACAGATCAGTAGGCATTTCACTGCCTTTTATTTTCACAAACTGACTATCTTCCTCTCCTCCCCTGTCTTTCAAATAATGACTGCAATACTGCATTTAGATTTGCTGTCATTCACTGCCATTGGCAACTCTAAGCCCCATCATTGTAACAATTATTTTTAAATATAACTGAATCAGTTTTGTGCAGAGCTCTCAACCGTCAGTCTTCATAATATGGAACACTACCTCAAATAACAAGGAACAAAAGTAGAACATATGTAACACTCCCAATAACTTCAGCTAAGGAGCACACTTACTGTATATTTGAAATACAAAGGGACATATCTCAGTCCAGAATCAAATGTTTGATACCAGGCTGTCCATAAGCTCAAGCAGACGCCTTTCTCCCAAAAGATCAAACATGTTTGGCCACATTCCAGACCATTTTCTTGTATAAACAGAATGGAAAAAATTGCAAATCTTTTTTTTTTTTTTTTAATACGAAATAATAGCTCTCAATTTCTTTGCTGAAGAGTCAGGACAAATCCAAAAATAATGTATGGGGCTCAAAGGCCCAAATCAGAGACAAATGAGAGATGTTTTTCAAGGCTAGAGCAGAACAGCATTCTGTCTATTTTGACTAATTACAGAACACAGCCGAGAAGGTGCCACTTCTTGGGGACCTGACCCATGATGCATTTGGGAGAGATCCACATTAAATAAAATGAGTTAATATATAGGTAAATTACATTTGTATGAACTCAATATTTCTGGCCACTTTCAGACTATGCTAGATGTAAGCAGTTTTAATGCAGACTGCAAAAGGATCAGAAAAGCAGCACCATCAACCTGGGAATATGCTGAATAAATGCATGATACTCTGCAGTATTTTTAAGTGTTCTGTGTATAAGTAATTGCATTTTAATGGGTTCCCCTATGATACTCAGCCTTGTTAAAAATACTTTATTTTGTTTTCAGACAATTATTTGCAGATTAGATTATACTAAATATCAATAACCGAAAAATTTCTTCATTTGGAGGAAGTGCTGCTAGACTTCATTGTGGCTATTCCTCTAGCTAGTCGTATCCATTTTTGTACTGGTACCACCTCACTGCAGTTTTAGCCATGCAAAATGTGTGTATCTAATGTGATCCGAGCTAACAGAAAGCAGCCACAGCCTGCTGGTCCATTCGAAGTCAGATACCAAAAAACAGTAAGGGCAACAACAAAAAAATGCAGATCTGGTCATTCTTGTCTTGGTTCATTAACTTGTGGAAGCATGACCTTGGACTGAGCTTCTACTCAAGCTTTAGCTTGACTTGAGTCGGCTCTGGCTTGCCTACTCATACGTGTGTGTGTGTGTGTGTGTGTGTGTGTGTGTGTGTGTGTGAGAGTATATATAGAATATATATATATATATATATATATATATATATATATATATATATATATATAAACATAGATATATGTAATAATAGATATATCTATATATAAAGATATATCTAAATCTTTATAGCAACACACACACACACACACACACACACACACACACAGGAAGGAGAAGGGGAGTAAGGATTCTGACAGCTCAAGTTTTCCATAGTGCTTTATTGTGTTGCACTGTCTAGAGCATGTCCCAATACATAGTGGCAATTTCCACACTGGCCAGCAGTTTCAGATCAGATGCACCACGTAGCACTTTTCCTGTCTATGCCATGGCTGGCAGAGCCAAGTCAGATCATGACACAGCAATCCAAACAATTGGGTTCTGTTTTTTAGCTGTTGCTGAGAATGTTACTGAGAAATGCCTACCTGAATGTTGGATTCCAATAACTGCTGTCAACAGATGACATCTGTGTTCTCATTCATATGTAGCCCCGATCTGGCAGCTTCGGCACACTTTTCTGAGTGCACTCAGATGCCAGATACTTTGCATAAGTCTCCATACTAGTGCCTACACTATTTGTACTCTAGAGTTTGTATGACAAAATGTATTAACAAGTTTGGGTCATAGGTAATATTAACTCCTTTATCAATATTCACTGAAGTATAGCCATACACTACTGCCCTGTAAATGTCTGCAGTATTCCCCAGAAGCAATTCCTTGACATACTATATAACTCACTACTTAACATTTTTTTCATGGATTTGAAAACACTGTTGAGGATAGCTGCTGCATTAGGTTACATAACTGAATTATGTAAACAAGAAGACATACGTTTGAATGTCATCCCATGAAACATTAATTTTGAATAGTGAAGCACAAACAAATAGACACCATACCTAGCACAGTGCTATACACGATGATACTTGAGGACTTAAGAGCTGAAGAGTGACTCACTCTGAGCTGCCCCTGATAAGCAGTGTTTGAAAGAATTAATGTTGGTTTTCCAGCAGTAAGCTCCTACTAGCAGGCAGGCCACCGACCAAAGCAGTTTGTTTTTGATTACTCATGTACAGTTCCTATTTCTTTCGCAGCATTACTTAAATTCAGACTTAATGTTTTGCCTCCATTCAGGACATGCTGGCACGATGGAAGTCAGCAGTTAATTTAGTTAACTTTTTCTCTTTAAAGGGGAATTATTAAGGGCTGGGTAAAATGAGATTAACACCACTGAAAGGAAGGCTGCTTGCTAGCTGTGGAGCTGTTCAAATAATGATGCTTCATCAGGTGATTGCCTAAGGCCCCAAGCATATGACTCACCCTAATTTATGTCAGTGATTGCATATTGTATGAGAAAAGAAAAATGTATGCCATTTCATCAAATTACTGAAATAATATGATAGGCACAGTGCTTTGCTGTTGAATCAAACTGCTTAATAAATACAGGTAGAAAAGAGTCATAATGTAAAATATGAAATGAACCTTTCTCCATTTAAATGGAAATGCTCCTTGAGTGGTTGAAAGAGTGGTATTACTTGTGATAAATGAGAGATGACAAGTATACAATTAAATATAGAGAGATGAAGCCTTACTTCAGAGACAGCATACACTTGCTAGAAATGCCCAGTTTGCAGTTACAGCACACAAAAGGAGGACAATCACCAGGAAAGCGTTTATGGAACTAAACAAGTGGGATGCCTTGTCTCTCTGATTATTAGTCTGGCAAGCCTGACGAAAGAATGTCCTGTGACTACTTAAGGGTATTGGGGCAGCCTGAGTAAAAAAAATAATTAAGTCCCTATAGCTAGATCTTTGCCCTGAAGAAGAGAACAGTGC
Source organism: Protopterus annectens (assembly GCF_019279795.1). Taxonomy (NCBI): domain Eukaryota; kingdom Metazoa; phylum Chordata; order Ceratodontiformes; family Protopteridae; genus Protopterus; species Protopterus annectens. Next base: position 916,914,426 of record NC_056741.1, read on the forward strand.
ATATTGTTACTGGGCTATGGCTTATTAGCATATTTATGTCCAACTGTTTATGAAACACATTTTTAATGCAAATTTTCTTACACTGTAGATAATGAATAAATCAGTAATACCATATCAGCAAAACCATTTTCCTGCAGGTTTTAAGTACACTGTGATGAATTCAGAATGAATTGTACGGCAGAAGTCATAATGTATTTGCTAGTAGCAAATACACATATAGGATAACATTGTGAGGATCATTTTAGCTGTAGTGGTTATCTTGTTCAATAACTTGGACAAAAATTAAACAAAGACTAAAACAAGCACACAAAAATATAAGTAAATAAATAAAAAAGCATGCTTGAATCTATGAGTATCTTCCAATACTGTTAATTGACTTAGATTCATCTTCTGCACCACTAGGCTACTGACAGCCAGAAAGCTGTCATTTTCAGACTGGATCTTGTCACAGGAGTATATGACATTCCCAGAAGCCTAGGAGAAAGTTAAACCAAAATTATAAAGTCAATGTGGTCAGACAGGTGGAAGTATCAGCACAGGCAAATATATATTATTAAAAAATGAGCGAGATTCATAATTTAATACTGAATATGGAAAAGCTGATCAGAGTCTTCTGTTCTCCAAACAGCTAAAATGCTTTAATGGATGTTCTGTTCTGTACTAGACCACAGGGCCAGTGGCTAATGTCTTTGTGAATTCAATGTCACAGAAGATGGGCTTCGCTTGTTTGAATGTCACTATTCTGACATCTTGCTTTTCTGAGTGTATGTGTATTGACACCAGATTTAGTGAACTCATTTCCCTGAAAACCAGCTGCCTGTACAAAACCACATTTCAGGGCCCTGCCTGCCTCATTAACCCTAGCTAATAAATTCAGGATTGCAAGAAATTCCAAAATAGGTATTACATAGATTAATGAAATGCATTTTCTGTAAACTGGTTTTGCTGTCCTACTTTTTTTTTTTTCAGAGTGGCCGAATACAAAGAAGCCAGTATTTAGAAAAAAGAAGTGTTTAGACAACTCAAGTACATTTGTTTTAGAACAGCAGATATTTGTAGTAACATCATGCCCTTCTTTTTGGTGCTGCTAACAGATATTACCTACATGAGGTTTCTCTTATTGCAGAAGTTTTTTTGCACATTTGTAACAGGTCCATCAAAGTGGAATGAGATGATGTTTTGTAGGCCAGGCATAGCTCACCTCACAGCAGTCTGTAAGAAAACAAGTATAGTGATAGGGTTTTGAAGCAGTCTGGGTAGGACATGTTATTTACACCCTATATTCTCTTTGTGAGGAACCACTGTGGACTCTCCGGTTGTTGCAAATGCTTGGTCAGATACCTACTGAACAGTGCGTCATAATCAATGATTGATCTGATGAGGGCAGAGTATGGTGTAGCGATGATATCCTTGGACCTAGATGCCATACCTTTGCTTATAGGTTGTGTCACGTGGAATGACTTTCTCACCACTGTAGATATGTGATGGTCTAAGGCCAGGTTATTGGCTTCATGCTTTCCCAAATCTCTGATCAGTGGGTCTATTCTTAGAGGTGTATTACCTAAGTGGTAATTTCAGAGTTGTCTACCTTTCCAAGGGGTACAGTTATGCATTTCTTTGCAGTGAGTTTTAGACCATGGATAGAGCACCAGTTATTTTTCTGTATTAGGCCTTCTTGAAGGGTATTATTGTCTTTGGAGAATTTGATGACTGCTCCTAATTTTCAGTCTGAAAACTTGGTCAGCCAGAGGTCTTTGATGTTGTCCTACCTCTCAACTTTTTAGAGCAAGAAATCTGGACAAAGCCATAAGTAAAAGTGGGACAAAGGCCCAAAAATAGGGACAAATTTTAAATATTGCTCTTACAAACTTAGAAATTTGATAGAATAACAGGTTTTGCATTAGAATGTATTTTCTGCAGGATATGAAGTCCAAAACTTAAATGGCTGTCATTATTTTCTAAATTCAATCTTTAAAGATTTGCCATTAATTTGCCACAAAACCACAATTTTATGAAAAATGGACCAAAAATATGAGGCGAAAATCTGGACATTCTGTGAAAATCTGTACAGTTGAGAGGTAGCCTTTACTTCAGAGAAGTAGATGCCAAAAAGGGGAGACTTTAGTACAGAGCTCAGAAGAACTCTGCTAATGACTGGTCTCTTTGTGCAGGTATCCTCTCTGTGGTAACTTCTTGGCTCCTATCTGTGAGTCATCTAAGTTTTCATCAAGTGGCATATGGGTTTAGTGAGTTTATCCACAATGACTGAGTGAGTTATTGTGTTGAATGGTTTGTCAGATCAGGGTAGGTAGTGTGCACCATTTTGCTCACATCCATGTCTTTAGTGACCATCTCAAAGATGTCCACCCGGCTGAATAGGTATGCCCTGCCCTTGATGAAACCAAACTGGGTTGGACCCAATGTCTGTAGGTTTCCTATGTTATTGTTTATCTTTTATTTGATTATTCTTTCCATGGCTTTGCATCTGAGACTAGTCAGACTTATAGGTCTGTAGTTGGCTGAGTCTGTAGATTGCCTCCCCCATGCAGAGGGATAACGGTTGCAGTTCTCCAGTTGCTTGGCGTAAAGCCTTTCTGGAGGCTACAGTTGAACAGAGATTCTTGTGATCCTGATAGGTCATGTTTCATATTTATAAGGCATCCTGGAATATTATTGGGGCCCATCAACACTGTGCTCCTGGCCTTACAGTGTGTATTGAAGATCTGCTCCCTAGTGATAATTAAGGGAGTTATGGTTGATTGTATTTCCTGAAGGGGTGGCTGGGAGGAGAGGTGGGTAAAACTGGAGCTTCATTTTTTGGCTAGTAGATTTGCTGTGTCCTCCAACTCTGGCTAGGTACATTCAAAATTAGTCTGGCAAATTGTTGTGTTTGTTGCTTTTGAGATTATGCACAAAGCCTAAGAAAGTCTTGTAGTTGTCCTCTGCCGGGGAGGTTATTTTTACCTCAGATTTGGCTTTGGTAAACTTGATTTATCCCAAGTTGCTTGTTTAGATTGATGAGGGAGTTATTACCTTGGTGGGCATACACCTTCCTCTTTTTGGCCATGATTTTCTTTCTTTAGTTATACGGCCTGTTGATGTTGAGATTCCATCAGGTGACTTGTTTTTTAAGGTTGTCATATATTTATTTTGGGTAGTTACAGCTGTCTCTCTACAGCTATTTTCATGATTTTACATTGTTTTTGTGAACAGTTCTGCATAGACAGCAGTGTTCTCAGGGCTTGCAGGAGCTTGGAAGTTTGCTAAGGAGTCAATTAACAGTAGGAAGGTAGCCTTAGAATACTTTTTAAAAGTTTCCGAGTTAGCTGGGGTCCAGGGTTTAATTTTTATTTCAAAGAAGACAGCTTTATGGTCTGACATGAATAGTGAGGACATTACACTGGGGAGCAGGTGCAACATTCCCCTATGTTTGTGAGGACCAGGTCAAGGATGCTAATGCCCCTAGTGGGCATACAGTCCAGCTGGTCCAGGGTGTTTGTGTTAATAAAGTTTAGGAATCTCTGGGCCTGCATGTCTGAGGCTGCGCATGATTCTCAGTTTATAATGGAGTAATTAAAGTCACCCATGAATATGGCATTGGGTTGAATGGAGTCTCCAGTATGTTTAAGTATGTGGTATGAGCTTAATGGGTCATACATGGGCATCTTTAGCTTGCCAAGATATGGTATGGGATTTTACTGATGGCAAGTTGGGCATGGAGAAGCTAAAGAGTTTGACCAGCCTTGAGATGTGTTTGATGTAAAGCAAGACTCCTCCTCCTCCTCTTTGTGTAGTAGATGGTCTAGATGTGTGGCAGGTGTGATACCCCTGGCCTATTGCCAGGAAGCTTCCTGTGGCTTTAAACTATGTCTCAATAACTGCACAAACATCTCTATTCTCTAGGGTGAGAAGAGCTTGGAGAAGGTGGAGTTTCTTGTTTAGACTGTTGGTATTTTGCAGTAATACCATTAAATTATCCTGGGTAGGTTTAGCTATGATGGAAAGTTTATCAGATTGGCAATGCCTAAGAAAAGACAGTATGGAGGTGGACAAGGTTTTATCCAGTATTCAAAAGCCTAGCATGGACAGGTAAAGACTATTCCTGGCAAAACAGCATGGCCTGTTGACCATGTCCTCCCAGGCTGACAAATATTATACACCCCTTCAAATGACACCAGAAATATAGCCAGTTATTAAAATCAATTATCGTCTGTTTATACTGTGGCATCTTATAGGTTCATAGGTTTATAGGTAGGTACTAGGCTATTGGCCCAAGGGCCGAAGTAAGCCTAGCCAACAATGTTCCCTGGCTTATGCCACCCAAAAAAGTTATTTTCCTGTGCCACTGTCGAGCAGAGCCACAGAAGTGATCCCCGGGGTGTATTTCCTATTTCCCATCCACTCATCAAGATTTTTCTTGAAGAGTGCTAATGAGGAACTTTGCTTGACATAGATGGGTAGCTTGTTCCAGAGTATGGGAAGGCTCTGGGACAGGAATCTATCCCTCCAGCATGTCCTGTTTATTGTGGTGACAGGGTTTAGGTCTCTAGAGCATGTAGCTTGGAGGGATTGGGATTTCTTTAAGTGTAGCATGTCCAACAGCTCTGGGTTTGACATAGCTTTAGATGTCAGACAGAGATCACCTCAGAGTAGGCGATATGCTGTGGGGTAAAGCTGGAGTTTTTTGAGATGGTCTGTGTAGGGCATCTGTTTGAGGCCAGTAATCCTCTTTCTGAGGTACTTCTGTGGCCTTTCCAGCTGCTGCAGATGTCTTGTGAGGTACATTCCAAAAGGGACATTGTACTCTATAATGGGTCTAATGAATGTCGCGTAGAGGGGAACAATGACCTCTTTTTTCCTGGATGAGAACAATTTTGTGATGAGGTGTGCCATGTAGAAGGACTTCCTGACTACTGTGGCAATGTGATTCTCAAAGGAGAGACTACTGCCCACCTGGCTCCCAAGGTCTCTTATCACAAATTCGGTGTTAAGTAGACTGCTGCCTATGTGGTAGTTCATGGGTACAGAGTTTTTATCAAAGGGGATGACAATGCACTTTTTGGCATTGAGCTTGAGGCCATGGCTCTGACACCAGGCATCTGTCTCAGTGAGGCCCTTCTGTAGGATGTCCACATCATTTGGGACTTGACTATGGCTCCTAGTTTGCAGTCATATTTGAACTTTGTTAGCCAGAGGCCTTCTGTGTTAGCTTATACTTCAGAGAAGTAGATACCAAACAGGAGAGGTCCCAGGACTGAACCCTGTGGTACTCCACTTGTCACTGGTTTGAAGTCAGATTTGGAGTCTGCAACTTTTCAGTGTGGGTTCTGTCAGTGAGCCAGTTGGCAACCCATCTTGTGATGTAGGGATTTATACCTAATTTAGTAAGTTTAGCTATAATTCCAGAATTGGGGATGGTGATGAAAGCCTTGGCGAGGTCAAGAAAGGCTGTGTGAACCACCTTACCCTCATCTACGGCTTTGGTGACTACCTCAAAGAAGTCAATCAGGTTCAGGAGGCATAATCTGCCTTTCACATACTTGAACTGGGTGGGGTCCAGAGTTTGGAGGTTACCAGTGTCTTTGTTTATGAGTTCCATGATGATACGTTCCATGGCCTTGCAGACCAGGGTCATCAGGCTAATAGGGCGATAGTTCCGGGGATCAGTGGTGGCTCCACCTTTGTGGAGCAGGATAACTGTTGCTGTGCACCATTCAGTGGGCACAAAGCCTGATGTGAGGCTATGACTGAACATGGTGCTTAGGTGGGGAGCCAGTTCATTCTGAAGTTAATGTAAAACGCAGCCTGGGATATTGTCTGGTCCCATGGATGCTGTGTTTTTGGCTTTAGAGAGTACAGCCTTTACCTGCTAAGTAGTGATTACAGGGAATCTGCATTCTTCATGTATAGATATGGGGCCTTTAGGGGGTGAGAGGGGGGTAAAGTTAGCACTGAACCTATCTGTCAGGATGTTGGCAATATCAGTTGGTTCTGTAGTTTTCATGCCATTGTGCTGTAACTCAGAGCAGATCTGGGTGTTGCCATTGAGATTCTTGACATAGCTATAGAATGCTTTGTGGTTGTCCTTAGAATCAGTGGTGATTTTGTTTTCATAGCTAGCTTTGGAGGATCTTATAAGGGATCTCAGCTTCTTACTGAGGCTGACCAGGGAGCTCCTCCACTCATGGGATTTTAATCTCTTTTGCAACAGTTTCTTCCTTCTGTTTTACAGTTTGTTTATGGCAGGGGACCACCAGATTGGCTTTCTTTTTTTGGAGGATAGCGTCTTGGTTCTGTTTGGGATAGCGCGATCCATGCACTCATGTAAGTGCTTATAGAGTGGATTTGTGTAGGATTCATCAGTCATAACTGTATTGTCCATCTGCATGCGTGTCATGAAGTTCACCACTTCTGTCTTAAGAAGCATGAAGTTAGCTTTGGAGAATTTTTTTACCATGGTTTCCTTAATGGGGGGTGGGAGTGGGATGTGGATATCTAGGGTGATTAGCTCATGGTCAGATCGGACCAATGAGGAGTTGACTTCAGGTGTGGAACACCGGTCACTCATGTTGGTAGTGACTAGGTCTAGGATATTGTTGCCTCTGGTGGTGGTGTGGATAACTTGATCCAGGGCATTGGAATTTATGAATTCCAGAAAGTGTTGAGTGAAGGAGTTGGTACATGAGTAGTTTTCCCAGTTAATGCTGGGGTAGTTGAAATCACCCATTATTAGGGTGTTTGGTTGAACCCTAATATTTTCCAGTATATCAAGAAAAGAGGAGTGGATATGTAGCAAGCTACAGTTTGGATTGCAGTTTTTCCCAGAGTTAGTTGCACTTTGATAACCTCAGATGCATTATGCTGAGCAACTAGCCTGGAGATGTGGATATCCTTAATGAATATGGACACACCTCCGCCTTTGGTATTCCAGTCCAGGTTACATGGCCGAAAAGTGTGGTATGAGTTATAGCCTGGTCTTGCAGGGGTGTTCTCTGGAGCCTTGAACCAGGTCTCAGTCACTACACAGATATTGATGTTCTCTATTTTAAGGAGTGCCTCGAGGGAGTGCATTTTGGGATTTAGACTTCAAGCATTCAGTAGCATTACCCTCAGTTTTTGCTTGCCTGTTCCTGTTACGGTGGTGAATTTGTCATTTGAACCTTGCCTAAAAAAGGTACTATAGGGGCGGCAAGAGCCTTAGCCAGTATCCGGAATCCCAGGGGCAACAGGTCCAGGCCACCTCTGGCAAAGCATCGTGGTCTGTCGACTATGTCGTTCCAGGCAGATAGATACTGCATCCCCTTAGAATGACACAAAAAGCGTAGCCAATTGTTGAAGTCAATCATTTTGTCCTTGTACTGTATCATTCTGGGCGATGGCAGAATGCTACTCAGGGCTAGAGTCATACTTGCCTGGGCTACAAGATTCTTCCATGTCTCTTTTCATGTAGTCTAGGGAGGTACATCTCAGGTCATTCACACCAACATAGACAATGACAGAGTCATATTTGTACTTGTTGTGGAGTGACCTGAGTGTGTGGGTTATGTGGCGGATCCTGGCACCCGACAGGCAGCTGACAGTAACCTTCTCCTTGTTTAGCCTGGTGAGTAAGACATCAGTGTGCCTGACTATAGAGTCACCTATGACTAGTGTGTTGGGTACGTTGTTTTACCTTATGGGCTGTGGTTGAGTGGCACACTGAGTCTGTGGGATATGTGTCATTTGGGTTGTATTGGGGGGGGGTGGAGGTTGCTTGCGTTTCTGCTTTGGAGGTCTCTGTTGCTTGAGCAGATTATTATTGAGAGCCTCCGAGAATGCTTTTGTGTTTCTATGTGTGGATTTTGGTGGTGTAGATTTAGTGGGACTATGTGATGAGTGTGGTGTGGTTCAAGTGTTTACCTTCTCCTCTTGACTGTCAAGTTCAGTCTTGGTTGGAGAGAGCTTTACCTCCAGTTTGGCTAGATATGTGCATCTCTCACAGGTTGTAGTGTTGGGTGGTAGAAGGAGAGGGTTGTCTGTGTACATGAGGCAATTGCTACATTGCCCCAAGATGCCCAGATTCATCAAATAGACAGGAGAGAACACTGGGAGCTGACCCTTGGACATGCCTGAATAAAAAAACTATTTTCCTCTAGATAAGTGTGGAAAGTGAGTACAAGAGCTGTTTTTCTCTAAGCAAGTGAGGAAAGTAAGTACAAAAACTGTTTTCCTCTAGGTAATGAGGAAGGTTGAGTGCTGTAGTAATTTGTAGCTTATTTAGTGCTTACAACAAGTTCTGAACAAGTGATGAGCACGAATAAGCAAATTCAAGTGCTAAAACTAAGAATCTGTATCTGGACTAGACTAGTTACAGGAAAGAAATAAGTGCAAATGCGAGCTTTTAAATCAGAAGTTGAGAGAGATTGAAAAATTGCCCAAACGGTCAATAACTACAATTTCTGGGCCAGAAACCACTCCTTATGTGGTAGATAGGTTACCTAGTGCTTACCACTCCCACTGATAAGCTAGCAGGCTTCCCTCCAACACAGAAAGGCTTGGGGAGCTCAGGAGCTTACAAACAGTCCTGGATACAGCAAACCTGTATCTGGACTAGACTAGTTACAGGAAAGGAGGGATACAAGTGCAAATTTGGGCTTTTAAATCAGGACATTGAGAGAGAGAGATAGAAAATCTGTCCAAACGGCCAATAACTACAATTTCTGAGCCAGAAACCACTCCTTATGTGGTAGATAGGTTACCTAGTGCTTACCGCTCCCGCTGATAAGCTAGCAGGCTTCCCTCCAACACAGAAAGGCTTGGGGAGCTCAGAAGCTTACAAACAGTCCTGGATGCAGCAAATCTGTATCTGGACTAGACTAGTTACAGAAAAGGTGGGAAACAAGTGCAAATGCGTGCTTTTAAACCAGAAGTTGAAAGAGATGGAAAAACTGCCCAAACAGCCAATAAACTACAATTTCTGGGCCAGAAACCACTCCTCTTGTGGTAGATAGGCTACCTAGTGCTTACTACTCCCACTGATAAGTTAGAAGGCTTCCCTCCAACACAGAAAGGCTTGGGGGACTCAGAAGCTTACATACAGTCCTGGATACAGCCAATCGGTATCTGAACTACTCTAGTTACAGGAAAGGTAGGAAACAGGCTTAGAGGTTTTTTTTACAGAAAAGCAGCCAAAACAGCACTAAAAACAATTCAAGTGCAGTGCAAGCTAGCACACTTCAGTGTGTAGCGGTATTAAAGCAAATACAATTTAAATAAATTAAATTTATTCAAAATGTATTCTGAACTGAATTCAATTATTGTTTGATTCAACTCTGAACAGTTAAAAAGTGCCAAAATATACTTATCAGCTGAGAAGCACACTCAGTCAGAACATAGGGAGATTCTAGCAAAGTTTTTTTTTAGTAAAGTGGAAAGGGAGAAAGGAGGAGCAGTAGATTTTTTTTTAGTAAAGCGGAAAGGGAGAAAGGAGGAGCAGAAGATAATTTAAGCTTAATATACTAAGTGGGTTGGCCTTCTCAAATGTTCTCTCTGTAATAGGTAAAATGAACTAATGACACTAGACTGGGGGGAGTGTTACAGACGAAATTTACAGTAGGGGCGGGCAACTGCAAAGTCACTAAGTATAAGAACAAGATACCAACAGAGATGGTGGGTGGGAATACAGCACCAATATAAATATAGCACAGTGCAAATTAAGTTGCAAAAAGTGTACTTATCAGTTTGGAATAGATTCCAACTCTGCTCACAGCCAGGAGATCTATCAGTTTTGCACCAATTCACAGAAATGCAGTCTGTACTGGAATTACAACAGAAAAAATACACCTCAGACAATGACTAACAGTTAACATCTTCCTTGAAGAAGGTAGAATACGGCCTCATACTAGGCTTATAAGGGCCTGGGACACATAGTCTGAGAACTTCATCACGTGTCTCTCTCTCTCTCTCTCTCTGTTTATATACTCCAAGCAGGTAAGTCTCACGGTATTTGCACCCACATGGACTATGAATAAGTCATACTGGTGCCTGTGGTTCAATGACCTGAGCACTTGTGTGATTTGGCAGATCCTGGCAAATAATAATTTTTTTATCTTGACTCTCTCCTTTACTCAGCCTGGCAAGTAGGACATCTGTGTGTCTCACAATGGTGTCTCCTATGACCAAACTTTTGGGTTGTATGGTGGTATACCTGATGAGCTTAGAGGTTGCGACACCTTATGATGTGGCTGTACATGTCATGGTGGGGGTTGTTTTCATAGATTGCTTATGAGGTTGTTTATTTTAAGTGCAGCATTTGGCAGGCCTTGGAGGTTTTGGAAGATTACATTTAAGAGCCTCAGCATGGTGGTCTAGGTGTCCTATCCATAGTGTGTGTGTGTGTGTGTGTGTGTGTGTGTGTGTGTGTGTGTGTGTGTGTGTGTGTGTGTGTGTGTGTGTGTGTGTGTGTGTGTGTGTGTGTGTGTGTGTGTGTGTGTGTGTGTGTGTGTGTGTGTGTGTGTGTGTGTGTGTGTATTAGTGTTACCAACAACCTGTTTGGTATTTTTTTTAAACAGAAAAATCTTTACTAAATTATCATGTATGACATGGATCATGTTACATTTACATAAATGACAATACGCCATAGGGAACAATCCCAGCTGTAAAGATTATACATTCCAAACTGTGCCGACACAACTGTAGCTGCAAAGATTATATATCACTTTTAACATATCCAGTCATTGTTAGTCGACCATTACATAGCTCATTCAAATTCTGCCTCCTTTTAAACCTTGTTCCTCCTCTGCATGTATTGATCCCACAGTTCCCATTTTTTCCTATGTAATTTGCTCCTACCCTTTTCTAAAAATCCTAGCTCCAGTTGTTTTAACTCGGTTACTGTATTCACTACTTCTAGTAAAGTTGGTTTAGACTTTGACTTCCATTTTCTAGCAATTGTTTTTTTGGCAGCCATCATAATTAGACTCAGCAAAGCCTTCCTATGTCTAGGTAATTCCTTGTTTGTATCATAGCTCAAAAAATAATTTCCTTAGTCACTCCAACTTGCTCACCCAGCATCTCTGACAGAGCAGTCTGCATGGAATCTTTAAAGTCTACCAACTCATTACACTCCCAGAAAATATGTTCCCATTTACCTCTTTTTGCCCCATCACACCTCCAACATTTACTGTCTACCTGAGGAAAAATTATTTGAAATGTGTGTGAAGATAGGTAAATGCTGCCAGCCTAGCCAGATGGAATTCTGTAGATAATTCTGTCATTTGTAAATATTAATATAAGCCACAGGCTTCTTCTCTTAAATTTGAAAAGACTGCATTGGATATTGAACTGCAAAAATGTAACAACAGTGCACTCTGCTGTAACAAAGCTGATAAGTCAATTCTTTGATGTCAAAATTCGGAGCTGATATGTCTGGATGAAGGAATTCTGGCTATTGTCTTGAGACCAGAGTTAATTGCTAGAATTTGCATGTATAATTTCTTTTATTGCCCTGGCTTCCTGACCAGCTGCAAGATCAAAGGGGCTATTAACCTCTGAGAGTCTGTTAGCCTGGGAACCAGAAAGAAATGATGTAATCTGAAGTGAATCAGTGGTACTGTGTTATCAATTTAAGGACAAAAAAAATGAGAGCATTAGAGCATTTGTCTTGAGAACATCCAACTCAACACTGCCTGTGTCTATATGTAAGTAGGATTTTAGAACTGTGTTTTCTCTTAGAAATAGCTAGGAATTAGGAAAATTAGATTAAGTGTTTTTCTGTGATATCATAACTTTTCTACTATATGATTTTAAACATTTCTCTGTGATCTCTGAACTCTTGACTAGTACTGTGTAGTATGAACTATTGTCTTGTGTTTTTATTATTTATTATTAAATATTTTAAACCTTTCAACTGTGGCTGTTTTTTGTAGAGATAATTTAAGCTCTAAGACTACATTGCATGTATATAGTGATACTGTACCAAGTCACTCCAAATAAGCTTTGCTGTTCAGTCAAACCATTTGGATAATAATATTGCACAGCAATAATTGGACACCTTTTAATAAGGGCCTTTGAGTAGCTGATAATTATTTGCTGGGTGGTGGCAGTGATTTCTACCGTATAGTCTGGGTAAAAGAGGCACAGCTGGAGAACCTGTGCCAGCCTTCCCCAGGAGTGTCTGTGTGGTTGTATATAACTCTTATCTCAAAGTGTGTGTGTGTGTCAGCTACTTGGGCAGGGACATGAAGCACTGGTTGGACAGAGAGGGTACTGGAGGTTTTAGCTTGCCCGCTAGGCTGAGATCTGGACCATATAGCTGTGCCAGTGGGGAGTCTTATTGGGGACCTGGAGAGATAGGGAGAAACCAGCCCCAGACTGACTGTGATCTCTGTGCGCTCTTAAGGGAAATTGTACTTTACTGTGTGTGTATTTATTATCCTTTCCCTATATGGACACCCCTCACTGGTGTTAGTGGTGAGGATTGAGGCTCCTGGATTGCTGGGCCAGTGCACGGACATTACATTTTAATTGTTTGGCAGTGGTGGGATATCCACACCACATATTAAGTGCTTATATTTATACTCTTTTGGAATAAATCCTGTTTTAGAACTTATTTTGCTGCTTGTGACCTTTTTGTCATTATTTGCAGTTATTTCCTTCACTAGTTTGTATATTAATTGGTTGGCAAATACTAATTGGCTTGTAGTGGTGTGGGTAGAGTGAATTCCTGTAGCTTGTGTACAGTGATCACTGAAGGTGTTTTGCACTCTAAATCAGCCACGCAGTGAATACTCAGAGTTCAGATCACAATTGTTTTATTTCTTTTGTTAGCTTAGTTAGTCAGGGAGAGCAGGCAACATGTCAGCAGAGGAGTATGGAAAGCTGACAAGGAGCCAGCTGCCTGAGATGTGCCAGGCTAGGGGACTGGTGCATAGAAACCTGACTAAGGTAGACATGATTGCAGCTTTGGTCACAGCTGCATCAGAAAACAGCAAGCATAAGGATGATCAGACTGGCAGTGGAGATGTACCACACTCAGAGAATGGACAGCTCAAACTTTCTGCAGAGCACTTAAAATCCATCTGAAGCTAAAGAGAGTTGAGTTGGATGCCAGGCATTTGGAACTTGAAGCAGCTGAGAGACTGAGGTGTCTAGAGAGTGAGGACAATGAGAAACTGCGATGGCTGGAGGCTGAGGAGAATGAGAACCTGCTACGCCTGGAAGCTGAGGAAAAGGAGAGGCAGAGGCAGCATGAGAAGGAGATGTTGACTCTTCGCCAGAGTCATGGAGGTAATGGAGAAGGGAGTAACTGGACCCCAGAAGCACAAAAGGTCAGTAAATTTCTTCTGCAGTTTAAAGAGGGGGATAATTTTGATAGTTTCATTCATATATTTGAAAGGTTATGTAAACAGTATGATGTTGACCAAAGGCTCTGAGTACAGTTCCTGACCCCCTTACTCCATGGTAAATCTGTAACTGTGTTGTCTAAAATGTCTGACATTGACTGTTTTAATTATACTGTTGTTAAGAATTGCTTGTAAGAATGTTTTAAGCTAACACCTGAAACGTATAGAAAAAAGTTTTGTGAGCACAGACGCAAGGCAGATGAAAGTGTGTGTGAATATGTTGCTGAACTGAGCACTTATTTTCATAGGTGGGTGAGTGGATGTCAGGTCACCTCTTTTGAAGGGCTGGCAGACCTTTTGGTGGGGGAACAAGCCCTTAGCACTTTGCCTGAGGATATGAGGATCTGGTTAGCTGATAGACAATGTGCTACTTCAGATGAGTTGGGGAAGAAGGGAGACCTATACCTAGCAAACAGGGCATCCCTGCACAGGAAAAGGACCTCCAGTACTGCTTATGGGTCTAAAGGAATCCATGGTGGGCAGCACAGATAGCCCCAACAGAATCTGACAGTAGCAGGGGAAGCCACTAGTCCAGGTACATGTTCCAGACCTAGGGTTAAATGTTTTGAATGCAACCAGTGGGGCCAAGTGGCATACAGATGTCGACAGAGGCAAGGTGAGGAACAAAAGGTGAGAGAGACAGTAAGTGAGAAAGACAAAATGCCAATAGCAGGTTGTCCTGAGACAACAAGCGTACCAAACGACCATCCTGCAGATTTCCTGATAGCGAAGGATTTGGATGAGGCAGTATCAAGTGCTTATGCAGTTACACACAGTCAGGCTAGGAGATAAGCATATAGGTCTGGTAGCCTGTGAGAGACCCAGACAGACCACATACCTGCAGCCAGGACTGGTGAGGTGGTTACTTCAGGGAGGAAGCTATGCTGTAGCAGTGAGACTGAAAGTGAGCCACAGCTGCTTGTGGGTACTGATGTTCCCTTGAACAGATTGACTGCAAAGGTAGAGGTGAGTAGTAGTACCCAGGCTGACAGTGAGGCACCACTGTCAGAGGATGCCAAACTTCCTGTTGAAGGGGAGCTGAGAAGGGTTACAAAGAGAGAGTTGAGACAGGCTCAGCTCTCAGACCCTACATTGCAAGGCCTGAGGCAGGTAGCCAGGGAGGCACCTGATTCTCAAGGGAAGGGGGAATTGGTATACTGTGACAAAGGGTTTCTGTATAGAGAGTGGACCCCTCAAGGAGGGATAGAAGGTAAGAGGATACAGCAGTTGGTAGTGCCTAGAGCCTACCACCTGGTGCTTCTAGCCATAGCCCATGATATTCCCTTTGCAGGTCATATGGTCATAAAACATACAAAGAGGCATATTATGCAGAACCTCTACTGGCCTGGAATTTGTAGAGATGTAACAGGGTGCTGCAGGACCTGTGAGCAGAGCCAAAAGGTAGGCAAGACAGGAGACAAGGTGAGAGCTCCTTTGATGCCTTTGCCTGTGATCAAGGAGCCATTTCAAAGGGTAGCTATGGATATTTTGGGGGCTCTGAGTACCCCAAGTTCCACAGGGAAAAAGTATATCCTAGTGGTAGTGGATTATGATACACGATGCCCTGAGGCAGTGGCTCTGTCCTCCATTGAGGCAGAAAAGGTGGCAAATGCTTTGTTAGAGATTTTCAGCAGGGTAGGTTTCCCAAAAGAAATACTGACTGACAGAGGTGCCAGTTTCATGTCAGACCTGCTGACTTGTCTGTGGAAGTACTGTACACCATTTAGTAAGGGCCTTTGAGTAGCTGATAAATATTAGCTTGGTGGTGGCAGTGATTTCTACTGTATAGTCTGGGTAAAAGGAGCACAGCTGGAGAACCTGTGCCAGCCTTCTCCAGGAGTGTCTGTGTGGTTGTATATAACTCTTATCTCAAAGTGTGTGTGTGTCAGCTACTTGGGCAGGGACATGAAGAACTGGTTGGACAGAGAGGATGCTGAAGGTTTTAGCTTGCCCACTTGGCTGAGATCTGGACCCTATAGCTGTGCCAGTGGTGAGTCTTACTGGGGCCCTGGAGAGAAAGGGAGAAACCAGCCTCAGACTGACTGTGATCTCTGTGTGCTCTTAAGGGAAATTGTACATTACAGTGTGTGTATTTATTATGCCCCTCATTATTACTAGGTGATGTGAATAACAATTGGTTGGATATAAACTCAACTCCCCTACATCTAGCATGAATTTATATGGTTTCATACAACTAATTAATACCTCCACACATTATAGCAAGACATCAAATTTTCTGTCGGACTGAATCCTAGTATCAGACCCCAGCAAATACCCCACCACAGGTACAATATCAGATTCTTTCAGTGATCATCTCCCAGTCTATATGACTAGACACTTCACACATCCAGTAAACTGTATATTTATAAAATAGCACGTAACCCTTCCAAGTTTAGCCCAGAAATGTTCATCACTACATTATCTTCTATTAACTGGAACTTCTTAAAAATCCTCCTCTTAGACAATGCTGAATTGAATAAAATAAGTTTCTAAATGTCCTAAATAGCTTTGCCCCTCCTAGAAGGAAGAGACTGAAAACAAATAATGCAATTTGGCTATCCAAAAAGTGTAGAATGCTAATGCAGGATAGAGAAATAGCATGGAAACAATGGTAAAATTATAAAACACTTCAATATATTGAAAACTTCAGAATGCTTTGCAATCTTACTAAAAAGCAAATAAATGAAGACAAAAAACTATACTATAATAAATTTCAGAACAATACAAAACACAACCTTAAAAAAATTTCAACATCCATTACAGAAATCTTATATCCCGGCCAAAAATGTAGCCTAAACCCATCTCCCAATAACTCACTATTTGAAACTGCAATACAGTTCAACTCTTATTGTATGGATAATAAGGCATTTCTAACCAAGGATTCTTCAACATCTAACCCTAGCCCTGCCCAGCAGCCACATTTCACAACATCCATTTTCACCTTCAAACCTCTGTCCACATCCTATATAAAACTACTCTTAAACAAACATAAACCATGCTCTCCTTCAGCTGATGACCTTCCAAGTGAGGACCTTACAGTAGCAGCCAATATTATTGTCTATCTTGTCTTGATCGTTATAAATAGGTCAGTTTGGGAATCCCATATTCCCTCTCTCTGAAAAAGTCACACATTATCCCTTTGCACAAAGAAGGAAATTCAACAGACATTAATAACTTTAAACCTACAGCAATCTTATCTCCCCGTGCCAAAACACTTGAAAAATGTATTTAAAAACAATTGCTACACTATCTCCTGCAGGAAGAACTCCTATCCCCTACACAACATGGTTTCTGTCCTTCCCATAGTACCAGCACTGCCCTTCTATTTTATATAGATATTGTCAGCAAAGTTAGAGATAATGGCAAACTTGTCTCTTCCTTAGTTCTAGACATGTCTAAAGCCATTGACAGAGTTTGTCACAGCAAACTTCTAATGCAAGTTCCTCACTCGGTCTCTCTCAGCCTACATTTCTGTGGTTCAAAAGCTACCTGTCCAATAGTCAGTCAGTAAAATGGTACTCCACTCTCTCTACTTTCCTCCCAGTCACCACCGATGTACCACAAGGCTGTATCCTTGGTCCCCTGCTCTTTAACATTTTCATGAACACCCACTATATTTCCACACAACAGGCAACCCTAATAAAATACACAGATGATTCCACTCTCATTTGCACATGTCATAACATGGAACACCTACTCAGGAAGCTTTAACAACCACTGAAACATGGCTTCATAACTCACAACTCGTACTCAACCCCAAAAAGACCAAACTACTACTTTTATCCCCAGATAACTCTCTCATGAAAAAACAAAATTAAAAGTCCTCCCTCTTGATAATGCAACCACTGGTCACTTCTCATAGCAAACTATTAGGAGTGATAGTGGATGATAATCTTACATTTGACCTGCATGTTAAAAATTGCATAAGGAAAAACTCATCAAAAACTAGGGATGCTGTAGAGAGCCAAAAACTTTCTCACCAACGCAACTAAAACTACACTTGCCACTACTTTTCTCCTCCTCACTCTTCTTTATGGCGCTTCCATCCTTACTAACCTCCAGGTTCACAAAAATTAAAACTTGAACAATGCTATAACACAGTTGCTAAATTTGCAGCACATACCCCCTTTGGAACCCACTACTGTATAGCACTGAGAAGTCTTATGTGGTTAGAACTGTCACGTCAACTAACATATACACAACTTATTATCACCTATAAAATTATCCATCGTCCATCTGCCAGTCCAGCACTAAAAAACATTTTACACAGCTATGTTCCCAGCTGGTCATTGTGATCCAGTGAGCAAAAACTCCTGTCTACAAACCTAGCAAATCTGATGGGCATTGTCTGTACTCATACAAGGTTGTAAGGCCTGGGACTCCTTACCTGTATCCATCAGGTCTATACCCTCCCTCCCATCATTCAAAACCAATCTGAAAGACTTCATAGCTAAAATCTGTCTCTGTTCTTGCTCAAAACCAGGATAAGCTATATCCCAACGTACCTTTTCATTCCCTATACCTCCTTTCTCTGCCTTCTTCACTTATATCCTTACTGCTTTCTAATTCTCTTCACTGACTTTCTCTCTAAATATAGCATAAGCCTGTTTTTATCTCACTTCATATTGCAGTTTCTATTTATATTACATATCTTACCTTTAATTTCCCTACAAACTGTCTAAAATTTCTCTAAATATTAAATGATTGTCATATACCTTGTATCAATTCTTAAATGTTTTTATATTATGTCTAATCTGATATAATTATTTAAACTGCAGATGTTTTTGTTTTATTTTTGAAGATTGTAAAATTATCTTAAAATGTTTTTCAACATTTTGGAGCTTTTCTCACTGGGCCTTCACTGAAAATGGTCTTCTACCCAGTTGGACTTTCCCGGTAATCAAATATCAATAAATAAATAAATATGGATGTACATAGGGTTTAAAGTCTGCACTGGGAGATGTTAATATTTGTCTCATATTTATCATCATTGTCAAGTGAATATTTGGGAACTATCATATTAATTTTAGTATATGACCTATTAATTGTTACTGCATTTTACCTCATCGGTACTTGCTGTTGCTTTGCATGGAAATTAACATGACTGTTGTTTTTTCTTTGAATTTTGTTACTGTCATATAACTCAAAAAATTGCTAAGTTTCTATTACTTTTTCAGTGTTAAATAGCCCAACACATGTCTGAAAAGGATCACTGAACCAGTTTACTAGCCAGTTAACAATACTAAAAAAATAAATATTTTGCAAGCTCTATAAACATTCAACTTAATTACATTTATAAATATTAAAATGTCACTTCCACATGGCTTGGTCATTGTAGAGAGGACCAGCCTACCTATGAAGATAAAAAATAAACGAATAAATAAGCAAACAATAATTTAGTAAGCATCCTCTATGTACTTTGATTGGCACATTGATGCTTAACATGGAAGGAATGACCACACTGGATCCATAAAAAGTTAAGAGAGGCAAACATGGGACATGGGATGGACAGTGGCAGGTGCCAGCATCTCCCCAACTTTTTCTAAATTCAGGCATTAGTCTGACTCCAGTCTTAGCAATTCAGAACTAAGTCTAAACAGATTTCTAAAAGGCTAAAAGTTGATGTAGAATCCTAAAAGAAATAGTGGTAAATTTGGATACTATTCCATACCAACAGGTTTCTTCTGGAGCAGCTGTAACTTCAAACCAGCTTTTGAAAGCATTCCACAAGATAAGTGGTGAACAAAGTGGGAACTGTGTTAGAAAAGCTAAATACCATTAAGTACACAAGTGATTTAGCATATTCTCATTACCCATTAACTTAAAAGCATCTGGATTATCAAGCATGAACACACTAGAATATAAACAATCTTATCACTATGAGGACATCCCAGTCTCTTAAAAGGTGGTCTCATTACATCTGGAAAGAAGGCTAGAATGATGAGAATCAAACAGGCCATGAGATTTTAAGTATGAAAGAAGTGTTCTGCAAACCATCTTTACAATAACTTTTCCAGTAAAGGAGGATTTGAAGCAGGGCGGTAATTCTCTAGGGCAGAAGGATGCATGGACGGCTTCTCCAGCAAGCAAATAACTGAGGACTGTTTAACATGAATGGAAATACTTCATTGACAGGTCTTCAATTTTTGAAAATTAGTGGCCAAACATTTCCAAGAATACTGCAGCAAATGTACTTGGGCTTGGGTGCAATTCACTATATGTAAGACAAAAAGATGAACTCACATTCATGATCCCAAAGTCACCATACCCAAAACCCAGTCAGCAGAACCTAATGATTCCATTTTTAAGGACCACTAAACTCACTAAAGGCAAATGAGGGGAGACAATCCAGACACCTTATCTTCCAAAGGTTGCACAGCCTCTTCCCACTGATAAGAAAAAGAAGACTTAAAGGTGGCTAGAAAACAGGGCTGCAAACACTGCTGATGACCTGAAAAACATTTCAGACCAAGAAGCCAGTTGGCTTGTTTCTAAATATGTGATAGCTTACTTCTTTAAAATTAGAACAGCCCTTTTACACCAGCTACCTTCTTTATCACTGGCACTTCCCTTATAAATGACCTACACTGTGAAAATGTAACAGTTATGGACACTTTAACCTTTAGTGGGAAGAAAAGGGTACCTTTCTGTCTTACTTTACTTTATGAAAGTGTGACTTAAGTCAGTTACTACTAAACTGACTAAATCTAATACATCTCCTGCTAGGCATTTTGTCTAAAACTGGTTCTCTAGAAACAGCCCCTACAGATGCCAACCACCTGTTGTTGATCTTTCACTATTCAGTGACCACTTCATTTTCACTTCATTGCCCTCTGCTAAACAACATCATACCCAAGACAAAGCAGTCCTGCAGAAGGCCTTACTTCCCCATAGTCCCATTGTTCTTGTGTTAATGATGTCAAAGCACATTCATAATACTGTTATTTGGATAGGTGTGTTCTCAGTGTACCTCATTGTCATTTGCACAACATGTGGTTCTTCGGAGTGCCTTGTTTACTCACATTTCCTACTGTTGCTCTCAAAACACATTGATAATGGACAGTACAGACAGGTGAATACACTTTACATGCCTACATTGTTAGTAATACATAATGAGTGGTATCCACTAAGAGTATAAAAATACGCTGCTATCTTTGAATGATGGGAGTCTACCATTGAATATATGCAGCAGGGATGTCAGTCATGTAGAAAAAGAGAACTGTACTGAACAGTTAAAACAATATAAGTGTACTGTACAATTATGTGTTCTGAAATGTGTATTAGTTAGGATTTGCATGTATTTCCTGAATGTTATCTGTAATACTAATTATGTGCAGTATACCTGCCAAGTGTTGTTGAAATGCATATATTTATTTCACGTCTCAACATTCTGTAGAAAATGGATCTAGATATTGTTTTCTCTAATCATTTTCATTCATCCCACATATTCATCTGGAGGCATTCATCCAAAATCCTAGCAGCAGCCATGTTACTTGTCTTCTAGTATGGCCTCTAAAAGTGCACACAATACCCAGTGTGTGGACTGGCCATAGTTTTACATTTCAGTCCATTTGCTCATCCTTTCAAAACTGGTTTGTTTTTCTTATCTTCTACTGCAGAATCAGTGTCAGGATTACATTACAATTTGTCAAAGGAGCACGGTGAAGAGTAGTGAACAGAGGTGTAGGTCCTTTGATACTGCATAACTCAATTTTCTTGTTCATTTCCCTCTGATGCCAAACAACTATGCTGTACCCTTCATCAATGCAGCAGCACAATTTCTTAGTCTTGATCTGATTAATAAGCCTTCCAGTTTGCCTACGTGGGTCAAAAGCTTAGGAGAAATCCTGGAAGAAGACACATAGCAGTACTCCTCTGTCAAATGTATTTTTTTATTTTATTTATTTAACATTTGTTTACTGGAGAGGTCTGACTGGGCGTTTAACCCATTTTCAGTGGAGGCCCATGGAGAAAAGCTTTGCATGAAAGTACATGGTAAACGAAAACAAAGCAATACAAAACAATACAAAACAAAGCAATAGTAAATGTTATAGCAATGCAGTCATACACAATAATGCTTATTAGGTTACATAGTCTGAAATGAACATTTTGGGATTACAGAAATGTGATTAACACAGTTTGTTAGCAGAACAATTACACATTACAGTGTTTGAAGTGAATGTTGGGAAATGGGGTGAACTGTTTGAAGTTAAAGGAGGAGCTAAGTAGAGAGGAGAGTGGAAGAATAAAGAGACTCTAGAAGTGAAATTGCTTAGCAAATTCATGTTTGGATTGGCAAACAAGTGAAACTACTTAGTTTAGCTGGGGAGGTACATGAGCAAAGCCAATTGTCAGCTAGGTGGGCTCTGAGAAGTTGTTTAAACTTTGTTGGGCTGGCAATATTTAGGATATGCTGAGGGATGGAGTTCCAGGCTTTGGAAATTTGGTTGGAGTAAAGAGAATTGCCAAAGCTGTTGTTAGATTTAGTGACCTTTAAAAGAGATTTGTCAGTAGATCTTAATGTTCTTTGAGTAGGGTTGGATGAGATTGTGGAGAGCAGGGCAATTGTCAGGATTGTTAGTAATGGCATGATCAATTATAATTTGCTTGAGGGTTAGCAGACTGGGTAGCTGGAGCCAGTTTAGTTGGTGGGTTCTACTGTATATGATAAATTCATGGCAAATTTGGCAATTTTGTGGTTGCAGGCTTCCAGTCTGATTAGCTCAGTTTTTATGAGGTTAGTAAAAATAGGAGCGGTGTATAACAAGGTGGAGAGAAGGTAGGTCCTAGCAATGGATTGCCTGGTGATGTTGGTTAGGAATGGTTTGGCTCTATAGAGTGACCCAAGTTTAATGTGGGTCTTCTTAGCTATTAGTGCACATGTTTATCGAATCTTAAGCAGTTATCAATGGTGACACAGTAGTTTGGTATTAGAGGTGGGTTCTATTTTGGTTCCATTGGCTGAGTAGATAAGAAAGGGTTGTGCTTGGTTGCTGGACTTTTTGTTGGAGAAGAGTATTGATTTGGTTTATTTGGATTTAGAATTAGTTGATAGTTGGAGAGGTAAGATTCTATGTCTTGAAGTTGTGGCAAGGAGGCTGTGGTGCAGATTATGGTAGAGTCATCTGTGTATTGAATTATGGTTGCTAGGTTAGTTGTGGTGTGGAGTTTGTTGGTAAAGATTGTAAAGAGGAGTGGGCCCAAAATTGAACCTTGGGGGACACCTACTGTAACTGGTAAGAGTGAGGAGAGATCATTCTGCCATTTTACAGCTTGATTTCAGTTGCAGAGGTAGTTTTGAAACCAGGAGAAAGCTCTAGGGGATAGGTTTAAGTAGGATAGGAGCTTTTGGTGGGATACAGTGTGAAATGCTTTGGACATATCAAGGAATATGGAGATGAATTGTTGCACTTCATTCTTCAGTTGATTAATTGTGTTTATGAAGCTTAAGAGGGCAGTTGTATTGGTTTGCTTGGGCCAAAAGCCATTTTGGGAGGTGGTTATCAGGTTGTTACTGGTTAGATAGTCCATGAGCTGGGAATGTATGCATTTTTCTAGTATTTTTGAGAGGGGTGAGAGAGAATGGCTGTTGGTTTTTAGTTGGAGAATTCTGTTGAGGTGCCACCTTTGTGTAGAGGAATGATGAAGGAAGTTTTCCAGAGTTTGGGGATATATTGCTCTCTGACCGATCGGTTGATCAGTAGTGAGACAGGGTAGACGATGGCATCAGCTGCTAACTTTATGTATGTATTGGGTAGTTGGTCTATGGTGAGGGCTGTGGGCTTTAATTTATTTAGTAGTTTTTTTTATGGTACTTGTTCGGATGTGTTTTAGGGAGAAAGAATTGGTGTTAGCTTCTGTAGATGATGGAATACATAAGGAAGTGTTGCTGTTATTATTTAAGAGTGATAGAATGCGTTAGTAAATAATGAATTGAACTGGGTGGCTATACTTATCTTTAGTGTCTGTGGTAGGGGGGTTGGAGTAAGGGCTTGACCTGGTTGTAGGAGTTGATTAATGGTTAATGGCACTTTTTGTGATTCTTATGGTAAGTTTGCTGTATTGTAGTATAGTAGTAGTAGTATAGTATTTTTTTGTCATCTTTGATCTGTTTTTTGGAATTATTTCTTAGATGATGGTAGGTTTTGATGGAGCTTTGGTTTTTGTTACTTTTGTACTGGGACCATGCTTTGTTTCTTTGTTTGAGTAATTGTTTAGTTTCTTTGGTTAACCATGGAGTGTAATTGAATTTGACTTGGACCTTTCTTAGGGGAACTAAACTGTTTAGTATTTCAAGGAATTTGGTGTTAAAGTATTGTACAGCAGGGTCTAGATGGAGGTGTCTTAAAGAGAACCAGTCACAGTTGCAGGAGTGTATTGAAAGTACTGGCTGAGAAGTGTTTGTTATTTCAGACTTGTTCATATATGATTTTTTTTGGGGGGGTTAGGATGATTCCTGAGTAAATAGGTGGTCTGGAAGACATCCTGAGTGATGGACTAGTGAAGGCTTATTAGTTAAGATCCAGTCTAGAACCGACTGCCTGTTACTGTCAATTCTAATTGGTGTTTTTATTATTTGGGTGAATCCATGGAGGTTTATGAAGTTAGAGGGGCTGTTTGAGGAGAAAGTAGACCAGTCTGTATTGAAATCACCCATTATTAAGGTTTCTTGGTTAAATGTGGAGGATGACCAAGAAAGGAGGTCTTCAATTAAGGATGGGTTGTTTCCCAAAGGGATATAGACTGATATTATAATGATGTGATTTTTTTGGTTGATCTTGAGGTGGCAGATTAGAATTTTACTGTTGTTGAGGCCTTGGAAGTTGGATTGTATTTGTCTAACTTTAAGTGTCTCTTTGTATAGTACAGCTATACCTCTACCAATTTTCTTTAACATGTCTAGTCTGTGGATATTGTAACATAGGATAGAAATTTGTTGTCTTTTATGAGGGATTTTAGCCAAATTTCTGTTAAGATTACTATGCCAGGGGTGTAGAGGGACAGGGAAGCATGGAGTTCATGTGTTTTATTTCTGAAGCTTCTTAGATTCATATTGATGATTAGAATTCTGGGAGTATTTTGTCATAGAGTGATGATGTTGAGGGAGGAGTGGTGTTTAGCATCTGAGGTATTTGCTGTGTTGGTTTAGGACCTGGGTTTGGGTGGATATCCCCACTTAATTTCAGTTGTCGTTTCCTGTATTGTGATGGGTGTGGGAATTTAGGTGTTAACTTAACCTATTTATGGGCTAGGTGTAGGGTGGATTGTAGCAGTAGGTATCTATATGTAAATAGACCTGTGTTGGAGGAGTTAAAGAGGTATGGTTCTATGGGAATATTTGTGAAGGTGGAATGCGATGGAGTGAGGAAGGGGTGGGTTGGGGAGGCATTGTTTAAAATTGTGAAGTTGTGATAAGATGTGAGATGGTGAAGGGTAGTAAGTAAGCTGAAGATTGAGATATGCAAGAGTGAAATGGTTATATGTTAGGCATTTGGATTAGAGAAGAGGCTAATAAAGTTTAAGTAAGTAAGTGGTGTTGGGACCGTGTGCCTTTTCAGTGTATATTTGTTGGGTAGGGCAGCATTACAGCTGATTAATTTGTTGGTAGATCAGGTGGTATTTGATTAGGTTGGAGGGTTTGATCCAGTGATTGGTTAGTTGAGTGAAGAAGGAGTGATGTGTTTAGATTGAATTAGAAGTGAGTACGTAGGTTAAGTGGTGTTTTTGGTGGGGTAAGATCTGGGCTGTTATTGGATAATAAGAGGTGGAGTTATGGTTACTATATATGTAATTGATATGGGGTGGTTGGGAATGGGGGTAGGGTAGAGGAGCAGTGTGAGCCAGAGCAAAAGTGTGGGCGAATGGAGCAGGCAGAAACCCAGAGAGGCCGGCAAGGAGAAAATAATATCTGTTGTCATAATCAAAATCACAGATTAGTGCCACAAGAAGAAAGTAAGAGTAGCTGAATAAATTGATGAATTAGCTTCAAGGTAAGGGATTTATGGGCTCAACTATAGGCTGGCCAGTATAACTGCTGTGTTGCAGGCTAGAGTTTAAAAATTAAAAATAGAAAAATAAAAGCCAAAATATCTAAGACAATATAATAATATTAATGGGAGGATGGATGGATGGGTGTAGGGTGTCCTGCAGAATTGTGACCTGCTTAGTGTGCATGCCACTTCCTAAATTTATTCTAATGCACAGACTGAGTTAATGTACAATTGCATTAGGATAAGCTAGACGTACGTTGAGCAGTAGCTTATCAATCCATTTCGGACACTTGCTTGCCGAGAAGCTATATTTCCAAGGAGGCTATTAGCAGGGAGGGGGGATAGAACACATGGTTGCTAAAGTGTTCGGTGACTGTAAAATAAAAGAGAGAGAAAGCAGTCATAAACTGGACTGTAAGGGTAAAGTTTGTGGATAAAAAGTTGTAGAAAATGGAGAATGCTAGAAGAGGGAGGATCTACAGAGTAGAGAAAAGGAAAATTACATAGTTTCAGCGCATAAACATCTAGTGGCACTTCAAAAGTAGATATTAATGACATTTGCAAAAGGGAGAGTTGGATCTTGTTCAGTGTTTTGAAACATTTGCCTCAGTATCACAAAATAACAGATAATGCTTCCTTTACAGAAGAGAAAACAAACAGTCACTCATATAGCCCATATCCAAATGCAACATTAGTAAATCTTTAGTGCAACTTACCACACTACTCTCCTGAAACTCATTAATAACCCTAGATCATGTTTGACTGGCTACGTCTGGATATAAATATATGTTATTTGTTATTCTGGAGAATAATGTCTTACAGACTGGCAAACATTCTTCTCAACAGAATTCTCTCAATGACTTACCTTGACTCTGTTGTAAGGATACTTCAGTTTTTCCTGCCCCACCCGTAGTAACAGGTTACCACACCTGCTATTTTCGAGTCCTTCTGCACTTCCACAGTGGTAATTTATTTAATGAAAACAAAGGGATGGATTGCTAAGGGAAAAAGCATACAAAAATGTAGTTCATAGGTATGAGGGTTAACGTCCTGCACCAATGACTGAATTTGTCATTGTCAATCTCTAATGTTTGGTAGGTGGAAAGTTGCTACATTGGGGATTTCCCTTTGCCCAAGACATTGTCATCTCAGAGTTAATATATGTAAATATCAGAAGGCATAGTGATATAGACCCCCATGTAATGGGTGCAGGAAGAGTTTTACACCCTTACAAAAAAAGCTTTTTTATATGATTTCTTAGTTTTGAATATGTTTCACGTCTGAGGGCTTCCAAGGTTTTGTAACTGTTGTTTCCTAAGGTGATTACAAAACTATCAGAGTTTCATTGGTTGCTTGCAGACTTCCAAGTCAAGGACAGACTGGCAACTCTAATATTCTACCTGCCAGTTGCACAGTCTTACAGCAGACCAAACAATGACTGTCACGTAAACATCCGTAATTGCAGTCATAGTTGTAGAGACTGAACAGCACCTTTTCTATAGTGTTAATCATGTCCCCCTAACAGCTTGTACCCAGGGGCAGCTACTCCCTTTGCCCCACCCTTGCTAAGGCTTTTTCTATACTGCATGTTCATTTTCATTTTAAATTTATACTTGAATACATTTACACAATAGCACAACACACTACAAAAAAGGTACTTGTAAACTTAAAACGGGAAAATAAAAACAAAAGCATTAAACTGTTCAAAGCTGTAGTACTGCAAAGGAAAATAAAACAAGAGTCAGTTTAATGCTTTTGTTCCTTTACTTCCAGAACTTCATCAGAAATAAATTGCTACTCCACTCTCACACTTACATACTCTGTGGGTGATGACATCATGCTTCAATTGAAAAATACAAACAAATTAAAGTGCCAATACTTCCAAATTCACAAAATAAAATCTAGTAAGAATCAAAACATAGATGAATAAATACGATATCACCCACAGAGTATTTATGTGTGAGAGTGGAGTAGCAATTCATATCTGATGAAGTTCTAGAAGTAAAGGAATGAAAGCACTAAATTGACTCCTGGCTTTTTCTTTTTCAGTACTACAGCTTTGAACAGTGGTGTTTTTATTTTCCAGTTTTATATTTACACAATAGCCTGCATACAATGTATCACATTTACCCAAATAGTGTTTTATGTGCTTGGATAAAATATACAGTCAAAACTCTCTTAAACACATTACATACTAAGCAGAACCAACAATACTAAAAGCACTTTTGGACAACATTACTATCCTTTATGTAATCAATCTCTAGACTTTGGTCTTTAATCATAATGGCATCTGCCATGAAGAAATATTACTATTTGTAGTTGTTATAGAATTATACAGTTATGTTAGTTCTTTTATACAATCAGGCATAGTATTACTGTCTGTACAAAAACAGATATAAATCAAAATGTTTTCTCTCCCTGAAAGATATTGGTCATATGATATAATAAACAATGATGGAATCTATATTAGATATTAACCAATACTTTTGGTATCATATTATACAGAACATAAAGTTTGTGAAAAAATTCTTTAAACAGCCTGAACAGACAAATAGATTATACAATTGTAATCTATTGTCATTAACAGCAGGATCCTCCTCATCTTTGGAAAAGCAGTACCTATGTAAACATAAAACTGCTAGCTTACTTCATATTTTCCTACTTAAATCACACAATTTTTGAAAGTCAACATGTTATTTACCATTTTTAAGTAGGAAAGTAGGTTATTTTCTCTAGTGACTTGTAATATTTCTACAGCCTGTCACATGCTATTTTCATCTGCTAACAACCTAATGTTATCTGTATAAACTTTTAATCTAGATCTCAAATTCACAACCTTAAAGTGTTCACTGCTGTAATAAACTGGGAAGGACCCGTAACTGAGTCTTGAGGAATACCTCTGCACTGCACTAAATTAGAGAGATAATATGCATTTTTGTTGTACATACTCTATCTCTCAAATAGGATTCTAAATAATGAGCAAGCTGTCAGGCCACATTGTGATCTTCTACCACCTCCCCAAAAAAACACCATTATGATCTATATAGTAAAAGGCTTTGAACAAGTAAATAAGTAACCATGCACATGTTTGAGAATCATCATATGATTTGCATAAATATTTTTCAACCAACAAAATTCATCTATAAAACTTTGTAAAACAAAAACAAACACACCTGTACGCGTCAGGAACCATTGACATTTTTAATAAAGAATAAGTGCTTTCGTTCACTGCTGTAAAGTAAATTTCATCAGATTCAGAACTTCCTCCTCAAACACTTCCTTAAATAACTATATATATATATATATATATATATATATATATATATATATATATATATATATATATATCTATATATAGGTTTTCAGTCAAAATGTTGAACTTAGGTTCGGCAAACACTGGAATGTAGAAACCTCAAAATACTTAAAACATTTTTAATGCAGGGGGAAGCTTCCCTGCACCCCTCATGTGGGGGACTGCACCCCCACACCCCCTGCTAACTATATATACCAACTCCAAGATTGCACAACAGTGGAGAAGGGGCAAATTCCATCCATCAGTATTTTGAGTTTTCAGTATTGTGGGATTCAGTCTTTCGGTTTTTCAATCTTCTGAAGTGGACCCATATATTTTTCTATCAATAATAAAACAGTTGTTATCTGGATAGAATATCCAGATCTAAATCTTGTTGTTAAATATTCCACTCAGATAAATTTATTTTGAATTTGATTAATATCCGCATATGTAAATAAAATGCCTTTTCAAGTTGGGGACAGAATAGGTTGAGAACCAAAATTCAGTCCAATAACCTCTGACAGTCTAAGCAGGAGTAGTGAAGAAAAAGGCAAACTGGTTCCAACACAGCACTCTTTAATAGCAACACAACAAGATAAGCACTTTCACGGATTACATCCACTTCCTCAGACCAAAATATTAAAACTCAAGTCACATGTTTAAACATTCTAGCAGCCAATGAGGCAC
Organism: Protopterus annectens; assembly: GCF_019279795.1. Classification (NCBI taxonomy): domain Eukaryota; kingdom Metazoa; phylum Chordata; order Ceratodontiformes; family Protopteridae; genus Protopterus; species Protopterus annectens. The sequence continues at coordinate 916,943,777 of NC_056741.1, forward strand.
ACTAATATTTAAATATACTAATATATATATATATATATATATATATATATATATATATATATATATATAAAAAAAATATATATATATATATATATATATATATATATACACACACACACACATATATATATATATATATATATATATATATATATATATATATATATACATATAATAAAATTTGTCTAAAAATATGTATATAAAACTGGTCAATCTTGTGGACATATAAAATAAAAACCATAGCAAAGATATATATAAGAAACTGAGGACATACGCCTGGTACTACTTGGTCAATGTTTCAGTGCTCTAGCTTTTAAAAAGGGCTTCAGAGACATCTTACTATTGAGACCTGGTGGTTTGTCAGCTTGATAACATATAATCCACTTCTGTTTCACTGATTCTGCCTTGTTATTGATGTCACCACCTCTAATACTATCATGTATGACTTCTAGAACAAAAAATTTAAACTTATGTGCAGTGCCTTCTTTCGCAACATGCATGGCCAACGCTCTTATTTCCTTAGCATTCCTAATGTCTCTTAGGTGTTCTAAAATTCTCTCCTTGAAGGCTCTATTTATTTTGCCTATATAGAATGAAAAACAGATAGTACAGAAACAAAAATATACAACGTGCTTGGTATGGCAATCAGCATATAAAGTGGTGCTAATCTCAAAGCCTAATTGTGGATGTACAAAAGTTAGTGGGTTGGAAAGAAAGGTAGTGGGTGGATGGGATGGGTGATATTAGAGTGAGAGTTGCAAGGGCATAGCCAACATGTTTTTAGGTGCTCTTTTAGTAAAGTTTTGAAGTGGGTGCTTGATGGTACGGAGGTAATTGTGGGTGGGAGGGAGTTCCATAATTTGGCTATGGTGCAAGAGAATAGTGCTTCACCAGCAGAGTTAATCAGAAGTCCTAATAGTCTTACAAAATGGAATAGAGAAAATAAGCACACTGATTGATCTCTGAACATTCTAAGTGACCATGCTAAATGTCAGCAAGAACCTGAAAACACAACAGTAAATCAATGTGCCATCACCAACTAAATCCACACCATCACCAGAAAAAAAAGACATTTTCTCACTCACTAATCAGAAGAATGGGACAGAGTAGTTTGTAAGTAAAATCCATTGTTTTAATTATACCAGTGCTTCCTTCTGCAACACAAAAGCTGCATGTCAATGTTACTAAAAAAGTAATCTGTGCCAATCCTGACTTCCTTTGCCATTGGAAATAGCATTGTAGTTCAGGAGACTCCTTTCTGAAAGGGGGAAAATTGCATGCACCTCATTATTTAAGTCAGACAGGCATTCTTCAGAAAGTAAAGACTACAAAAATAACAAACTTCAAGACTGGCAGATGTACACCAGCATTACATGGGTCTGTGGACAATCATCCCATTCCCAGAAATCAGAAATATAAACTCTTACTTGCAAACCCAGTATTTCATAAGTCTTTATGAAGCAAAAATCAGCTGTGCTGAGTTATGAAGGGCTGTCTAAATCTGCAGTGTTCCTAATTTATGGTATTAGAGTTCTCTATAGTTTTCCCCTCTAATTCATATGAGATTAAATATACACATCTATGCCTATATCAGGAAGAGTATGAACACAGACCAGTACCAACAGCATCTGGTTTACTGGGACGTGCTTACAACCCTTTTTCACAGCAAATTATTTATTAAATGTCGGCATATAATATTCTATTTTCCACTCGCAAAATAAATGTTTAAGGCTATAAGAAGACTCACAAGGTAAAAAAAAACATAATACCTGGGATTTCCAAGATAGCTGCACACTGATCAACAGCTTAACTTTATCTCTCCCATTGTGAAAAAAAAAAAAAGATAAGGGCCAAGAACTCTGCCACTTTTAATACATTCAGTTACCAGCTAGTAAGTACACTGACTGGATGTCAGCAAAAAAGTAAGTACAGACCATGAAAGAAAATCAAATAGAAAAGGTGAAGAGGAAACAATGACTAGGAAGAATCCTGCAGCTGTTCAGCAAAAAGCAGTTCAAGCTCCAGCTTTGGGGCAAGACATGGCTTCCAATAACTTCAAAACTAAAGTCAAATGTGCTTAAACTGATTAAAATGAACAAAACACTGCAGGAGTATATCAACACAAATAAAAGGCTGGAAAAAATGAAAGAAGCTTTAAACAGATATTCAGCTGAACTGAAATAAATGCAAAAATCAGAGGTTATAACAAAGAAAAGTCTGGTTGAGCATAAAACTGTTCAAGAAGAGGAGTTTCAAAAAATGGTAAAATTACAGAACAGAGCTCACAGGGAAAACCTGAGATTTTCTGCTGTAGCAGAAAAACAGGAAGGAGTGGACTGTATTAATTTTATGAAAACACAAATAAGCAACTGGACTGGTATTCCACAGCAGGAGTTATTAACTGAAGGGGGATTCTGTGGATATGCACCAAACCTGGCCATGAGAAAGTGGCCAAGACATGTATTAGTAAATATACAATCCCACCAGCAGAAAGAGTTGATCTTGACAAAAATGTAGCAGAAGGGCAAAGTATTAAAAGTTGCAGACAGCAGATTATTTCTGGAAAATGATCATCCAGTGTATACCAGGCAGAAAAGAAACAAATTTATTCCAGCAATCATGGAGTATCAAGAGGCAGGTGTGGCATTCAAGCTGCTACATCCATCTGTCTTCAGAATATTTTTTTCCTGGAGGATCAAAGTAATTTTTGATGCAGAAGAGGTTAAGGAGGAAATACAAAAGTTTTGTCAACAGAAAGTGAACCATCAAGCAGAAGGGAGCTCTGCTTTTCATTTGTCTGACAATAAAGCTCATAGTGTGGCTTTGCCAGTGAAACATTTTCCAGTGTTCCGAAGAAAAATGCTTGAGAGATGGAGAAAACACAGGAGTTGACTAGAATAATTAGGAATACTTTGGAATTGAACCAGAATCCAGAGTTGGGAATGGAGGTGAACAGAAAGAAGACCAGCAAAGAAACAATCACATTTATGAATATGCTCTTCTTAATAGTATTTCTATAAACCTTTTCATGATATAAATTACATGTGGTATGGTCAGGCATTTTCAGTTATAGTTGTAAGTGATAAAGATACTAGAGTAAACAGATATATTTTTTTCTTTTGTTCCTCTTGTTTAGTATTAAGATATTTAGGCATTACAATGCAAAAGAGTAAAAAGGCTGGAAACAAGTAAAGAATAGAACAGTGAATGTAGTGAAAAGTTTTCCTTTAGCAATAAATGTTCAGCATGTCTTTAGGAGCTTGCATCAGAAGGCTATTTTTTCTCTCATATTTCCATGGAAACAAGTTGATTATAGGGAAATACAAAGCCTGAACACTGGTTTCTTTAAAGGAAAAATTTAATGTTTTCTGAAGGCATGCAAGTTTTTATCACATCTATGAGGAGAATAAAGCTAAAAATGAAACAGACACCAATTAGTGTAATTAGGAGTTCAGGCAGTACCATGCATGGATAACCTTAAATTTAGGTCAGATAATACCTGTGTCTGCATTTATCTATTTAGAACAATTGTCCTACTTGGTGGGTTAAACTTCATTACATGAAGATTAACATATTTATGTATTAAGTTAAGTTATGGGGGTGTTCTGGGAGTGTGTTTTTAAGGGTTTTTACTAAAACAAAAAGTCTTGTAAAATTGACATAGGTTCAAATGGAGATGACAAACAACTGTATAAAAGATCAACCTACCAAACATTATTGGGTACATGCATCACAAAAGCTGGAAACAGACATCTAAAATACTGTCATATATTATAGGTGGGAATAGTTAATATGTATCATAATGGTAACACTTTCCATATTCGCAAAAAATAAACTTAGTCAATGGTAAAGCAAAGCAAAACAGTTGTAGAAAATGTCACAAAATCTAAGGGGAAGAGACTTGACTAGCAAGTTAGAAATTGCAGAATATGATTGGGTATTGAGTCTTGAAGCTAATCGGCTTCCAGGAATAAATGCTGCTATTAATATTAAGCTGATACTGAAACTAAAACAGATTAACCTTTATTGTTTCTATAGATTCATATTATATTTGCACAGTCTGTTTTTAATGAATATGATATTGAATATGGTCCATATTATATTGCTAGTTTTTACAGTCATTCAGAAAATTGTCTTTGAACTTAAGGGGCGGGGATTTGAGCAGTAAATTAGAAATTTTTGAATATGATTGGTTATCAAGGTTTCAAGCTGATGAGCTTTTTGATATTAATGTTATTAGTATTAAGCTGATCCTGAAAGTGAAATAGATAAAACTTTAAGTTTATTATTTTTATAGAGTCATATTACACTTACATAGTTTGTTTTCAATGATTTTGATGTGTATAATTTTATCTGGTTTCATTAATTATGTATGTTACATGATTGGTTTGCTGTGTCATGTGTTTTATATAAATGTAATGGAAGTTAATTGTTTTTTATTATACACCAATGAAGGGGCATTGTCCTGAAAGCTTTGTGGATTCAGTTTTATATTAAAGTTACTTTTATTTGTACCTCTGGTTTTGTAAGTCCATTTTTTCCACAAGACACTTTCCATGTTATCATGGAATGTGAATGGTCTCACAGGTACACACAAAAGGTAAGAATACTTAATTTTATTAATAAACGCAGAGTGCAAATAGCAATGCTACAGGAGACAGATTTGGAAATAAATGAGCATGTGACTTTGATAAAGAAAGGATTTTAGGATAGCTATTAAGCAGAATATCGGGGACACAGTAAAAGAGGAATACTTATATTATTTCTAGTGAAGCTCAAATAGTGAGAAATGAAGAAAAAAGATAATAATGGCAGATTTGTGGTAGGGAGGAACTAATGGCAAGTGAAGAGGATGATGCTGACATGTATTTATATTCCACATAAAACTGCTATTATGGAGCTTAAAACATTTTGAGAGAAATAATCAGCTTTCATCACTTATAGGTGAGGATTGAAATTTGATTTGCAACAGTGAGGATATATTGGAAGGTGGAGCCTTGACTTCTGAAGAAATTTATGAAAATATTTGGTATTGAAGATGTGAATTCAGTAGTAAGAACTCAGAGAGACTTTACATATTATTTTCCAGGGTACAATAACTGGACAAGACTAGACAGCATTTATATTTCACAGGAACATCAGGTCTGATACAAATGCTGGTTGAGATAGGAGGCATGGATCCTAAGGGTACTCATAACAATGTGGAGAGAAAGGTATATCCCAGATGATTGGAGAATAAGAATACTTATACCAGTGTTCAAGAACAAAGGGGACATTCACAACTGTGGACAGAACAGAGGTAATAAAACTTCTGTTACATTGTATGAAAGTTCTGGACAGGGTGACAACCAGAGTAGTAGAAAGTAAGATAGGAGATGAGCAGTTCGGATTCAGATCAGGATGTAGCACAACTAACTCAATGTTTACAGTGAAACAGATAGTTGAGAAGAAGCTAGAGGTGATGAAAGAGTCCAACTGGACATTCCTAAACTTGGAGAAAGCACATGTCAAGGTCCCAAGAAAGATGATTTGGGTAGTCCTGCAGTGGTTTAAAGTCCTAGAAACATTGGTAGAATTAGTGTAAGCTATGTACAAAGACAAAATGACTCAAGTACAAACAGTGTTTGGACTTATAGAGGGGTTCCCACTGGGAGTGGGTGTGCATTAGGGTTCAGCTCTAAGCCCACTATTGTTCATACTGGTGATAGACTACATTAGCAAACAGGTCGGAAGGGACAGATCAACAAAGTTACTATATGCAGACAATGTGGCACTACAGGTAGACTCTGAACAAGAACTTCAGCATAGGGTAGGTGAATGGAATGCAATACTGAAGGCACATGGGATGAAACTGAGTACAAATAAGACAGTTGCAATAATAGCAAATGGGGAAATCAGAAGAAGCTGAGAACTGAGATAGTAGGGAAAATAGTGGAACAGGTTAATAGCTTCAAGTATCTGGGAGGAGTGGTTGAGGAGAAGGGAAGTCTGAATGAGGAGGTCAAAGCCAGAATCAGAGGGTTTGCAGCCAGCTGACAGAGACTATCAGGTGTAGTATATGACAGAAAATGCCAAAGAAGCTGAAAAGTAAGGTGAATAAAACAGTGTTATGAGCAGTACCACTGTATGGTACAGAAACCTGGGCAGTAAAGGCAGACCAGTTGAGGAAGCTAGAGGTGTGGAGATGAAGTGCCTGATATTGGTCGTAGGATGCACACTGTGGGACAAAGAAATTAGGACATAAGAGCAGAAATCAAAGTAGCTCTAAATGGAAAAAAGGTGAAAGACAATATATTATGGTGGTTCAGGCACATGTGCAGAAAAGCAGAAGACAATTTGGTGAAGATTTGGGATAGGCAGGAAGAAGGCAAGAGAAAACAAGGGTGTCCAACAAAGAGGTGGATGGATTGTCTGGGGGAAGACCTGTGACAGGCAGTCATGTGTTGAAGAAGGAAGGAGAGTGGCACTGAAAAGAGAGAGATGGTGACAGCTGACATGACACCCCAACCCCATGTAGAAAATGGGGAAAAGGGGGTTGATGATGATGATGAGTGGAATTTATTTGAGATTTATTAGGGTAGATGGAATATACTTCAGAAGTTATAGCTAGTGACTGGTTTAGAAATAGGGTAGAAATAAAAGAGAAAGTGATATGGTTAAGAACTAACAAGAAGTAGTTAGAGTAGATGACAAAGGTTAAAGTATTGCAGAATTAGGGAATCTTACAGAGCAAGAAGAGATGTAACTGAAGAGTGCTAAACAGAAAATAAGGGAGTACCTGAATAATATGCATGAGTTTAGAAAGATTGATGTTAAACAAATGTTTTTTGATAATAGTGCCAGAATACAAAAATGTTTAGCACAATGAATTAGGCAACAGAAAGTAGAAAGAGTTGTTGCAAAACTTAGGGATAACCTATAACAAGAAAAATAACAAGAGGTCCTATAGAGGTATTAGGGATACTTTAGAAATGTTATGAAATTTTGTTTAAAGCTGAGAAATGTGGAAATCAAGAAAAAACACAAACGGAAATATTTATGGAAGTCTTAAATGCACCAAGGTTAGAGGTAGACGAGGCTCAGCAATTAACAATTAAGAGAGGAGGAGATAAGATAAAAAACAGTGATGTATAACCAATCTGCTGAAAAGTATCCAGGAATAGATGGTATTCCTGTGGAAGTTTGGAAGCTAAGAGAGAAGAAAGTCATAAAGTTCTGGAAAGTTTTTAAAGTATTTTAAAAAGAGGGGAACCACCGACATCCTGGAAAAATGCTGTAATGGCTGCAATACCTAAAGATGGTAAAGATCCATCAGATCCCACTTCATATAGGCCCATTTCAATTTTAAACCATGATTATAATGTGCATATGCATATAATGGCTAAAAGAATGGCAAAGGTGTTGTCAAACTTGATAGATATGGAGCAATGTGCTTTTGTGGAGGGGGCAAACATTTGACAGCATTAATACAGTAATGATGATCCACAGGGAAGTAGAATGTAAGAAAATACCATTGTCATTGTCCATGTCGGTGTGAATGACCTGAGACTCACCTTTCTGGACTACATAAAAAGAGACATGGTGGCGCTCTCGGATTATGTGGCCCAGGCAGGTATGACACTAGCCTTGAGGAATATCCTACGATCACCCAGAATGATACCACAGTACAAACAAAAAATGATTGACTTCAACAATTGGCTAAGTTCCTGGTGTCATTCTAAGGGGATCCAGTATCTGTCTGCTTGTGATGACATGACTGACAGACCTCGATGCTTTGCCAGAGATGGCCTGCATCTGTCACCCCTGGGTTTCCGGGTACTGGCTAAGGCTCTTGCCACCCCAATAGTGCCTTTTTTAGGTGGTGTTCCAAAGACCAAATTACCACTGTAACAGCTATAAATAAATGCAGTCTGAAGGTTATGCTGCTCAATGCTAGAAGTCAAAATCTAAAGATGCCCTCACTCAAAGCACTCCTCAAAATGGAGAACATCAATATTTGTGCTGTTACAGACACCTGGTTTAAAGCGGCAGAAAGCACCCCTGTGCTACCAGGCTATAAATCATTCCACACCTTTCAGCCCCAAAACATGGACCGAAGCTCCAAAGATGGTGGTGTCTCCATATTCATAAAGGATATGCACACCTCCAGATTAGTAGCCCATCATAACACATCTGAGGTACTTCAGGTACAACTAACATTGGGTAAGATGGCAATCCAGGTCATAGCCTGCTATAGGTCCCCAACCATGTCCCTAGACTCTCACTCCACGTTCCTAAGCACCCTGGAATCTATCAAGGTCCATCTCAACACTCCCTTACTAGGAGACTTCAACTATCCCTCAATCAATTAGGAGAAACTACTCAAACAGCAATACACTGGTCCAACGCTTTCTGGAATTCATCAGTTCCAATGCCCTGGACCAGCTCATTCTGACTCCCACTAGAGGAAGCAACATCTTTGACCTGGTTATTGCTAATATGGGCAACCATTGCTCTACACCAATAGTCAATCCCTCCCTGGTCAGATCTAACCATAAACTAATCCCCATGGAAATCGACATCTCACCCCCCCCCCCCGCAAAGGTAACCACCATGAAAAACTTCTCCAAAGCTGACTTTGGACTCCTAAAAACAGAGGTGGTTAACTTCATGGCACCCATGCCAATGGAAAATAGCTGCATGACTGCCAAATCATACACCAATGCACTGAATGAACATGTACACAAATGCACTGAACTAGCCATACCCAACAGAACCAAGACGCCCTCCACCAAAAAAAGGAAGCCAATCTGGTGGTCCCCTGCCATTAATTAACTCTACAACAGAAGGAAGAAACTGTTGCAGAAAAAGGTGATGTCCAAGACTGGAAAAACTCTCTTATTAGCCTCAACAAAAAGTTGAGATCCCTCATCAAATCCTCTAAAGCCAGCTATGAAGGAAGAATTGCAGCAGACACTGAATACAATCACAAAGCCTTTTCTAGCTATATCAAGAACCTCCACAGCAATACCCAGATTTGCTCTGAGATACTGCACAATGGTATGTCCTATACTCAGCCAACAGATATTGCCAACATACTGGCTGACAGATTCCATGCCGACGTTACCCCCCCCCAAAGGACCAATCACAATACCGGAAGAATGCGAGGCACCCAGCATTACTGTAGTACAGGTTAAAGCTGCATTGTCCAAGGCCAAGAATACAGCTTCCATGGGACCTGATAATATCCCTGGCTGTGTTCTACAGGAGCTACAAAGTGAACTGGTACCACATCTGTGTGCCCTGTTCAGTCACAGCCTCACCTCAGGCTCTGTCCCTACCAAATGGCACACTGCTACAGTCATCCTTCTCCATAAAGGGGGAGCAACTACAGACCCTGGGAATTATCACTCCATTAGCCTGATGAGTCTGATATGTAAAGCTATGTAGCGCATCATCATGGACCTGATTAACAAAGATATAAGAAATCTCCAAACTCTAGCTCCCACGCAGTTTGGCTTTGTGAAAGGGAGATCATGCCTGCTCAAACTGGTTGACTTCTTTGAGTCAGTCACTAGGGCTGTGGATGAAGGTAAGGCAGTGCATAAAGCCTACCTCGATCTGGCCAAAGCCTTTGATACCATTCCTCACTCGGGAATTATTGATAAACTCACCAAACTAGGCATCAATCCCTATATCACTAGGTGGGTTGCAAATTGGCTCACAGATAGAACACACATTGTGAAAGTAGCGGACTCCAAGCCAGACTGCCAACCAGTCACGAGTGGAGTCCCACAGGGATTGGTCCTGGGTTGTCTCCTGTTCGGGATCTATTTCTCAGAAGTCCAGGCCAACACAAAGGGACTCTGGCTGATCAAGTTCTCAGATGACTGCAAGCTGGAAGCCATTATTAACTCTCCAAGTGATGCAGACATCCTATAGAAAGGCCTCACTGAGACCAATGACTGGTGTCAAAACCATGGCCTTAAGCTTAATGTCAAAAAAATGCATTGTCACCCCCCCTTTGGTAAAAACTCAGTTCCCACTAATTACTACATCGATGAGAGCCCACTGAACACTGAAGGCATTATAAGAGATCTGGGGACGCAGGTTGACAGCAACCTCTCCTTCGACCACCACATTGCCACTGTGGTCAGAAAGTTATTCTGTGTGGCACATCTCATTACCAAGGGTTTTGCATCCAGGAAGAAAGAGGTCATTGTCTCTCTCTACTCTTCCCTCATTAGACCAATCATCGAGCAGAATGCCCCATTTGGCATGTACCTCACTAGATACTTGCAATAGCTGGAGAGGCCACAGAAGTACCTCACGAAGAGGATCATAGGCATTAAACACGTCTGACACAGACAGACTCAAAAGACTCCAGCTATTCTCTGTCTCATATCACCTATTTAGTGGTGATCTCTGCTTGACTTACAAAGCCATGTCTCACACAGCTCTGTTAGAAATGCTACATCTAAAGAAATCCCAATCCCTCAGCACCACATGCTCTAGAGACCTCAATGTCATTACCACAATCAACAGAACATGCTGGAGGGACAGGTTCCTCACCCAGAGACTGCCCATGCTCTGGAATAGACTTCCCATACATGTCAAGCAGAGCACCTCGCTGACTCTCTTCAAGAGAAATCTTGATGAGTGGATGGGTAATAGAAAGTTCACCCCAGGGATCACTCCAGTGGCTCTACTTGATAGAGCCACTGGGAACTAAAGTCAGACGACAAGATGCCAGGGCACTTCTATGAGCTAGGCTTGTAAAGGCTCCAGGGCCATTATATATATATTCTTCCATCTCCCTGTAGCCATAAACCGATTACGCCTTTTATGGTCTGAAGGTAAAGACCACTGAGAACTTAACTAATTAGCTGAGATTTGCAAGCCAAGAAATATGACACTCTGATTGAAGTACGGAAGGCAAGACCTGAAAATCACAAAATATAATTTTTTAAAGTCTGTGTTATGTCAGTTATTTCTTTATCTTCTTGCAAAAACATTTTATACATGATGTAATGCAACACACACATATGATGTAAGAGTCACATTTTACTGAGAACTGACAGTACTTCTCACTGCTTCCATTCTAAGTGAATGGGACGTCATCTGATAACACAGAATACAGCATTGTTATCTCATCAGCTGCATCTTCAGAAAGCATTATGGGCAAGAAACAGCTTTCCAATAAAACAGGACCAAGTCAGCATATCTTCCCCATGAGGCAGTCAGGCTTAGGGAGAATGAGTAATAAGTAGTCATTGTGCTTCTGGCAGGTGTGGAGGCAAGATTTAAAAAATGCATATTTTTTCAGTTTGTGCCCACAGTGGTCCTTTAAAAATGCTTTACCATCAACAGCAGTTTACTTCAGACTATGTAATTAAAGAACAATGCTTACAAAATATTAATTAAAATAATAAGGTATCTTGTACTATTTTTAGGCATTATTCACTGGAATTTGGATTTTCTTTACCCTATTCTTCCTCTGAAAATGATTCCTGTCCAGTCAGACTATCCCTGTCAGTAAAATGAACAAACAAACAAACAAACAAAAAACAAATGAATGAATGAGTAACTAAACTGCTTAATTATATTTAACCATTGACCATCGTTCCATAGTTTCATAGTTTCATAGTATAGTACTAGACTATCTGCCCTGGAGCATTTGTAAGCCTAGCCATAGTGATGTGGCATTTGCCACCCCATGAAATGGTACAAAAATGTACAGAAAAAATTAAGAATACTGTGTCTAGTAGTGACACAATGAAGGTCCCCTTATATAATAGAATTAGTTTACTATGCCCCTGTCTAGCAGTGACACAGATGTGACCCCTGGGGTAAACTTACGATCTCCCATCCACTCATCAAGATTTCTCTTGAAGAGAGTCAGTGAGGGGCTCTGCCTAATACGAACTGGGATCTTGTTCCAAAGCATGGGAAGCCTCTGGGTTATGAATCTATCCCTCCAGCATGTCCTATTCATACTTGTGCCGAGGTTTAAGTCTTTAGCTCTCGTGGTCCTGATGGACTTGGATTTTTGAGGTGGAGCATGTCCATCAGATCCTGATTGGACATGGCCTTGTACGTCAGGCAGAGATCACCTCTGAGCAGGCGGCATGATACTGAATAGAGCTGAAGTTTCTTTAGTCTGGCAGAATAAGACATATGTTGGAGACCCTTGATCCTCTTGGTGAGGTACTTTTGTGGTCTCTCCAGCTGTTGCAAATGCCGGGTGAGGTACATACCAAATGGGGCATTGTACTCAATCATGGGTCTGATGGGGGAGGAATATAGGGGTACAATGACATCCTTGGATCTGGATGTGAATCCCTTCATGATGAGGTGTGCAAGGTAGAATGTTTTTCTAACCACTTTGGCAACGTGGGTATCAAATGAGAGGTTGCTGTCGACTTGGGTCCCTAGGTCTCTGATTACTTTTTCAGTACTCAGTGGGTTGTTGTCTATGTGATAATTTGTGGGTACTTTGTTTTTCCCAAAGGGGATGACTATACATTTTTTGGCATTTAGTTTAAGGCTGTGACTCTGGCACCAGTTGTCCGTTTCTGTGAGGCCTTTTTGTAGGATGTCTGTGTCTGCTGGTGTATCGACTATGGCGCCTAGTTTGCAGTCATCTGCAAACTTTGTCAGCCACAGCCCTCCCGTGTTTGCTTTAACATCTGAGAAATAAATGCCGAACAAGAGGGGTCCCAGGACAGATCCCTGTGGGACACCACTTGTGACTGGCTTTGAGTCTGACATTGCTCCAGTGATTTTAACTTTATGGGTTCTGTCCTTTAGCCAGTTTGCAACCCATCTAGTGACATAAGGGTTTATATTTATGCTGTTTAGCTTATCTATGATGCCTGAGTGGGGTATTGTGTCGAAGGCTTTAGCCAAGTCCAGGTATGCTGTATGGACTGCTTTGCCCTCGTCAATGGCTCTAGTGACTGTTTCGAAAAAGTCAACCAGGTTTAAAAGGCAAGATCTGCCCTTTACAAAGCCGAAATGGGTGGGGTCAAGTGTCTGTAGGTTCCCCTATGTCTCTGTTTATGAGTTCCATAATGATTCTTTCCATAGCTTTGCAGACCAGGCTGGTTAAGCTTATGGGGCGGTAGTTTCCAGGGTCTGTAGAGGCACCCCCCTTGTGGAATGGGACCACTGTAGCTGTACGCCAGTGTTCAGGTACATATCCCGAAGTAAGGCTAAGGTTAAATAGCATTTTTATGTGTGGGTTTAGCTCCTCTTGGAGTTCACGTAACACGCAACCCGGGATACCGTCAGGTCCCATTGATGCTGTGTTTTTTGCTTTGTTTAGGGCGGTTCTCACTTGGACATCTGAGATGACAGGGAGATTACATTCAGCTGGGATAAGTATTTCTTCTTTTGGGGGTGAAGGAGGGGAGAAATTTGCACTGAACCAGAGAGATTTAAGTGGATAAAGTCCTAAATTTTAAGAGCAGACTAGTCAAGAATCACTTAGTCAAAAACATTTACACATCAGAACATACAGAAAACACAGTTTTTACATGGGGCAATCTCCCAAATCCCTTCAGAATGAATATAACCAACACTATGATCATATTTACCTTGTGGTAACTGCCACTTAGACTACAGAGTTGTACAAACACTTGTCACACACAAACTTTGTATAATCTGCAGTCATCATCAGCAGACATACTACATGCCCTGTCTACACACACTCTAACTGGTAAATGTACCAGAGGCTCAGACACACACACACACACACACACACACACACACACACACACACACACACACACACACACACACACACACACACACACACACACACACACACTTGTTACCTGGGCTTAGCCTGAAAATGGTCAATTTGGATCTGCACCACTCTAGTATCCATCATTATTGATTGACAGTAATACTCATTGATTTACCATAACCACAAGGTCACAGTCTTTAAAGGGGCATAATTAAAATGTGGGGCAAACCTAGGGACTGCTGAGGGCTATGGACAGCTGCACACTGTCACACTCACTGCACTTATTGAAGCAGTCGCCCTAAATCACAGATATACTAGCATCACTCAAGACTGTATGCACCAATATGGCTCACCCTCACAGTTACTGGCATTCTCACACAGTCAGCACAAAGACTGCACATACCATGCAAGCAGTTCCGATTCTGTTCCCCCTCCTATCTTTTATCAAAACACACACACACACACACACACACACACACACACACACACACACACACACACACACACACACACACACACACACACACAGAAGACCATAGTCATGCTCAGAGCTATGCACACACTCACTCTCACTGTCAAACTCACACACACATACAAACCCAAAATCTGCCCTAAACAATTACAGACAATTACTATATAAGACAGATTCCACGTACTTGCACTCATCCATGCTCATCACACGCACTTGATGAACATCTATACTTGACCTTTGATCAGTGGACTTTGATAAGGCAACATTCCCTGGTTAAATCTGACTGTAACTCAATCATATTCTCTGACAGGCATGGGGTTATGATGGAAAAGATGATACCATTTGCAGGACGTAGATTGTGGTTAGATACATTGCATATCAGTCAATGTAAAAACACAGAACTTTTTATGCACTTTTGAGGGGATTTACATGAAGCATACACCTAAGTAGGAAAGAAAAAGAACAGGAGAGTAATAATCACCTCTGAACTGCTTTTGCTAGAACAGTGTCAGAAGCAAAGTAGATGCTGGGATTCACAGCTCAGTGTGATGATTTTTGAGAATGCTGAGGATATTCTTTCATTGTCTGGGGCACTAGTAAGGCTAAATAAGGAGTGCATTACATAAATCTCGAGGTAATAAAGCAGATGATGCAGTGTTACTAGGTCGGAGGCACTAGAACATGTGAATGGGCTTAGAATGCTGGGAATATACATATACATTATAAGAATGAATTGAAATGGGAAGTGTGAAATGGGTATGCCATACTGAGGGTGATGTGATTTGAATATACTACATTATATAGGGTAAATGGAAGGGGGTGCTAAAGAGAAAGGATAGAGGGGAAGAAGGAGATGTGTGGCATCTGGAAGGGCTTAGTTAAAGTAAGAGATGAGGATCTATAGCTGACTAATGAACAATGAATTATTTCATTATCTGTTTAAGTGGAGATGGCTTACACCTGTCATACCAGGGCTTCACCAAGCAGACTTAAACATTTGCTGCCCTCGTAGTGCCTTTTTAAGATAGAGTTCCCCTACTGGACATCATACCTCTGAACTGTACAGATTTTTGCAGAATGTCCAGATTTTTGTCTCACATTTTTGGTCTGTCCTCATAAAATTTGTGGTTTTCTGGCAAATCACTGAGGATTGGAATCATTAAATAATGACATGCATTTGAGTTTCAGACTTCATTTCCTTTGGAATATGCATGCAAACACAAATCCTGGTATTCTGGCAACTTTTTAAGTTTATAAGAGCAATATTTAAAAGGTGTCCCTACTTTTGGACCTTTGTCCCACCATTATTTTAGGCTTTGTCCAGATTTCTTGTGCTGAGAGGTTAAGAGGTATGCTGGGCATTCCTATACAGAAAACTCAAACTCAAGTTTAGATAACATCAGGGTGGCGCTACTCGGTGCTAGGAGTTTAAATAGAAAGATGTCAGAAACTGACGCCTTCCTGCAACTTGAATATATTCATATTTGTGTACTTACTGAGACAAGGTTTCAGTGCAATTACAACACTTCATCTATACCACGGTTTAGTGGTTGTCATGCTTTCAGACACTTGGGTAGCTGTGGGGAGAATATATTTGCTGGAAATACCATTACTTCAAATCAAACTACCCATCACCATAACCTGGAGCTCCTTGAGATACAAATCACCCTTAAAAAATCTAACTATTGCTTCATTGCTAGCTTCATTGTTAGCTAAATAATCCTATCAATATCAAAGATTATTCAAATTACCTCAACACAACTGAGGTATTGAATATCAAAATAAATGTCTTTTAGTAGAGGACTTCAATTGTCCACTGTCCAGGCACTGATTGACATGCTTACACCTCTAAAAACAGTAATTCTCAGCATTTCCTTGACTTCTTTAATACCAACACACTGGAGCAACTTGTAAAACTACACCACTGGAGGCTATAATATAACTGACCTAGTCCATACCAGCCTAGTCCCTGCCTGCACCCTACCTCACATATCCTCATGTCTAGCTAAATCTGACCACAGATCAGTCATCTTTTCTGTCAGGCCTAGTGGTATCACTCCACCACCATATGAGACCATCTTTAGGGATTTTCCTAAGGCAAAAACCTATGTAAAACTGCCAACAATTCCTTGGAAATGGACACAACTGACAGGACTGCCGCATTCACGTCTGACTTTTACCATCATCTGAACAGCTGCTTAGAAAAGTCAGTCCACATCCACCCTAACTGCAACAGTAATTTCTGGAATAAACCTCTCTGGTAGAAGTCCCATATTATTAAAATGTACAACAATAAAGGAAAGTAATGAAAAGCTGCAAGAAATCCCCATCTGCCTACCTCAGGACTACATGGAAACATGCCAGCAAAGAGCTTAAACACTATTAGAAGACGTAAACAGAGTATGAATTTAAGGTTGCCACAGGTTACAAAGAAAACTACAAATCATTCTTCAGTTATGTTAGAAAGTTAAAGAATAATGTCCTAATGTGCACTGAGCTCACCCATAATGGCATCACCCATTCTGACCTCAAGGTTATAGCTAATATTAGCAAACAAATTTAGTGCTAACTTTACCCTCTCCTACCCGCATTGTTGCCCCCACTATCCAAGAGTATTTGGTTTCCCCAGAAATCACATTGAAAGAAATGTGAAAATCCCCATCAAAGGCAAAAAATAAAAGAACAAATAAATAAATAATACTTCCATGAGACCAAACAACATAACAAGTTGAATTTGCATCAATGCAAAGTATGCACTATCTGAGCCTCTACTTAAATTGTTCACCCTCAGCCTATCTACAGGGTTTGTTCCTGATTCCTGGAGAACAACCACTGCTACTCCTTTACATTGTGTGTCCCCTCTGTAGACTCAGGTAATTACAGACCCATCAGCCTCACCAGCCTTATATGCAAATCTATGGGCCATATACAGTAGAACTCATTTATGCAGACATAAGCAATTTAACAGATCTAGATCCTAATCAGTTTGATTTTGTGAAGGGCAGGTCCTGTCTCCAGGGGCTGTGGACAGTGATCATATTGTGCATACTGCTTATCTCAACCTAGCCAAGGCCTTTGACACTATTCCCTGTGCTGCTGTTATTGAAAAATTAGACAAGCTGGATGTAAGCCCATACATTGTCTGCCGGATTGCAAATTAGATATCTAACAGATTACAGGATGTGAAAGTTGTTGGTTCCCCTCTCTGAATGTAAAATTGTAACAAGTGAGGTGCCACAGGGATCACTTTTGGACTGTCTCCCATTTGTCATTTATTTTTCAGACATCCAAGCCAATATCCCAGAAGTGTGGTTGACAAAATTTGCTGATGACTGCAGAGTGGGTTCTGTTACCTGCTCATCCACTGATACAAAACAGCTACAACAAGGGCTGGAATACGTACATACATGGTGTATCAAAAGCAGTGTCAAATTAAATGAAAAAAGTACAATGTAGTAGCTTTTGGCAGAAAAAAATTGATTCCACCTCATATGTTGCAAATGTTCTCTTCTTCAGACAGATAGAGTCGTAAGAGACCTAGGTACCTATGTGGATAATTTTCTTTCTCATTCAGTCATCACATTTCTAGCATAATCTTTAAATCCTTCTATCCATCCCAGTTAATTTTCAAAGACATATCTTCAAGATCTAAAAATGTCATTCTACCATTGTAGTCTTCCCTTATCAGACCCATTATTGAATACAACACTCCCTTTTGTATGTACAAATGCAAGCATATTACTCAACTAGAAAGCCCCCAAAGATTTCTAACCAAGAAAGTTAAAGTTCTTAAATCCTTCAACTACCCCTGATCGATTAGCATGACTGTCATCATACTTAGTAGCCTTCAGGTTGCTGAGAGGTGACGTGTAAATCACTTTTCAAGCCGTCAAAGACTTAGTTCTATTCAACAGCCTATTACTTTCCAAAACCAGTGTCTCTATAAACACTTGGACTAAGGACCTAAATCTGCACCAACAAGTAAACAAGACTCAGTGGAGGGATAGAATCCTAACCCAATGTCTTCTTAGCCTCTGTCATAAGTAGTCATTACGGATCAAACAAAGTGCTAATTTGGCTATCTTTAAGGATAGTCTTCATGACTGGATGGGTAGGCACAAATTTGCATCAGGGTTATCATGTATGGCCCAGCTCAATTTGAGAGATGAGCACTATTAAATATTTAAATAGGGTGGCAGGTACTTTTAAGTGTGTCTACTTAAAGGTGTATATGGCTGAGCATCTTATGGTCCCTGTGATCACTTGCCTAGTATATTCCTATAATTTAAAAAGGATCAACAATACACAAAGTCAACTTTAACTAAAACACAAAAAAGCAGCAGGCTTTTTGTCACAGTGCAACCCCTGCAAATCCGACATGAGGGCTGTACCATCCACACTTCCATATCTCTAAATATACTCATTCTGAGATACTGCAAGCTTTGTTCTGTGAGCTCACTGAATTAACTATAAAAATCTCAAGAAAACACAGGCATCAGCTGTACAAGTTATCCATTCCCATTTCATTTAATCACAGAGCAGCATTCACCTTGTGTTCCAGTATTACTTAGGAATTATAGGAAGGAATCGTGGGAAGTTCACAGCTACTGAGTCTTGTGACCATTATGCCTCATCTGTTCCACCCCAGACTGTACCCCCCTTCTCGAGAATGTCAATGCCAGTTATGTCCAGGGTAAATATATGAATAGCCATCCAATTATCCAGATCCCATTTGAGGGAAGATAATGTATCACACTGCTTTATCTGCCAGAGACTCTATTGCAGAGGTGAGGAAGATGCTGAGTAATGAAGCTGTCTCTCTCTCTATCTTGTTTATTGATCTGCTGAAGCAGGTTTAGATCTCTTGTTCCGATATTTGTGGGACCATTTGATTTATGAAGGTACAAGAGATCTTTGACTACTGAGGCCCTGATTCCTCAAAAGGCAAGGTATATTTCTCCCCTTAGGAGTATATAAGACACAGAAAAGAGGAACAGTGCTTCTCGAATTTTCTGGTAGCTTAGGGATTTTAAGCCTCTTTGTTAGGAACCTCTAGGGTCTTTCCAACTGGGATAAGTATGGTGAGGTATATCCCTAAGAGGCATTGTATTATATAATCGGTCTGATCAGTACTGAATACAAAGGGATAATAATAACAACCTTTTTTATCTGGATGGTGTTCCCTTAACGATCAGGTGTGCAAGTGGAACGACTTCCTGACAGTTGTTGTTACATGGTGGGCTAAGGAGACCAAATGATCATCCTAGGTTCCTAGGTGTCTAGCTACGATTTCAATTTGAAGTGGGCTATTGCCAATGTTGTGTCCTGGGGGTAAGGTTTGTCTGCCAAATATGACAATGTTGCATTTTTTTAGCATTTAATTTAATGCACTCAGAAGTGTAAGTTCCTGCTGTAGGGCTTCTGTGTCAGAAGGAGATTTGACAATGACTCCCAGCTTGCAATTATCCACAAACTTGGTTAACCATAGGTCTTGGGTTTTAATCTGTAGGTCAGAGAAGTAAATACGGAACAAACATGATCCCAGTACTGATCCCTGTGGGACACCACTGGTCACCTTTATGTTCTCTGAATCTGGCCCTGCCATCCACACCTGGTAAGTTCTTTCTTTTAGCCACTTTGCTAAATATCTTACCACACTGGGGTCCATTTTTAATGCATTTCATTTGTTTATTATGCTAGTATGGGGATGGTCAAGTCAAGGTAAGCTGTGTGTACAGTGTGACCACTGTCAATAGCTCATGTTACCTTCTCAGAGAAGTTAACCAGGTTTATTAGACAGATCTACATTATACAAAACCAAATTGCAATGGATCTATCCTGATGATATTTTTTATGTTTATGTTAATCAGGTCAGTTATAATGTGTTCTATGGCCTTACAATGAGATTTATCAGGCTGATGCGTCTATAATTTCCAATCCACAGTCGGTAGTATAGCCACCTTTATGGAGTGGCATCAGCAGTGCTGTTTGCCATTTTTCTGACTCTGAACCTGTAGATTCTGGTAAAATATTCTGTGTAGAGGTTCCACCAGGGTATGTTTGGTAAGATTTATCAGAAGCAAGGTATGTTATCTGGTCCCCATGGAAGAAGTGTTCTCAGTCTTGGACAGCATCTTCAGTATATATTCTTTAGTGATGATGGAGGTTGAGAGCTATGGGGATTACAGGGCTTTGGATAGGCATCTCAGGGTTGAAGTCTGTAGTAAATTTGTTAGCTAGAGAATTGTCATTGTCCTCTGGGTCTGAATAGGTTTTGTAGGTTAGTGTGAGTTCTGTGCATTACTGAGGATTATTTCTTAGTTAAAACTAAAGAAGGATTTATAATTGTCCTTGGCTTCAGATGCCAAACCGCGTTTATGGGTTATCTTAGAAGATCTGATAATCTTTTGAAAAATCTTAGACAGATTCTTAATATTTTCTTTGACATGGAGGTCCTTAAATCTGCTGTATATACTAATAAAGTGTTTTCCTTTTATTGTAGATTTTATTTATGTCTGTGGACCACCGAGATGGTTTGCTGTGATGTTTCCCATTATATTTGGATTTGGATGGGACTGCTGATTCCTTACATTTGTTTGTAAGAGTATAAAATTCCTTTGTGAATCTATCTCCTCAGGCAATGTCTGGGGTGATATTATTGTAAGTGAATTTCAAGACTTTATCATTGAATTTGGGGAGATTTATGTACCTGAAATATTTGAATTCTCAAAATTTGGGGTTTAGATACTTTGAAAGAAAAAGTCACTATGGTCTGACTTACTTGGAGAGGGAATTAGTATGGGAGTTGTGCATGATTAAGCTATATTTGTAAGTACCAAGCACCAGGTCAAGACCCTTTTGACTTATAGCTGCATTAGTAATAGTCAGGTCCATTTAATTTGTATGCATTAGATCTAAAATCTTTTGTGCATATTCTAAATTGATGGTGTAGGTACTCCAGTCAATTAATGGATAGTTAAAGTCTCCTAGAATGATAGAGTTTTTATTTAAGGGGAGTTCCTCCATGACATTTAGAAGCCTGACATGGACTTTGGGTGTCATGGAAGGGTCCGGTAACAGGCGATAAACTGATAGTTGATTTTATTTTGTGTGACTTGGAGCTTGATATGTTCAGTTTGTGGGTCTCTGTGAATCTGTCTAGCAGTGATATGGCCTCTGACAAATATGGATATGCCACCACAATTGCCATTTGGTCTAAAGCTATGATATGTACTATACCCAGTCGTTGAGGGAGTGCTTTCTGGGAATTTAAATCAGGTTTCAGTGATTATAAATATATGGCTGCCTTCTAAATATAGGCGTGCCTCAAGATCAGGCAGCTTGTTGTTTAGACTTCTGGCATTGAGCGGAGCCACCTTCATTTGATCCTGTTTTGACATTAATAAGTTTGCTATGTTGGAATGTTCATTAACTGAACTTTGACTAAAAAGCACTATGAGGCCAGCAAATGCTTTAGCAAGTTTAGAAGCATTTGAACAAAAGGTGCAGACCATCCATTGCAAAGCAACTAGGACTGTCAAAAATCTTTTTCCATGCTGATACATACTGGATCCTCCTAGAATGACCCCATTTTTAGCCAGTTGTTGAAGTCAATCATCCTTTTCTTGTACCCGGGCATCATTCATGGAGAAAGAAGGGCTGTTCTCAGTATCATTGTTTTGCCTGCATTTTATAGGGTCATAGGTAGGTACTAGGCTATCAGCCCGAGGGCCTATGTAAGCCTAGCCAACAAGGTTCCCCTGGCTTATGCCACCCAAGAAAGTTATTTTCCTGTACCACTGTCGAGCAGAGACACAGAAGTGATCCCTGGGGTGTATTTCCTATTTCCCATCCACTCATCAAGATTTTTCTTGAAGAGTGCTAATGAAGAACTTTGCTTGACATAGATGGGTAGCCTGTTCCAGAGTATGGCAAGTCTCTGTGACAGGAATCTATCCCTCCAGCATGTCCTGTTTATTGTGGTGACAAGGTTTAGGTCCCTAGAGCGTGTAGCTCGGAGGGATTGGGATTTCTTTAGGTCTAGCATGTCCAACAGCTCTGCGTTTGTTGTGATGTTTGTGATATGCACAGAGAGCTCAGACATGTCTCTCTGCCATCATCCTCAGGTTTTTTTTTTCACCCTAAGTCATTCACCCCCAGATGCACAACTATCAAGTCATAGTTATAATTACCTGTTACAAGGGACATAAGGGCTCTACAAACATCTGAAACCCTGGCACCTGAAAGACAACACACTCTAATCCTGTCTATGTCCAGCCTAGTGAGTCTGGCATCTGTGTGTTTCTCAGTGGAATCACCAATCACTAAAACATTTTTGTTGGTGGAGTGGTCTGGTGTACAGGAATTGAGACCTTTGTCTCGTGATAGCTCTTTGGTAAAAATGAGATATTATGTGCTATGTTTAATTTTGATTTTTGCTTAGACTTAATCTGGTCTAGAAGGTTTAGGTAAGGATTTCTTTATAGTGTCAAACATATTCATCCATCCATCCATCTATCTACAACCCAATGTCATCAGTATTAACCATTATCTAGAGCCAATGTTCACAACACTGAGTGGCTAACCCTGCCACACACACACTCACATCTATGGCCAGTTTAGACTGTCCAATCCATTTAATACATGTCTTTGGAATATGGGAGGAAACTGGACAACCCGAAGAAAACCTATGCAAACACACGGAGGATATGCCGATTCTGCATAGAAGGCACCCTAGCTGAGAATTGAACCATAGAATCTCGTTCTGTGCGGTGACATTGCTACCCTCTGCACCAGCATCAGCATATGACATTACATTATATGTCAGGGTTGGGTGCATAGCAGAGATATTTGTGTTTACTAGATGTTTATTATTTGTAAGCATAAGGTAGTTGCTACACTGCTTAAGGATACCTAATGCTATGAGACTGGCAATAGAGGAGAAACAAGTATGCTGACTTTCTATAAAGTCCAGTATGGAGTAAAACATGATTGATTTAAAGAGAGCTACAGAGTTTAAATACGTGAGATGTATCACCTATTGAGACAGTTATTGGTTAAGGGGTGGATGATAGAGTTATATATGTATGCCTATTAAATTTAAATAAATGCACAACTTGGGAATATATGCAACTGTAATAGTGCAGCTCAGAAATCTTACTTAACAGTAATTTGAGCTTGTGTTAGGTGCTAAGTTGCAAAATGTACAATTAGGAACTATTATATGAGCTACTTTTAAGGTGCAGAGTGTACAGCTCTGAATATATGCAGCTATGTGCAGCTTGATACACCAATACATAGCAGGAGTCTAATTACTGATCAGATCTGGGTAACTTGGGTTATATTAGGTGCAGTTACAAATGAAGGAGTCTGCATCTATGGCGTGCATGCTGCAGACCCAATGAGCTAAGAGCAGTTCCAAACAATATAAATTAAACAGGGAAAATGAAAGATCTAATGAAAAACACCTAAAACTTTAGATATTAGTTTACCTTCCCAGAACTACAGCATTCACCCCTTCTCTCAAGGGGTTTAACCATCACAAGCTACAAATAACTCGCACTCTGGTCAAAACTGTCTGTTTACTGTAAACTTGAAAAGTGACTTAAAACACAGCAGAAAAATAAAGCAGCACCAATTAATCTACTTAACAGTACAGAAACCAATTAAAAGGCAGTACAAACTGTAAAAAAAAAATCATTTAATACCTATAACTTTAAATTCAGAGAAAAAATAGTAAAAATGCAGGAAAATGACAAAACCCACTCAAAACTGATTTAAAATAACTAGGCACAGAAAAAGAAAACAGTTGAAAAGCAGCACAAACAGTTAAACATGATCAATTACTCAGGATCACCTGATCCCTATACTGATGGATCTACTGCACATCAGCAAGTCAAATAGCATCAGAAATACTCAGTCTAGGGATCTAAACCTCTTCTGCAACATCAACAGAATGGTTTGGAGGGACAGGTATATTTCCTAGAGGATAGTGCTGCTCTGGAACAGACTCCCCATTCACAAAAAAGCAAGATAATCCCTGTCCATTTTCAAGCAGAACTTAGATCTATGGATGGGAAACAGAAAATTTATTCCAGGACTGCCGCTGTACTGCTAGCTGACAGTGGCAGCTCCTAAATGCTTTATCCAATGCATGCACCCCCTCAAAATTATCTATGGTATGATCCCAGTTATTCTTATTAGGGGTAATATATAATTATCGATCACAGAATGGGTAACGCCACTCTCTAACCAAACTGGATAGGTTAATTTGAGCCCAAAAAGGGAAATTGGTTAGGTCTGGTACTTACCTATGAACCTATAAAACCATGAATTAAAAAATGTTGTAACTTCAGATTCAGAGAAAACACATTAAAATACAGAAAAAAATAACACAAACCACTTAAAACCAATTTAAATAGCTAGGTGACCTTAAGTGCAGAAGAAGAAATGTTCTTTCCTGGATGCAAAATCGAATCAAAATGCTGCTTCGTTTGGCTGTAGCTTGTGCCCAGGAGTTTCAGCTTCCAATAGTCTGAGAGTAAGACAACAACTTCATGAAGAGGGTGGTCAGGCTTTTTCTCAGTCATGAAATTGTACAGGACAAGTCAACAGCGAGTTTCAGATCTATTGCATTGTGGAGCACAAATCAACAAAGAGGGTTAAAGCTGTTTGGAACTGAGCAAGTAGAGGATAGAAAAGGGGTACAGGTGTAGGCAACCTTGGTATAACTGCAACTCTCAGATGGATTCACTAGAGAGTACATTTTGGGATATTACATTCATGTAACTACTTGATCACTGTAGAATATTAAAGGTACCCTTTGATTTGCAATTCTAAGCCTGGAAGGAAATAAGAGGAAATATGTGTTATAGTTATTAGTCTTATTTTTAAATGAATGGTTTTCTTTAGTTTACATTTCCTTGTGGCATATTTCTTTAATTAGCCACCCATTTACTTTTTTTGTGCTGAACCTTAAAGTAAAAAAAAAAATCATATAACATACTGCTTGTCTGTTGAACACATACATTTTATTTTAATAATGACAAGTTTTTAATAGGCTAACTGAAAGCCCAAATATACAGTCCACCATATCAGTTTAAATTGTGCTTTATGGTTCCCTGTTGAAGTGCATCAACTTACATCACCTCAGCCTAGCACATTCCTCCTCTCAAAGAGGAAGTGCATTATCACACAACACCTCATTCCAGATGTAGGAGTAAATACAAATCCAGATGACCTTAGTCCAAGTGCAGACACAGATTACCCTCCTCCACTTTGCAAACAAAATACATCAACATACATCACCGCACTTCAGATGCAGGAAAAACCCCAACATACACATACACCAAATAGAAAGTGCATCAACACACAGCAAGTTATCTGAGGTTCAGGAGAACATACACCCCAGAGTATAAGTGCATCAGCGCCCATCACCTTAATCTATGTGCAGCTGCTCAATTGCCCCCCCAATAGAGGGTATGCACAAACATTCATCACTTCAGTCTAGGTGCAAAAAGCACTACCTTGTCTGACAGTGAAAATGCTTCTACATCCATCACTTCAATTCAGGTAGATGAATACAGTTCTCCTTCATAAAAGGAAGTGTATCACCACATATCACCTCTTTCTAAATGCAGAAAGCACATTCCTTCCCCCACAGAGGAAGTGTATTAGCACACATTACCTCAGTCCAGGTGCACAACCCCCCCCCCCAAGAAAGAGGAAGGGCATCAATACACATCACCTCATCACAGATACTGAAGGCACAATCCATTCCCCACAGAGGGAGAGTATCAGTACTTCCAGCACATATCACCTCAGTCCAGCTGTAGGACTGCATTCCACCCCTCACCGCATACACAAACAGAAGAAGTGCACCAACGGACATCACCTCATCACATTTACAGAAGTCACATTCCTTTCCCCGCAGAGGAAGTTTATCGACACATATCACCTCATTCCAGGTGGAGGAGCACATACCCTACCTGCCACTCACACTTAGAGGAAGTACTTCAACAAACATCACATCAGTCCTGGGGCAGGAGCACATTCCTCCCCTAATAAAACACTTCAACTAACTAGACAAAGACAGGAATGGAGACTGGACATTCAGCCCTTCATTTTAGGGCCAGGGTTCAGGTCAACTGCTGCATGAGTTGCAAGATTTGGAGAAAAAATCCCTGTTTCAAGTCCAGGAACACAGCAGAAGGAATGCACTGTTGTGTCTGAAATGAGGTGATGTATGTTGATGCACTTACTCACCTTTCACGTTCCACATGAAGGAAAGATGATTTTATGTTTTATTTTGTTTATCCTTTGTTGACCAGGTTAGTAGCCTCTTTTCAGGGGAAACCTGAGGCACTATTTATACTACTAGGGGACATTTAGCCAGGGCATCTGGGAAATTACCTTACTTTTTGGAGCTGCTAGATGGTGCCAGTGGACTCCAACAGCAGCAAGGAAGAGGCCTAAGGGAAGCAGCAGCATGGAGGAGGAGAGAAAAGCTATGGAGAGTTGGGAGGTGAAAATGAGAATTTGGATAAAAATGTGTTTCATATGGAACATCAGAATGTAAATGAAGATTTCTGTGTGATGGATGATACAAATGAGCAGCATTTATCTGTCTCAATGGAGAAAGAAGGACGTGAGTTTGTTGGAGTGCTAGATAACAGAACTGGTGTCAGGAGGGTATGCAGATGATGTTCTATTAAAAATAATTGAGCAGGATGATCCAGGTGGCAGTTCTGCTGGGGTAAGATGACTGATAACGTATTTTGGAGGTGCTGAGAATGGAAATGTGGAGAAACATCCAGATGATGTGGCAGCAGAGAATTCAACAGCTAAAATTTACGCAGCAGTGACAGAAAGTAAAAGAGGAAAGCAGCAGCAAACTGAGATGAGGTCTGGTTTTGTGGCAGCAGAGGATGCAGTAACTAAAACTTATGCAGCAGTGACAGAAAGTAAAAGAGGAAAGCAGCAGCAAACTGAGATGGGGTCTGGTTTTGTGGCAGCAGGTAATGCAGGAACTAAAACATATGCAGCAGTGACAGAAAGTAAAAGAGGAAAGCAGCAGCAAACTGAGATGGGGTCTGGTTTTGTGGCAGCAGAGGATGCAGTAACTAAAACATATGCAGCAGTGACAGTAGCAAAAATTGGAGTAGCAACAAACTGTAAGTAAAATTGTTTTTAAAAAGACGAGAAGAACAATTGTGAGAATAAGAATAAAAAACTACATTGTAATAGACAAATATTGTACATTGGACAATTTGGTAACTGTTCTGGGTTTTAAACTTAGGAAACTGTCTTTTATACATATTGGGTCAGAGACTTGTGACTTAAATGAAACTAAGGGGCAGATGATGAAATTTCTATTACTGTGTAGCAAAAGGAAATGCATTTATTCATGGAACAATTATTTGTTTTTGTTAGCAACTTAAATGTTACTTTGCAGTTTAGAACTGATGAACTGGAAGATGAGGATGCTGAAAAATGCATGCAGGGTTTGTGTGAAAGTCTTGATAACATTGCAAAAGTTAGAAATGAGAAAAACTTATGGAATGGAGGGCGGAGGTTGGAAGCTGCTTTGAAATGTGATAAAACAAGGTGAAACTATTGCCAAGTATTATTTTTATGGCTTGCAATGCATGGATATTAAGATGTGCTAGCCAGCCTAAATCATGTTTCTTTTATAATGATTGTGATAAGGTACAATGGAACTGGTGTGGTGAAAAAGGTGTGTGCCTGAATGCAGGTTGTGTAAAAAAGGAACATTTTTGGATGTATTGTCAAGAGCAAACAGTAAATGTTGAAAAAGAAGGGACAAGGGAAGAAAACATTCATGGGAAAGGGCAAGAAGAAGCTGGGACAGATGGTGAACTATGTAAAGATGAAACTGTAAAACAAGAAAAAATATGGCGGGGAAAATGAAGAGAAAACCTACATGAAGGAAGAGAGGTCAGGAGAAGGGATTGACACCAATCATGTTTTTTGAAGTTCTAACCAGTGAAAAATCTGATTCTGAGGATCATGATTTTTTGTACAGAAACCCAGGAAAAATAGTCAACGTGGGAAAGAATAAAAAGAAGAAAACGAAATTTTAAAAATGTTATCCCTAAACTTAAAAAGAAGGAAAAGTAACAATTTTAGAGTACTTTTAGTAAATTTGAAGTATTTCATTAACATTGTAAGAAGGTTAGGGATACTGGAATGGCATGCTAAATGTGATGCGGATGTTTGTCTTTTAGAGGTTGTAAGATTCCTAACGAGTGAAGAAAGACTGCAAGCAGAGAAATTATGGGGTGGAAATATAATATGGAACTTAAGAAGTGAAAGTTGTTCTGGAGTGGCTGTATTGTGTTAAAAAAACAGTAAAATACTAGATGCAATTTTGGTAAGGATGGAAAGGCTGGCTGTTGTGGATGTGAAGTGGAGAGAACATGATTATAGATGTAGCATTATATGCATATGTAATTAGCAAGGAAAGCGAGAATCTGTTTCATTAAACATTAGGCTATGAGGTGGTTAACATGAGAATTATGATTGCAGGGAACTTTAATTGTGATTTAAAAGAAATATGTAAAAAGAAAGAGAAATAGGAAAAAAATACATGAAGTGATAAAATATGGTAAATGAGCTGTCTGAAACAAAACTCAATGGACTTATGGAAGGGGGCACTTGGATCTGAATTTGATTATTTTGTATTATCAAAAGGCTTGAGAGTAACAGATGGTGATACAGATGTGACAGGTTTTTCAAACCATTTAGCAATATGGATGGAGGTGATGGAAGAAAGAGAGTATATTAAAATTGGAAAGGGAAGAAAAAGAAAAAAATGAGAAATTATGGGATGAAATCAGAGAGTGGGAAGTATTGCAGTTATGGAAGGATCATATAACTATGAAGGACTTCTATAAAAACTGGTCTGAATGGTGGATTAAATTTAAAAAGAAGTACAAAAGGTATACTTTTTTCAATAGAAGGATGATGCAAGAAAGGAAGAGAAACTGAAGTATGGGAAAATGTACAGACATATTCGAGAATTTAGAGAATAATACAAGAGAGCATTATGAAATGTATTAAGAAAAATATATAATAAATTGAATAAAATAAGGCATTATTGCTTAGGTATATTTACAAGGGAGAAGGGAGGAGGTATTACATGTTTGAGAAAAAAAGTAAAAGAAGGTATTAGTATAATGAGGGAAATGAAAAATGTAAAAGGAGACGTAAAAAAACCCACCAGAGTAAATTATGAGTATTGTAGTACAGCATGTGAAAAAGATGTATAAGAGTAAAAAATGGAAAATAACAGAAATGGAAAGTAAAAAAAATCTAGAATGAATTAAGGAAGAATTTGAAAACAAAATTACTACTAGAGAATTGGATGAAGTACTTAAGAAAGTAAATATCGATTCACTATCAGGCCAAGATGGAATAGGGTATGGAATGTACAAGATATTAATGGATGTGCAAAGAAAATATTTTGTAAATACTGACAGAAGGAAGGGTTTGTTTATGAAGAATTATGTAGTGGATTATTACATTTTATATGGAAGAAGACGAAAAGAACAAAATAAAAATTGGACACCCATCACGCTAAATAACACAGATTATAATTTTTTCAATGAGAATAATACAAAAGAAAATGGAAGGAAGGATGAGAGATATTATTGAAGAAAGTATATATGGTATAAAAGGGAAGGGATGTCAAGAGTTATTGGTTGTGAGATAAATTGTGGATGATATTACAAGTAAAAGGGAGGTTGTGAAACTTATAGTATTTGATATAAGCAAGGCATTTGATACAGTAAGACATAATTCTCTGTGGGATGTTACGGCAAGGTATGGTATAGGTAACAGAATTAAGAGAGTGTGCATGTCAGCATATCAGAATAACAGTGTGAGAGTGTTATGGAATGGGTGGCTGAGCAAGGAAATATGTGTGATGTGTGGTATAAGAAAATATGTTCCACGAGTGGAATATTCTTGTCAACAGTAATAAATGTGATAGTGAGTGAAGTTGCTTCTAAAATGAAATATGCTAGATATGTGATGCAACAGAAAGTGGTGATTCCAGTAGTTTTGTCATACGCAGATGATACAGTTGTAGTACCTAAGAACAAAATATGGATGTGAGAAGTGTTGGTTTGTCTGAATGGATGATGGCGAAACTCTGGAGAAAGTTGTGTGAAGAGACATTTTTTGAGAATATTAAAGACATAATATCCATATGAATATGATTATATATAGATATTATAATAATAATAAGAATGTGTGAGAAGAGTAGATAAGATTGTTTTAACTATATGGGTTATTTGGAATGAAAGACTGAATGAAATTGTGTTTAATGGGAAATGGATTCTGGCAATTATATTGCAAAAAAATCAGATTTTGGTTGTGGAAGAAGGAGTGGGGTCAGTTATGGAAGAATAACAATAAAGATGTTATAAGTAAAAAAAAAATAGAAGTGTGTATATGTGTGCCTGTAAATTATGTTTTTATGATGTATTAAATAATGGACTCCTACTCTTTTCAATAGGTGCCATGGGATCTTTTGCATCTACCTGAGCTATCACCAACTCAGGTAGATGTGGCCTTGCTTTAACATCTCATCCAAAGGACATCACACTCAGGAGTATCACCCCCTTTTATGCCGAACTGTAGTGTTAGCAATCCATCTCCCAGGTGTGGGAACAGAACCCATAGCATTCTGAATCAAAGACAGGTGTGCTACCTGTTGCACCACTGACACTGAAACAATAATATAGCATCATAGCCAGATCTCAGCTGCTTCAGTAGCTTAATGGTAGAGCAGCCAAAATGAAGCTATAGAAGGTCTAGGTTCAAGTACTAGCTGAAACCTACAAATCTTTAATTATATAGTTCAGGACAAGGACAAAGGCCTTTGTTTCCAAAGCTTGTAAATGATAAAGCAGTCAGTTTGAATTTTGGTTCTAAAATTAAGAGATAGATGCTCCTCAGTCTCCTCCACATCACCCCACCCCCTTTGTCGAGTTGCCTGATGTATTGTGCTCAGGGGCGCTGATCTTGCACTGGACTAAGCTGCTGCTGTATGTTGAAGCATTTCTTCCGTGGTTGGGTGGGTTAAGGGAATGTTCCCTTGTACTGGGACTAAGGGTATGTGTGTTAATGCACGTCTTTTGTTCTCATTTGCCTGTCTGTGTGTATGCACTGGAAACGATATTCCATATGAGTTATATTCTTTAGGATGTCTTGATAAGTGGAAGCTCTTCATTTAGCCATGTTCTTACGTTTTTATTACCTGTTTCTTCTGAAACTCTTCTTTCTGAATGGTTGGTGAAAGCTATAATTTTTATGACATTCTATTACAAACAGAACTTGCTTTTGCTGAATTTCTTTTTTTTTAATGCAGAGTTCTCTGTTCTCTGATGCAATCAAAGTTGTAAAGAATTTGAATAACTGCTTCTCTGTGCTAGGATTCACAAAGACTTTTTTTACATGAATGATTAGCATTTTGCTATGCAGTATGCTCGGTTTCCTTTATGTAAGTGATTTGCATGAAGGTATTTGTTACTGGTAGATTGGAATTTATGCTTCCCTCCTATGGCATTTACTTGTTCATGGTCTTGTGACTGAGCCTTTTTGTTTTATGAGATTTGTGTTGTGGCAAGATCACACAAATTGCCAGAGGCTAATACCATGAGAATGAAAGCACTGAAATGGTAACGAAATTTACACGACAACAAAAAGAGCCACAGAATGACAATCTGAAACAAACTGCCTGTCCCTTGGGTGCCTGTGCTTCCATACCCTATAAATGGATTTCTCTCACTCTGCGAATCCACAGAGCTCAGTATCTCAGAGTTACAAGCTGGTGATTGTCTAATTTTGACCCAGTAGCATTTCCTTACAGTTCAAAGATTTAAATGCCTACTATGTTACAGGTGGCCTCCCTATCAGGATGTTCTTAGGTGGTAAATTTACAATTTGACACTCATCTGTTCTGTTAGTTGTACAGTCAAACATTTTATGGTTTCAGCAGCTTCATTTCTATTAGTTATGTCCAGCAATATGCCATCTGTGGGTCATACTTCTTCAGTGAATATGGTAACTTGCTTTCTGAATTCCACTTATGGGTTTCAATGAGTCTTCAATGCTTTGATAACAGATCTTTACAGCTAAATTTTATATCCTTTCTTAAATAAGAGTAAATTCATGTACATAAGCCAAGTCTAAATAATTTTATTGTAATATAACATGTTTAGCAAACTCAGAAATAAATAAAAAATAATCATTAAGTGTAGCAATAACATCTGTAACAACTGGTTTAATCCATTTCTAGAAAAAGAACATATAAAGGAAAAGGGTCATATGCTGTACATGTGCAAACCTCCGTGTGGATTAATACTGAAGTTAGAAATAACCTGTGATGCAAGAAGGGAAAACATTCTAAGATGTATTTATGAAGCCTACCAGAACCAATCCAATAAACATTTTTCAGTTAAACTGTAATGTTACTTGTACTGTTACTCACCTACATTTGAAAAAGCAGTATTTCAGCATCAACTTTGTTAAGCAAAGTCCACATACTAAAGTACGCACATATTTACTTTTGGGTAAGTATCTGCACTAGGTCTTCAGAAATTACATTCTGAATATACTGAGTCTGCTTTTCTCAGGAGTATAGGGAAGTCTGCTGTTAAAATGAATATGTTTTTTATAGTATATACACAGGAACTCAGCTCTCCTGATGACTGTGCTGTTCTAAGAAGCAGTGCATTCACTACAAATATATGAATGCATTCCATACATGAGAAGGTTGCATTGATGATCACATATGTGGGTGTCTACATATATGTGTTAGCCACTGTTTGGCATTTTATCTTTAGCCATGCACAAGTTTCATCTAATTGTAATTTATTTGTTTTCTGTTCTCTTGAATGTGTTTATCTATTATTAGTGCCACTGTATGGTGAGAGTGGGTGTTGGTTTCTGTGTAATCTATATACCTTTCAGATTTTTGTTGATATATATAATATTCAGCGGCAGTTGGTGATTTCAAATCAAAGTGGGGCTACAGGAGACAGCTGAA
This sequence comes from Protopterus annectens, assembly GCF_019279795.1. Taxonomy (NCBI): domain Eukaryota; kingdom Metazoa; phylum Chordata; order Ceratodontiformes; family Protopteridae; genus Protopterus; species Protopterus annectens. Next base: position 916,977,053 of record NC_056741.1, read on the forward strand.
TGGGTGGGGGCCAATGGGAAGGGGTGTGGCCAACTAGAAAGGAGCGGAACTGTGCTCAAAACCACAAAAACTGGAACTTTCATTAAATATGCTGCTCTGGGTGCCAAACCGTCATTATGAGAGTCTAATCAAGACAAAATGAAGTGTATCAGAAAAAAAATATTTTAATGCATTGGCTATATGACAGCTTAATTAATATCTAGATGGAAACAAAAAGGTTATGAGGCATGAAAAAATAAATTACTTTTTAAATACTTTACTGGAATGCCAGTCAAAATCAAGTATAAAAAAAAACAAGCAGCACTCAACTCAAACCATTTCTCCTTGCACTGCAGTTCTAATTAGAATTTATATTCAGCTTTATAAAAGTACCAAGTAACATGCTGAAGGTGGCAGTCTCTGTGATATCCCCACTTGTAAAAATGTTTCTTATCCAAAAAGACCTGCTGCCTGACAACAACTATCTACTTGTTTCATGGGGGAAACATGATCAAAGTAAAAAATGAACAGCAAATAAGAAACAAGCTCAAGATAAATTACTTAAAGGATTTCTGCACAGGTTATTGACCACATATGATAGATTGACATTTTTGTTTAGTTTATGGGTTAAGCCTGCAAAGATGACTGCAAGTCTCCAACAAATGTAACGAGCTTCTGAAAATACTTTAATCCTGTCCTTTATTACAAATACTGTCATATGCATTTCAATATCTAAGGCTTATATCTTATCTAGTTATGTAAATATTCTCTGCATGACAACAACAAAAAGGCTTTCAATGTTGGTAATTCTTTAATAGTATGCTTATTAAAGCTTACTTGCATCTTACAATCTCAGACAAGCTTACCATTAAAGCATTGCTACTTAAACACAGAGCAACAGGGCAGTGCAACAGCATGCATTTTCTGAATAATTTGTTTGTGTCTTTCGGCCTTTCCCGGTTAGGGGTTGCCACAGCGGAACTCCGGTCCGCTAATGATTGGCAGTAGAGCTTTAAGTGCAGGCTTGCCAGGCCTAATGCACAACCTTCAACGAAGGAACACCCGTTCATGCATGTCGCCACACAGAAGACGCTCTAACTGAGAATTGAACGGGCAATGTCTAACTGTCAACAGTATAAAAATATGAGAGAAAACCAGAACATTCTGCAAAATCAAGGAAAGATGAAAAGCCACTGTGGTAATTGTGTCTACCTTGGATGGGGGAATACTGTGCACACTTACACTGCATAACTGCTCCTTGCCTTGCTTGGACACATCCAGAGTCACTACATGGGGGAGTGGGGTGCAACAAGTATGTCACAATTTGAAATGTGTCTGGAAGGCCTAAAAATAAGGACAATTTTTAAATATTGCTCTTATAAACTTAGAAAGATAATAGAATAGTAGCTCCTACATTAGTATGAATTTTATGAAGGGTATAAAATCTGAAACTCACGTCTGTCATTATTTTCTAACTTCAATCTTTAATGATTTGCCACTAATTTGCCAGAAAACCACAATTTTATGAAAAACAGACAAAAAATGTGATGCAAAAATATAAAATAGCCACACAACACAGCTGGGAACCTATAAAAGAAGGGGCACTTTTTAATATTAGTACTGTTAACTTCATCAGCTGACAAAATAAGAGAATCTACATGCATTTCTGAAATAAAAGTAATCTATAACTCTGATCATTACAGTTATTTATTAATTGTAAACCCCCCATGTTTTCTTCCAAAATTGCCATTTTTGTGGAGGGATTATTAGGGGAGAGCAACATTTTGAGCCAAAAATCGGGGACAGTTGAGAGGTTCGGATATGCCTAATTCTATAAAGCAATTTATTTGCATGTACCTCTTAATCTCTCAATGCAGGAAATCTGGACAAGGACAAATATATTGGGGAACATATAAACAGTACTAAACATTGTTCTTGTATCAACTTAGACAGTTGGTAGAATAACAGGTCTTGCTTTAGCATGCATTTTCTGAAGGTTATGAAGTCTGAAACTCAATGTCTGTCATTTAGTGATGTCATTCCTAAATGATTTGCCAGAAAACCACAAATTTTATGAGGAGTAAACCAAAAATAACAAGCAAAAATCCTTTCATTCTGCGAAATTCTGGACAGTTGAGAGGTATAGTTCAGCCGGGCTGTCTTTAAATTTGCCACCCTTCCCCCCTCACAAAATCATGGTTGAATGGTACCTCTCCCTGCAGCCATTCCAATATGCCATTACCTGGCTATTTCGCCCCATTTACCATAAACACTGTAATGTGCATACTGCTTTGCTTCTGCGATGATTTGGATTTCATTTGAAAGTTTTATTTTGCATTTTACAGCACAAACACTAATAGACATCTGCTAAAAAAGCAATGCAGTCTCACAATGAAAATAGACTTAGCATTAAAACTTCTCTGCCCTTGAAACTCACATTCATTGAAACAGCACTGAAACCCACATTCAAAGAAAATACATTTTGCCAGTAACAGATACAGATTAACTTTGGGCTGTTTTCAAATCATATGCCCCTTGCACACGAAACATACATGTGTTCTTTGATACACCTTCCTGATTGTATTAAATTATATTCCTTGTTTAATACAGTACAGTTGTTAGAGGGTGTTTTATTGTTTTGAACATTTTTCCAGTAAACAATGAAACAAAATCCATGCACCAGTAATGACAAAACTGCCCAATTCAGAACATTTCCATCATAAAAGTCTACTCAAACTTTGACAATCCACCAGTATCAGTAAATATGCACAATCTCTGAAGAAGTAAAAGTCATCTAAATAATTCCACATTAAAGAGATCTGTAACTAATGAAGAGGTTGCTGCTAACAAACAACTTTATATTTCATTGTTTCATCTACAAATAAAGTGCCTGTTGCCCTTGAGGAATAAATTGCCTATGTTACACTAAAAAAAGATAAGCTAGTAATATTGCAATAGGGAATGGGTGGCAAACTGATAGGTTTATAGTTACTAGGTATCTTCGCCAAAAAGGACTGCAGCATCCACCCCCCTTTATAACACAATACAGTATCAACAATGCATTTACATACTGTGGGAGTAGAACCCACAGCCTTCTGCATCAAAAGCAAGTACACTACCTGTTGTGCTATTAACAATGCAAACAGATGCAGCATAAGCAGCACTAAACTTCTCTTCCCCTGCAGCTCTCAGCTCCTTGTAAAATCTACTCGACACTCAGCTGTATCTCTCAACTTTGCAGCACAAGAAATCTGGAAAAAGCCAACATTTATTGGGGGGGGGGAACAATAGCCTAAAAACCAGGGACACATTTTAAACATTGGAAAGTTGCTACAATAAAAAGGTGTGTTAACACCATACAGTTCAATGCCAAGTCTTGAACCTAGCTAAACCTATGCTAAACAGTCAGAGCAACATACCACTATGCCAAATCAGCTGCTTTGTAAAAGAGAGGAAGACTGAAATTTAAATGGCTACCATTTAGTGAATTCAGTTCTCACCATAGCTGTCAACCTCTTAGCACAACACACCTGGACAAAGCCAGTAATGGGGGAATACAGCCCCCAAACATACTCAGTGAATTCAGTTCTCACCATAGCTCTCAACCTCTTAGCCAAAACATCTGGACAAAGCCAATAATGGGGGAATACAGCCTCCAAACATATTCAGTGAATTCAGTTCTCACCATAGCTCTCAACCTCTTAGCACAAAGTACCTGGACAAAGCCAGTAATGGGGGAATACCGCCCCCAAACATATTCAGTGAATTCAGTTCTCACCATAGCTCTCAACCTTAGCACAAAAAAACCTGGATTAAGCCAATAATGGGGGGATACAGTTCCAAAAATAGGGACACATTTCAAATATTCATCTTATAAACTTAGAAAATTGCTAGAATAAAAGGTTTTGTGTTACCATGTACTTTCTGAAGAATATGAAGTCTAAATTCAAATGGCTGTCATTTTAATTTATTTAACATTTGTTAACCAGGAAAGTCTGACTTGGAACAAAAGCCAATTTCCAGCAGAGGCCCAAGGAGAAACACTGCAGACAGATGTCTTTGTAACATGGGAGGACACCAGAGCAAACCCACACAAGGGAGGACATGCAGACTCCACACAGAAGGCTCTCCCAGTCAAGAATCAAACCAGAGAACCTTTAGCTGTGAGGCAACAATGATACCACTGCACCATCAGGTATTTAAAGAATCAAACACCCAGAAACCACAGATTTTATAAGGAACAGAACAGAACACAAATATGAGGCAATAAATTGCTAAGTTTTCATAAATGGTGGTGGTTATGGAATCAGGCTGTTTCTACCTGCACCCAAGATACAGAGTTCAAGTCTGAGGTATTTCCTAACCAACACTACATATCCTGAGTTCTCTTTAGCCACCTGTATATATCACCTGGGGCATTTCACCCACACACACACACACACACACACACACACACACACACACACACACACACACACACACACCTGTTTCCCATTCTTGGTGAAATTAATTGTTTCCCATTCTCTGTGCTTGCCCATTCTTGGTGAAATTAATTGTTTCCCATTCTCTGTGCTTGCCCTGTGTTCAAACTGGCACCAATGGAATGCATCATGCATGTGTGTGCTTCCTGTTTCTTGGTGTTGTAACTCAGTCTTGAATTGTTTTCCATTCTCGGTGCTTACACTGTGCTCAAATCGGCACCACCGGAATACGTCACGCATGCGTGGATTTACTGTTTCATGGTGCTGTCACTCATTCAGAGACTGCAGACCTTGCAGTCCAATCCCCTTCCAGTCTATGTGGTGCAGTCCTTGCAGTCCAATCCTCTTCCAGTCTATGTGGTTGTAACTGCATAGACATCTGGGGCTTCTGTACAACCGCATAGAATTCTGGGGCTTCTGTAGACTGCTGCCTTCTTTCCGAATCCGGACTGGTTGAACAGCAGTCTGGATTCAAGTTACTAAGCACGCATGCATTTTTTTTTTTATTTTGGTTTACAGCTGGGGCGCTGCAGTCATACAGTCAAATATCACGAACCGCCACTGATAATATCAGTATTCTGCATGCAGCTTAGCCAGTGTTAGGCTTGGATCTTCATGTTGCAAGCCTCCACCATGCACTTTGAAAATTTGAGGATTTCCAGCCTATTTGGTGTGTATGTTTTCACTAACCAGGTTTTTCACTGTGTTCATAATGTTCCTATGCATATTTTTAAGACGATTTACTATGAAAATGTCGAATGCAATAAGGTCTAATGGTCATTTGGTCGAAATATAATGTCAAAAAGTCAAAACATTGAAAGTGAAAAATGTCGAAAATCATTTAATTGACAAAGTATTTAGCCCATCTCTACTATTTTGCAGGGGGGCTATGCCCCCCTGCACCCCCCATGCAGGGGGCTGTACCCGCGTACCACCCTACTTATATATACATAGTCCGAAATCACACTACAGTGGGGAAATGGGCAATTCGACATTATGAGTTTCGACGAAAACAGTTTCAACTTTTTAATTCCTGCAGATAGTGATTTCAACCAATTCATGTTCGACCATTTAGCATTAGACATTTTCATAGTAAACCTTTAAGACTGATTCATAGTTTGATACATATCTCAGAGGTTTTTTGTTATGATATCTTGAGAATTATGGGTATTCCATGCATCAGTTTCTTTCTTTAATGTTGTTATAAAATCATTGATATAGGGGTGATATATAAATACGGTGTGGGTTCCATAGCAGTTTATTATAGGTTCAAGATGCACACCTGAGTGTACTATAGGTTTAGGCTACTTGTGAATCTGAAAGAAATCTTGTGTTGTTCTCTGTGTACAATATGGAAATGATGAAGGTAATAGTCCTTCATTGGTGAACCCATTCCTTACTAGCCGATTTATTATGAGCTTGAGTAGGTGCTGGCCCAGGCACTAGAGCAAGTAGAAATTGATACGTCATGCCTGAAAAAGTCAGACATACCTTGTTGGGAGTGCGTGATAGTAGTTTAGATAGTACCCACAATGTAAAATGTTGTCCAGAACTATGGCAACTGGCTTCCTGTGCATATTAAATACAGATGTCATACAATCATGTGTTTTGGGGTACAAGTGTCCATTGTTGTTACTAATGCATGGGTGAATGTCTACTCTCAGTATTATCCTATTATGTCAAAAGGCTGAAGAGCTTTTAAGGTTTGTATAATGTTGGGCATAGTGGTCCTCTGTCCACCTGCATTTCATCCTTTATATGTTGTTTCTGAGTATCCCTATGTGTGTAATTTATATCATATATTTTTCAACATCTCGGTTTCATTTTCCAGCCACAGGGTACCCTGAATAATCCATTTTAATTTTCTAGCTACGCCTTATGTTGAACAGTACTGCTTTTACTATATTAGCATATCATAGTATCCCTGTTTTATTTATTTTTTTCATCATTTTCATCTTCACCACCATCACAGTCATTCATCAATGAGAACCATCATGTTGTTCAGCTGGTATCCTTTTTCATTTTTTTAATGTTTAGCTGTACTCTGATTTTGTTCTACATCCTATTTCATTTTATTATATGTTTAGCTGTATTCTGATCTTGTTCTTCTTTTGTGTAGAGACACTCTGTTTTATGCTTGAAGTAGTTGTATAACTTCCACTGGCCACCATCATCTGACCTGGCATTCTTGAAGCAATCTTTTGCAGAATCTATTGCTGTCCACTTTTTTGTAGTTTGCCTAAACCCAAACACTTCTCTTTCCACTGTGGTGATCATCATAAGTTTAGGAATATGGTCCCATTCAATACAGTGCCCTGACTTTATGTCCCTGTGGCATTGTACAATAAATCCTCATTGAGGACCCAGTCTGAACACATACATCTTGTAGGCATACATACTGTGGTGAGTCGGCTGCATGTGACATGGACATACAAAATAGCAATTATATCCCAGCATCATCTACTTGTATATAACCTTCACAATCTCTTACAGTGTGCTGCCATTAATAGTTTTTGAATGTAGTCTGCATTATATGGTGAGGCCAGCCTTAACAACTTATTTCCTTGCATGCTATTTGTCATGCCATGGGAATAAAAAACAACAGCCCTGGCTATTCAGAAATAAGGACCAGTAATGAGTCTCAATGAATTATTACCAAGAAGCTAGCTGACTGTTTCACAGCAAATGAAGGCTAATGGAATCAAACCCTGTACCACACGACAAAGCTTGTCTACATCTCAGAGCTTTAGTACTCTGCTCTAACTGCCAGATCATAGCAGAACTCATTTATGCAGACATAGGCAACTTATCTGTCTACAACCTACTCAGTCTGTCACTAGTCTAGTAAACATGTTGGAAAAGATTACGGAGGCTGTGGACAGTGGTCACTTTGTGCATGCTACTTATCTTGACTCAGCCAAGGCTTTTGATTATATCCCTCATGCAAATAGCATTGAAAAATTAGACAAACGTAATTTAAACCCTTACATTGTCTGCTGGATTGCAAGCTGGGTATCCAACAGATCACATCTAGTGAAAGGTGCTGGTACCCTTTCTGAATGCAGAATTGTAACTAATGGGGCATCACTGAGATCAACGCTGGACCCACTACTGCTTGGCATTTATTTTGTAGATATATGTGCCAGTATTCCTGAAGTGTTGTTTCCCAAGTTTGCTGATGACTATAGGCTGGGCACTGTTATCCACTCATCCAGCAGTACTAAAATGCTGCAAAAAAGGAGTGTGAAATGCATGTACTTGATGTGCTGAAAACAGTCACAAGCTAAATCATAGCAGCATTTGACAAGAAAGCTGTCCCCACCTTATCATATGTTATAAATGGTATTCCTTCTTCAAAAAGATAAGCCATAAGATACCTGATACTTATGTTTACAACTCTATCATTTGATCATCATGTTTCTACCACAGTCAGAAAATCCTTCTATCTTGCTCAGTTAATGTCCAAGAGAATATCTTCAAGAGCCAAAGAAGTCATCTTTGCACTGTACTTTATCAGACCCATCATCGCACACAGTGCCCCCTTGATATGTACAAATCCAAGGATAATACTCAATTGGAAAGGCCCCAACAATTTTTTAACCAAAAAATAAAGGTATTTAATCTTTCCACTATCCCAATAGATTAGCACAGCTCTCCTTACACTCAGTAACCTATGGGCTGCTCCAAGGTGACATGTAGCTGTATTCTTGTGCCATGAAAGGTGCAGTCCTCGTTGACCTTCTATGTTTTCAAAAGACCAGTAGCTCTACAGGCATCTATACTAGGGAAGTAAATCTACTCCAACAAATAAACAACACTCACTGGAGGGATAGGTTCCTAACTCACTGTATTCCAGGCCCATGTAATAAGTTAACACTACAGATCAAGCAAAGTTTTACTTTGTCTTCATTTCATGCTAGTCCTGAAGCTTGATTGGATAAATACAAATTTATACCAGGGTTATCACATATGGCCCTGCTTGCTTTGGGAGCATTACATTCTTGTAAAGGATGGCAAAAACTTTTAAGGGTGCCTACTTAAGGTGTATAGTGTTAGACCTCTTATTGTCCACATGATTGCTTGCCTAGTGTTGTTTCTGTATTCCTATGTTACTAATTAAAGCCTCTCAAATGTAAATATGTTGGGGTTATCTGGTGGGGAAAAGGTAGATCTGATTGAGAAAATCTGCATATCACCTCTTATGAGTCAGTACAACCTTGTCTTACCCTGGTTTCCTTTATCTCTTCCTCTGACTTTTGGACTTGTAAGTTCACTTTCTTATTTCATTTAATTTTGTTTATTTTATTTATTTATTTGATAACTGGGCAAGTGGGCTGGTTCAGGTATCCTTTTCAGCAATGACTTAGCTAAAGTACAACATGCAGTACATGATAGATACAAAACACCGTTGGTTAAATGATCGTGGAATATTTAACAGTTAAGAATAGCAGAAGCATAATATTCAAAATACACAGTGTTAAAAGATGTATTACTTTAGTTGTCGAACAGTGACTTTCCCTGGTTACACCTCTTTGCACACACACATATGTTCACTGGTTGGATTCACTTGAATGGATGTTGTGCAGACATAGATTAGGATTACATAAACCATATCATTTATTCTTTCAGCTTTATTAATTTTCTTGTTTTTTGTTTATTTTTCAAGTGGCCTTTCAGCCTAAATGTAATTTGCTCTGGGCTGAAGGTGGCCTGGAAGAAGTCAAGCTCATTCATACTATCTTTTTAAAAACTTAATAAGACTAATTTTGACTCCCTCTATGTTTAATTGTCTGAGTGTCTTATTGTGCATTCAAGGGATGATTGTTTGGGTTGGAATGAGCGTTGGAGTGGGTACATAGGGCAAGCATTGATTTTGGAGGGACTTATTGGAATATCTGATGCTGAAAAACATAAATAACAAGACAGAAACACAAAGTTTTTTTATCCAACTTAGATGTACAGCAATCTGACGTCTGGCTAATTTATTACAAGTCATGTGCAAAGCTTCTTACATGATGGGGGTAGGTTGGAAGGTTTTCTCCAAGGAGATTTCTTTTTTTCTTTTCTGCTTATGTTAGTTTATTATTATGTTCTGGATTTCCCATACTAATCCCTCTAATTATATCTATTTTGTTCTATATCACTAGGTTTTGATCTGCACTGTACACAGAAGTTAAGATTTGAACTTTAACAGTCTTGCAATGCTCAGGAATTCAGGAAGAAGGCTCAGGAATCTATAAGAGATTATGATAAACCCTATACCACACGGACTTTCACCATATAGTGCACTGACTCTCTAAAATGACCCAGGAAGTTAGACCTTCAGTCTGGCAATGTACTGATAGTACAGGGAGAGGCATTAATACCCATGACAGCCTGTAAGACAGTATCTTGAGAGCATTTATAAGCCTAAGTCCCCACCAAACCACCAAAAACTTGGTATGCTCTACAGGAATAACGGCTTTCTCTCCAACTCCTCCAGGCATACTTTAGCAACTACCAACCTCCTTCCTTCCTTACTATATGGAGCCCCTCTTCTAACTAACCTGTCTTCTTCCATCACCTCTAAACTTGAAACTTGCTATAATAAAATCTCCAAATTCGCAACCAAATCCAAAACCTCTACTCACCACTGCCTCACCCTACAATCATTGAACTGGCTGGAACTCCCTAACTACCTCGACTACCTCCAACTTACCACCGCTCAAAAATTAATATTCTTTCCAAATAAGTGCCCAGCACTAACAAACATCCTTCCCCCTTACATCCAAACCAGATCCCTGAGATCTGAACATCAAAATTTAATCTCTATTCATAAACCCAAACGCCCTGCAGGCCAACTCCTTCTCTCTTTCACTGTAGGCAAAAAATGGAACTCTCTTCCTCCCTCACTTAGGACAATACCTGACCCCGAATCTTTCAAGACACAACTTTTCTCATTTCTATCTTCCAAATGCAAATGCTCCTGCTTTCACCCTACATAAATACAAATAAATTTCCTCATAGAGCCTACTAAACTCCTGCTGCAAACTTCACTACTTCCTCTCCTTTTCTATTTACCTAACACAAACCTAATCCATCACCTTCTGATCATTCAATTTCTATCTCTTGACTCCTAGCATGTATATAACACAACTATCAAGTAATCGCTGATGCCTATTTCTTGACAATTGATTCTTATTGCTCTGAATGTAAAAACCTGCAACCTTTGTCTCATTGCATGTACAATGACAATTTATTCTTTTACTATACCTGTTTCGTATGAATTCATACATGTATTTTACCTTTGCATTTGGCATTTTTTGTAACCTCAAATTGTGTTTCTTGTGGAGCTTTTTTTCCCCGGGTCTCCACTGAAAATGAGCACATTCTGGCCCAGTGGACTTCCCCGGTAATCAAACTGAAATAAAATAAAAATAAAATAAAGTCAAATAACCTCTAGTTAAGCAGTAATTAACTAAATATAACTTCAAGCCTTTCAGTCTTGCTTCTTAAACTTTAGCTCTGAGGCCTGTTACTTGTTTCATGTAGCACTTTTGGACTCTTTCAAGTTTGTTACTGTTACTGATGGAATAGGTGCAAAAACCCATACCATATGCTAATATCATTCTAAATGAGCTCTTAGAAGGGGGGAACAGGACATTTTTGTATCTTGATGGGTCTGTTTTGATGATGCCATACCATTTTGTAGCCACTGTATTATTTTGTGTGTCAAATGCCAATTTATTGTTTACTGTGACCGCCAGATCTCTAAATTTGGTACAGCTAGAGACTTTCGGTTTCAGTGCATATAGGTGCTGAATATTTAAATATCCTAGATACATTACTTTGCATTTACAGTTATTGAATGACACTTGATAGCTGCTTGACCAGATAAAGAATTTACCCAATGTGAATGTAGTCAGTTTTCAGCTGGAGTTTCCCCCACATAGCCAAAACTTGGAATTCCCTGCCATTAAATATCAGAACAAGTACTAACACTTGCAACTTTAAAAAACTTCTCAAGTCACAACTATCAGAATCATGGACCTGCTCATACACAAACCCTGGTTAGGAAATAGATATCTTAAGGCAGCTAAAGGACCACAACATGTTATTTTGTATTTGAATAGTACACCCCTACTAAGCATATGTGTACTTAACTTGCTTGTTTTTACCTACAATCACAGTTCTGCTATTCTTTGTATCCTATCTAGACTATATGATTGTATCACTGAAATGTATAACATGTATTTTCATTTTGTACCTGTATCTGAGCTTGAATCAATATTTATATATGTACCCTGTATATGTATCTTACTGTTATTTATAAATGTGGAGCTTTTCTCCCTGTGCAGCCACTGAAAAAAAGCCATTTTGTCCATTCAGACTTTCCTAGTAAACAAATGTAAAATAAATAAAAAAGTAGATTTTTTTTTTTATCCAAAGTTGTGGATACCACACCTGCTGTCTTAGTGTTATATTGACACAGAAAACATGAGGGCACTAAATAAAAACAGCTACAAAACTGAGCCCTGGAGCAAGCATTTTTTTAATTAGAAAGTGCATCATTAATTTTGATGCATGATTTCCTGTCCTTTAACCACTCAGAGATCCATTATATTTTGAATGGACTGATATGCCATATTTGACCAATGTGGATATAATGACAGAGTGAGGTACTGAATCAAATGTCTTGGCTAAATCTAAAAATGTAATGTCTACAGGTAACCCATTGTCCACTACATCAATGATGTTCATGTAGAACCGCTATCTGATTTATTATATGCTACCTCTCCTGAATAAATCCATGTTAGTTAATATCTTTTACTGCAAAATCATTTTCCTGCATCTCCCTTCTTCACCTTCTTCTAAAGTTCTTTCGACTAGATAAATTAGACATGAGCTGATGGAGCATTTAATTTAAATAAGGATGAGTTAATGGATACAAAATCAGGGGCATAAACTGCCTATCAGTATTTATGCTAGAGACCTTTTCAAGCTACAGTTTCTGCCTACCACATGACATTACACATTATCCATGAATAGTCTGAATTATCCAATAATGAGTTAGCAGTAATGTCTGGCAATCTAAAACTTGGGGTAGTTAGTACAACATCTAATATGCTGCTATGTCTTGTAGGAAAATGAATACACTGTTTAAACCCTCACTCATTTAGTACCTTTAGTATACAGTTATTACAGGGCACTGTTTACAGTGCATATGCTCCAACAAATCTTGGGGTTATTAAGATTCCTTGCTGACATACACAGGTTGTAACATATTTTGCAAGTTGTGACATAAGGGTTAGGACGTGGTTAAATGCTAAAGTTGTAGTCCTGTAAAATCCAAAAGTGGTAGTGGCTGAAGCCTGACAAACTATATTTACAGCAATTACTTCTGCAGCCTTGCTATGATGAGATATGATTCCTTTAAATGAATTTGTTTCCATGTAAAAAATTGTTAGACGTTAAATACAGAAGCAGACTCGGGATGCATTCACATTCTCTACTCAGCTTTTTGAATAACTTATTTAAAGCTGTATGATTCCTTTTAAAATTAGATTACACTAGCATTGATGTAATTTCTGCTGAACATGTTATGAGTTACAATGATTCTGCTGTTTCAACTGAACAGCTGATAAATTGCTTAGGTTAAAATGACTAAAGTATGGGAATGGAGACTGGATGTATAAAAAAAAAAGAAACCATGTTGTGTGGCTGTATCTGCCATGCATTGATTTGAAATGCATATGGACGTCAGTATCTGATTAACAAATCTCGGTAATGATCTGTTACATGTTGATAAGTACTTTTAGCTATAAACGGGCAAAGTATAAATCCAAAATAATATCAGCAACATATAGAGTCATAATAGAAAGGACATTCACCTAGGGTTTTTGGCTTCTACTAGTAAAAATAGGTAACTTTAGAAAAAGTATGGCATATTTTAATATTTGATTTGTACTATGACCAGTTTGTTTTCTTATGGTGCGTACAATTGACTCCTAGGGCAAAGCTGAAAAAGTACCCCTTCCCTTCAAATGTTTCCCTCACTGTGTAAAAATAACATTTGTTGAAACTGAAGAAAAACAACATGAAAACATGCTATTAATATTTTAATGAGTAATTAAAGCAGTTATATCTCATATACACTCATATATACATATGGAACAATTAGACTTTTGGGTTCTGTGGCAAGAAAGCTATACCTGGCTGAGCAGTAGCTGAAAGGGTTCACAATCAAGTACTCACCCAAGAAAAAAGACCAAGTATTTAACTGCAAACAATGTGGACAAGTGCAGCAATACAGCCCCTAAAATGTTCCTACAACAATGTTGTTGAGGGAAACACAGTAATGCTTCTCACTGATGAAGGAAACAAGATCATAATTTATTCAAGTCTTGTATTGTTTGACAGGTAATATCAAGTCTTGTTTAATGGTATGGGTTGTATACACTAAATGTGACATCACAACATTTTTTTTTTGGGGGGGGGATTCCGTTATTCCTAAAATTAATTGATCTCAGTATTGAGCTATGTATGTAGAGTTGCAGGAAGCAGAATCAATTATTTCCCTTATTCTTCATTTAGTGGACTTCATAGGTTGTTGATTTTCCCCCATACCGGGGTGTAATGAAGTTGCACTCAGTTAACAGCAGTGTACCCAGAAAATCAAAGTGCCTCAATACAGTACATGTCTGTGCCACCCTTCCTGGTTACCCATTTGTTCTTTGGTTTGATAAATCAAACCCCAGGCATTATAGGCAAAGACAAGAGCAAAATCTATGACAAACATCATTTGTTATATATCACTGACAAAAATAGATATATCTTTGAGGTATGCTTCTAAATCCTCATTAAATATGTAAAAACTTTTGATTTAAGTTTTTGACCCAAACTATATACCACTCATGATTAGACATACTACCCCGCTGCTCTATTCTGTTTATTTCTATGTCCTATGATACATAATTGTTATATTAGCTGGTGTCATACTTCTCAAAGTCTTAGTGCAAGAAATTTGGACAAAGCCAAAAATAATCAGGTGAGAAAGGTTCAAAAATAGGGAACATTTTAAATATTACTCTTATTAACTTAGAAAGTTGATAGAATAATATGTTTTACATTAGTATGCATTTTCCAAAGGGTATAAAACGTGAAACTCACATTTCTGTCATTATTGAATTACTTCAATCCTCAATGTTTTGCCAGAAAAGCACATTTTTTATGAGTAACAGACCAGAAATATGAGGCAAAATCTAGAAATCCTTCAAAAATCTGTAGAATTGAAAGGTATGGCTGGTATGGTACTTTGCAGATCTTGCACTCATTCTGAAAATATTTTTGCTCCCTTCTTGAAGGTCATCTCACCCCTCATCCAGTGATGAGCAAAAATATAATGGCAGAGACAACTTACTTTAAGTATAAGCTCCAAGGAATTTTAGACTTATAAAATGAGATTTGATGTGTAGGTATACCCCTAAGTTTGTATTTCCTACTTAAGTTTCTCTAGGTATCTACTTTTAGACAGGATATCTGCAATGTTGCATCAACAATCTGTTTAGATCCTGCTGCTTGTGTCACACAATATTAATCTCTTCACAGTTAAAATCAGCATCAGATTTATTTCTGTCTTTGTTACAAATTAGGGAGATTGTCCTTCCCTAAAATTCATGAACATACAATCAACAAACTCCATAAAAATTCTGGTCTGGGATAAACAAACTTCTTCAGCCAGGTCACACTACTACTCCTGACCCAACCGGTTTCAACAATAGCAACTCCAACCTAATCCCCAATGCCTTTAATAACTATTTCACAGATGCCATTCAAACCCTGGCCAATTCTTTACCACACCTCACTGCTTCCCAACCAAATAACTGCAATACTTCTTTACCCACCTTTCAAATACAACCTGTATCTACATCTCTCATCTGTAAGCTACTTCAAAAATTGAAACCTTGCACCCCTTCTGCCGACCATCTCCCATCTGAATACCTACAAATAGCCACAACAGCCATAGACTATCCCATCTTTAGCCTTATTAACAGAACTATCGCTGAGGGCAAAATCCCTGCTTTATGGAAAATATCCCATATCATCCCTCTACATAAAGGAGGACCATTAGCTAAGATAATGGAAAAATGTATTCACAAACAACTGTTTAACCACTAACTACAAAATAACCTACTGGCAAACTGCCAACATGGCTTCAGGCCATTCCATAGCACATCTACTGCCCTTTTATTCTTTACCGACTCTATATATAAAAATCGTAACAATAACTCATTTTCCTCTGCACTATTCATTGACCTGTCAAAAGCCTTTGACATGGTTAACCATAACCTATTAGACAAACTAAAGGCTCACTCTCTTGATCCTCAAGCCATACAATGGTTTAGGTCTTATCTGGAAAATAGACAGCAAGCAGTACTTTGGCATAACAATCTGTCTTCACTACTTCCAGTAAATATTGGAGTACCCCAGAGCTCTACCCTAGGTCCCCTACTCTTCTCCTTATTTATTAATAACTTACACATGAGCATACCTCAAGCCACCTGCATTCAATATGCAGATGACTCCACCTTAATCTGTACAGCCAAGAATATATCCTCTCTCCACTCCCTCACCCAAACTGTTTTTCAGAATGTTGAAAACTGGTTTATGCAACACTGCCTCCTCCTAAATACTAAAAAAACAAAACTACTGCTTTTTACTCCTACTCACAAATCATCCATTCCTTTCTTCTCTTTAACCTCTAACAATGGTACCAACATCAACCCAGAGACTACAACCCGCCTACTAGGTGTAACTATTGATAATCGTCTCAACTATGATGAACACATAAACTCTACTATAAAGTCTGTTAACAGAAAACTTGGCACCTTCTATAGAATAAAACCCTTCCTTACCCCTCCTGCAAGGAAAGCAATTGCCCAAACCCACCTTATTTCTACCCTCTTCTATGCCTCTGTTATATATACCAACCTATCCAAAAACAACCTCTCTAAACTCTCCACCTTTTATAATAGCAAAGCTAGATTCATCACATGTTGCCCCTTTAAAACTCACCACTGCCTTAACCTCAAGCAACTTGGATGGCTAGAACTGAAAAACCAGATACTCTTTCAACAGTTACTTATTACGGAAAAGATCCTGTACCACCCTAACAACACCCCTATCCTCACTAATCTAATTACACCATACACTAATTTAGCTACACTACGCTCTGCTAACAAGCTTCTAGTTTCCTCAAATAAAGCTAACAACAAAGCCGGGGATTCACTTTTCTCAAACACTGCAGGAAAATTCTGGAATCAGCTTCCTGCTGCATTATCTACCCTTGCATCTACTTCTCTTTTAAAAAAAAACATCTTAAAGAACATCTGAAAGCTCATTGGCTTTGTCCATGCACTAACCCAGACTGACATCTTTTCCCCTTCTATTCTTAACCCTATCCCTTCTCCTTTAACCTTTGCCTCCAAATCTATTTACTACTCTTCCTCTGGAATAAGACAATAACATATATATTCTGTTCCTTAACTAAGACTTGCTCATACCTTCTAGTGTGATTTGTAGAATTGTTTTAGTTTAATTTTAGTAGAATTGTTTAGTTAATTTTTACTATAACTGTTTAGCATACAAATGTATTATTATAACTGTTCACTAGACCAATGCTACCTCTGTATTGTATTCTTAATGGTTCTATGCATTGTTAACTTTGTCATTATTCGTGTTTGGAGCTTTTCTCCCCGGGCCTCTACTGAAAATGGACATATATCCAGCTAGACTAGCCTGGTCAACAAATGTAAAATAAAATAAATAAATAAATAAATAATACATCATAAGCCTTCCATACTATGTTCACAGCCAGTTTTTAGGTATAAAGTCAAGGATACCATTGAGGATCCTGGCTCAGTTTTACAATTGCCCAACAGCAGTGTATAGTTAAGTGGCTTGCCCAAAGTCACATAAAAGGCAAATAGATGTTGTGGACATTGGTAGTGTTCAGATCATAAATGCTATTAAATCTGGCTGCATGAAAGACAGATCATGTCTATTTGGCCTGATAAATTTCTTTGAAAGATTACTCATGCCCTGGATGAGAACCAGACTATTCATACTGTGTTTCTGGGTCTGGCCAAAGGCTTTGACACTATTTTTTTATGCACGTATTATAAATAAAATCACCCAGCTAAAAAAATTAGACTTTATGTTATTCGTTACTGCTTAATGGCTCACTGACAAAACTCACACAGTACATGCTAAGGGAAACTATTCTGAATATATATATGTATCTGTATATATGCATACACACACACACACACACACACACACACACACATATATATATATATATATATATATATATATATATATATATATATATATATATATATATCACAGTTGGTGTCCTGACGGGCTGCATCAGGGTGCCACTCTTCTTCCACATCTATTTCTTGGATGTGAAAGCAAAGACCAAAAGGCTATGGTATGCAATGTTTGTTGAACAGTTCAAATGGAAGGCTTTTGTCTCTGTTTATGATACTTAGATATTCCAAGAAGGCTTCAATTAGTACAGTGCCTTGTATTAATGATCATGGGCTCACCTTTAATGCCAAATGGAGAGATGATAAAATCAGCAAAAGGAGAGAAATATTGCTGAAATTGAATTCATCCTCAAGTCTTGGTGAGAACCTTCACGAGGTGGACCCTGTTTTTCACAAAATGTCACCAAGATGACACTGATATACACACTGTATTTTATATAGCATATGTCACAGACAGAAGTAGGTTAAAAAATAAAAAAGACAGCTGGATGCACAAGTCCCAGGATAAAAAAAATGCCCAGTCATGGTAGGCACACTGGTACCGGGACTGGAAAAATGACAGTGTAGAATCCTCAAGCCATGGAAATATTCCTAAAATGGGGCTAGGCCAGACCCAGGGGAGAGATGCCTCCCTGTTGTAGAAGGAAGTAGCAGTCCAAAGAAATCACAAAAAAATGATAGGCCAAAAAAGAGCCGTACACAGATGACAGAGTGGACTATTAAGGATAAGAATGAAATTATGTATTGTTACTATTATGCAAGAAGCCCAGAATTTCCAGACAGAAGATATACAAAAAGACTAAGAGAGAAATGAGAGGAAAGAAAAATACTTCCACAAGAAAAACTGTCAAAAGCTTCAAATACAAATTTGCATTTGTTAATGCAACAGATTTATAGAAAACATTATACAAACCAAAAAATCTTGGTCAATTTGGAAAAAGAAGCAACTGAGGAAGCGTGAAATTTTAAAGAACAAAATTTAGAGATGTTTGAAGGGCATAAAAAGGAAATATGGACATGGGAAAGAATGAGAGATATGATATGGTGCAATATTTATGCAAAGGAGTAAGCCAAATTAATCAACCCAAAAAAGTCAGCCCCAAAGATAGTCAAAGAGAAATATAGACAAAGGCATCCAGATATGGATATGGAAAATTTTACAATAAAAAAATAAGATCACAAAGAGGGAAGCTAAAAAAATAGAAGCTGAAGTTATGGCATATTTGCAAAGTGAAGAATTCAGTGCAGAAAGTCTAACACAGGTCGTATAGCATGCTGGACAACTAGTCCCCAAAAAGTAAGGAGAAACAAGAGGAGCAGGAGACATCTGAAGAAGGCATGGAAAGAAAACGTGATTTAGTATGGTACAATATTTATGCAAAGAATAAAGCAAAACTAATCAATGCAAAAAGAGCAGCACCAAAGATATTTGAAGGGAAATATAGGCAAAGACATCCAGATATGGACAATTTTACAATACAAAAACTAAGAAAACAAAGAGGAAAAGAAGATTAGTAATGAAGAAGTTAAAGAAAGAGAAACTGAGGTTATGGATTTCCTGAAAAGTGAAGGATTTAGTATAGAAAAATTAACTTGGATAACAATACAACAGGATACAGAAGTGGGCACCCATATTAAGAAGAAACCAGTTGAACAGAAAGCATCTAATCAGTTGACATATGAAGATACTTTGGAGACTCCCATAGGAAACCAGTACAAAGGTTCAGTTGGAGCTATACAGCAAGGGAAAGAACAGGAAACTGGGGCAACTCTGGTACAGTTAATGTTCTGGTTTGATAAGCCAGTGAGTTCCCGTGTGAAAAAAGCAATGGATGACACAGGGCGAAGCTGAAAAGAACCTGGCACAGGAAGAAGCTCTGGAACTTTCTACAGAATGCCCACAGGAAATGGCAAAAAAAGAATGCGCCCTCAGTTTTGAAGAAAATAATCAAAGAGAAGAGTTGCTTGATTTAATAGACATTGATAGACATAATAAGATCAATGAAAGAAATAGACTGCAGAAGGTCAATAAAACCCCAAAAGTTAGAAGTTTGATAAAACAAATAAACACAGTAATTAGGACTTTCCACAGAGCTTCATGTGCTATAACAGAAGTAAAGAAGTACTGTGCAGCCAAATTAATAACAAATAAAGTCCTACTACAAGAACACAGGATAGTAAGGAAAATGACGGAGATAAATCAAATGCCATCATGGAAGTATCAAATTGAGAAAACTATAAAGCAATTAAGAAAATGAAGTGTCCCTGTTAGAAGAGTATAAAAGAGGGAACAGGTCAACAAAAATGCTTAGAAAGATAGACATGATAAAAGCAAATTGAAACCGATCTGTGGACTGTGGTTTAACTTTTATTTGCCTTTTCCTCTCACAATTGTGCTGACCTGCTTTGTTTGATGGATTGTGTCTTTGGTTTGGACCATTGCACTTGCCATACATGCAGAAGTACTGTGTTTGTTCTTATATTTAGAGAGAAAGCCAGAGTAGAGAATTAGATAGCGGTAAGGAAGTAAGTGAAGAAGGGAGAGCAAGGACGTATAAGAAAAGAAAATGTACTTGTTCACATTTAGGGATACAATTTATCCTGGTTTTCAGCAAGAGCAGAACCAGATTTTAGTTAGGATGTCTTTCAGAGTTGTTTTGAAAGATGGGAGGGAGGATATAGATCTGATGGATACAGGTAAGGAGTTCCAGGCCTTAGCAACCTTGTACGAGTAGAGATAATGCCCAGGATCTTGCATGGCGATTTCTTCCTGGCTTTTTATGCTGTGACAGATGCTGTCCTTTTTGATTTCTTCACCTTCATAATATCAGTAGTGCTATGTATACCCACCCCCAAAACCTTAACCTCCATTGTCACATAACGAATACCTGCTAGCATGATAAATACTTAACACAGCACATTCCAGGCTTTTGCAACACACTGATTGTGTATCTCAAACATAGCAACACCCCGGCTACTTTTAAATCTAGACTTGATAAGTGGATAGACAATCATGAATTCACCCCAGGATATGTTATAACGATTTCTCTGTCAGGGCAGCGAATATGTCATCAATTTAATGTGGTACTTAGCTAAGATTATCATCAATTATGTAGGCCTAGGCTTTGTACAAATCTATAAAACATATAACATTGTCTTATTTTACTCTTTGATGCAACGAAGTAGATCACTTAGCCAATAAGTACACTGCAGTGTATGTCCCATCTATAACCATGCAGAAACACCCTTATGCAGATGGTTTGTTATATTTGATTTTATATGTACATAGACTACTTCCAACATTGGTAACATGTGGTTCCTGATTGCTTTCTTCATTGGTACCATCTAAACATAAACTGCCATCTAGTTGTGTCATCTGAAACCAAGGGCATAATAAATGGGATGTGGTGCCCTGTATGTTGACATCTTCAGATAGTGGTATTTCTGGTCTTCATCAAGACACGATGAACTGAGCATGCCACCACCTCAATAAACATCAGTGGTGACTACACATTTAAGAAAATATACCCCCATCATGCCTCATCTGCCCAGTGGTAAGAATTACTGGTAAACCTCTTATTTTACCACTCAGAAGCCACCTCTGTGCTCTCCAGCTATTCAGCATCTCTAAGGATACCATTCCTTTTAGCAATTGTATTGCTTTCCATTGTTTCCAGTTAGCTGCTCTGCAATGGTTAAGACTGCATTATCCACGCTGCCAGAATTAACCCCATAACAAAAGGGAGTATCAATTGTTCTTGCCTCTATATTCCCTTTAGTTGTTCAATTTTGTTTGTTTAATTCTGATATGAAAAACAAAACACAATTTTGCGTGGGAGGATATAAACATATTTTGTTTAGCTAACACATTGGCAGTAATGTAAATGAAGTTAAGATATGGCCAAGACTCAAATTAATTAACTATGATTTCTCAAGAAATAGCATTGGCTTTTTACAGATGGCATTCATCTAAATAGTGGAATCCTGTCCCATTCTGATCAGTAGCAATACTGAAACACATAAAATAAATGAAGCTGCAACTCAGTTTTCAATTTTCTCTATAAAGAAAGTCTTCTCAGTTTACCAGCCAGAGCTTTTCTATGTTCCTCAGTAGATTAACTTCATCCATAACTCTCAAATGTCGAGATTTTTGCCTCATATTTTGTCCTGTTCTTCATAAAATTTGTGATTTTCTGGCAAATCATTGAGGATTTAAGTCACTAAACAATGACATACATTTCAGTTTCAGACTTTATATCTCTCAAAAAATGCATGCTAATGCATATTGTATCATTCTATCAGCTGTCTAAAGTTATAAGAGCAATGTTTAAATTTGTCCCTGAGTTTGGGTCTTTGTCCCTGCATTATTTTTGGCTTTGTCCAGATTTTTTGCACATAGAGGCTGAGAAGTATGGTTTCATCTATTCTAGATTTATTATTACAGATCCATCAGTATGCAGTTCTAAAGCATTCAGAATTAAAGCAGTTGCCTTTTATTGCTATTGAGCAGATATAGTAATATCTGTGTTCATATTTTAAAAGAAACAACCTCCATTATCTGTTGTGGGAGCCTTATCCCATCTCAGTTAGCCATCCAGACTCGATAGACTACCCCTCATGTCCAACATCAAATGATCTTCATTTTATCAACCCCCCCCCAACAATTCTCATCTTCAAAAAAAACTGAAAATGTTTTTGTTTGTTTGTTTTTACTATTATAAATACTTTTTTCCTTACCTGTTAACAAGCCTAGTGCTTACTTTCCTTCTTGGGAAAGTTTTGAATATCTGCACATACCTAGCTGCAGGCCCCTTTAGCCAGTAGTATATTTCTGGAACAATATAATTTGGGAAACAATACCTAAAAATATCAAAGAACTAAACCCTTATGTGTCTTTTTAATACGAACTTATATAATTAAAAACAGTAATATTAAAAACTGAAAAAGAGTTATGCATGCTCAGGTTCTAAATAATGGAACTGGCTGATTTTAGGATATTTATTTAATGTAACAGCACACAATCTAACATGTCAGCGTACAAAATAACATTTTACATTTTCTCTTTTTGAACTGATAGGAGTTAACAATTGTGTTGAGTGACAGCAAAGAAAGGAGGGACAACCTGCCCTTATTAATGACCATGTCGTACAGTACATCTGCAACATTCAGAAGTGAAACAACCTTATTCATATCTCTCAAACTCTTAGTGTAAGAAATCTGGACAAAGAAACAAATAACGGGGTAAAAAGGTCCAGAATCAGGGACAATTTTTGAATATTGCTCTCATAAACTTTGAAAGTTGTTAGACTAATGGGTTTTGTTTTAGCATGTATTTTTATGAAGGATATGAAGTCTGAAGCCCAAACATCTTTCATTTAATGACTTTAGTCCTCACCGATTTACCAAAAAATACAAATTTTATGAGGAACAGACAACCAAAATGAGTCAAAGGTAAGGATGTTTTGTAAAATTCTGGACAGTTTAGAGGTATGACCACACTTTTGTATAATTAATACTGTGCAAAGTAAGTTAGTTAATGCCATAATTTTTAACATTAAACAAATGGAATTAATCTAACTAATCTTCATTCCGTGATTAATATGTTTCTTTGCTACAGTAGTTGGCAGATTTACAGCAGCTGGAACTGGGTAATTGTGATCTCTGAACATTATTCCTTATCTGTGTCTCTTCAGTTTATTTTTTCATAAGTTCACAAGTTTGTTTCATAAGTGTGAGACCTTAAGAGTATTCCTAGAAAAAATGCTAATATGTAAGAATCAAGTGTTAACTAGTAAAATGTCTTCTTTATTGAATGCCTGCTATTTACATGACCTTATATTCCCAACATTTATAGAGTGGATAAAATGAGTACACCTGTAAGAGGACTGTTTTAAACTTTGATAGTGAAATACATTTAACAATATACAAAAGTACTGCACAGTGTGTGTGTGTGCGTGTGTGTGTGTGTGTGTGTGTGTGTCTATATATATATATATATATATATATATATATATATATATATATATATATATATATAAATATATTGAAAGAGAGAGAGCTATGTATCAGTATATAGTGTGAGCAGATATTGTATACAGAAGTGTTACCTTTAAAAATAATGTAACTGTTGTGGCTACATGCTTTAAATAAACGTATTACTTTAAATTGTTGGGTACCATTATATATTAGGCAGTGGGGATACCAGCATTGCTCAGTTAATAAGTTTTTAGTAGATCAGTTATGAAAGTAAACAATGTATATATAACAGAGATAAAGGACTAAGCCATATCAGTTCAGAAAAGTTGGCCTGTCTTAAAAGGGAGATTGTTTGCCTGGAACAATGGTTCTGGGTAAGGTACTACAGTAGGAAGAATTACTGTGGATTATACCTGAGGAAACCTGGACACCTTCCTACAAAGAAATCCAGAGAAAGGAGATTTTACTTGGAAGTACTTATGTACTGTGAACATTAATAAGTGCCAAGAATGGAATTACTGGATTTTGTGGGAGAAACTTTGTCCTTTGATTATGGGACTCTTGGACTTTGAAAGGATGAAAGTAGTTTACATGACTTTCTTTGATTACCATTGCAGAAAGTTAATTTTCTTTCATGCACTTGTTTTTTGAGAAGAGTCGGTGCCATTGATTTAGTTTGCAAAATAGTGTTTATTCTATGAATTTGTGGACTTTGGTGCATTAATATACCATGGTGTGTGTGTGTGTGTGTGTGTGTGTGTGTGTGTGTGTGTGTGTGTGTGTGTGTGTGTGTGTGTGTGTGTTTGTACTGAAATGGACACCCTCAGATCAATATTTAAAAAGCTGACTTTGCAAATATCGACACACTACTACTCATGCACCAAGCAACAATATCAGAACATAAAAAACTTAAAAAAAAAATAAATAGAACTTCATTTTTTGCAGGGTGGTAAACCCCTGCAGCCCCCATGCTAATTATCTATACTTACTCCGAGATTGCACAATCTTGGGGACAGGGCATATTTCCCTACCCCAAGAATTGTGAGATCTTGCTTACCTGTTACCTATCTTTGCAGTCGACTATTTTATCAGCTAAACATATGTCAACCAACGATAGCATCAACATATTTTAATCGACCTATATACACACACACACACACACACACACACACACACACATATATATATATATATATATATATATATATATATATATATATATATATGGGTCTACTTCTGATTGCCGAAAAACACACTTTCTCGACAACCAGAAGATCGAACCCATTTAAGCGAAAGTGCACTAAATCAAAAATGCACTTTTGCAAAAGCCGGTTCTCCGAAGTGCATTACAGTGGGGTTAAGGAAATATATCCTTTTTCTCACTTTAGTGCAATCTCGGAGTTAGTATATTTAAGTAGGGGGGTGTGGGGGCCCCACATGGGGGATGCAGGGGGGCTTGCCCCCCTGCAAAATACTGTTTAAAGTAGTTTTTTTTTTTTTTTTTTTTCTGGTTTGGAGAACCGGCTTTTGTGAAAGTACAGTTTCGATGTAGTGCACTTTCGCTTTAATGAGTCTTGATGTTTCTTGTTCAAGATTGTGAAATTTCGATCAAGAAACATAGACCCATATATATATATATATATATATATATATATATATATATATATATATATATATATATATATATTTATATATATATATATATATATATATATATATGTATATATATATATATATATATATATATATATATATATACACAAGTGTGTGTGTGTGTATGTGTGTGTGTCTGTGTTTTGTGTGCAATATATATATAAAGAGAGAGAGAGGAAAAAAGACACACTCACTCAGCACACATACATCAGCATTCTTGCACATTTCTGGCAGCTTCTGGCAGTTCATTCACTATTATGAGGACAGAATTTTGATAAATTTTGATAGAACAGATCCTTAACCCTAATGATAGATTCACATGGCAGTGTAATAAAGGCTCAGAGCACTCATTTTCCAGTCTTTCTATCATATGTAACTGTAAAACGGTCTCTGTTTTTCCATGTTCAGCTGCTAGACAAACAGCAGAGGAATTCCATGCATGATTTACTGTAAGTCAAGGTTAGATCTCATTCTAGGCTAGCACCTGTCTTTACTTCTGTGAACTAATCACAGTGCCTCCCATTTCTACCGGGGCATACAACAGACCTAAGCTAATCCCTTTCTCACCATCTGCCATCCTGTTCAGAAATTATTCAGCACTGCATCCTGCCTCATGCCAGAATACATATTTACAACAGAAAGAATGCATCATGCTGTAAACTTTATACTATAACCTGATTTATGAAGACATCACCCTTGCAGTACACATGCTGGTTCCAAGAATGTTGGTGTTACATAAGATCTTATGATGACCTGCTCATTGCTGCATCTATTTTATTTCACAAGGAAAGAATATCAAACAGAAACCAGCTGTATAAAATAAAACAGGGACACCTGCTTTTGTACATAGGACGATGGAAGGCATAATAATCAATGTAAGAGTTATGGAGACTACAGTTAAAATTCTCAAGTCAGAAAAACTAAGCACAAACAAGGAAACAAGAAACTGCATGATACTTCCGATACTAACATTAACCATTAGTACATAATTTCACTTGGTTTGTTCTGGTTCCTTTTTTGTTTCTCCTGATACTAAAAGGAACAATGTTTAAGTTTGTCCTGAGGATACACGCTCTGCAGTTTCTCCTCCATGACAATGCCTTCTGTTTGTTTCCAGTTTAAGTTTTTAACACCCTGAAATCAAATGTTTTTACCTCACCATTTATATGTCCAGTCTTCTCCTCTATATAAATTTACAATGCTCTCCTTCACTATTAACCCCCAACTAGAGTTCAAACCAATGCGTATATACATGTACAAAAACAAAAACTTGTCACACAGTGAAATTATTCATGAAAGCCAGTTCTTTTCCTGTAATGATACAGGCTGCCATACAGGTATAACTGTATGTTTCAATAAGTTAAAATCATGCACTGTTATGCAGGCCTCTAACCCAACACACAATTTCCTACTCTGAACTCTCTGACATTACATTTAAATTGATAGTAATGCACTGTGTTTCAGCAGTCAAAATAATTGTTTTCTGACAGTGCTGGCTATGATTTGCTGCACAATCAATGATGTTTGTGTTCTGCAAACTTCATTATCTGCAGTCTACCTATTACTGAAGCTTCAACTCTGCATTTTTGTCAAGATCCTTTGCTTTCATGCTGCCAAAAAAGTGTTCTTATAAGTTATCCAAGCCTGTCTAAAAGCAGAAGTGAAACCTGACAGATTTTTTTTCCTTTTACAGCATTATTTGCCAATAGTTCTGACCTGAGGAGAAGTGCTGATTAGATTGCATTTTTGTTTACGATTTTATTTAATTTTTGAATATATTAATATTGATTTTTTTCTTTTTTGGTGGGACAGAAGTATTCAGTGTTTTTTGATTCAATCTTATTAGTCATTCAGTGTTTTGTCAGTCTTTCTTTTTCATCCATTTTTGTTTTTCTCTTTTGTGTTTTCAGCCTTTCTTATATCCACTTTTACCTCTATCTTGTTTTATATATATATATATATATATATATATATATATATATATATATATATATATATATATATATATTTAATAACACAAAAGCTGTCTAGTGGTTGTGCCATTCCCTTCAAGGTTTGGTATATTATGTTAAAAAGATATGATATGTAAAATGTCAATGGATAATTGCCAGTTTCTTATAAGGACCCATCTACTTATTTATTTATTTATTTATTTATTTATTTATTTCCAGTTTGATAACCAGGGAGGTCCACTGGGCCCAAGGGGCCCGTTTTCAGTGGAGGCCCGGGGAGAAAAACTCTGTGTTACATACAATTAAAACTAACATATAATTTTACACTATACAATTATGCATAGAGTTATACATTTTAGAAAACAAATGTAAAATTTATATTGAGATCTAACAACTGAAAATGAGCAGAGGAGAGGATTAACAAGAAGAACTTGAGCATGGTTCAAAACATATGTACAAAGTTAGATGACTAGAGCACAGTTCATAACATACATACATAGATGGAGAGCGATTTGTTTGTAGTTCATAGCATCTATACATTGTAGATTAGAACGCTATTTACAGTGCAGGGATGAGACAGAAGTGGAAGGATAATCAGGAAAAGTATTTTAGTAAGAAAAGCTTGAGCACCGTTCAAAACATACGTACATATTTAGACAACCTGAGCACAGTTCACAACATATATACATAGATAGAGAGCCATTTGCATGCAGTTCATAGCATTTGTACATTATTGATTAGAAAGCTATTTACAGTGCATGGATGAAACAGAAGTGGCAAAAGTATTTTAGTAAGAAAAGCTTGAGCACCTTTCATAACATATGTACATACTTAGACAATCTGAGCACAGTTCATAACATATATACATACAGTGCCTGCATATTTGAACTGTTTCTTACTGAAATTGGTGCGCCTTGTTTGCTGTAGCATAGACTAGATCCAAGCCTGTTAAATCTAGCTTTGTTTGTATAACTTGAGCACTAATCCAGGCCTTCTTTTTTGGAGAAGGTTACCCTGCACCCCAGTGGCAGGAGTGTGCAGTTAGAACTTGTCTGATTGAAGACTACAGGAACAGGGTTCAGTTTTGAGATTTTTTTTTACTGGTTAATTGGGTAATTTGTTTAAAAGCCTTTTCTGATTGCTTGTAGTCATCTAAAGCTGTTTTAAGTGCATTTTTACTGTTTGTAGTCATTTAAAGCTGTTTTAAGTGGATTTTTTTTTACTGTTTTTGACTTATCTTTTCAAAAAAAAATTGTTCTTGTTTCCCACCTTTCTAAGCTAGTATAGTCCAGTTTTCAGGCTAGTGGTGAATTCAGGGCTGTGTTACAATTTTCTGAGTTGTCCATACCTTACTTGGATAGAGGGGGGTTTCTCTGTTCACCTGTGAGAGAGGGAGCTTTGAGCAGCCATCTGTCCCTGGAGGAGTGGTTCCAGCCCAGAAGTTAGTAGTTTATAGGCCATTTTGGGCTAATTTCTATCTCTTTCATTTCCCTGCTGTAAAAAACACATTTGCATGGTTTTGCACGTCCGGGCAGTGCCGGTTAGCTAAGGCTAAATTTATCCCGGCTCCACCAAGACAACTCTTCAGTTTTTCCCTTGAAAGTAGTTTAACTCTCACCCTAAGCACTTAAAAAGCATCCTACAGTCCAGCACTTGCTCAGACCTAATAGCAAGCACTAATATACCCCGACACTTCATCCCTCACCAACCAAGCGACTAAGCAGCTCACCCTGCTATTCAGGCATGACCAAAGGGCAATTTCAGGTATACTCTCCATTCCAGCTAGTGAACCTGACTATCCTGAGGCAATGTTACAACTGCCTCATGTACACAGGCAACCCTCTCCTCCTACCACAAAACATTAACATATGCGACAGATGCAATTATATAGCTAAATTGGAAGCTAAGCTCTCTCCACTCAAGACTGGAACAGGCAGTCACGAGGAGAAGCTTAACACATGCACCACACCTCCAGCCTCACATAGATATACTAAACCAGCACTGGCAAAAAATACACATAAATACACAAAATCATACTCGGAAGCTCTAAATAAAAACCTGCAAAAGCATCACAGACCTCCAAAGCAGACACCCCAAAATCCTGCACCTCCCATCACAAACCAGACAACACATAAAACACAAAATCAGTGTGCCACACAATCACAGCCCTTAAGGCAAAATAACATACCTAACATGCTAGTAATAGGCGACTCTATAGTCAGGCACATTGATGTCTCACTCACTAGGCTGGACAAGGAGAAGGTTACTGGTAGCTGCCTGTCGGGAGCCAGAATCCGCCACATAACACAAGCACTCAGGTCACTCAGAACAAGTACAAATATGACACTGTCATTGTTCATGTTGGTGTGAATGACCTGAGACGTACCTCCCTGGACTACATGAAAAGAGACATGGAAGAGCTCTCTGATCATGTAGCCCAGGCGGGTATGACCCTGCTCTCACCAAGAATGATACCGCAGTATAAAGAAAAAATTATCATTTTCAACAATTGGCTAAGCTTCTGGTGTCATTCAAAGGTGATCCAGTGTCTGTCAGCCTGAGACGACATGCTCAACAAGAAACGGTTTGCACCTGTCACCCCTAGGCTTTCAAATACTGGCCAAGGCTCTTGCTGCCCCCATAGTGCCTTTTTTAGGCAAGGCTCAAAAGTCAAACCCACCTCCATAAACAGCACAAATAAAAAAATGAGGGTTATGCTACTCAATGCCAGGAGTTTAAATCTCAAAATGCACGCGCTCAAAGCACTGCTCAGTATGGAGAACGTCGACATCTGTGCAGTAACTGAAACATGGTTCAAGGCTCCACAGAGCACCCCAGCACTACCGGGCTACAACTCATACCACACATTTCAGCCACAGAACGTGGACTGAAACACAAAAGGAGGGGTTGTATCCATATTCATCAAGGATACCTACACCTCCAGGTTAGTGGCGCAGCATGATACCTCCGAGATCATCCATGTGCAACTAACATCAGGCAAATCTGCAATGCAAATTGTGGCCTGCTACAGATCACCCTCCATGACCCAGGACCCCCACTCCGCCTTTCTGGAGACACTGGAAAACATGAAGGTCATACCGAACACCCTGATATTGGACAATTTCAATTACCTACTGTTAAGTGGGAAAACTACTCGAGTACAAATTCCCCAGGCCCAGCGCTTCCTGGAATTCATCATATCAAACGCCCTGGATCAGCTGGTAAACTCCCTACCAGAGGTGAAAACATATTGGACCTGGTCATCACCAACATGGGCGACAGGTGTTCCACACCGGAGATCAACCCGTCACTGGTTAGATCAGACCATAAACTAATCACTCTGGAAGTCCACACCACACCACCACCTCCAACCAAGGAAACCACAGTGAAAAACATTTCTGTAGCAAACTTCACCTTACTTAAGACAGAGGTGGTAAGTTTCACAGCCCCCACGCTAAAGGATAACAGTTTCCAAGATGCAGGAACTTTTACAAATGCACTCTAAGAGCACCTACAAGGATGCATGGATCATGCCATCCCTAGCAAAACCAAGACTCACTCCCCTAAGAAAAGGAAACCAGTCTGGTGGACCCCTGCCATAAACAGGCTATACAATAGAAAGAGGAAACTAGTTCAGAAAAAAAGCAAATCCCAAGAAGGAGAGACATCCCTGATCAGTATCAGTAAGAAACTAAGGTCCCTCATAAAATCCTCCAAGGCTAACTTCGAAAGAAAAATAGCCAAGGATTCGAAAGATAACCACAAAGCCTTCTTTAGCTATGTCACTAATCTAAGTGAAAACTCACAGATATTCTCTGAGCTAGTGCAAAATGGCACAAAATATACTGAACTCACTGATATTGCCAACATCCTGGCAGATAGATTCAGTGCAAACTTCACCCCCCCCCTCACCCCCAAAACAGCCCACAACAATACTGGAAAAGTGTAGTGTCCCAGAAATCACAGACGCACAGGTGAAAACAGCCCTTTCAAAAGCCAAAAGCACAGTGTAAGTGGGGCCAGATTGTATCCCAGGCTATGTCTTGCATGAACTACAGAATGAAACTAACCCCCCCACCTAAACACACCGTTCAACCTCAGCCTCTCCACAGGCTACATGCCCATAGAATGGCGCACAGCAATGGTTATTCTGCTCCACAAAGGAGGGGCCACAACTGACCCTGGTAACTATCGCACCATAAGCCTGACTAGCCTGGTCTTCAAGGCTATGCAGCGCATCATCATGGAACTCATTAACAAAGACATTGGGAACCTCCAAACACTTGACCTGACCCAGTTCAGCTTTGTTAAGGGTAGATCATGACTACTAAACCTGGTTGACTTCTTTGAGACAGTCACCAAGGCCATAAATGAGGGGAACGTAGTTTACACAGCCTACCTTGACCTCGCCAAGGCTTTTGACACCATTCCCCACTCAGGAATTATAGAAAAACTCACCAGCCTGAACATAAACCCCTACGTCACGAGATGGGTTGCCAACTGGCTTACAGACAGAACTCACATGGTAAGAATAGCGGGCTCCAGGTCCGACTCTAAACTAGTCACAAGTGGTGTCCCACAAGGCTCGGTCCTGGGACCCCTGCTGTTCTGCATATACTTCTCAGAAATACAGGCAAACACAGGAGGACTATGGCTAACCAAGTTCGTCGATATCTGCAAACTGGGAGCCATAATTGACTCTCCGGCTGACATGGACATTCTCCAAAAGGGCCTTACTGAGATGGACACCTGGTGTCAAAGTCATGGTTTCAAGCTAAATGCCAAAAAATGCATAGTCATCCCATTTGGGAAAAACAAAACACCCATGAATTACCACATAGGTAGCAGCCCCCTTAATACAGAAGAGGTAATAAGAGATCTGGGGACCCAGGTAGATAGTAATCTCTCCTTTGACAATCATATTGCCAAAGTAGTTAGGAAATCCTTCTATGTAGCCCATCTAATTACTAAAATGTTCGCATCTAGAAATAAAGAGGTTATAGTGCCGCTCTACTCATCACTCATCAGACCCATCATAGAGTACAATGCCCCATTTGGGATGTACCTCACAAGACACTTCCAACAGCTGGAAAGACCACAAAAGTACCTCACCAAGAGGATTACTGGCCTCAAACATATGTCCTATGCAGCCTGACTGGAAAAACTCTGGCTGTACTCAGTCGCATATCGCTTACTCAGAGGTGGTCTCTGCTTGACTTACAAAGCCATGTCCAACTCAGAATTGATGGACATGCTCCACCTAAAGAAATCCAAGTCACTGCGAGCCACTCTCTCTCTAGTGAGCTAAACCTCGCCACAACAATAAATAGAACATGCTGGAGGGATAGATTCTTATCACAGAGACTCCCCATGCTTTGGAACAAAATTCTTAACTACATTAGGCAGAGCCCCTCACTAACACTCTTCAAGAGAAACCTTGACGAGTGGATGGGTAACAGAAAATACACCCTTGGGATCACTTCATTGGCTTTTTTTGACAGAAGCTCAATTAATTAATCAATGGGGTGGCGAAAGCTGACACACTTTGGCTGGGCTTATAAATGCCCTCGGGCAGATAGCCTAGTACCTACCTATGAACCTATGAACATAGATAGAGAGCCATTTGCATGTAGTTCATAGCATTTGTGCATTATTGATTAGAATGCTATTTACAGTGCGTGGATGAGACAGAAGTGGCAGGATAATCAGGAAAAGATAGAGAGAACTATCAAATTATAAAGACTTGTGTAGGTAGTTGAAAAGACTGAGACCTTCAGGTAAGTAGTAAGCAGGTTAGTAGTAAGCATAGGATTAGTAGAATAGAGGAGAAAATGGAGGTGAAAAGTTCCACGTTTAGCATGTGAGCATATAAGATTCAGGTGAGAGCAGAGAGGGGGAAGTTGAGTGATAGAGAAAGAGGGGAAGGTTGTTTGGAGAAAGGTTCTGGTGAAATCATTGAGAATTGGCTGGGCAGTGGAGGAGGAGGCTGATGTTTATTGGTACAGAGGTGGATACACTTCTAGGCTAGTTAGTATAATCCTTAGTACTGGGCTTATATGTAGGTAAAAGAGAGAAGGATAGGGAGAGATAGTAGGGATAGAAAGCTGTGTACAATATTTACATAATAATACTTTGGGGGAATTTAAACATTGGTCTGTCTGGGAAAAGGTGTTACACCTCAGTGCTCAATGTCTACATTTCTTTCATTTGGACCCTAACTCCATTAACTTAAAAATCCTCAATAGAAGATTCATTAATCCATCAAAGCTAACCTGGTAACAACTTTCTCTCATTTACAGTGAATTATCTATATCTTTTTTAAAGACTTTTATTAAATTATCACTTAAGACATAGGCAAAAATACGGGTCCCTATTAAGTCAGAGAATGCATTAAATTGCAAACGCTGCTTAATCGAACCTACTTACCCGAAATGGCAAAATCCCGAAAGCACAAAACAGTGATTTTTTTCCTAGGGAAAAAAAAATCACTGGGCCTTTTTTGGGACTTTGCCATTTCTTCCACTGTGGTGCAATCTCGGAGTTGGTATATTTAAGTGGGGGTGGGGGGGGTGAAGCCTCCCACTTTAGTTTGTGTTTTCTTTTTTTTTTTTTTAATTTTTAATGAATCAGTGATTTTTTTTTCCCCTGGGAAAAAAATCTCTGATCTGTTTGTTTGACATTTTGTTTTTTCGGTGTTAGTGGGTCAATTTTATAGCGTTCACAATTTAGTGCATTCGCTTATATAATATAGACCCCAAAAATACACTAACAGAAATGAAAACAAACCATATTAATATTTTTTTCCTTTTACATACATTTTACATCACATATATTTTACATAGTTATAGCTATCTTCAGTCCAAAATTACATAATTTGAACAGTTTCTGCCTTTCCCTCAGCCTCACTCCTACTTCTTTACCTGAACATTATTTTGCATATATCGTTCCCACAATTTACATTTATTTCTATGTTATTTGTTCCTTCTCCTTTTCTAAAGATCCTTCTTTCAGTTATTTTATCTCTTTTATGATATTCAGTACTTCAAATACAGTTGATTTATACTTTGATTTCCATTTTCTAATAATCACTTTTTGCCAGCAAACAGAATTAAACTTAACAATACTTTAATATAGCTAGGCAATTCAGATCCTGTGTCCCATCTCGAAATAATCATTTCCTTAGTTACAGCCATTTGCTTACTCATTATTTCTCACAGAGTACTCTGTAGGACTTTTTTTTTTATATCTGACAACTGATTACCCTCACAAAACATATGTTCCCAGTTACCTCTTTCTTCCCCATCATACAGCCAACATTTGTTAGCTACCTGAAGAAAAAATCTTTGAAGTCTGCTTGAGGTATAAAATACCTATGCAAACATTTCCAAGCAAACATCCTAAACCTTCTGGAATTTGTAGCATATTTGGGAGCTATGCATTATGTCCTTCCATTGTTCTCTTGTAAAATGCTTTTCCATCCCCCCTGTCTTTTCTAAACTCCTCTGATTGATTCTAATAGTTATTGTACAATATTTTATAAGCCCTACTAACTACCCCTTTTATAACATCAGATTCTGTTCTAGATTCAACTAAAAACCCTACTAGAGCAGATCTTTCACTTTGGATTCCCCTACCCCTTTCTCTTCACCTATACTCTGGTATCATTCCCTGGTAAGACAGTATCTAGCCTGCAGTCCAAATGCCTTGGCCTCATCCCATTCCATTACCTTTCCTTCTCTAGTTATTTGCTCTCAAAACTTTGGTTCCTTTGCCAGCTTTCTTCAGTAAATTCCAGTCCTCTCTTGCTTATCTTCTGTACTCCTACTTGTAGTCATCCGTATTGGCAAAATTACCTTTCCTCCATTCTCATGTTGGTTTAGTTTTTAGAATACTTTTTGCAACATTCCAAATATAATATTCTGCATGGTTGTTATTATTCTCCTTAAGGATCTGCATCCAAAATTCCATTATTTTCTTATTTCTTGAACGTTGTCCCTGCATCAGCATTACTCCTTCCCTTATATAGATGAGCCTTAACTGTGTAGCTCTAAAATATCCCTTCAAATCAGGTAATCCTAAGCCACCTTTTAATGGTGAAAAGATCAACTTATCCCACCTAACGCTTGCTCTCTTCCCCTCCCAGATAAATCCCTTTAATTCTATATTAATTATTATACACAGTCTCTGGTTGATAAAAATATATCTGATCCGTATATAAAACTAAAGGGACTAAAACCATTTTCACTGCTAGTCTCTTACAATCCACATCCATAAACAAGAGCTTCCAGTTTCTTGTTGTTTTGCATTATCTTTTATTTAGTCTCTTCCCAGACTTCCTTAGCTGTCATAACAGAAGCCTTTTTAATCCATACTTCTAAATACTTCATGTTATCATGTCCTCATAAATATGGGTATTGCTGAACTGATTTATGTGTAAGGACATCATTTTTGGCTATAGTCTTTATTTTATTTTCATTTGTTTTATATCCTGAAAGGACTTGGAACTGTCTCATAATGTTTCTCAATATTAAAATGTCTTTTTCTGGATTTATCAGGTACAAAATAATATCCTCTACAGTACAAATAAAGCCAATTTTTCTTCTTTACCATACCAATTATATCCTTAAACTTATGAGTCCCTTATTTTCTTTGCCAATTGCTCTAAATATAAAGCAAATGAAGAAAGGGAAAGAGGGCACCTTGCCTAACTCCTCTGTTCAAATACAACTTATTAGAGAAGAACCCTCCCACTTTAATTCTTGCCTTAGATTCTTCATATATCTTCCTAATAAACTTATTATTGTATCAAGGGATTCAGATGCTTCCATTGCCCTACTCATGAGATCCAAGCTTACTCTGTCGAATGCTTTTTCTGCATCAAGACTCAACAACAGTGATAGTTTCTTATATTTTGCTTCCCACTGGATCATCTTTGTTCTATTAATGTTGTCAAATGTTTACCTCGCTTTCACAAAACCACATTGATCCATATCTATCAATTCTGGCAATGCATTTGCCATTGCTTGAGCTAGTATAGATGCAAACACTATATAATCATGGTTTAAAATTGAAATGACTCTACGAAGCTGAGTGTGATGAGTCTTTGCCATCTTTTGGTAATACAGCCACCACAGCTTTCTTCCAAGATGTTAGTGCTTCCCCTCTTTTTAAAATACTGTTAAACAAAGCCTTCCAGATCTTTAGCACCTTCTTCAATCTTAACTTCCAAAATTCCACAGGAATACTACCTGTTCCTGGTGATTTTACTGTTTTTATCTCATCTTCTCCTCTTATTTATTAGCTGTTGAGCCTCCTCTATCTCTAACCTTGGCACAATTGAGTCTTCCATAAATATTTCCATTTGTGAACTTTCTTGATTTCCACATGCCTCTGCTTTATGCATATTTTCATAAAATGCCCAAATATCTTTTCATACCTCAGTAGGCTCTCTAATTGTGTTTCTTGTTGTAGACTGAGCACAGTCTGAGATAATGTTATAAGTTAGTAGTTTATTTACTTACGCTTTAAGTCTGACAGTTTCATGTATTGTTTGGCCTGGAAATAACAGCCTGTGCTTTCGCTAAGATATATTGTAAAAACAGCATCTAGGACTTCCTGAAGAGTGTTTCCAGAAAGCTCTTATGTGTCATCTCAAGAACATTACACTATTACATAACACTATGCTGAGCATTGTAAGGAACACTTCATTCTGTTGTGACGACTAACCACATCATTTCCTGATTTAACAATTATGCAGTAAGGCTATACATACATTTTTAAAGCAAAGTATGCCTGCTCAACTTCCAGCTACTTTGTCCTTCTATCAGTATTTTCTGTTCTAACATTTTTTGCTTCTCCCTTTTGAAAAGGCAGTCACAGGTCAGTTACATTGCTTTCTTTCTTTCTATGTGTCATTTTTGTCAGGTTCCTGAGCCTGCTGACCATCTCAGTCCTTCTGTGAATGACCGTTCATTTCTCATCAATGGGATGAGCATCATCTATGTACAATCATTGTCCAAACAACCACGACAGTGTTTCCAATTTCAGGGCTTAAAATCCTTCTCCAGTCACTGACATCCAATCCTGCAAATATGAGGGTCTGTTATGCCTTTTCCTTTGAATGTGAGCAATTCTACACACACACACACACACACACACACACACACACACACACACACACACACACACACACACACACACACACACACACACACACACACACACACACACACACACACACACACACACACACACACACACACACACACACACACACACACACACAAATAAACACATACAACACTCACACCACAAAGCCTACTGCATGGACACAGTTTGGCAAAGCCAAGTACATGTCTCTGGCCCCTATGCAGAATGCTATGCACTTCTAGCTCCATTAGGTTGCCGTTTATCTCTCTCTCTTTCCAATATGTTCCATCATTACAGCAGGCTGGGCTAATGTATTCCCCCTAGGATGGAAGAACAGGTATCAGACACTTACTCCAGTCTTCCTTCTTTCATAAGCTGCTGTAGCACTCATATCTTTAGATGATCCCTGATCCTATTGCGTATAATGATGGATTCATCCTAATGTGCCATGCTGCTAACAGTTGCATTGTTTTCTAGAATAGGCGTGAATGCGTGCGTGTGTATGCCTTCTATGGAAGGTTGAGTGCCGGGCTGGCAACCCAACACCATAAAAACTCCACTGCCAATCATGAGCATGCCAATCATGAGCAGACAATGTGATCCACTGTGGCGACCCCTAACTGGGAAAAGCCGAAAGAGAGAGACTCTCTAGGCTGCATAAAAAATAAAAAAGCTAAAACAAGCACTGCACTACTTATAAGCTCAGAGGATTTCCTTCAAAGCAAACTAATTTTTTGAGACATTGATCAATATGTGCATGCTCACATTGACTGTTCACTGCAAGTATGGCAGTGTCAAAAATGATAATAACCAAATTCACCATTTTTCCCAGATTACAATTACAGATTTGACTCCCATGCAGAAACAGGAATGTCGGTGATGTAATGCACCTGCATAAATCCACACTCAGCTTTTCTCTAGCCACCTATGCCAACTCATCTAATCATCATGAGCCAAACTGGATTTTCACTAAACTGCCACTCAGATCATCACCCCATACATGGTACTTGCTTACTTTCTACTCCCTTCCACAAACACAGCTCTACTGCATAGCATTCCATCTGCATCAACTCCAAACAAACACATTGTTATCCTTGGTGACTTTAACCTTAAGTTTCTTGCTCCTGCCAAGCATGATATGACTGAACTTCCTACTAACCTGAAACTACTCCAATAAGTAACTCTGTCAAACAGACCTAGCCTGATAACAAATCACCACTTGATCATACACCTCATTATAACCTCCCACCCTACCAACATTTCCTTTAGCTACACCCACTCACCAATCCTTAGTGACCACTGCCCCAAAAAATTCTACTTAAAAAAAAACTGAAAATGAACACCCTCTCAAAAAAATGGTCTCATGGAGACTCAAGTCTCTCCCCACAAACTTTCTGGACCGAACACCCATTCTTTGTCTGACTGACCCCAAGATAGTTGCTAATCATTTCTCTGAAATTCTAACTTTTCATAACACTCATTTCCCCATAGTGTCTGGACTATTTAAGCATATATGCACTGAATGGCTCACCAAATAATTGAAAATCTTAATGCAGGTCTGAAATGAAAAATGTCCCTCAACCAACAAAAGAGAACAGTACACCAGTTTAACAGAGTATCACCAAGCATGTAATCCATTAGGCACAAATCCAAATAAATCAAATCAGAAGAGTAGCTAGTATGGGGTGAAAGGGAGCCATCCTGGGCACAAGGTGTTACAGAGTGCAATTGCAGTACTGGCATTCATTTCTGTACTGGTATTTCTGAATTTAAGACTCTTTTTTCTCTTCTATTGGATAATTTATTGTCAGAACTGGAAAGTCTGGGACTATATGTCAGCATGCATATGTTGAAAATAGATCTATTACCACCCCACACATGTACTACAACAACACAAAAACAGCTATGATTGAAAAATTGTGCTGTGATATAATTTATATAGATTTAACTTCAGCATTTAACAGGGAATACACAAAACATTGATTAATAAATTAGAACAACTAGTTATTGATTTACTCTCGATAAGATGAATAGCTGCATGGCTTACAAACAGGACATGACAAGTATCATACAGCAATTGGACAGGTGAAATTCTTGGTTACAATCAGGGTGTCCCACAGGGCTCTGTCCTAGGCCCTTACTTGTTTAGATTTTATCTTTCAGATCTGTCTTTTTCATCTGAGGTGTTCTACAGTCTGTATATAGATGACCTGAAATTGGGTAAACTGATTACATGAGTTCCAGATAGGGCATGTCTGCAGAAGAACTTGACTAAATTGACCATTTGGGCACAGGAGAATAATATGCTGATAAATACATTAAAAACTAAGCATAAGAGATTTAGGAAACATAAATTGAAAGGTGAATATTTAATATAGCACACAATGAATGAAACTGTAGATTCATTTAGGGATCTGGGTATATGGGTTGCTGCAGCTTTGAATTTTTCTAATCATATCAACCAATTATAATTGCCATAATGATAGTTATAGAACTATAGGTTATATACAAATATTTATAAAGTCTAGGAAATAAAAAATGATGAAGTCATTGTTTGTTAATTACATTAGACCCAGACTTGAATATGGAATAACAATATGGAAATTTTATAAGAAAACAAGCATGAGTAAAATTGGAAAAAGTACAGTGGAAATATACTGAGAGCGTCCATGGATGTGGAAATGTAAGTTATTACAAAAGACTAAAGTATCTGAATTTGTACAGTGTACCATATAGACATTTAGGAGGAGACCTTCTTCAGGTATATAGGGCATTTAGAGACAACTATCTCTGGGAATGTTTGGGGTTATCAAAAAGTAGCAGAGAATCATCAGACACCCTATGTAGAAGACTCTGTAGAAATGAGAAGTGCACTAATTGGTTCTCTGAGAGAGCAGCTGATGAATGGAACAGACTATCGAACTACATTAAAGCAAGTGCTAGTTTAGATATTTTTAAGAAGAGTCTGGACACTTATTATGGGAACAACTGTTTTGATATGTTAGCAGGCTAGAAGGGCATTAATGTCCATATGCATTCTCTTCTTCTAAAGAGGACTGGGCACACAGGACCTGGAATTCCTCCTTAGAACAGAAGTGAGTGAGAAGTGCCAGACTAGATGACGGGCATTTATTTTTTGCTCTTCATCTAAGAGCCAAAGGGCACCAGATCAGGGAGCAGCACAGAGTGCTAGATGAGCCAGCTATGGCACTACCTCAAATCTAAACAAACCATACTCATACACCACCCTCTCAGACAATTCTGGCATGAAGTAAACAACATGTATTGGACAGCTCCTCCAAGGACATATTTCCTGTCATGCCAGCATTCTCACAACTTTTTACTTTCTGAAATAATTCTCCAACCTTCCTTCCATGCATAACATTCCTTCCTCTCCTTTTGAAATAGAACCCAACCCCAATGAGTAACCCCCCCATGCTACTTTATTAAAATCACTATCAAGCAAATTGCTCCATTGCATGAACAAATCCCACTTGACTCTTTCTCTGGACTAGACAACTTATACCTTTTTTTTAAAATCCCTGTAGCAACTATATTGTCACCCACCCCCCAGAACATATCTTTAAGCTAAGTCTCACAACCAGCACCATGCCAAAACCTGGAAGTCAGCCTTTGGCGGACCTGTTCCTAAAGATCCAAAACCCTCCTCCAACAGCCACTACCAGTACATCTCCATACTTCTTACCCTTGGCAAAATAATTGAAAAACTAATTTGTAACCAACTTACCTCATATCTAAAAAACAAAATAGTTGCTCTGCTACAAATGACATGACTTCTGGACAGGAAGGAGTACATTGACTGTACTCCAGGCTCTAACCAACTCCCCAACATGGATAAAGTAAATCTTACCATTGCAGTTTTCATTGACCTGACCTGAACCTTTGACATGGTAGACCACTCTATTACTATATTATTATATTACTCTGTTACTAGCCTACCTACTTGATATTGGCATCGGCACTGACTGTATCTGTTCAATCTATCTGTCCAGATGCATGCAGTTACTGGAACATCCACAGAGGTACCTTACTAAAAGGATATAAATCCTAAACAAAGTGTCCTACATAGAGTGACTCAGAGCCCTGTCACTATACTCAGTATCCTACAGACTGCTATGAGGTGACCTGTAACTGACATACAAGGCATTCTCCAATCCAATATTGATGGATTTATTGCACATCAGCAAGTCAAGTGGCAACAGAAACATTCAGTCTAGGGATCTAAACCTCTTCTGCAACACCAACAGAATAGTTTGAAGGGACAAGAAGAAGTTATCAGGGACCTGGGGACCCAGGTTGATAGTAGTCTGTCATTCGACACCCATGTAGCTAAAGTAGTTAGGAAGACCTTCTACATTGCCCACCTTATCATGAAGGGATTCTCATCTAGATCAAGGGAGGTCATAGTCTCCCTATACTCATCACTCATCAGACCAATGATTGAGTACAATGCCCCATTCGGAATGTATCTGACCCGACACTTGCAGCAGCTGGAGAGGCCACAAAAGTTCCTCACCAAAAGGATAAAGGGTCTCAAACATCTGTCCTATGCTGCCCGACTGAAAGAACTCCAGCTCTATTCAGTCGCCACTTTGCTCAGAGGTGACCTTTGCCTAACATACAAGGCCATGTCAAACCCAGATTTGATGAATATGCTTCACCTCAAAAATCTAGATCCGTCAGAGCCACAAGGGCGGAGACTTAAACCTCGACACGGCTATTAATAGGACGTGCTGGAGGGATAGATTCATCACCCAAAGACTCCCTATGCTGTGGAATAAAATCCCGGTATATGTGAGGCAGAGCACCTCGCTGGCCTTGTTCAAGAGAAATCTTGACCAATGGATGGGAGATCGCAGATATACCCCAGGGATTACCTCAGTGTCACTGCTCAACAGAGGCACAGCAAAATAATGGGTATAGTTCCCCATACTAAAGGGGTGGCGTAAGCCACAAAACTATGGGCTAGGCTTGTAAATGCCCTCGGGCAGATAGCCTAGTATGAACCTATGAACCTATGAACCTAAGTATATCTCACAGAGAATACTGTTACTCTGGAACAGACTCTCCATCCACACAAAACAAAGTTCATCCCTGTCCATATTCAAGTGCAACTTGGATCTATGGATGGAAAACAGAAAACTTACCCCAGGACTACTCCGTGTAATAATAATGGACAGAGCTTCTAAATGTTTTATCCCATGCTTGGGTCATCTCAAATTATCTATGGCATGATCTCAGTTATTCTCATTAGTGGCAATATATAACTATTGACTATAGGATGGGTAAGGCCAATATCTAACCAAACAGGATAGCTAAATTTGAGCACCAAAAGGTAAACTGGATAGGCTTGAAATGGCTCACAAGGGCAGCTAGCCTAGTACTTACCTACGAACCTGAGAAGCTGCAAAGTGGTTCAAAGATGTCCTTACTAACAGATCTTTTAATGTGAAGCTTGGCTTCTGTCTTTCACATACTAGTTTCCTCTCATTCAGGTGAACAAAGCAGATCAATACTTTCCCTAATGCTTGTTTCAATTTTTATAAACAAATTACTGCTTGATCTACCTCAGTTACAACTCCTGTTATATGTTTATGACAGAACTATTTTGAAACATCGAGTCCCAGATAACCGAACGACATTTTTCCAAAATGAAAATCATGAAAACTGACATACCCGAATGGCAAAGTTTTCCTAGGGTAAGTAAACACTAGCTAGACTGACATGAAACATGAACCAACATAAGTAATCCCCCCTCCCCAACTATATATACCAACTCCAGTATTGCACTACAGTGGAGAAAAGGGCATGTTTTTGCAAGTGTTTACTTACCTTGGTCAAACTTCCCTGTTCAGGTATTTCAGTTTTCACAATTTTCATCTTGGGAAAATGATGATCGGTTATATGGGCCTCAGTGTTTCAAAGTAGATCCATTGATAGCATGGTTCTCCGCAGATCCAACACAGTACAGCAGGTAATCCAAACCAAACTACAAACTGACCATCAGGAACTAAACCATTGGCTTACCTCCAAAAAAGTTTCACTTTAACAACTGAAAAAACAAAGCTATGCTCTTTGGTACTAAGAAAAGTCTTTCCAAAGTTCAAGCTTTGTGATCAGCACAATGACCTTATTTATATCAACACTTCATTCAGATAACTAGGCATCTGGCTTGGCAAGCATCTTAACTTTCAGGAGCATTTTCTTAAACTTATATCTAAAATCAACTACATCCTTTTGTGAGCTCAGAAAACATCTCCTTTCCTTTCATTGCCAGTGAGGCTGCCCTGGAAAGGTGTCCTCCTTGCACAGTTTGAGTTTTGTTTACCCTTGTTTGCCACCTCCGCTAACAAAGAAGCAGAAATACTACAGACCTTGTCCAATAAAATATGCAGCTTCTACAGTTTTCCTAACCTTGAATGCCATTACCTTACTTTATCCCTTGCAAATTGGCTCCTAGTATAAATCAGAGCCAGCCTACTTCTGGGCTCCCATATATTCAAATTACTCCAAGATGACACCTCCACTTGCAATGAAACGTATCACTACCCCAATGTACAACGGCAGAAGCCAGGGTACTACTACTGCAGGCCCTACTCTCCAAAGCCTATCTACTAAACTACATAGCTCTGACTCTGACTCTGACTAGTTCCTCTGCACTTCCTCCAAACCTGTGGCAATACCTCAGGCTTACTAACTCACACAGTATCTTTTCTGAGAAATAATTAGCACTACTGTACAGTAGGTTCATTTCCAATTTCATTGTTGCATTATTGGTTGCCACTATAATTGTACTTCCAGCAAATATTTACATAGCTTCTCTTCCTCCGTGCTTACTGTCATTTTACAGCTCTTACCTTTCTCAGTCCCTCTGTCTCCTTGGACCTTGTGTCTTTACCACTACTTGTCATTTTGTTGGTCCTATA
Organism: Protopterus annectens; assembly: GCF_019279795.1. Taxonomy (NCBI): domain Eukaryota; kingdom Metazoa; phylum Chordata; order Ceratodontiformes; family Protopteridae; genus Protopterus; species Protopterus annectens. The sequence continues at coordinate 917,021,503 of NC_056741.1, forward strand.
AATACACCTTGTGTTACCACTAAAATTTCCAAGGCTAAACCTGTTTCTCACTTTTTTTTTTTTTGCTACTTCTCTGATTCCATGTTTCTGCTTGCAAAATGTACTTCTCAACATGGTGAAAAATTTGTACATAGTATCTTTCATGCTTTATGACTAGTTTATTTTACCTTTGTGTTCCACTGCTGGTTGTAATAGTTCAATTTTTCTTAAAAACCAGAGGAGCCTAAAGTTGTTATGCTGTGATCAGCACTCTACTCAAAAAACAAAATGTAAATAAAATAAAAATAAACAAAAATAAGACTTTTATAAACTCCGTACCTTTCTAGTTATCACTTTCTCTGTCTCATGTTGTGGTCATCTGAACAGTGCACGTCACTCAAATTACAGTTTCACTATTGCAAGCAATTTAAAGGATATAAGTAGATGTTTGTCTTAAACTACTTGTTATTTCAACCTCTTTTGTGGATTATCAGGTGCGAACAACTACAAAAGTTAATTACTAAGTGCAAAGATAGCACAAAACACTTCATCTAACCTACCATAAGTCAAAAAATAAAAAATAAAAAAAATATTTTTTTACACTGGTAGAGCCCCCTTGCACCCCTCACACACTCCTAGCTTATACATAACAGCTCTACAGTTACAATGCAGTTGAAAAAAGGAAAAAACACTGGATGTACACCATCAGCTGGCAGAATCCAGCACACTGTCATAAAGCAAACTTCAATATTACTTATATAACTGTGTGAACACTAATGTCAGTGATCAAAAAATCATAAGCATTCATTATTATTCAAATTACAGCGGGTAAAATGTATTGGAGACTTTCATTAGATCAGCTCTGATTAAATAACTTTTTAGAGACTTTTTATCACTTGTCTAACAAAGCTACGGCTATAGGAGAGATTAAGTTTGAATTCAAAGTAGGCAAGCACAGTAATAAAACGATGCTAGCGAGGAAGACCAATTAGCATTAGTCTCTTGTAAAATGATATAGCTATAGTTAGTACTTCAAGGATGTGCCCCTGTAGGGTAAGCACAATGCTTACATATTAAATTGTACATGCTATGGCTCATCAAATTATACATTCTCAATTTATGATCTTGTCATATACTCGTAATGCATTGCATAGCAGCTTTAAACATAAAATGGTGATACAAACAGGAAGTTTTCTTTCAAGTTAGGTGAAGGTTACCACAATACAGGAAAAACACGATATATATTTATGCAAATGCAGATACTACTGTCTATGGCTTGTTAAGGTGAGCTATGTTATGGCTTTTATATCCATACTTTTTATCCATTATCAGTTATGGTAGGGTCTTTACTGCCTTGGCAGAGATATTTCATATTATATATTTTTTTCTTGCTTCAGATGCTTGCAGTATGATGTATGTTGTACTTCTATTTTCTTTTGCATGAAAAATGTGGTACAAAATATGCATCATACACAACTCATAGAAAAAAATATTGATTTCAATCTAGATTTATAACACAACTCATAGAAAACATATTGATTTCATTCTAGATTTATTATACAATTACTTCAGCTGATGATTGCAGTTTCACTTTGTCATTTTCATACATTTCTATGCTGCAGTTTAACTGCTGGGTATTTGTCTGGTGATGAATTAGAAACCAGGCTTGTTTCCACATGCACAAAGCTGTATACTGCTCAAGCAATGCACAACCTGACACGTGATGGATCTTAGCAAACACGCCCAAACAAACAGAAATGAAGGACGTGAAAAAAATCAGGACTGGAGCACTGCTACCTGAAAAAAATCCTCTTCAGGAGTCAGTACCTGTGCATCAAAAAAGAGTGACAGGTTTTGATGTGAGAGACATGATTCTGGAGCTGGATAACCTGAAATATTCCCATTTTCAAGTAGAATTTACGCAGTGTAACAAGCACAGCCTGATTTAGAAGTGTAACTTGTGTCCAATAGGTTATATGTTTACACCTGATTAATCTCTAGAAGCTTAAATTGTGTGTTCTTAGTAACTTGCCAAGTCATGTTTCAGCAGATCACCCTTTTCCTCAAAAAATGGAATCAATATTCTGTTGAATTGGAAATATCATGTAAGCACTACTGGAACAGTTCTTATAGCTCAGAGGTCTCTCAGCCTCAGGGAGGAAGGTGTCCCCCCAAATTGCAATATATAATTTTGGGGTGTGGGGACACAGCTGTCCAGATGGAAGCATGGAAGTGCTTGCTCCCCAGTAGACCATGCCATTTTTGTTTGTCTGTTGTTTACCAATTCAGCTAAATGTAGATTTGGTAATTACATTTCGACAAACAGTTATATGTCTGAAACTAGCATGAAATACAATCTATATGAAGAGCAATCAGTTCTAGATATGTACAAATAAAGTAATAATACACTTCCTCTTTTCTTGTGCAGTACATGTGGAAAGCTTAGAAGAAGGACCACAGATGATGAATGCTATGTCACCATAATGCTTTCTTTACAACCAGATATGTAATAGCGTTCACTGAAGATACACCTTACTATACTTCCAGCTGTACATACTGGGTCAAATACAAATTCAGAAATATTAAACATTTCGTTATAACAACAGAACCTGAAGTAGCATACCTTGGAAAAGGGGTGACAGAACTACTCAGAAAAGCAGACATATTGGGGGATCTACATGGATTACAGTATGACTGCTGGCATGCCAAGTGAAACTACTACTTTCCAAGAAAAAGGGAAAGTGTGCCAAACTACTGGAATTAATTAATAACTTCTACATTATAATGGTCATGGTCTTACAGCACTTACTTTACTTACTACATTAATACATCTGTTATCCAATCTGATGCATAAACACATTTCTTCAAATTTCAAGGGAATCTGCTAATGAACAGTGATACGATCTCTTGCTGTCTGCTTTCTGTAATACTAAAGAATGTGCAGGACTGGCCATTACTAAATTGCTCCAGTTTGTAATTAATCTGAGATATAAAGTAGCTCAGACTGATCATCTGATTATTATCAATTACTGTTAGCCTTCTCCAAATAAAGCTGAAAACCACAGTAGTATAACTGCTTAGTCAAAGTATTTATTTTACAGTATAAAAAAAGAAGTCACCTATTCCTTGTTCCCCTTTAAGAAGAAGACTAGTGGTTTGTTTAATTCACATTTCCTCTCCAGGAAGAAATAACAAAAAAAAAAAAAAAAAAAAGACAAGAGACAGAGTGATGCTTTCAGCCAATCACAAGAGAAGTAGAAGCAGTTTATTTAACTGATAAGTAAAGACAGAGGAAAGAGAACAGAGAGAGAGAGAGAGAGAGAGAGAGAGAAAACAACATATGGACATTACACCTACTATAAACCAACTTTAAAATTCATCCAGTATGCAGAAATAAGGTAAGCCACAGTGTTTCTACTTTACAAAAGTACTTTGTTAAGGTTGTAAGAGAAGGGTTTTATATATAATTCAACCCTTCGCTGCTGAGTTTTTCTGAATTTCTGTGTTTCTTACTCACCAGAAAAAGCATACTAGGACATAACATCCTGGTTTTAGTCACCTCTCGTCAAAAAAGTAAACGTTAGCTGTGTGCATGAAACAAAAGAAGTCAGAAACCTGTAGTACATACTGATATATAATCTAACAAAACATGGCACGATGTAACTGTCACTAGTCTCACATTACACCTGCTTTAACATGCTGATGATGTAACAGGGCTAGGGGGCAGGTTCCAGGTAGAACGTTCAGTTAACAGTGTGAGGTATAATGGAAATGCACTCTATCTTCTTCAAAGATGGGTTTTAATGCAACAGTAGTAAATCATTAGCATAATTCTGACAAGTAACATGAGTTCAGTGCTAATAAAAACTGTTTTAACTAGGACTTTAAGCTGCTAGTTGTCTAACAGTGTGTTTAAAAATCTGAGTTATGTTTGAAAGCATTCTCAGAAAGTAAATTTATGTTTACAATTAGGATATCTGTAAAAGAGAAGTCAGTGTCTTAACTATACATATTTTATATCTTTCAGTTTTGTTAGCGGTAACTATATGGTTAAGCACACACTACATTATATTCTGCTGAACAAATAGCCACGCACCACAAACTATTGCACAGGATACAATACTTTATGTCACCAGTTTAAACTGGAATATTGTGTTCATTTTTTGAAAGTTGCCTTTGAAAACGGACGCCAAGTCAGGTGATAGTGTGCAAAGAAAAGCTACTAGGGCAGGCAAGGGAAATGTGAAATGTGGCACATGCATTATGGAGAAATATTTTAGAGCAACGGGTATGTTACCAATGCAGAACAAATGACAAAGAGTAGGGATAATTATATGCACAGTTATCACCAGATAGTAGGTTGGTGAAACAGAAGTGAAAATGAACAGTAGAGGAAGTAGAAACATGTACAGCAGTTGGTGTGGTTGGTGGATTTAGGACTAATATCAGGATGCATTACTTAATAAAGACAGTGGTGACGTAGGACTGCATAATGAAATGCTAGCAGAATGTGTATATGTAAAGCGGATCAAAGGAGCTTGGATTTATCAAAAAAATAATAAAAAAAAGCTAGTGCAAAAGAAGGACCACTGCATTCAGTTAACTGTATGACTAGAGTGATTTTCTTTAGTTGGTAAATTTGCGTGTCTGTATGTTGTCAATTGTACATCTATATGAAAGGAGCAGAGTGTAGTTCTACTGTAGATTCAGGACACAAATAATTAGCTTGTACGTATAAGATGAGGTTTTTGTAAATGTTGCCTCATGAAATCTGCTAAGTATTAAAGGGCAAGTGTGTGGCAAATACTTTTGCAATTTCTAACTGTATATACTTGAGAAAACTGAAGCAGAGAACTAGTTTTATGTCCAGAAATAAGCAAAGAATAATTTGCATTATAGCTATAAAAGTGCAATTAAAACATAAGAGTCTCAGACTTACTTCACATTGAAAATAGAAACTGGAATTTGCAAAGCAAAGGCCTTTTGTGAAGAAAACTAATATGCAGAAGGTTGAGTGTCTTAACTATAACTGAACATTTCAGAGTGCTTCCTCACCTGATCTGTCCCGAGGGGCATGTCCTATAAGAATGCGTGGTGAGAATGTCATTGCTTATTCTGTGTGGACATCCATGTTCAGGAATAATAAGCAACAACAGTTCTTACTCAGCAGTCTGTCTTTTGGGAGAATGGGATGTGGTATGGCTTTTGAATAATAATAATAATAATAATAATAATACATGGATCAGCTATTGAAACTATTTCACATGCTCAGCCAATATATCTAGCAAGTCCCAGCACTTATTTAAACACAGAAAATGCAAATTGTGCAGTTTTAAGGACATTTTTTTAAATCAGCTGATGTAGCTTAAAGTAACTGCTTGATAAATTGTTTGTATGAACTTTTTATTTTTTAGCATATGACTCTGTTTTATCACCTAAAATACAAGTTTGCATGGGTAAGCAATGCATTCAATAAGGTAGAAAGTACTACAGCATAACAGAATTTTTAGCTGTTTACATAGGCCCGACCAGGCAGGGAGAAGGTAATGCAGAATAACAGAGTTTTCAGCTGTGCTCATAGGCCTGACCAGGAAGGTAGAAGGTAATGCAGAATAACAGAATTTTAAACTGTGAGCATAAGCCTGACAAGTGAGGTAAAATAATAGAAATGTTTAGCTCTGTACATAAGCCTCACCAACAAGGTAGAAAGTACTGCAGAACGGTAGAATTTTTAGCTGCTTAGACAGGCTTGACTGCATACATGGGGACACTGCAGCCTAAAATGCCCATTATTCTGTATCAATACTCACCCTGCAGTGCATTATTATATGCAAAAACAAGGAATGTCAGAAAAATATATTCTGTCTTTAGTATGGTTAACAAATATAACATTTTTGTAGTTTTGCCTTAAATAACACCAGTTAGTGAAATATTTTCTCTCTGATGGTTGCAAATGATGCTGCTGTAAGGATAACAGGATGAAGGTTGCCAATATTTACATTTTATCCAGAAGAACAATTTCAGGTAGTGGTTTTCTTTGAGGTAATTGTTTACAGTCAGTATGTTATACTGTTGCTTGAGAGGAATGTATAAATGTATTTATTTGCTAGGAAAGTCCAACTTGGCCATGAGAGACAATTTTTCAGCAGAGACCTGGGGAGGAAACAAAACATTCTCAGTAGTACGTCATACAAGGTTACAGTAGTAATGTGTACATTATATTGAAAAATTACTATAATCCAGAGGAACGTACAGGTAAACAAATGTTATATGGATAATTAAATGCAATATATGCAATAAAGAAATGTAAAAAAAAAAACATAAAGGAGTCCAAAGGAAATATTTTCAGTAGGTACCTGGTGCAATGGAGAGCATGCAGACTATTGCTGAGAGTATAAAGAAGAAAGGGGTTATTGGAATATATGCATCCTGGAGAGAGCCGGAAATGATTATGATAACCTGCATTATTAGCATTAAGGATATTAATAGATGTTGATGAAAGTAAAGAGCCTAGAATTTGCTAGTTGTCTAATGGATGTGGGTAAGGAATTCCATACCTTGCATATGAAGTTGCAAAATAAGGCATCCCCATGGCTGTTGAAAGATTTTTATGAGAAGGTAAGGTATTTATCTTTAGAACACATTCTATTATTAGACTTACTGCAGAACACTTTTTAGGGTAAAAGAGGATGCTGAGTGCAACGTTTAGTTCTGCGAAGGTCAGGGCATTGAGAAATGTGTTTTATTTGGGCATACTGGCAAATTTGGTTGTTTTGTTATAGCATTGTTCTAACTTGTTTAGTTGAATAGTTTGGAGGTTTGTAAGGACTGCAGAGAATATTGTTGGCTTGGAACGAGGGAGGTTGCTCTGGTGTGTTTTTTTTGGGGGGGGTTGTACTATCAGATAATAGGCTGCTCTGTAGAACAAGCTTAGTTTGTGGTGAGCTTGTTTAATTGCTTTTTGTACATGAATGCCAAATTTGAGTTTGTTGTCACTCCTAGTAGTTTGCTTTGGGGAACAATTTGAACAATAAATTGTTTGGGGAGTAAATGTTGAAGTTATTGTGCGACTCACGGAGAGATTTGGGGTACTTTAAATAAGATGAGAGTATGGATTTTCTTTGGACTCATTGAGTTCTATTAGATAAGGGGCTGTTGAACCAATTTAAAGTAGACACAGAGACACCTAGTTAAGTAAAGATATTTAGCATGATTGGGTGAGATATGGTGGTGGCGAATGCTTTATAAAAGTCAAGGAATTTAAAAAAGACACTTACTTTTCATTTCTAAATTGATTGACTGCCTCTGGGAGGAACAAGATTTCCATGGTTGTGCTGTTATTTGGACTAAAGCTGTGTTGTAAGGGTGAGAGCAGGTTGTTATTTAAAAGGTACTGCAGTAGTTGTGAATGTATGTAGTGGGGGAAGAATGGCTTTACGCCAAAAGTGAGATGGGTCAGTGAATTTCCCATCTTATCTTTTTAACATTTTTATTAAATATCACTTAAGACATAGGCAAAAATACGTTAATATAAAAGAAAACAAATCCTATTAACATGTTTCCAGTTATGTGCATTATACAGTCACATATGTTCTTTTTTGTAACTATCATCAGTCCAATATTATATAAATTGTTCAATTCCTGCCTTCTCTTAAACCTCATTCCTCCTCTTGAGCATTATTCTGCATTTATTATTCCCACAATTCCCATTAATATTTTTATAATTTGTTTCTTCCCTTTTTAAAGATCCCACTTCCAGTTCTTTTATCTCTTATACCATATTCAGTACCTTAAATAAAGTTGAGTTAGACTGATTTCCATTTCCTACTAACTGCTTTTTTGGCAGCCACCAGAACTAAACTTAACAAGGTCTTACTAAGTCTAGTGTCCTAGCTTAAAAAATCATTTCCTTAGTTACGCCAATCTGCTTACCCAATATTTCTATCAGAGTACTTTGTTGGAAATTTTTAAAAATACCAACTCGTTACATTTCCAAAACGTATGTTCCCAGTTACCTCCAGGATTTACCACTTTTGTGAAGTGTAATGATATATGATTTTTTTCCAGAGGGTAGGAATGTGAGATACAGAGACGGGTGTATCAGTGAGACTAGACATTGGATAGTCAATGATTTCAGCTACAAGTTTCACATATTCTGCCGGGAGATTGTCAGCTGCTAGGGCAGTAGGTTTCAATTTGCTAAAGAGTATTTTGATCCATTTAGTGGGTACTAGGTACAGAACGAAAGCAGGAGAATTGTTAGATGTCTGCCGGTGTGCAGTCAATAACAAGGGGGGAGGTGTTATGGAGTAATTATGAGGTTGCATTAATGAAATAGGAGTTAAATGTAGATGTTATATTTTGGTCAGTGTCACTGGCTAGAGGACTGTTTTTTTTTTCAACCTTGGTTTAAGGAGCTTGTTTGTGGTTAACCCAAACATTATAAGATTCCTGGTTTCAGATTCCTGTAGATTAGTCAAATATGATTTTATATCCCCCTGGAATTAATGTCTTTGTTTAGATACGTAATTCTCTGTATGTTTTGTAGGAAGTGGGTGTGTGGTCAGAATGCCACTGTTTCCTGGCTCTGTCTCTACAACTTATACAGTTTTTTGGTTTCATGATTCAGCCTGGGGAGAGGTTTGCCTTGACCCTTTTCATCTTGATGGGAGCATGGGTGTAAGGATGTTTAATAAGTAAGAGTTGAATGTTTCAGTTGTTTGTTCAAGTGGAGAATTTTTAGAGAGTATCTACCTGTGTGTGTGTGTGTGTGTGTGTGTGTGTGTGTGTGTGTGTGTGTGTGTGTGTGTGTGTGTGTGTGTGTGTGTGTGTGTGTGTGTGTGTGTGTGTGTGTGTGTGCGTGTTTGGTATAGGTATCTACTTGACTGTTTTACTGAAGTGAATGACAGAAAACTTAAAATACTGAAACTCAGAATGTTGAAAACTCAAAATATTGAAAAAGGGAAATTTGCCATTTCCTCACTGTTGCGCAATCCCACATTTGATAGATAAAATTAGCAAAGAACATAGGTGGTACTGGGTGGAGTCTTGCCCCCCTGCTTTAACAAGGTTTCAGCAGGGGCGACTCATGCTATAGGACTGCAAGACTGCAGCCTCCCCGCCTGTAAAATGAATAAAATAAATTCCCCATTCCCCCCACCATAGAACATATAAAAATAAAATTAAACATTTCTGGACTCCGCACATGCGTGCTTAGTTCCTGACTGTTGTGTTAGGCAGACCAGAACTCCATGCACATATACGTGCTCATTCCTGAGCTCCAGACTGCTCTGTTAGGCAGTACGGATAGGGAAGGCAGGAAACTCTGCCCTTCCAGCCCAGAGGTCTGTGCAGGACTGCATCGCCTGCAGTCTGGAGGCTCCAGCCTCCTCACATTGACCCAACAGCAGGAGGCTCCAGCTTCCTCACGTCTCACGGGAGACCCAACAACATGCATGAGCCGTTATGGAGGACAGAGACAGGTGATCAGGCTGCAGGATCGCTACGGAGGACTTAGCTGGGCTGCTGCAGAGTACAGGATCGCATGGAGGACAGAGACTGGTAGGGTGTTTATGGAGGACAGAATTGTGTGTGTGTTTATGAAGGACAGTGGGTGTTTATAGAGGACAGAAGTGTGTGTGTGTGTGTGTGTGTGTGTGTGTGCGTGTGTATTTGTGATGCCCCAGTTGCTACATGGTGGTGGTTAGAGAATAAGGCTTGAACACTGTACCTTGGGCCCAATGACAAGAGCCTGAATTCCCATCCCACCACCATTTGCAAAACATTTGCAGATTTTTGCCTCATATTTGTTCTGTTCCTCATAAAATCTGTGGTTTCTGTATTTTTGTTACTTAACACAGCCAGTAGTGCAGTGGTAGCATTGTTGCCTGACAGCTACAGGTTGTCTGGTTTGATTCTTAGCTGGGGTGCCTTCTGTATGGAGTCTGCATGTCCTCCCTGTGTTTGTGTGGGTTTGCTCTAGTGTCCTCAATGGATATTTGTCCCTATTTTTTGGACTGTATTCCCCCATTATTGGCTTTGTCCAGGTTTTTTGTGCCAAGGTTGAGAGCTATGGTGATAACTGAACTCACTGAATATGTTTGGGAGCTGTATTCCCCCATTCTTGGCTTTGTTCAGGTGTTTTGTGCTAAGATGTTGACAGCTCTGGTGAGAACTGAATTCACTAAATGGATGCCACTTAAGTTTCAGTCTTCCTTTCTTTCATAAAAATAGATGATATGGCATAGTGGTATGTTGCTCTGACTGTTTTGCACAGGGTCCTGGGTTCAATACTTGGCAGTGAAATGTATGGTGGTAACACAGCATTTTATTTCAGCAACTTTCCAACATTATACAAGCAATGTTTAAAATGTGTCCCTGGTTTTTGGGCTTTTACCCCCCCCCCCAAATAATTTTATTTTTTTTCCAGATTTCTTGTGCTGCAAAGTTCAGAGATACAGCTGAGTGTCGAGTAGATTTTACAAGGAGATGAGAGCTGCAGGGGAACAAAAATTTAGTGTTGCTTATGCTGAGTCTGCTTACATTGTTAATAGCACAACAGGTAGTGTACTTGCTTTTGATGCAGAAGGCTGTGGGTTCTACTCCCACAGTAGGTAGATCCATTGCTGATACTGTACTCTGCTGTAATGGGGATGGATGCTGCAGTCCTCTTTGGCGAAGATACCTAATAACTATGAACCTGTTATCAGTTTGCCATCCATTCCCTATTGCAATATTACTAGCTTATCATTTTTTGAATGCAGCATAGGCAATTTATTCCTCAAGGGCAACAGGCATTTTATTTGTAGATGAAACAATGACATATAAAGTTGTTTGCTAGCAGTAACCTCTTCATTAGTTAACAGATTTCTTTAATGTGGAATTATTTAGATGACTTTTACTTCTTCAGAGATCGTGCATATTTACTGATACTGGTGGACTGTAGAAGTTTGAGTAGACTTTTATGATGAAAATTTTCTAAATTTGGCAGTTTTGCCATTATTGGTGCATGCATTTTGTTTCATTGTTTAATGGAAAAATGTTCAAAACAATAAATTTAAATTGCCGTCTAACAACTGTACTGTATTATACCAGGAATATACTTTAGTACAGTCAGGAAGGTGTATCAAAGAGCATGTGTATGTTACATTTTCAAGGGGCCTATGATTTGAAAACAGCCCAAAATTAATCTTTATCTGCCACTGGCAAAATGTATTTTCTTTGAATTTGGGTTTCAATGCTATTTTAATGAATGTGTGTTTCAAGGGCAGAGAAGTTTTAATGCTAAGTCTATTTTCATTGTGAGACTGCATTGCTTTGTTTAGCAGATATCTACTAGGGTTTATGCTGTAAAATATAAAATAAAACTTTCAAATGAAATCCATATCATTGCAGTAGTAAAGCAGTATGCACATTACAGTGTTTATGGCAAATGGGGCAAAATAACCAAGGAATGGGACATTGGAATGGCTGCAGGGGGGACGCTCCATTCGCCCATGATTTTGTGAGGGGGAGAAGGGCAGCAAACTCAGACAGCCCCGGCTGAACTATACCTCTCAACTGTCCAGAATTTTTCAGAATTAATAGATTTTTGCTTCTTATTTTTGGTTTGTTCCTCATAAAATTTGTGGTTTTCTGCCAAATCATTTAGGAATGAAGTCACTAAATAATGACAGACATTGAGTTTCAGACATCATAACCTTCAGAAAAATGCATGCTAAAGCAAGACCTGTTATTCTATCAACTGTCTTAAGTTTATACAAGAGCAATTTTTAGTACTGTTTGTATGTTCCCCAACATATTTGGCCTTGTCCAGATTTCCTGCATTAAGAGGTTGAGAGGTACATGCAAATAAATCGCTTTATAGAACTAGGAATATCCAAACCTCTAAACAGTCTCCAATTTTGGCTCAAAATGTTGCTCTCCCCCTAATAATCTCTCTTCAAAATGGCAATTTTGGAAGAAAACATGGAGGGTTTACAATTATAAATAACTGTAATGATCAGAGTTATAGATTACTTTTATTTCAGAAATGCATGTAGATGCTCTTATTTTGTCAGCTGCTCAGGTTAACAGTACTAATTTTAAAAAGGTGTCCTTCTTTGACATGTTCCTAGCTGTATTGTGTGGCAATTTTATATTTCTGCATAACATTTTTGGTCTGTTTTTCATAAAATTGTCATTTTCTGGCAAATTAATAGCAAATCATTAAAGACTGAAGTTAGAAAATAATGGCAGACATTTGAGTTTTAGATTTCATACCCTTCAAAAATTCATACTAATGCAAGACCTACTACTATTCTATTATCTTTCTACATTTATAAGAGCAATATTTAAAAATTGTCTTTATTTTTGGGCCTGTGTCCCACTTCTATGTATGGCTTTGTCCAGATTTCTTGCTCTGAGGTTGAGAGGTATGAGTGTCAGAGCCATCACCGTCAGCCAGAGACATTTCAAGCTGTGACCTACTTGTTGCACTCCACTCCCCATTGTAGTGGCTCTGGATGTGTTAAAGCAAGGCAAGGAGCAGTTATGCAGTGTAAGTGTGCAGAGTATTCCCCCATCCAGGGTAGACCACAAGTACGACCGTGGTTTTTCATCTGTCTTTGATTTTGCAGAATGTTCTGGTTTTCTGTCATATTTTTATACTGTTGATTTATGCTTCTTATTATTCAGAAAATGCATGCTGTTGCAGTGCCCTGTTGCTCTGTATTAAAGTAGCAATGCTTTAATGACCATCAGGTAAGCTTGTCGGAGATTGTAAGATGCAAGTAAGCTGTAATAAGCATACTGTTAAAGAATTACCAACACTGAAAGCCTTTTCATTGTTGCCATGCAGAGAATATTTACATAACTAGATAACATATAAGTCTTAGATATTGAAATGCATATGACAGTATTTGTAATAAAGGACAGGATTACAGTATTTTCAGAAGCTCATTACATTTGTTGGAGACTTGCAGTTATCTTTGCAGGCTTTATCCTTAAACTAAACAGAATGCCAATTTATCATGTGTGGTCCATAACCTGTGCAGTAATCCTTTAAGCAATTTATCTTGAGCTTGTTTCTTGTTCGCTGTTCATTTTTTACTTTGATCATGTGTTCTCCATGAAACAAGTTGATAGTTGTTGTCAGGCAGCAGGTCTTTTTTGGATAAGAAACATTTTTACAAGGGGGGGTATCACAGAGATTGCTACTTTCAGCATGTTACTTGGTAATTTTATACAGCTGAATATAAATTATAATTAGAACTGCAGTACAAGGAGAAGTGGTTTGAGCTGAGTGCTGCTAGTTTTTTTTATACTTGATTTTAAGTGGCATTCCAGTAATGTATTTAAAAAGCAATTTATTTTTTCATGCCTCACAACTTTTGTGTTTCCATATAGATATTAAGTAAGTTGTCATGTAGCCAATGCATTGAAATATTTTTTTCTTCTACACTTCATTTTGTCTTGATTGGACTCTCGTAGTGATGGTTTGGCACCCAGAGCAGCGTATTTAATTAAAGTTCCAGTTGTTGTGGTTTTGAGCATAGCCCCACCCCTTTCTAGTTGGTCACACCCCTTCCCATTGGCCCCACCCATTCTGCTGTCTCCTGCAGCCCCACTTTAATTTGAAGTCACCAGCCAACACTTGGTTTCAGTATTTTGAGTTATTGATATTCTGAACTACGGACACACACACACACACACACACACACATATATATATTTATATATATATATATATATATATATATATTTTTTTTTTTCCGAAATTCAAATGGTTGGGACCATATCATTGAGTTTTTGAAAACCCAAAGCTTTTGAATGGAGATTGCAATACAGTGTGGCTCAGGAAATTTACCTTTTTATTCATTGTAGTGTGAAATCGGAGTTGGTATATATAAGTTGCAAGGGGTGTGGAGGTGCAGGGGGGACTTGCCCTCCTCCAAAAATGTTAAAAAATGTATATTTTTGTGTTTTTCTGTGTGTGTGTGTGTGTGTGTGTGTGTGTGTGTGTGTGTGTGTGTGTGTGTGTGTGTGTGTGTGTGTTTGATGTTTGAGCTTTAGGAAACTCGATCATATGGTCTTGACCATATGAATTTCGAGTTTCTGAAAACTCAGTCATCTTATATAGACCTATATATATATATACATATATAAGTTTATAGTGAGTTTTATTGAAACACAAAACATCAAATCAATGTAAGTTATCAATGATTACCATTAATTGCAACTAAAAAGAATGAAAAAAGTAATCACAAATGTAAACTAATAGGTTACATCTGCAATTACAAAAAGAAAAAAATAAAACAAAAAAACTAAGTTTACTTGGGATCACACAGATAAGAGGAAAAGGGAAATGCACAAGAATTATGTAACAGTCGATATAATGAATTTCAACAGTTTCAGAATTTGATCAACTGTACCACCAACAGCATTTCAGTATGTGATGAAATGCGTGCAGTGATAACTCACATAACACTCATATTTGTGTGTGTGTGTGTGTGTGTGTGTGTGTGTGTGTGTGTGTGTGTGTGTGTGTGTGTGTATATAGATATAGAGATATATAGAGTTATATAGATATACAGATGGATTTACTGCATTATGTCGATTTGCCATATTATCGAAAGTCATTTTGTTGACACCATAGAATCGAAAGCTGACCTAGTCGAACTCCTGGAACAGCAGAAATGGACTGCGGGAATGTAACCACTTGGGAACTATTGAAAAGCAATAAAATGAAGCACACAAAACTTACCAAAGTGGGAGTGTGCCTCCCACACATCCCCCTAACTAGGTATACCAACTCAGAGATCGCATTGATGTGGGGAAAAGGGCAAAGTTCTCCATGGTGGCCAGGTTGTTACATTCTTGGAAGCCGTTTTCACTGTTCTGGAAGTTCAACTAAGTCAGCTTTCAATATTATGGAGTTGATAAAATGGGTTTCAATAATATGGCATGTTGACATATTGAGGTAGACCCATACAGACATACATAAAGTCTTTTTAAATTTTATCTATGATCTTATATTTTGTTTACTTCTTCCTGTTTAAAATACTTTCACATTAAGGAATGCTATTCATAGAATGGTTGTTAGTAACTGAAATTATACCACTACCCTGTTGTTCTGCCAGCACATAAGGAGGAAGAAGCCAGCTGGACATCATAGGAGGTTTCTAGGTTATTGGCCCTGAGGCACTTATAAGCCTAGCCAAGAGTTTAGCCCATGTTTAGCCAAATCAGCACCCAATGCCCTTGTCCAGCAGGGACATGGGTGGAATCCCAGGGGTATATTTTCTGTTTCCCATCCAGTTATCCAGGTTGCCCTTAAAAAGAGGTAAAGAGGTACACTGCTTGATGTGGATAGGGGGTCTATTCCATAGATAGGGGAGTCTCTGGGACACAAATCTGTCCTGCCAACAAGTCTTGTTGATGTCACAGACCAGGTTGAGGCCACACATGCAGGTTACTCAAGTGGAACTTGACTTGCATATATGCAGCAGTCCCATCAAGGTGGGGTCTGTGAATGCCTTGTATGCCAGACAGAGGTCACCTCTGAGGAGTCTGTATGAAACAAAGTAGAGGGATAGGGCTTTTAGCTTATCTGTGTATGGTAGATGCTTGAGGCCCTGGATTCTTCTGGTGAGGAACCTCTGAGGTCTCTACAACTGCTGCATGTGCTTTGCGAAGTACATGCTGAAAGGGGCATTGTACTTGATAATGGGCCTTATAAGGGAAGAATACAGGGATGTTTTGACATCCTTGCCCCTGGATGAGATACCCTTACTTATGAGGTGGATCATGTAGAAGGCTTTCTGTACAACGAAAGCAACATGGTGGTCAAAAGTCAGGTTGATATCACCCTAGGTGCCCAAATCCCTCATGACTGATTGAGTGCTTAGGACATTGTTATGAATGTGATAATTTGTGGAGATGTCACTCTCCCCAAAGGGGATGATGATGCATTTTTTGGTATTCAGCTTGAGGCCATGTTTCTGACACCAGTCATTTGTCTGAGTGAGACCCTCTTGGAGGATGTCCACATCACTAGGGGAATTGATGACAGCACCCAGCTTGCAGTCATCTGCAAACTTGGTCAGCCATAGCCCACTAGTTATGGCTTGCACCTCAGAAAAGTATATCCCAAATAACAGAGGCCCCAGTACTGAACCCTGAGGTATGGCACTTGTTGCAGGTCTACTGCTTGATGTGGCTTCCCTTATTTTGACTACGTGGGTTCTATCAGTGACCCAGTTTGCTACCCATCTGGTAACATATGGATTGATGCCTAATTGTGAGAGTTTGTCTATTATGTCCGAATGGGGAATAGTGTCAAAGGCTTTGGCCGGGTCAAGGTAGGCGGTGTGCACAGTCTTCCTCTCATCCATGGCTTTGGTGACTGTCTCAAAGAAGTTGACCAAATTTAGCAAACATGACCTCCCCTTGACAGAGCCAAATTGGGTGGGATCAAGTGTTTGGAGGCTGCCAATGTCTTTATTGATGAGGTCCATGATAATCCATTCCATGGCCTTGCAGATCAGACTAGGTAGGTTGATGGGGCTATAATTTCCCGGCTCGGTGGACACTCCACCTTTCTGTAAAGGGATGACAGTGGCTGTCCTCCACTCAGCTGGGATGAAGCCAGTACTCAGGCTTTGGTTGAATAGGGTGCTTAGTGGTACTGGAAGTTCTTGCCTGTGTTCATGTAGGACGCAGTCTGGGATGTTATCAGGTCCCATTAAGGCGGTATGTTTTGTCTTTGAGAGAGTGGTGATGACCTGTTCGATAGATATAAGGGGAAGGGGCAGGTACTGGTGATGTCCTGATTTACTGATGGGGGGACAGAGAGGTAAAGTTTTGACTGAATCTGTCAGCCAACAAGTTTGCTATATCTACAGCATTTTATATATATATATATATATATATATATATATATATATATATATATATTTATATATATATATATATATATATATATATATATATATATCAGGTATATATATATATATATATATATATATATATATATATATATATTTATATATATATATATATATATATATATATATATATATATATATATATATATATATATATATATATATATATATATATATATAGGAGCCCTTCATAGGTAGGTACTAGGCTATTGCCCCTAGGGCCTATATAAGCCTAGCCAAAAAGGTACACTGGCTTTCGCCACCCAAGAAAATTATTTTCCTGTGGTCCTGTCGAGCAGATCCCCAGAGGTGATCCCCGGGGTGAATTTCCTATTTCCCATCCAATCATCAAGATTTTTCTTAAAGAGTGCTAATGAGGAGCTTTGTTTGATATAGATAGGTAGTTTGTTCCAGAGTATGGGAAGTCTCTGGGACAGGAATCTATTCCCCCAGCATGTTCTGTTTATTATGGTGACATAGGTTAGGTCCCTAGAGCATGTAGTTCGGAGGGATTGGGATTTCTTTCAGTGAAGCATGTTGAATAGCTCTGGGTTAGCCATAGCTTTGCATGTTAGGCCGAGCTCGCCTTTGAGTAGGTGATATGCGACGGAGTAAAGCTGGAGTTTTTTGAGATGGTCTGTGTGGGGCATCTGTTTGAGGCCGATAATCTTCTTTGTGAGGTATTCCTGTGGCCTTTACAACTGTTGTAGATGTCCTGTGACGTACATACCAAAAGAGGCATTGTACTCTATAATGGGTCTAATGAGAGATGAGTAGAGGGGAACAATGACCTCTTTTTCCTGGATGAGAAATCTTTTGTGATGAGGTGTGCCATGTAGAAGGATTTTCTGACTATGTGATAGCTCACGGGTACAGAGTTTTTACCAAAGCGGATGACAATGCTCTTTTTGGCATTGAGCTTGATTTCATGGCTTTGATACCAGGCATCTGTCTCAATGAGGTCCTTTTGTAGGATGTCCACATCGTTAGGAGTTTCAATTATGGCTCCTAGTTTGCAGTCATCTGCAAACTTCATTAGCTAAAGACCTTCTGTGTTAGCCTGTACTTCAGAAAAGTAGATACCAAAAAGGAGAGGATCCAGGACTGAACCCTGTGGTACTCCACTTTTCACTGGTCTGAAGTCAGATTTGGAGTCTGCTACATTCACAGTGTAGGTTCTGTCAGTGTGCCAGTTGGCAACCTATCTTGTGACACAGGGATTTATACCTAGTTTAGTGAGTTTATCTATAATTCCAGAGTGGGGAATGGTGTCAAAAACCTTGGCGAGATCTAGATAAGCTGTGTGAACCACCTTACCCTCGTCTAATGCTTTGGTGACTGCTTCAAAGAAGTCTATCAAGTTTAGGAGACATGATCTGCCTTTTACAAACCTGAACTGAGTGGGGTCCAGAGTTTGGAGATTACCAATGTCTTTGTTTATAAGTTCCATGATGATACGTTGCATGGCCTTGCAGACCAGGCTCATTATGCTAATGGGGTGATAGTTCCCAGGGTCCGTGGTGGCTCCCCCTTTGTGGAATGGGATAACCATCGCTGTGTGCCATTCAGTGGGCACAAAGCCTGAGGTGAGGCTATGATTGAACATGGTGCTTAGGTGGGATGCCAGTTCATTCTGTAGTACATGTAGAATGCAGACTGGGATGTTGTCTGGTCCCATGACTGCTGTATTCTTGGCTTTAGAGAGTGTGGTTTTTACCTGTGCAGCCATGATTACAGTAACTTTGCATTCTTCTGTTATAGAGATGGGCCCTTTAGGGGGTGAGAAGGGGGTAAAGTTAGCACTGAACCTATCTGCCAGGATGTTGGCAATATCAGTTGGTTCTGTATATTTAGTGCCATTGTGCTGTAACTCAGAACAGATCTGAGTGTTGCCATTGAGATTCTTGACATAGCTATAGAATGCTTTGTGGTTGTCTTTAGAATCAGTGGTGATTTTATTTTTGTAACTAGCTTTGGAGGATTTTATGAGGGATCTCAGCTTCTTACTGAGGCTGACCAGGGAGTTCCTCGAATCATGGGATTTTACTTTTTTTTGCAACAGTTTCTTTCTTCTGTTGTAGAGTTTGCTTATGGCAGGGGACCACCAGATTGGCTTCATTTTTCTGGAGGATACCATCTTGGTTCTGTTAGGGATAGCATGATCCATGCACTCGTGTAAGTGCTTATAAAGTGCATTTGTGGTGGATTCAGCAGTCGTACCTCTATTGTCCGTCTGCATGGGTGTCGTGAAGTTTGCCACTTCTGCCTTAAGAAGCGTGAAGTTGGCTTTGGAGAAATTTTTTACTGTAGTTTCCCTAATGGGGGGTAGGGGCAGGATGTGGATGTCTAGGGTGATTAGCTTGTGGTCGGATCTGACCAACAAGGAATTGACCTCTGGTGTAGAACACCAGTCACCCATGTTGGTAATGACCAGCACTAGGATATTCCTGCCCCTGGTGGGGGTGTCGATAAGTTGATCCAAGGTGTTGGAATTTCTGAATTCCAGAAATCGGTGAGCAAAAGAGTTGGTACAGGAATAGATTTCCCAGTTAATGGTGGGGTAGTTGAAATTGCCCATTATTAGGGTGTTGGGTTGTACCCTAATATTTTCTAGTGTAGCAAGAAATGAGGAGTGGGAATCATGGGGCATGGTGGGGGATCTGTAGCAAGTTACAATTTGGATTGCAGTCTTGTCCAGAGTTAGTTGCACTTGGATAATCT